>NC_089587.1:183179682-183781859 GCF_019320115.1 Miscanthus floridulus | reverse complement strand
GCATTGTCTGCAAGCAATAAGGCATAAACAATATTCAAAGGAAAATCCATTTCTACATAACTAGCAAACAGTACTTCTTAGGGTAGTAACAGTACTTTTCCATAACAACTGCATAGCAAAATATTAAAAGTATTTAGTACCAGCTACTACTCCCTGTGACCCATAAAAAATGTTATTCTCGCTTTTATGACACAGAATTAGTATCAATAGATAGACCTTTGAATATATTTTCGTATAATATTCATACTATTTTCTACAAATCTAATTAAACACGAGTCTCATAGCGACTCTTTTTATGGGACGGAGTGAGCATGTGACTTTATATTATGAACCAGGGGTTTTTTTGGATCACGGCGTGGAAATCTCGCTTGTGCCGGGCATTTGCTCCCATGCGTTTGATTTCACAAGGGCATAGGGCTGCATGCGCGTGTCTAGGCAGGAGGCCCCAAGCCACGACAACCCATCCAAACACAGCCTAGTTGCCTTGCAATGAATAAAGGGCGAAGTGAAAGAAAGTACTGCGAGAAGAAAATAGAGAACCTCTGCTTGGAGCCTTGGACGCTGGAAAACACCACTACGAGTCTTCCTCTCTTTGGTGCTACTTTGGTTCTCTTCTTGCACATACTTTTGCTAAGGCACCAGGAGGCAGAGGGCGTTTAAAATCAGTGCCACAGGCCCACAGCACGATTGCATCCACACGTTTCGTCGTCCATGTGGACATCCCGGCGTATGCCTTGCCGTAGTTTGACCGTTTAAATTATGCAGGACTCTGCACGTTGAATTATTGGTTTGCTCAAATATTCATCCCGGAACAACGCATATCACCTTCAAGCGGTGGCTTTCTCTAACTAATGTAAGTACAGTAATTTTTCCAGTCCGTCGTCCATCACGTCTCAGCTCTCTTCTTTTTGAGTACTAGATCTCTTGCTACTATTTTTTTTTTGTCTTCATCGTGGCAAACATACACTCACGATATATGGAGTTCGAGGCCTGTGACCCAGCGGAGTTAGACATTATTCTTCTTCAACATAGCGACCGGTTACAATTTAGAGCTTAAACTACACCATCATAGGTACCGCGTCACATATACCTCGTTAATTCGTCGCAAAAAAAGAAGAGTTAAATGCACCAGAGGTCCATTAACTTGTGAGGAGGTTTCGGTTAGGTCTATCAACTTCCAAAGTGATTTCTTGGATCCATAAATTTTGTATACCATATCACTTAGGTCCATACTTCTCAACGCGGGCTTCTCATGCTGACGTGGCCTGCTGACATGTCCTTCTGACGCAGCTCTTGGCAATGCATTTTGTCAAACAGCTTATGGGCGAGTGCCACTGCCTCGGCGCCGACGATGAGGATCATGCGGGGAGGCGTGGCTGCTGGAGGCCATGGACCCGCGGCTGGGCGGGGAGTTTGACGAGGACGAGGCACGGCGCGCGCTGCTGGTGGGGCTGGCGTGCTCCAGCCCAGAACTCGTGCTGCGGCCCGGGATGCGCGGCGTGGTGCAGGTGCTGGGCGGTGAGGCGGACCGGCCGTTCGTCCCCGTGGCTAGGCCGTCCATGAGCCTCGGCGGCAGCGCCAACAACCAGCAGCTGTTGCTCAGCCTGCAGGACAGCGTGTCGGACTACGCCTTGCTGGGGCTCGCCGGCCTGTCGGACGACTCGTCGTCCGCCGACTCGCTCAGCTCGTCCTTGCTCACTAGCACGCTGCGCAGGGGCGGCCATGACATCGGGTTCAGTAGCACCGCCGGCGACGCCAAGTGACCGGTGGCCGGCGGTAGGTAGCTAGAGTTTGTCTTCTGAATCCTTGCCGATCTCGAACGCGAAAAGAAGAAACACCATATGTATGTATTGACGTACTGGCGGCACACGGCGCTCGAGGCGTAGCCGGAGAGCGTCACGGAGCCGCCAGTCTACGACCACCTCGACTCCCGCGGGTTCTTCGGCCTGTACCTCGAGGGCGGCGATCGGAGAGTCGACGTGCTCTCGTTCGACACGTTCGTGGACAACCTCACTGGCGCCTTCCGGCGGATGACGCTCGAAGACGACGGCAACCTCCGTGCGTAGTACTAGACCAGCGAATGAAAGGCGTGGACGTCGGACTACAGGGCCATCTCAGAGCGGTGCGAGCTGCCGACGCCGTGCGACGCGTACGGCCTGTGCGTCCCCGGGAAGGCCGAGTGCCAGTACCTCGACGACAACAGCACGAGCGCCCCCCGCCGCCGCCAACGCACCGTCGTGCCACGCCGAGGAGACCGCCGGGTGTGGGTGCTGACGATGATGGCCTCCCCGTCGCGCACTACGGCGTGCGCCATGGCTCTGTCGTCTTCCTTAGCCTCCGCCTCCGCGCCGACGACGCCTCGCAGTCACAGTACGTGCTCGCTGCTAGTTTCGGTACACACACGCTTCACGCTTGCGTGACCAACTGACCATTCCATCGCCATGGACGGCAGGAGATGCGTAACGTGCAAACGCAGCCAGAGCAGCCAGTCACGACCGTGAGCCAGCTATTGATGATTGACCAGCAGCTGGTGATGCGCTTCGAAGACGGCGACGACCACGGCGGCGGCTGCGGCGAGGAGGAGGAGGCCGGTGTCGCGGCGGTCGCTCCGCAAGATCCTGTCACGGCTGCACGTGTACGTGTGGACGGCCCAGCACGACGCCAAGCTCCTGGACCTTCTGCTGCTATGGCGAACGCATGGCGGCGCCGGCGTGGGCGACCTCACCGTGGACGAGGCGGGATGGTGCCGGAGAAGGCATTGCCGGAGAGGTCGAGGATGCGGAGGCTCGGCGGCAGCGGGACCCCCGCGGGGAGCTCGCCGTGGAACCGGTTGTCGGCGAGGGACAGTGACGCGAGGAAGGGGAGCGAGGACAGAAGGCGACTGCGCGTCGCTGGAGCTGGAGGCGCCGCCCTTGTTGCTCACGTTAGGGTTGGAGGCCGAGGCCCCATGTCCGCCCTGCGCGCCGCCCTTGATCTGCCCGCGCCCGACGCTGCAAAACTCCTCGAGGAGCTCCTACGCCACGCGGGTGTACTTGGAGTTGCGCAGCATGCCCGCGACACCGGGTGGGCCATAGCCGACATGCAGCTGCTGCCCCAGCGCGTCGACCTGGCCATGCAATGCCATCGGCAGCTGTTGCTGCTGCACCGACGGGCCACCCTGATGTTGCTGCTGCCGATTGAAGTAGAGCACGCCGTCCCGGACCCTTAGCTCCTCGGCCTGCTTCGCCATCTCCAGTTGCTGCAGTGACGGCGACAGCGAGAGGGACAGCCCCTTGCCTTCCATGAACGGGGCCCCGGCGGCGCCGAAAGCCTGGAACACCTCGTGGTGCTGCTGCACGTCCGGCGAGGTTGGCGACGATCTAGACTGCTGCTGCTGCTGTGGGTTCATCAGGAAGAGCTGCATCGCTCATCTGGCTGGCTGCTTGCTGCTGCTTCGGGACGACGTTTCACCTAACGAGCCCATGCTGGCCCCACCGAGGACCAAGCCAGCACGACCCGCCGTGCCGGCCCCGAACCAACCGTCGTCGCCGTCGGACAAGCCGGCCACCCCTCCGGGCCCGGCCTGCTGCTGCCGTAGTCCGAAGCGGTAGTTGGCGCTCATCTGGCTGGCCAGCAGCTCAGTGGCGGAGGGCCCCGACCGCGGCGCGGGGAAGTTGAACATCTCGGAGAGCATGTTGGAGGCCCCGGCGGCTGCCGCTGCATGCTCATACATGGACCCAGGCCCGCCATGCTCGTCGCCGTCGAGAGGGAGCAGGCCATGCCCAACGGCGGCGGCTGGGTCGAAGCCCTGCACCCTCAGCCTGTCGCGGTGGTGCGCCACGTGCTCGTGCTGCTGCTGTGGCTGGAGTCCGGGCGGTCGAAGCCATCAGAGGAGTAGCTGTAGACGCCGCTGTTGCCCTGGTGGAATCCGTGGGAGTGGGACATAGAAGACTAGTCATCATGCCACATCAGCAAGAGAAGCCAACGTAGAGGAGTATGGACCTAAGTTATACGGCATACAAAATTTATGGACTCAAAAAACTATTTTAGAAATTGATGGAACTAACCGAAATATCCTCACAAGTTAATGGACCTATGATGCATTTAACTCAAAAAAGAATATACCTCATTAATTCGTTATCTAGCCAGCCGAACCTGAGCATGTCTGCGATTCGATACAGCTCGGTAGGTGCACCCGGATTAGTCCGGTGCCTAGCACCGCCAATCCGGTGATCGACTTTGTCACTTTGAAATATCCCGCATGAGGAACAGTCACCACTACTTAACCTACATCGTTGGTTTTTTTTGGCCACTTCAGTCACTACCCAAATCCAGGTCCACTTCTATAATTTTGCTGTAAGGCCATGTTAAAGGCTTAAAGCCCATTTCCGGTCTTCCCCATGTCCTTGTCGTACGAATGTACGATCAACGGCCAATTAGGTTAATGCATATACGGACTTGAAGTAGCAGAGCATTACCGAGTTATTATCTTGTCGATGTCAAGCGCCGCGGCGTTGTTGCCACAGGTAGTCGGGGCACACAATTTCTTCATGTGGATTTGGAAACGAGCAGAAGGCCTACAATGACTCAACAATTCTAGAAACACCCTACTAAAAAGAGATACTCAGGAGACGATATTTTTTTTCTAAGGAGTAAATAAAGTTAATGAATACTAATACGAAAGGCATGGATGGTCGGTGTTGCCTCTGACTCAACTGTCATGAACAACCAGTGGTTCGATCCAAATGTTTTCATACACTAGTACAGAGACGGGCTTTACTCCCGGTGGGGAACCCCCTCTAGTCCCGGTTCCCCACCCGGGAGCAAGCATCCGGGACTAAAGGGGGTCCTTTAGTCCCGGGTGAGGAACCGGGACTAAAGGAGGACCTTTAGTCCCGGTGGGTAACACCAACCGGGACTAAAGGTGCCTCCTGACATGCCACGATGGCCGGCACCTTTAGTCCCGGTTGGTAATACGAACCGGGACTAAAGGTTTTTTTCTTTTTTCTTTTCTTTTCATTTTTTTGTTTTCTTTTCAAAATAGGTTTTCGAAGTCGTATTGTACGCTGCTAATTATACATTTATACGCGCATATAGTATGTTTCGGTTCAAGCACAATGAACGTATTAAATCACACAATTCAAGCATAGAAAAATATATATATATATATATATATATATATATATATATATATATATATATATATATATATATATATATATATATATATATATGCATGCATGCATCATATATATATTTACATGCATGCATGCATATGTGTATTTTACATTATATTATTTCATGTGCATATATTACAAAAGATTGCATTATAGTTGTTGTGACATAACAAGTTTCTTCTCATCCTCTAGCTTGGCTTCAATGGCAGTGTTGGGTCGAAGTAGAACTCGCCCTTGGAATCGATGACCTGCTCATTAAAAAAATCCGGCTATAGACTCTTGAATTGCTTTGATTTGGTCTTGCCGTATGACCTTTTCCTCCAACCATCGAGTCTACAGGTTTGAATTAAAGGAAAATAAATTAATATATATATATAAAGACATAGTAACACAATCAATAATAATAATTAAATGAATATATAGTGTATTTTTAACGTACTTTGAGTCTCTCTGTAGGAGTTCTTTGGGAGACCACCTTGATAAACTTGCAAACATAGTAACCACAGTAGTTGTTCCCCTGTTCCTGCCTCAGACACCACTTTACGAGAAAAAGATTTGTCATCCAATCTGGTGATCCGGTGAAAGCTATATGTTTAATTAATAAAGATGATGCGATTCAGGGGACTTACTTTCAATGGGATTACATTCAGTGGCGCTTTGCATTTTTCCATGTGTTGCTTCTCAATAAAGGTTTTCCAAACACTGCCCAATAAAAAATTTGCCACGTCATCAGATATAGTTAATCATCATGTTTGTGTGTATATATAGTTGCTAGAGATCCCGAAATTACCTCTGGATAATATCTATCATATCTTGGTAGTCTTGTTGTGGTTTTCTCATCGAGTCATAGATTATCAAGTGACTTTTCACCAGATCGATGTCCATCAATATCCAGTGATTGCTGCATGTGTTTATAGGATATAACGCATAACACTCATTAATTAACTAGAATCAACATATGAGCCATTAAGGCTATGATCGACATGATTAACACTCACTTGAAGTTATAGGGAAAGAGTATATCCTTCTTATGGCGTTGGTTCACTAAGAAGTTCATGAGGTTACTCTCTGACTCAGACTTCCAATTAGTCATTGGAGTAATTGGGTCTTTGAATACTATATGGGGATCAACAAAACCAATTTCATTGCAGCCTTCCTTTCTGAGCTCGGTCATTGTAAATCTGCATATATATAGTACTTGTTAGGATAATTTATATGCATATACACACATATGATGAGTTTAATAATAGATCGAAAGAATTATTACTTACAGGCAATAGCAGCTAATGATAACTTTGTCCAGAGAGGTCAGGTGGCATAGTTGATGAAATTCTGCAAAGTCAACATACATAACATCATCGCCACGGAACCAATGTTCGTCTCTAATTCTGACACCAACGCAGAAGTCTCCACTGGTAGACGCCTGCATGTACCACTTGTTTAGCAGGTACATTTGCGTCCCCAGATCAGATAAGGCTTGAGGGTTGTATAGACTCTGGCCTAGTACAAATTTTTTCTTCCAAATATCAACCTCCGCCGCACTCTCAATGTTTCCATCACCAAACATCTGGTAAAGGTCGAGACCAGTCTCATCAAGAAATTCACCAAGGTGATCCAAATCGACATCCGGAGGTATGTTTGCCTGATGCATTAATCCTAAATTCGAACCATATTCATTACCAACAACTAGCGGGGGGATTGATTGGTGCGCTTGTTGTCCGAGTTGGGCAACTCCTTTCCCTGCCCGCTTCTTTTTCTGTGCCGCCTCAATTGACTTGGTGAGAGTGCGGTCATAGTCTGATAACGTTGATTTGGACGGCTTACGAGATTCCCGCTGTTGTTGCTGGTAAGAAGTCACCTTTTTTCTTAAAATATCCGGAGCTACGAAGAAGTACGGTTTCTCTGGGTTTCTCCTTGCTTCTTGATTCATTTTAAGTTTGTCATAGAATCTAGACATGTCTTTTTTATATGCATCAGTACCTTCTTCCTTCTCTTCAGATATTATTTTGGGAATAGCCCTTGGTTTCACGGTGGCTTTCTTTGCAGGCGGGGACTGGTTCTTCGTTTGAGGGGCTGGCCTCTTGCTAGGCTTCTTGGTAGGCGGGGGCGGGGGAGGCGTTGGAGACCTCCTTGGAGGTGTTGGCAGCGGCGTTGGAGACCTCCTTGGAGGTGGCGGCTGCGACGTTGGAGACCTCCTTGGAGAGGGTGTGGATGCAGCCTCGTCTTCCAACACAATGTCATCGTACAGAGCACTATGATGATCTGGCGATTGAACAATTGGATTTAGGTTGGGGGAGGATCTGCTACAAAAAAAGGAATGACATATTATTATGAGCAGATTGTTAATTATTTAAGCCAATACAAATTAATGATGTAGTGTTTTCATCCGCACGTACCTATGGTGAGGTAGTTCAGGAGGAGGTGGAGCCGACATCCCTGGAATGATGATGTAGCGCTTGCGCCATAGAATGAATGTCTTCTCCGCTTCTCCTAGAGTCTTCTCGCCATCACCTCCAGGAATGTCAAGAGGCAAATCACTAAAACCTTTTTCAGCTTTATCTACCGAGATGGTGGCATATCCTTCTTGGATTATATTCCCATGAATCCTTGGTGTCTTGGTTCGGTCGATAGGATTAACAAGACCGATAGCCACCTTGATTGTGGAATTCTCCTTCGGAATGTGTAGCTCACACGTTGTACAAGGTTCAGTGACGTCATCCACAGGGAAGCGCAGTCCTGTGTCCCCTTGATTTGGTATCTCCGTGGAAGCGCAGCTGCTTTTCAACTGAACAGATTGGCTAATGTTGATTCCTGGCTCTGATGCCTGCTTACTTGCACTCACTGCTATTTGCACTTGCCTTTTGATTTCCTCTTGCATTCTCGCTTCAAGGTTTTTTTCCCGCTCCTGTGCTTCACGCACCGCTTCCTCCAACCTCTGGAGCCGTTGTGCCTCTTCTTCCTTCTTTCTCTGGCGACTTCTGTAGGAAGGTCTGTCCTGAGGGAATCCATGCTCCCACGAGACACTTCCTTTGCCTCTAGTTCGGCCACCATGTTCAATAGTCCCGATGGCGTATGTCAGCTCATCCTTCTCTCTGTTGGGCCTGAACGCACCACTAGCAGTAGCTCTCTGAGCATAAAACAATCTTTCTGCTGCTTCTTGCAGTCTTGCGCCATAAACGCACTTCCCTGTCTCCTGGTCTAGTGTTCCCCCATGAGCGAAAAACCAATTCTTTGCACGTTCTCCCCACTCGAGTGATTCTGGTCTGATACCCTTGGCAAGAAGGTCTGCTTCCATTTTGTTCCACTTCTTAATGGCAGTCGGGTAGCCACCTGATCCCAAGGTATGGTGGTATGTCTTCTGTTGGGCATTACGTTGGTTCTTTATCACCCGACTCACACCCTCTTCCGAAGTCTTGTACTGTACAAACTCATCCCAATAGGGCCTCTGCTTTGAGATCGGGCCTGGGACAGTAAAATCTGGTGCTATGTTCTTCTTGACATACGTCGTGTATAGGTGTTTCTTCCAAGTCTGAAACTGGGTGGCCATCTTCTTCATTGCCCAATCCCTAACTCGCTCCTTCAATTCATCACCATCTATTATATCATCATAATCATCTGTTTGGAGCGTGAAATGTACCAAGACATCATTCCAAATTAACGCCTTGTCACGATCGGAGACAAAACTGATATGAGGAGCATTGGTCTTCTTCTTCCATTCACGGGTACTAATCGGGAGCCGGTCCCGTACAAGGTAACCACAGTGGTGCACAAATTTCATTTTATTCGGCCCCCCCGGTTCTCCTGTATCCACATTGAACTCCGAGATGATGAAGCGACCCTCCAATGGCTTTTTGGGACCTCGAACATTTTTACTCTTCGTTGTAGTTGTTGATGTCGATCCAGAGGGCTACAAAACATAAACATTATTTTTAATGTCATGAGCACACATAAGACATATGATAATATATATATATATATATAGCTAATAATAAAAAATATATACTTGGCCAATATGTTGTTGCTCATTTTGTTCAAGAGCTAAGTACTGACTCCCGTCATCTACATCCTCTTGCACGTTATTTTTAGCACCATCATCGCCGGCAACTTGAGTGCCAGTGTTGATCAAATTCATCATCAACTCCTCCTCATCCATATTTCTCGGGTCGGCCATCTAGCTTCAAAAAACAAAACCAATATATAGTACGTCAAATCTTTGCTTATTACATGCGTAAAATCTACAAACAATATGCATTATTAAATCTTGCCCCTCGATCACGGACGCAATTCGCCACACTAGGACGAACTACGTCGGTACTAGGGCGAATTAGGGCACGAGAAAGGGCGGTGTGACAAGAGTGGCGGTGCTCCACTCCACCGTATATATGTCTGTACACATGGGTGAACGAGGGCGGCGGTGCTCCGCCGTATACATAGAAACGCATGGACGAAATGCATATGAATACAAATGACGTATATATACGTGTCGACGCGGTGGCCGATGTGCTGACGACGACGACGTGAGGCGGGCCGGCGTGCTGACGACGACGACGACGTGAGGCGGGCCGGGGCGGTGTCGGTGCGTGATGTTGTGATCCTATGTACCATGTGATCAACCATGTAGTCATTCATCATATGAGAAAATTCTATGTTAATAATATAAGTATAAGTCATTATGAAATGTAAGTATATGTGTCTTATTGCTCATATAACCATTACTATTTCCGAAATGATAAGAATTTATTTTCTTCTTCTACAGGCGATCTCTGATGCTATGATATAAAGTTTGAAGATAGTCTTCCCGGAAAAAAATATGTAATGCTCATATTACTTTAGCAACATTAATATATTATATCTGTATATTCAAAGTTCACAAATGAAGAAACATGTGATATTTTTGATAAACTAAAAAACGCTTAGTTTACAAACTAGGTATCAAAATTGAGTTCCTATTTGACCATTATATATCCTACAACAAATCCTTCAAAAAAAAGACCCTACATGAATATATTTGGATAAAATTTCGTTAACAAACATTGATCTATGAAGATAGAAAAAATTCTTCTATTGAAACTGCATCTTGAAATAATGGCATATCATATAGTGATGAATATATGGCGGTTGATGGGCTGGATCATTAGCGGATGGTTCGTAGCGTTGTTTCCAAATAATATATAGCGTGTTTATTATACAAGCCATGGATTTACATCGATCTAATTAATTTCTAAAGTAATTTCATTGGTGATCCTAAATTATACTTGTCATTTAGAGTTCCAAATATTCAAAACTTGCCTTAAGATATGTTTTTATTTAAAATCATTTAGAGTTCCAAATATTCATTTTTAGTTTCTAGATTTTGTGATTCAAAATTTGGAATTTTCAATCGACCTCGACCGTTGACATGGCTTACACCAAAGTTGTAGTTTTCGACGTGATCTATAACTCGGCAGTGGAGGGCTCGGACGAATGTACAAAGAGATCGACGAATATATCACCTCGAAGCTCGGCAGTGTACGTACTGGAGGGCCTCGGGCCGGCGCGGTGGGGCAACGCGCGGTGGAGGGCCTCGGGCGCGGAGGAGGGCGCGGTGGAGAGCCACGGGCAAGCGCGGAGGAGGGGCACGGGCGCGCGCGGTGGAGGCCGCACGAGGAAGAAGATGGCGGCGCCGGTGTCACGGAAGACGAACGGACGCGGCGCGAGGAAGAAGAGGGCGGCGGTGTTCGACGAGGAAGAAGACGAGCGGATCGATCTACCAGGCGCTGGAGGTTATATAGCAGAGGAGAATTACTCCCGGTGCCAGCCACCAACCGGGAGTAAAAACCCTTTACTCCCGGTGCGTATTACCAACCGGGAGTAAAGGTACCTTTACTCCCGGTGCGTGTTACCAACCGGGAGTAAAGGTATACCTTTACTCCCGGTTGGTAACACGCACCGGGAGTAAAGGATTTTTTTTGGCGGGCCACGAAACTGCAGCCCACCTTTACTCCCGGGTGGCTTCCCACCCGGGAGTAAAGGTGGCCTGCAGTTTCGTTTCCCGCCTGTTTTAAGCAATAGTCTTGTTAAATACAATAGAAATGCAATAGTTTTTATTAAATACATAGTAAATTAAATAAAAGGCATAAAATTATTTTGTTAAAAATATGAATTTTATTTTTGTTTATTGCACATAGGAAAAATCGATAACCTAACTTTTTTTATTTTTTGTTAGAATTATAAAACATAATGTAACTAATATTTATTATTTCGTTAATGCAAAAATGTAGTGTTTAATTAAAATTATTAAAATTATTGGTTTTGGACAGGAAATTTGTTTTCACATCATTTTAACGTTAATATTTTAATATTTCATCACTCAGTATCCTAATTTACCTTTTTGAGAGAGAAATCCCACCAAATCAAACATTGATTTAATTTGAAACATGACATAATAAACATCTGAATTCACAATTATTACATAATATCTCAAACACACACTATATTAAATCACTATATCATCAAGTGGGCACAGCAGTGAACTTCTTCTTTACGTATGTCCCTTGGTTATGATCGCTTCGTAACCATGGAGTGTCCTCATCATTTACCAAGATGCTAGGGTCTTTGTTCACTTTGAAGGGCGGAATTCGGTCATCCTTTTCATATTCTTCTGACATGTCCGACTTGTCCTCAATTCCCACGATGACTCTTTTCCCTGAAAGAACTATGTGGCGCTTTGGCTCTTTGGTTGAGTCATTATCGTTTTTCCCTCTTTTTGGTTTGGTAGACATATCATTGACATAGAACACCTGATTCACATCCTTGGCAAGGACGAATGGTTCGTCTTTGTACCCAATATTACTAAGGTCTACTGTTGTCATTCCATACTCGTTGTCTACTGTTACCCCGCCTCCGGTCACCTTGACCCATTGGCACTTGAACAATGGGATCTTCAAAGTAGGTGCATATTCTAGTTCCCATATTTCATCTATGCGTCCATAATATGTCTGCTTATTCCCATTCGGGTCTGTGGCATCTATGCGGACACCACTGTTTTGGTTGGTACTCCTTTTATCTTGGGCTACTGTGTAGAATATGTTCCCATTTATCTCGTACCCTTTGTATGTGACGATATGCCATGATGGTTGCATAGCCAATAAATACAGTTGCTCATGGATGCTCTCATCACCTTGACATTTTTTTCGCAACCAACCGCCGAAAGTTTCCATGTGCTTATGCGTAATCCAAGCTTCAGTCTTCCCTGGAAACTCGGATCGTAAGAGATCCTTGTGTGTCTCAATATACGGATCTACCAAAGAGGAGTTCTGTAGAACTGTGTAGTGCGCTTTATTAAAATAATCATCATCCGTACCAATATATGTTTTCCTCCCTAGTGTCCCCTTTCCGCTTAGTCTCCCCTCATGTCTCGATTCAGGAACACCAATCGAGTCAAGGTCGGGAATAAAGTCAACACAGAACTCAATGACCTCTTCTGTTCCATAGCCCTTGGCGATGCTTCCTTCTGGGCGAGCACGGTTGTGAACATATTTCTTCAGGACTCCCATGAATCTCTCTAAGGGGAACATGTTGTGTAGGAACACAGGACCGATAGTGAAAATCTCCTTGACTAGGTGAACTAGGAGGTGTGTCATAATATCAAAGAAGGAAGGAGGGAACACTAACTCAAAGCTGACGAGACATTGAACCACATCATTCTGTAGTTTAGCTAGATCAGTTGGATCAATTGCCTTCTGAGAAATTGCATTGAGGAATGCACATAGCTTTACGGTGGCTAGACGTACATTTGGAGGTAGAATTCCTCTTAATGCAACTGGAAGTAATTGCGTCATGAGAACGTGACAGTCATGGGACTTTAAGTTACAGAATTTCTTCTCTGGCACATTTATAATACCCTTTATATTCGAGGAGAATCCAGATGGTACCTTGATGTTGTTTAAGCATTCAAACATGATTTCCTTCTCCTCTTTGCTTAGAGTGTAGCTAGCAGGACGTAAGTAATGGCGTCCATCATCTGTCTTCTCTGGATGCAGGTTGTCTCTTTCTCTCAAACAACGCAGGTCCTGTCGTGCTTCAAATGTGTCCTTAGGCTTTCCATACACACCCATAAAGCCTAGCAGGTTCACACAAAGATTCTTCGTCAGGTGCATCACGTCGATCGAGCTACGGACCTCCAGGACTTGCCAATAGGGTAGGTCCCAAAATATGGACTTTTTCTTCCACATGGGTGCGTGACCGTTAGCGTCTTTCGGAATAGGTTGGCTTCCATGTCCTTTTCCAAAGACGACTTTCACATCATTGACCATATCGAGTACATCCTCACCGGTTCGGTTGCGAGGCTTGGTCAGGTGGTCTGCTTTCCCTTTAAAATGCTTACCTTTCTTTCTTACGGGGTGATTTGCAGGAAGAAATCGACGATGGCCAAGGTACACGACCTTTCGACATTTTTTCAAGAATACACCTCTAATATCACCGAAGCAGTGTGTGCATGCATTATATCCCTTGTTTGACTGTCCTGAAAGATTACTTAGAGCAGGCCAATCATTGATTGTTACGAACAACAATGCTCGCAGATCAAAGTGTTCCTGTTTGTACTCATCCCACACACGTACACCTTCTTTATTCCACAAAATGAGAAGTTCATCAATAAGTGGTCTCAGGTACACATCGATGTCATTGCCAGGTTGCTTCGGGCCTTGGATGAGCACAGGCATCATAATGAACTTCCGCTTCATGCATAACCAAGGAGGAATGTTGTAGATACTTAGAGTAACAGGCCAAGTGCTATGACTACTGTTCTGCTCTCCAAAAGGATTGATACCATCTGTACTTAAAGCAAACCTTAAGTTTCTTGCGTCATTTGCAAACTCCGGGAATTCTCTGTCGATTGCTCTCCACTGGGACCCATCAGCAGGGTGTCTCAACATATTGTCTACCTTACGGTCTTCTTTGTGCCATCGTAACAATTTTGCATGTTCTTTGTTTCTGAACAGACGTTTCAAGCGTGGTATTATAGGAGCATACCACATAACCTTGGCAGGGATTTTCTTACGCGGACGTTCGCCCTCAACATCACCAGGGTCATCTCGCCTAATCTTATACCGCGACGCATGGCATACCGGGCATGCATCCAATTTCTCGTACTCTTTGCCACGGTATAGGATGCAGTCATTAGGACATGCATGTATCTTCTCTATTTCTAGCCCCATAGGACAGACAACTTGTTTTGCTTCGTAGGTAGTGGCGGGCAATTCATTGTACTTCGGAAGCATCTTCTTTTGGATTTTTAGTAACTCTCCAAATCCCTTGTCAGATACATCATTCTTTGCCTTCCATTGCAGCAATTCTAGTGTGGTTCCCAACTTTTTCTGCCCTGCATCACAAGTTGGGTACAACAATTTCTTGTGATCTTCTAGCATCCGCTCGAACTTGATCTTCTCCTTTTCACTTTCACATTCTCTTTGTGCATCACGAATGACCTGACAAAGATCATCAGCCGGCTCATCTTCTGCGGCTACCTCTTCTTCAGCTTCTCCCATTGCAGTATCATTGAAGCACGCACCATCAGGAATAATATCATTGTCGTCCCATTGTTCTTCTTCATCTTCTTCCATTACAACACCGGTTTCTCCGTGCTTTGTCCAACAAATATAGTTTGGCATGAAACCCGACTTGAACAAGTGTGAATGAAGAGTCCTTGAGCAAGGATATTCCACCATATTCTTACATATGGCACATGGGCAGCACATGAAACCATCGCGTTTGTTTGTCTCGGCCGCACGTAATAAAGAATGCACGCCGTCAATGAACTCTTGTGAGCGGCGATCAGCATTATACATCCAATGACGGCTCATCTGCATTACATGACATAAATATCATATTAAAACCTAGATCATAATTAATTATTTATACAACATGCGTGCCACCACAAAAGATACAAATTTATGAAAGCATCGCTACAATGTAGATAATCCCAACTACCACTAAAAGAACTAAAGCTAAAATACATTTCAGGAGCACAAGGATTTCGCGACCAATCTCAACTAAAATAGACAGATCCCCCGATTGTGCAACATCTTTGGGCTTCTTCGGCTGGATCACTGCCTCATTAGCCGCCGTATCTGCCTGTTGTGCAAGATATTTTTGCACGAGTTCAACATACTCTTCCTCCCAGTAGAAGCCTGAACATCGTCCACTGCCATCCCACTGAAATTAAAACAAAAAATTAGAACTTTAATCACAACCATCATGAAAATAGATATAAACTAACCATAATCATTAAATACGATAAAATAACTCACATTGCGATCCGGACACTTGTAGAAGATACGATCCTTGTTGGGACCCTCCTTCTTCACTCGGTACTCCATCACAATCTTCGTCTCATCACGACACTTGCCGCATGGAATGAGAGGAAGGCCCGGCCTAAGTCGCTTTGGAAACCCATGAGAGGCCGAGGACCCGGAAGCAGTTGCCATCTACTCTCTATACTCATTTTTTAATACACTATAAATTTCTTCTTTTATAAACAAATAAAATTAACAAACTATAAAATTATCTAGATCTCTAAACAATGATATTTTTAATGGTCATTGTGTTCTCGTCTTTTACTGCGGCAGGTAAGTAATTCATATGATATTTCCGCAAATTAACAGAAGAATGGGAATGTACACACATAACAGACTACTACGACGATATCGGGACGTGTCAATAAATAACCATCCGTACTAGTTGACCTTGCTTACGTGATCATCTCGGCGAGCATTTCTCCACCGGACAGCACCGTACTTGGTCAAGGAAGAGCTCCGATTCTATGAGGAAGGGAACACGGTCTCCCACGACCGTTGTCGCTCTCCCTCGTAGAATCAAAGCTCCTCCTTGATGTCCGTTACCGCTCGACAGAGAACATGCTTGCCGAGCTGAACACGGTCCGCAAGTTCAACTAGTACGGATTTTCTATAATTTTCTAACTATTTTCTAAGTTTTTATTTATATATACTACGTTTAGGTACGGTGATTGACAGACTACTACGACGATATCGGGACATGTGAATAAATAACCATCCGTACTAGTTGACCTTGCTTACGTGATCAGCTCGGCGAGGATTTCTCCACCGGACGGCACCGTACTTGGTCAAGGAAGAGCTCCGATTCTACGAGGAAGGGAACACGGTCTTCCACGACCGTTATCGCTCTCCCTCGTAGAATCAAAGCTCCTCCTTGACGTCCGTTACCGCTCGGCAGAGAACATCCTCGCCGACCTGAACACGGTCCGCAAGTTCAACTAGTAAGGATTTGCTATAATTTTCTAACTATTTTTTAACTTTATATTTATATATACTTTAACCTTCTTTCATGTAAATATGCAAGCTTAAAGTGATTTTGAGCTCAAATTGCTTACAAATGAAAAAAAACCACAATAAAGAACCATAAATATATATAGTGAATAAAATGGCATAAGAAAATGGTAAAAAATGAGAGTATGAGATTGGTAACCTTTACAACTGAAGAATCGACGGAGGAATCGAAGAATGGATGGAGGAACAATGGAGGGAGGGAGGAAGCAAGAACACTACTGCAGTGAGCTTCAAAATGTGCTGAGCTCGGGTTCGGGGAGGAAGGAGGAGACGGCCGATTTATAAAGGGAGAACATTTAGTCCCGGTTGATAGATCCAACCGGGACTAAAGGTAACTTTCCAACCCCGGGCGCAGCCACGGCCCGGGAGTAGACCTTTACTCCCGGTTGGAGCCACCAACCGGGAGTAAAAGTATACCTTTAGTCCCGGTTGGTGGCTCCAACCGGGACTAAAGGTCCCTGCCACCTCTGTCTGGCGCAGTAGCCGTTGGGCAGGGACCTTTAGTCCCGGTTGGAGCCACCAACCGGGACTAAAGGTATTTCTAGTCCCGGGGGCAAAAAATTCCGGGACTAGAGCCCATTTTGGCCGAGGATCAAAGGTCTGTTCTCTACTAGTGATAGCTACAATAAGCTCTATCTTAAAAACCGCGCTAACGACGGCACTGAAAAAAAAACAAGAACAAAATGGTTGATTATGAAAAGAGAAACAAGGTCAAACAACATACCGTACATCAAAGCGATATGTGACACTTCACGAAAATAACTAATTAATGCTGTAACAAATCCATTTTTTCAAATGTTCAAAAATCAAATCCTGGTATGAACTGGTAGCCTTGTACTACACACAAGTTTTCTGTCCAACACATATAGCTTTATTTCTAGCAGGGTAGTTCATCAATGTGAGCATGCTACTCATGCCTAGTCTGACACCTTTACGCCAATTACATTCAAAGACAACCTCAGCTAGTTACACGAGATCCATAGAAGCATGGCTTGGTCTCATTTAATTGTTGTGACATATGACTTTCTGATTGCTTGCAAGTTAATGGCTACTTCTCTCGTGCAAGCAAGGGCAACTTGAACAAGGGATAGCACACATCGATAGGCCTTGTTTTCTGTTGTAATTATTGCTTTATTAGAGACCTTGCATTCTTCCTGGAGATGAGCATAAATGATATGTAGCACCTTATCTGGAAAATTTCTCTCTACAAAGTTGGCGATGCTGAGCTCACCTTCAAACATAGAACCAGTTGATCTTTTGCCTGTCAATCATCTCCAAAAGTACTATTCCAAAACTATAAACATCGCCACAGGTTGATGCATGAACACTTTGAGCATACTCTACGAAATACAGAGAAAAATCAGTTATTTTGTGCATGACATATTGCTTTATATACATATAGGAGAAGATGTCGACATTCTTGATCTATACCTATAGAGCGATATACCCTATAGTTCCCGTCACAGTAAATGAAGTACTACAACCTGAGTGTCCAACTGCTATTGATCTGGAATCAACAACGAGATTTGCAATGCCAAAGTCTCCCAAATAAGCATTCATGTCATCATCGAGAAGGATATTCGTGGGTTTCATATCACAGTGGACAATAGGCGTTCCACAATCATGGTGCAAATAGGCCAACGCATCAGCTATGTCAACACATATGCTTATTCTTTGAGCTAAGCTTAAAAATTTTGGAGCTGCACCATCATGTCTTTGATGCAACCATGTATCCAAATTTCCATTGGGCATGAACTCATAAATTAGGGATTTGAAATCATTACCACTATTGTCTATTGTTGAACATGAAGTTAGCACAGGAACGAGATTCCGATGCCGAATGGTTCTCAAAGCCTCACATTCTGAAACAAAACTTTTGTCTGCAAATCTGATCTCAAGGTCAAAAACCTTAATAGCAACTTCTATTCTAGCTTGAGTTAACTTCCCTTTGTAAACTGAACCATAGCTTCCTCTTCCAATTAGGTTGGACTTTGAAAAGCTCCCTGTAGCTTGCTCTAGATCCTTGTAAGAAACTCTAGGGAATTTGTTGCCAAATGAAAGAAAGTGTTGACTTCTGGGTGTCTTCTTCTCGTGGATTATAATGTAGATGAACAATACGAGTGAGATGGAGCCAAATACCGGTACCAGTATTTTGACCATATAGTTTATGATTTTTTCTCTTCTATAAACAACATGTCATGAAGGCATATGTAAATTCGTGGCTCCTCCAAAGTCCCCAGTTGCCAAGAAGTGAGACGGATTTGGCATTTCCAAATACTCCATTTGTGGGTACTTCACCTTGCAGATTATTGTAAGATAGATCCAGCAGAGTGAGATACTGTAGGTCAGCCAGTTTTGTTGGGATGAGGCCTGACAAATTGTTGTGTGAAAGATTTAGCGTGATCATGCTTTGTAGACCACCCAAAGTCACTGTAATGTTCCCTGTGAGGTAGTTGTGATCCATTTCGAGGATCTGCAACCCTTCACAATTTCCCAAGGTAGCTGGAATTTCCCCAGTAAGCTTATTGGACGAAAGATATAGTTCAGTTTAGTTGTTTAAGGTTACCAATCTCTGGAGGCACTGGACCTTCTAACCTGTTGTAGGATAATACACATCTGGTCAACGTGGATTTAGTAGGAAACATGCCTTCAGGAATGCTGCCCGGTAGATTGTTATAACTAAGGTTCCACCTTGTAAGCAGTGGGAGGTCTCCCAAACTGGGTGGTATGGGACCTTCAAATTTATTTTCTTGTAGAAGAAGCAATGTCAATCCAGAAAGTTCACCAACAGAGGACGGTATTGGGCCAACAAAGTTATTTTTTTTAAACGGAAAATCAGGCAGGAGAGCTGCCGACTATATTAAAAAGGAGAGACCCAGACTGGGTAAATACAACAGAGCAACAAAGACTCCCTAGAGAGTCAAACAACCACAACAACAACAACAAAGAGAAAAAACTCTAGCCGGTTGGATTGGGACCTCAACACGCGTCAAACTCAAACTCAAAGAGAAAAAAAATAAAAAAAACTCTAGGCGGTCGGATTGGGATATTGACACGAACCGAATAGAGCCGGAACTCAAGAAGCCGCACACCGCACCGCCTCCAAACCACCATCAACCGGTCACCACATTGTATCACCATCCCCAAGACGACGAAGACGCCAAGACGAAATGCCGTTGTCACAGCTCATGCCGTCATTGCCGACGAAGTCCCACACTGAGGTAGCCCGCTACGAAGCAGAGCTAGTCGCTGCAAGCCGTGTAGCCGTCCCACAATCGAATCCGCTTGCGCCGCCTCTGAAGACGTTGTCCCACGCTAGACGAGCCACTACCAAGTAGGGCTAGCCGCCGTAGTCCGCTGCAAGCTGCCGACACAATCATGAGCGGCTACCACTAACGCTCACCAAGTCAACCCCGATCACCGAGATCCATGCGCGCACCCTGTCGCTTCCGGTAACCTACCCATCAATTTGACCTTGTAGATTTTTCAGGTTTCCAACCCACCCATCAATTTGACCGTTGAGATTGTTATAGCGCACTTCAAGTTCAGTTAAGCCAGTTAGGTTTCCAATGCCGGTGGGAACTGTTCCAGTTAAGTCGTTTGTACCAAAAGCTAGCTGTTGAAGTTTGGGTGACAATTTGCTAATAGAATTTGGTATAGCTCCTTGAAACTGATTTTGACTTAGTATGAGACTTTGCAGAAAACTACAATTACTCAACGTGTCTATGAATTGCCAGCTTTGGCTATCATTTCCGACGAGGTTGTTTCCCAAAAGGCTTAGAGAAGTGAGCATCCCATGTTTACCAAGAGAACTAGGAACTTGGCCCGTGAAATTATTGAATAGTAAGTCCAATTCTTGTAGCCCTGAAATATTGCCTAACGAAGCTGGGATTTTACCTTCAAAACTGTTGCTGCATAAAAATAGAAATACGATATTAGGGAGCATATCACCGATGTCAGATGGTAATGTGTTCCCTATCATATTGTTACTTAGGTCTAAACCTCGGAGAGAAGAACGATTTATTGCTGTTATTCCACCTGATAGCTTATTTCCACCGAGGGCCAAATAGAGCAGATGTGGCAATTGCCACAGCTCATCGGGAATGCTACTCATGAGCTGATTATCACCAAGAGCGAGGGATGATAACCCGCTAATGTTTGTCAAGCTTGGTGGGATCATCCCAGTGAGATTGTTTTCGTAAAGAAATAAAGTCGATAGATTGGAAAGAAGACCTATACCGAGGGGGATTTCACCTATTAGGGAATTTTCGGATAGGTCTAGAAAGTTTAGGTTGGAACAATTTGTAAGGGTATCTGGAATGATCCCTTGCAACGAGTTCTTTGCCAGAACAAGTTGTTGCAGTTTGTGGAAACGGTTCAGAGGAGGCAGCTCGCCGGACAAGCTATTTAGGGACAGGTTCAGAGTTTCAAGGAAGGTTAGGTTTCCGATGGATGGGGAAATTGGACCAGCCAAGCCTAAGCCGACGAGGCTCAACACCGTGACTCGCCATAGGTGCTTTCGGCTGCAGTTGACACCCTCCCACTGGCAATGAGGAATGCTGGAGTTCCAAGTGCTTAAGGCTCCTCTTGGGTCGGTGACGGCCTGCTTGAAATCAAGCAAAGCGAGCATGTCGGTGCTGTTATCAGGGATCGTCGAGCAACGAGCGTTGCTGACCCCATAAGACAGCAGCAGCAACGTTAATAGCATAGCCATAGCAAGTTTCTCTGGTTGATTGGCAGCTGCGAACACTAGGTGCCTTTTGGTTTGAATTTATGACGTGTGATTGTCAACGTGATTCGCGTATTGGGTTGAGTGTATGAACTAACCATAGCGTGAGTTGGGTTGTGCACCATATCTCTTGGCTTATTGTGCGCAGGTGTGGAGCTTGGATGCGGTGGTTGACGGCGAGGTGAAGGTCAAGTAGGGACGTGCCGTGCCGATGGACTGGAAGCGGTGAAGGACGGACGTGAGGCTTAGACCGAAGGAACAGGAGGCCGGGTGAACAGTCGCGGTGACTGACATATGGGAACATCGACAAGCGCAAGTGTACATGGGTGATGAAGAAGGCGTCAACCAAGTAAGGAGGAGGACGATGGCGTCGTGGCACTTGACGGAGGCTGGACACGCATGGCGTCGGTCAAGTCAAGAAGGAAGGCGAAGGCGTCAAGCTTGGTGAAGGTCGGACACGCGTTGACATCGAGGGGTTTGGTGGTTTCGGTCTCAAAACCATCATAGTACGGTTTGCTGGTTTGGGCCTCAAAACCAGACGTGGACGGTTTGATGGGTTGAGCCTCAAAACTAGTGGCAATTGCCACATCTGCTCTATTTGGCCCCCGGATATTTTTTCTGTGCGTTTTTAAAGAACCGACAGAATAAGTTGCATTTTTCTGTGAGTGCTGATTTTTTCCGTGTGTCTATTATCACGCACAGAAAAATCATATAATATTTCTGTGGGTTTTCGTATTTTTCTGTCGGGGTATTTTGAAACCGACAGAAAAATCGTAATTTTTCTGTGCGTACCGAAAAAACGCACAGAAAAATTAAACACCCACAGAACAATTCGAGTTTCCAGTAATGTACATAGATATTATGGCAATCTCATCCTTCCCTGCATCTCCTGCCACGTGATTCGCCTGCACCTCCTGTGACGTGCGTCGTCCGCTTGTTCTACAGCTACGAACAGACAGGTGCCCTGCAGGCTGCAGGTAAGTTTATTTCGATTCCCATCTTTCCACTCTGTCTTTGGTACTTCAGATGTATCCCCAGATCGAGCAGATTAATTGTTGTCTGCTTACTGTACTGTCAGGAGATAGTGGTGTTAGAGATTAGTGATTAGTTGGGTCGCATAAGAATAGTATTTTTGCTCATGTGATCTAGTGGAGTTAACACATTGGAGAGGTGTAGTTGTAGAGGTTCCAGGTTCCTCTGGATTTTCCTTTCCATGGTGCATTACTGCATTTCTTCTTAGATGCTTAGCAGATCTGCTCATATCACCCACTTGTTCAATCAGGTAAGGTTATTCTAGTGTAATTAGTAGCAGCCAGTGTTAGATTAATCAATCATATTTCAGTTCTAGCCTTTTTTAAAACAAAAAGGTAATACAGTTCATGCATTTTTTTTTTCTGAAAATGCTTATGTATTGTTGTTGTTGTTGCTGTTATGCATTGACGTAGTTCATCTGTATGCCCCTCTGACAGAGTGCAGGCCATGCGTATGTGGCATCAGTGGTAGTGGCGCCGTTGACAGCTGTTGGTTCTTGATGGAGACGACAGATCATGTAGCAGCTATGAGCAGTGAGGTGTGTAGTTAGTGATCAGTTCTTCAGAGGTGGATATTCTTGCCTTGAAGATAAACTAGCAAGATGGTGAATAGCAGTGTAGAAGCTCAATCCTTCTACCTTCTGGATTTTTACAGAACAATACTTGAAGTCAAGTTTACCTTTTGGATGCAACTTGCAAGGCTGATCGAGAGGCGAATGAATGCTTGTATCATATTATTTGATGACATATATGTGTTAAGAAGCTTTTTTTTTTCCTCAAGTCTTTTCATGATTATTTGTGAGTCATCTATATATGTAATAGCTTTATCATATTATTTGATTTTTCTAGACATTTCTCTCTTCTTTTCTCAGTTTTTGAGACTATTCTTGTTCATAGGGATTTATGCCCCTTAGTTCCCAAACAGCAGCAGGGAACTAAGACCCCCGAAGGGAAGTACACACAGGAAACAAATGTCCAAAAAAAATCCCCATCGGGGGTTTTCCTCCCTGGGATAGGCTCCACTAACTTCCAAAGTAGCCCTTAGGGAATTTTCGGATAGGTCTAGAAAGTTTAGGTTGGAACACAATTTGTAAGGGTATCTGGAATGATCCCTTGCAACGAGTTCTTTGCCAGAACAAATTGTTGCAGTTTGTGGAAACGGTTCAGAGGAGGCAGCTCGCCGGATAAGCTATTTAGGGACAGGTTCAGAGTTTCAAGGAAGGTTAGGTTTCCGATGGATGGGGAAATTGGACCAGCCAAGCCTAAGCCGACGAGGCTCAACACCGTGACTCGCCCTAGGTGCTTTCGGCTGCAGTTGACACCCTCCCACTGGCAATGAGGAATGCTGGAGTTCCAAGTGCTTAAGGCTCCTCTTGGGTCGGTGACGGCCTGCTTGAAATCAAGCAAAGCGAGCATGTCGGTGCTGTTATCAGGGATCGTCGAGCAACGAGCGTTGCTGACCCCATAAGACAGCAGCAGCAACGTTAATAGCATAGCCATAGCAAGTTTCTCTGGTTGATTGGCAGCTGCGAGCACTACGTGCCCTTTTGGTTTCGATTTACGATGAGTGATTGTAACGTGATTCGCGTCTTGGATTGAGTGTGTGAACTAACCATGGCGTGAGTTAGGTTGTGCAACATATCTCTTGGCTTGTTTTGTGCAGGTGTGGAGCTTGGAGGCGGTGGTTGACGGCGAGGTGAAGGTCAAGTAGGGACGTGCCGTGCCGATGGACTAGGAGCGGTGAAGGACGGACGTGAGGCTTGGATCGAGGGACCTGGAGGCTGGGTGACCAGTCGCGGTGACTGACATCTGGGAACATCGACAAGCGCAAGTGTACATGGGTGATGAAGACGGCGTCGACTAAGTCAAGGAGGAGGATGGCGTCGTGACACTTGATGGAGGCCGGACACGCATCTACATGAGAGATGTAGATGGCGTCGGTCAAGTCAAGAAGGAAGGCGAAGGTGTCAAGCTTGGTGGAGGTCGGACACGCGTTGACATCTAGGGGTTCAGTGGTTTCGGCCTCAAAACCATCGGAGTACGGTTTGTTGGTTTGAGCCTCAAAACCAGACGTGGACGGTTTGGTGGGTTGAGCCTCAAAACCAGCGGGTTTGTTCCGAGGAGGAACGGGGCGGCATGTGGCGGAATCATGGAGGTTGCATCAAGGCGAAGCAAATCGGAAGCGTGGCCATCCGATCGACAGAAAAAGAGTTAACCATAGTGTCCTCAGGTTAGGTGATTTGCTGTAAAAATATCTAGAAGCAAATGAGAAAAGTGTAACAGGCCCATAAATATGCCCGATCCATCTCACCTCTGGAACGTTTACTATTTTCCTCGTTCTAGTCTCCGGATTTATTTTTGAGTTCCTCAAATTCCAAATTTGTGTAAACTACTGTAAAATTCGAGTTGGCAAGAGAGACCGTAACCTCACCGTGTCCTCCGGTATTTGAAATCATGGTATCGTGATTTTGTTTTTCGCGTTTTGGTTTGTTGTTCCTCGTTTAGCCGTTTTTCGTCAAATCATGCGCCCCGGAGCTTGGATTGATTCCAGGCGATGATTCCTTGGGGATAGGTTCATGCTAAGCTGAATTTCATTTGTGCAAATTTTGGGAACGAATCATGGTGATTTGATCAAGTTTTGGTTCGATTTTGGCTGTGCCCTTTTCTGTTCGTGCGTGGTGCCGGACTCTGTTCTTCTCAGTTGGGCTTCAGTTCGTGCGTTCTTGTTTGGAGACAGGTGACCTCCGATGAGGGCTAGCCTGGCGTGGAGCACCTCTTGTAGTCGCGCCCTATAGGCTTGGTCCTGGAGTCCTGCGTGCAGCAGTTCTTGTTTGATTTCGTTTTCTCTTAAGCAGAGCAGAGCTCGCCTCCAGCGCTGTGCGCTCCCAGCGCACCGAACGGGTGCTCGCTCGAGAGGCCCCCGTGGCCCGTTCACACAGACGCTGCAGGGAGGCAACTCACCCAGGCTGTGCCGTGCGTCTCTCTCTGTCGCAGTTTGCTCAAGTGGTCACCGGACACACCAGTGTTCACCGCCCCTTTTCTTGGCGGTGCACCGCCCTGCACCAGGCGGTGCCTCCGTCTCCCTGTGAATTTAGCCGATTGAATTTCCGGTCAGGTTTATTGTTTCGCTTGTATCTTCTGCGTTTGTTGTCCGAATTGAGTTCCGATTTTTGCGTTGCCTTTCTACCGTTATGAGGCATACTCTTGTCACCAGTTAGTTTGGGTATTTTAGATTCAGGAACTCACTTCTTCTAAATAGAAGTTGGGCATCCTATTTTCTGCTCCTCGATTTGGTGTGCGCTTTTGCTCGTATTACTTTGTGGTGTCCCGCTGTGTTGTTAGGGAACATCCACTCACTCATTTAGGTCGTGGATATCACGGTGTTTATTTCGTGTGTTTGACGGTGATTTTGGTACAGCGGCCAAAAGTTTCATGAGAAATTTTACGGCTTCCATTCACCCTATCTGGTCGTCGTTTTCGGTCCTTCAGCGGCCATAAGGACCTCGTTACCTGAAAACCATAAACAACGAACCTTGTGGATTCTAATACATGATGTTAAAAGCGAAGCCACGCCGTGACTATGGTATGACTGATACCAGCTTCGTAGTATCATTTCAAACTCGCGCACACTTCGTGCAAACACGTGACCCAGTGGGCAACAGCTAAAATAAAGTAATTTAAAGGAAAACTGTTTCCCTTTGTCAAATGCTCAGATCTTACTGAAACGGAGGCAAAATAGACCTCAATATGCGAATCAGAGGGTATTTTAGATGCTTTTGGAATGACAAAACTTTTGCCTCTAATTTTTTGCTGCAAAATTTTTGCCATTCAAACACAACCAGAATTTTCTACTTCTCCTAGTGAGGTGGGATTCTCCTAGTGTTTTAGTATTCAAAATTTAGTATAAACTTTCCCTACCAAATACCTTCTAGTGAGGATTTTCATGTGCTATGACTAGTAGTAGTGTTTTGCTACTACTTAAAAATACTAGGAGAATTCCACCATTTTTGTAGAGAAACTTTACATCTGGGTATTTAGATGCATGTCAAATGTTTAGCACTGTACCAAACAAGTTCAGTCTACAGCTCACGCTCCAACATGTTTTTGCCCAGTTTTAGGCCTCTTGGGTAGGAAATGACAAAAGTTTAGCAGCCTGGGTTTTGCTCGTTTTTGTCCAAAGATGGACTAAAAGTGCTAAAGTTTTGACGAAAGATGGAAAATAAACGGGGTCTCAAGAGGAAAGAGAGTATATAAGGCACCTTTGCCGGAGAGCGCGTAACATGGCAGCCTTCTCTGCGTATTTTTGGTTGGTTGCGCTTTCTGAGCTTTGCGAGCTTCGAGTTGGGATGACCAGCTGGCTACGGGCCCAGGGGTTTAAATCTAGAAACCGTTTTACCTCACAAGCTTGCAATGCCACTCATGTCTTATCCTCGCTTAGCTTGACCGCCGTAGCCGGCGAAGACCCTGAGTCAGTCAAATTCACCAGTTACCGCCGTTTTCCAGCTTCCATCTCTTCACCACGGCACCGTCGTTGTTCGAGTTGGACAGGACGATTGTTGCGGCACGTTTAGGCGTTTAGCATCTAACCGCAGATTTCTACTCTTTCTCGAGTTCTTTACTTTTCAGCAGCAAGTGGACACAGAGATATTATGCATTTCCACACTGACGTGCGACCTAACACCAGCGGTTTCGATACTGACGAGACCCACTGGTGCTACATTCACGTCTCCAAAACCAATTTCGACGCTGACAGTATTTAGCCTGTTCGTTTGCTGGTACATGATTGTGGATTATAAGTTGAAATATTATTTTTCTCTTATACCAAACCAGTCAGCAGTAAATAATCCACGATGGTAAGGGCATGATTTATTCATGGGTTCTCTTGAATTCTTGACAGGGAAGCGGGTCAAGTCAACTTGTACGTATCCGATTTGAACAAGAATATGTTGTGCAATACCGTGCTTCACACGTTATTCAAAGTAGCGACCATAGTAGTACTAAGGGCGTGTTTAGATCCAAAAAAAAATTTGGGTTTTGGCTACTGTAGCACTTTCGTTTGTATTTGACAATTAGTGTCTAATTATGGACTAATTAGGTTCGAAAGTTTCGTCTCGCGATTTCTCACCCAACTGTGCAATTAGTATTTTTTCATCTACATTTAGTACTCCATACATGTGCCGCAAATTTTTTTGGAATCTAAACAGGCTCTAAGGGCATGTTTAGATACCCCTTCCCCTCCGGGCAGTTTCCGATTTGAACAAGAATGTGTTGTGCAATACCGTGCTTCACACGTTATTCAAAGTAGCGACCATAGTAGTACTAAGGGCATGTTTAGATACCCCTTCCCCTCCGGGCAGTTTTCTTAGACAATGTTTCAGTTTATTCTCTCTCATAGAATACTGTTGAATCAGCCAAAATCAGCTTGTTTCTAGATCAGCCGGCCATTGCCTAAATCTGCTATATTAATCTGGGCAACTTCATGCATACATGCATGCACCATTAACTGCTCGCCCCGATGATTGGCTCGCGCGAAGCGCATAGCAGCTAGCGCCAATAAGAAAACAGCAACGTGACAAGCCAATCCCTTCGTTTACGGTGCTCGTATTTACTACCGGTGAGACTCATGGAGACATTTGTCTTGGTACGGCTGCAATGCCTTACATAGCTACCTATATATAGGAAAAACGTGAGAACGCCTAAGAAAGCTGCCCTGAGGGAGTAGTCATTAGTCCATTAGTTGGCAAAAGTGCTCTAAAGTGAGCTAAAAGGTAACAATGAGTCTATATATCTAGAAAGTCTTGTTGCTTTTAGTTCACTTTTAGTCCATGCATCCAAACACTATGAACTAAACTTTAGTCACCTATATTTTAGTTCACCTAAAATTTAGTCCAACTAAACTTTAGTTTGGGATGATCCAAACAGGCCCTAAACTCGCGTGTAGGTCTCTACTTGTAATTGGTAGCTAATGCTCTCTAGCAGCTTGTGTGTTATCGTTGGATTAGCTAAACCCACTACTAGAACTATGTACGAGGCATGCTTTGAAGTGAATAAACTAGTCAAGTAGTGGCTATTAGGATTGTCTCTTGTACTAACCAACTTGCCTAGTGTCGTTGTCTTTGTACAAATTTTAATAGATTATTCACCTTCTTTAGGCATCCATAGATCCTTTCGAGTAGTATCAAAGCAACAAGTCACTGTCATTTGCCATGGTTTAACCACCCATGGTGTAAAAGATGGCATATATTCATGAGGAAAGGATCCCACACTTTGATGAATCATGTTATGACAATTGGAAGAGGAAAACGATTATGCATTTGAAGGTCATAAAGGTTTGGGAGGTTGTTGAGGAAGAATTTGTTGTGCTTGACCCAAAGCATCCTACCACTAGAGAAGAAGAGCTCTTGCACCTCAGCAATAGAGCCCTCAATGATCTCTATGAGGCATTTGATTGAAAGGTGTATGAGAGTATCAAGAGAATATGTCCATCATGTGTGGAAGAGTTTGGAAGAGACCTATGAAGGCACTTCGGTAAAACGTGCCAAGCTATATATACTCAAGGAAAACTACTTCAAGTTCACTATGATGGAAGGTGAAAGTGTGGCCAAAATGTTCCATAGGATCAACATGATTGTTAATGGTTTGAAGTCTTTGGGCTACAAGGTGGATGATGAAGACTTCTCACATAAGTTCTTAAGAAGCTTGCCTCCTCCAAGATTTAGCACAATTGTCACCATAATTGTGAAAGGAGGCTTGGACAAGATGGCACCCACCCAAGTGCTTGGAGAAGTGGTCACTCATGAGACATTTAACCTAGAAGTGAGTGAGCCACAAGTGATGGAGGATGGGAAGAAGAAGAAGAGTATTACTTTTAGGGCCACTTCATCAAAGGCCAAAAAAAAGAAAGATGAGTCAAGTGATGATGATGATAGCTCTAGCTCAAGCATTGATGAAGATGCTACAATCCTATTTGTTAGGAAGTTTGGCAAATTCATGAAGAAGGGCTATAGTAGTGGAAGAAGAAGTTCCCCAAGAAGGAACAATAGAAGATGCTATGAGCTAGTGTGGTGACAAGAATCACTTTTGTAGCGATTGTCCCTACAAGAAGAAGGATAGGTCCTCCAAGGGTGAGAAGGATAAGGGCAAAGATGACAAGGAATGAAGGCAAGAGCATGTCATTCAAGAAGAAAAATAAGGGACATGCATATTGTATTGAGTGGGATAGTGATGCTTCATCTTGAAGTGATGATGAGAAGAGACCCACCAAGCTTGCCGGAGTCGCCATCAACAACAATCTCTCATTATTTTACTCTCCATCATGCTCATGGCCAAGGTCCCAAGGTATATGATGAAAGTGATGGAAGTGAAGGTGAGGATGAAGAACCCTCAAGGGAGGAACTCATTGAGCTTTTGCAAGAGGCTCACACCATTATGAGGGATAAGAAGGAAGAGTTCAAGGAATTGCGAAAGAGATGCAAGTCTCTTGAGCAATCCCTAGGGGAGCAAAATACCACTCATGAGAAGTTACTTGACTCTCATGAGAGGCTTAAGGAAGATCACTCCATCCTTCTTGCTCATAAGGATGTCCCTATTGGAAAAGAGAACATAGGAGTATCATGTGATTTAATTGATGATTCTACTATTGCTTCTATTGTTGATGTGGAAACTAACCCTTGTAGCACAAGTACTTCTCCTATGGGTGATGGTTTTAGTTGTAATTCATCTCTTATTGTTGAGAATGGGACATTAAAGGAGGTGGATGGTCAGGCTCACCCGCTATTGATGGTCAATAAGTGCCAAATCCGACCGTCAACTATCTTAGAAATAATGGACAACTAATACACTCACATGGATATTTAGGTTCCTCCTGTTTTATTCAAATCAACCTGCCATCCAGGAGCTTTAAAAACGAGGGTTTGTTATTTATTTAAATTCATGAAATAGAGCTCCAGTTATTTACAGAACTGCCACTAGACCTTATTTAGCTCATATCTTTGCCCTTTTAGCTCCGATTAGTGTGCTTTTCGGGTCTGTGTGTTCATAGCGATGTATAGAACAGTTCTAAAACATTTTTATCTTTTGTTTACATTGCTTGGTGTAATGTTCTAATCAGACCATGTTTGTTTGCTATGCATGCATGTCGGATGCCTACTATGCGGTGCTATCTCTTGAGTGTGTTTAGACGATCATCGATCATTGGGTGATCATCATCATTACTTTGGTGAATAGTACCAACATCAATTCATTGAAGAAGGCAAGCATAATATGAGACTCCTTGTTACCCTATTCGCCATTGATGCAATGTATCACTCATATTTTTTTAGAAAATGGAAAATATCTGGCCTCTGCATCGATCCGCACATAGACAGTCCTTTTTAGATTTCCAGTTCAAACACTAGACAAATGAAATGGGAAAGAGCACACTCAAATATAGAGAAATCAAAAGCAAAATCTATCATTATTTTGCCACCCGTTCTTGGCGAAGATGTCTAAGGTGACAACCAACAAAGCTTTACTTGACAAACATATTCTTTTCCATTATGCCCTCACGCTGGAGCAACACCCAAAAATGTAGCCAATATGAGCCCCTGAATATAGCCTGCATAAAAGAAGTATTTGATTTTCATTCAAAAATAATGCCATTACGAGTAGTACACCAACTTTTCCAATAATAGCAGTAGCCCCCACAAAAATCAAATTTGTTTCCACTCTCACAATGCCCATTAGCCAACTTCCAAGCATGTGGGTAGTGGATCTAGGAGGGGTTAACCCAGTTGCTATATGAACAATTTTGGCCAAATAGTTTCTGCATGGTATCATCAAAGAAGAGGTGTTTAATTGTTTCGTTGCAATCACAGAAGCAACACTTTTTGCTACCAGTCCAATTCCTTTTAGTTAAATTATCCTTTGTTAATATCACCCCTCGTTGGAGGTACCAAAGGAAATTTTTTATCTTAAGGAGGAGCTTCAACTCCAAATAAATTTATTGGTAAAAGGGTATCTTGGTTTACAAATACAGGTACATCCACTGCACTAAGAATTGAGCATGATTATGTAGGTCCCAACTAAAGACATCCCTCTCATTGGAAAGTTGAATGTTGGCTATTTTAGCTATTAAATTTAACCAAGCTGTCCACTTGTCCCCAGCTAGAGCTCTGCGAGAGGAGAAATTAAGAGAAACATGATTCATGACAATCTGCACAGTAACATGGGGATAATTGGCTATGTTATATAAGCTAGGAAATTTGTCTTTAAGAGGTGAGGTATCTATCCATGTATCCTCCCAAAATATGGTTTCCAAGCCATCTTTTATTTTAATTGTCCCACACCCTAGACATTGATATCCTGTCCTTATTTACCTATGGGTTTTATGCATGTGGGTAGTATGCTTAGCTTGCTTTTACAAACAACTGAGTTATGAATCTAATTAGAAATATATGCATCTTGTTACAAAAACATGCTTTTTAGCAACAATGAACCAAGGGGGCTAGAGCATTGAGCCTATTTTTAGTGCTCTAGTTTCTCTCCATAAGGACTCATCTTTAAGCGGCAAACCCAGGATTTACCGTACAACCAGGGCTACATGACTCTGGCTTTAGCTAAGTACAATGAGCTAAGTACAATTGCCAACATTAGCTTATATTATGGATGTGAAGATCATCATAAAATAAATTATAGTTTTATATAAATTTTATAAAAATGGTAAAACATAAATAGATATGTACCATTCTCATTGTTGAATTTCATGAATATTCGATAGTTTTTTCTTCCATTGCAACGCACATGTATATTTGCTAGTATATAACTTCATCCATATGTAAACAAACTAAAACTAAAGTATTTACTCAAGGGTTTTCTGTCCAAAATCTGTTATATATATAGTGTATATATACACATGTGTGCTCATTGACTTAAGGGCCTGTTTATTGAGGGTTTGTTTGGTACAGCAAACAAGGCTCGGAAATACACCCATCCAAATAGTTTATTAATGGTTTGTTCGGTAAAGCTCAGCTTCGTCAGTGAATCAGTTTCTGATAGCTTTTGGCTCTAAAAATAGCTTTACCGGTAGAGCTAAATCTATTTTTTTCATAAACGTTTGGTAAAACAACTTTGCAGGGAAGATAACAGAGAGAAAGCTGGGAGAAGCTAGTATTTTCAGCTTCACCTAGAGAACCGTGCATGTGAGAGGAGTTGAAAAACTGCTTTTAGCGACAAGCTGTTTCATCCGCATCCGTTTGGCAAGAGAAGCTGAAAACAGCTCTGTAAAGCTAGTAGAGAAGCTCTACCAAACACACTCTAACTTGACGGCTCAATACATGTATATATTAGCCAAAAAATAAAAACATAACTAAACTAAGTTTGGCAAATGTCCAGTTAACCCCTAAACTAACATTTGGTTTAATTTACTCCCTGCAACAACTTGAGCTGGTTCAATTTACACCTTAAAAAGAATTTTCTTTTTGTTTCTCTATGTACAAATTATGTTTTAGTTTTAAATTTTGCGAGGTAACTGAGGACACCATATTTTGTGTCGTTATGTTTTGTTCAATATTGTATTCCTAGTTATTATTAAATTTCCTAAACTATCAAAATAGTTGCAGAAAATAATATATATTTTTTAATATAACTCATAATGTTCTCTATCACCTCACAAAATCCGATACTAAAACTCAACTTATACGTGAAGAAACACTTTTTTTTGAAACATATACGTAAAGAAACAACAAGATTAACCGATCTTGTTAAGGGGTAAAAAGATTACCTCAAATAATTGGGAGAGTAAATCAAACTAAATATTAGTTTAGAAGGTTATCTAGACTAATGTCAAACTTGAAGGGAGTAATTTGAACTTTTCCCTCACTAATGACGTTGAGCCCAAAAGAAAGGGCCATGCGCATGGAAAAAGGAAGGGGTCATGTGCTGGATTCTCTGTTGTGTGGCGAGAAGATTTGATGATGTTTTTTCTAGGTTAATTAATTAATTAAATTTAAAAACTAAAAATTAATAGCTCAGATTTATTTGAGGCAGTGGCATAGGGAGGGAGGGGCTGAGGGGGCCTGGCAGGATTAGTTTTTCTATTATCTTTTCATTTCTTTTACTGTTACTATGCGGTACAATTCTGAAGCTAGTTAACAAATTGTTGACAATCGAAATTGTCCATCCTATAGGATGGATTAAACCATCGTGTTTCGGAGTCTGGATGAAGGAGTTATTCCCTCAGGAAAATCTCACCCTACCAGAACTTCTGACCCCTGTCAGAACTTCTGATGTTCGCCTGAAGGTGCTGGCTTTACGCGAATATCAGAACTTCTGACCTCCGAACTTCTAATTTTCGTAGTCCGAATCAGGGAAAGTCCAAACTCAATCCCAACCCTTCCAAACTCATGGGAAACTTGGAGATTGCATCTTCAGATGGTTTTCTACTGGGATAAGACCACCCTCCTCTATATATATGAGAGGATCATGGACGATTGAGTTCCCATCTATCCAATCGTCAAAATCAACCTACTCCAACCGTTTACCCTCTTTTCAAATCCCCATGCTGTTCCTTCCTTGATCCGATGACTAAGGATGGCACCCTAGGCTTGCCAGCTGACCTAGGGCAACCCGGCGACGTCCTTGCCCTGACGGGGTCCCTCCCGGGCGAGAGCTTCGGCGGTTTCTTTGCTAGTTTACCTAAAAACTAGCCAGTTTTTCGTCATGCAAGCACGTTGGTTATCCTTTGGTGGTTTACTTGTAAACCTCTCTGTTCTTCATCATGAAAGAGTGATATCTTGCTTGTTCTTTGGTCCATAATGGCCGAAGCGTCCAAGGCCCTATTGGTGTGTGATTTGAATCATATCCAACGTCAACACACTTTTTGGCGACTCCTCTAGGGAAGAATTTGCTTTGGCTCTACTTTGTAGCCGAATCTTCTTACTGTAGTCCTACTCTTCGCTAATTTATCTTCTTGTGCTTGCCATTACCATTGCATCTGGCCCAAAAGGCCGATCGCTTCTGGTTTTGACCCCTTTGATCTTGTTTGTTATTTTGCAACATGTTGCACTTGCTACTAGAAAATTCGGTAAGGTGGTCAAGTTTTAAATCATGGAGTACAAGGGTGTTGCATCACAAAACTACTACAATTACCCCAAGGTGTAGCTTGCACATGCATCTTATGGTTATAAGAATTATTTTGCAAGTAATATGAACTCTCATGTTGGTGTTGCTAGTTATAATAGTAATAGATATATTGCATGGGCTAATGCTTTTGATAATGGTCCTCATCATACGCATCCTGGATATTATGGTCAAGAGCCGATGTCAACTATGAATTCTTTGAGTTTTAATTTTACTAACAACATACAACATGCATATCCTTATTCATCGGCTATAAGCTCACAATATGTGGTTCCACCACAAGACATGCCGATGAATCAGAGAATTGGCTTAGCCAACTACTCTCCAATTTCATATGGTGCACGACATACTAATAGAACAAATGTTCTACCTATAAATTCAGCATCATATCCAAATGCTAGTGCTCATAATTTGGCCTCATATGTTACTAATAACTATGGCTGAATTAATGAAATTTCAGCAAGGTATGCAAGTGCTAATGCTCATGATTCGGCCTCATATGTTGCCAATAATTATGGCCAAATTCATGAAAATTCAGTAAGGCATTTACGTGTTAATACTCATGATTCGACTTCACGTGTTACTAGTAACCATAGCCAAATCAATAAAAATTTAGCATCACATGTAGAAGTTAATATTCATGATTTGGCTTCAATTTTAAAATGCTGAATTACTAAGATTTTAAATGGCATGTCTTCTCTCCCTGAGCATGGAAGTATTAAATGGCATATTTGTTTTAATAAATCATATGATGCTTCTCTTACTCATAAGGAGAAATCTAATGAATACTATCTTGAGGTTAAAGCTGTTTCAGACATAAGCAAGAGTTCGGTTGACAAGACCGAACAAAACAATATCCAATCCGAATCAGTTCCTTCTCAAGAAACAAGTCTAGTTGTATCAAAACAAGGGAAGCGCAAGAAATTAGCTAGACTTGATTTTTTAGGTGCTAAAGGGGTTGTGCGTTTATCTAATGATTGCCGTATCATTGATGGAGATCAAGCCCCTATAAATTGTTTTCTAGAGATGAAGGGCAATGTCATGCAAATCAAGGACATGTACTTCTCTAGCATGATTAACAAAGTACAAGGTGCAAGTATTTTACAAAATTCCCAATCTGGGCATATTATTTCAATTGTTACATCTAAGAGACCGATTGAGGAAAGTAATTTACTTGTTGATCATAAAATAAATTCAGATTGCATCGGCCAACATATTATCCCTTATCAAGAAGCCAATAACAATAGTTTGTCAAAGTTAAATCTTTCCCAAATGTTTACCTTGGATTCTGTATCTATGTGGGTTGCATTACTTGTTTTGAATTCAGTTCATAATTAGTCCCAAAGGAGATACAAATTCTGTAATTATTTTGGGTTTAATAATTTGGGACCAAGATTGAAAAACATTGCCCATGCTGATGTTGATTTTATGATCGATTCTAAAACATCTGGCAAGAGAGGCAATTGCAAAGGTGTGGCCTAATGGATTGATGTTAAATCTGATTCCTTCATTTGCCTAGCTTTAAGGCCGACTCCACAAAAGAGTCAGCTGAAGAAATTAAAGTACTCCTTTGACTTTAATTTTTGTGATCATATCTTTGATATTTTGCTGAAGAATAATTTTATTAGAATCATTGATCACATTGCTTTGCCATCACCTCAAAGCTTAGAAGAGCTTACATATTGCAAGTGACATAATTCATTTGATCATAATACTTGTAATTGCAATGTGTTTCATTGAGTGATCCAATCGGCCATTGATGAAGGACGATTGAGATTTTCTGAAGCTCAACAAATGAACCAATTGGATTCAATTGGTTTTGATGGCAAACAGGTTTTAAATCGGCTACCATTAGCTGATTCACTCAAAGCTCGAGGCTCAAATGCCCAAGAGGGAGATGTAGAGCCCTCAAGTGGAGATAACATCGTTGTCCATGAATTAAAAATTGAAGATATTCTAAAGGACAGCGAGGTGATCATAATTCTAAAAGACACTGGGGCAGGCGAAATCTCTCCAGTCGAAGTAAAGGCCGATTAATCTCGTTGAGCAAGGGAAATCGGCTAAGGATCCTCCTTCGAAGCATGTCCATCTGGATGGGGAGAAAAAGGAGGAGACTTATAAAGCTAATGGAGGTAAAGGCCAAAGAAGTAGAAGGCTGAAACTTAGTTTCGAGGAACTTCTAGCTAAATACAAGAAGGAAGCAGAATTGAATGGTGCTAATCGGCCAAGAAAAGTTTATTCACCAAAATTACCTCCAAAGTACAAGTCTCAGGAGTGGAATTGGCAAAGCAATGGATCCCACGTAGCAGCAATATATTCTCCTTTTGAGCAGCCAATTCCTATGTCATATGGACCACAACCCACATGTTTTCATCCTTATTCATGTTGGGGTTGGTTTGATCAAGTGGCACATGTTTCACCATACTTTAGGCCACATTATATAGAATATGCAGCTCCTAGATATTCAGAAAGATCATCTTCTAAAGACCATTTTGATCAAAACTGGTCTGGAGCTCAACCAAAGAAGAGAGTGGTGAAACAGGCTTACCATGTCAAGAAAGATGGCCGCAAAGATAAAAGTTCAGATTTAAATTCAAATATTGTTGAAAAATCTGGCTATTGATGGCAAAAAAGTGGAAAATTATCTATTGATATTGTAGATGCCAAATCTGAACAAAAGAAGGTGAAAGTGCCCATAATCAAGGAAGAGTTACCGCTGTCTAAAACAAGAACAAAACCGAGATGCTCACTCGGTTTATCAAAGTGGCAAAAGAAGAAGTTGCAGAAGCTTAGTGCAGAGAAGCTGAGATAAAAGGGCTTAGCATGGGCTCCTAAAAGGAGTGTTCAAGCTCAGAAGAATGATATTCAGGCGAGTGGTGCAAAGGAGAGACCGAGATTCAAGAAGCAATTGCCAAGTTAGAGGTTTGCTCCAAATCATCAAAATTATTGGTTATAGCATCATCCATATTCTCTGCCTATGTCTATGTGGAATTTATTCATAGGTATGCATTGTTTTCCCTCAGCTCCATATTTTGATCCTTGGTATGGGTCTTTATATCATGGAGGGTTGCCAAATTGTTTTGCTTATTGATGATCAAGAGCTAAAATATTTTATTTCGGTTATGCATGCTCTTGTGGATGAATTCATATGGTTGATACATTGTATCGCTCTTAGAACAAAAATGGCTGATGTATACATCGTCCTTAGTCACTAAGCAGCTGATGAGATGGATATCATCGCCATTTGGTTTTGTTTGAATTGTGTTTTCAAGTTCATAAATCATTCACCTAAAAATAGGGGGGCATATGTTGACAATCGAAATTGTCCATCCTATGAAGTCAACAAGGTGTAGGATGGACTAAACCATCGCGTTCTGGAGTCTGGATGAAGGAGTTGTTCCCTCAGGAAAATCTCACGCTACCAGAACTTCTGACCTCCTATCAGAACTTCTAATGTTCGCTTGGAGGTGCTAGCTTTGCGCGAAAATCAGAACTTCTAACCCCCTGTCAGAACTTCTGATTTTCGTAGTCCGAATCAGGGAGTTCAAACTTGATCCCAACTCTTCCAAACTCATGGGAAACTTGGAGATTGCATCTTGGGATGGTTTCCTACTAGGATAAGACCACCACCCTCTATATATACGAGAGGATCAGGGACGATTGAGTTTCTGTAACACCCAAAAATTTTCATTCTTTTAAAATAAGTAAATTTGATTCAATTATGTTATTAAGTGTGCATTCAAATATAGGAAATTAATAATTTTTGGGAAATTAAAATCAAATATAAGGTTAGTAACCTTTTGATGCATTCATGCTGCTGCATTTAATTTATTGTGATGTCTGGTTTTGACCTAAATGCCAAAATGATTCAAAAACCCTTTGAAAATGAGTTTGAAAATTTTATTTGGAAAAAGAAAAGGAATTTCTTTCTTTTCTCTCTCCCTTCCTCACTTTTGGCCCGCTGGCCATTTCCTCCGCGCCAGCCCGCCAGCCCAGCCGCGCTCCTTGCTCCTTCCCCTCCTCCTGTTTTCACTTGGGCCGGCCTAGCTTGATCGGATCAACCGTTGCCGCGCCCCTCTCTCTCCCTGCTGCTGACAGCTTGGGCCCGCGTGTCGGCGCCGCCCCCAACCTCCCGCACCGCGCGCGTCAGCCGCAACCGTCGCTCCACGCCCACGTCGCACGTCATGGGAGCGTCCCCCCGTGCCCGGCCTCTATAAATCGGTGCCGAGCCCATCGCCACCCCTCCCTGCTGCCTCCCCATCTCATTTTCGCATTCGCCATGCGCACGGGAGCCAAAACCGCCGCACAGAGGAGCGCCGAGGTCCACCATTCGTCCTCCACGTAGTCCGCCGTCCTCGAGCCACCTCCGTCCTCGTTTTCCCCTGCAGTGAGAACCCCCTTGCTTCCCTCTACCTCCCCGTGCCATTATTTTCTTGTTTCACGGCTTCTAGTGCCCTAGCCGCGTGCTCCGTGAGCTCCATGCCACCGGCCATGGCGACCGCCGCCTCGGCCGCATCCTTCGGCCGCCTTATCAGCCTGGATGAGGTCGCGTGAACCCCCGCTATCCCCCGGTGCCCTCGGTTCTTTGAACCATGGCCTGAAGGCCGAGTTCCGCACGCTCTGGCGAGTCCTTGTCGCTGGCCATGGTTGCGCCGCCACCGGAGCTACTGTTCCCGGCCGGTTCCTTCTCTCTCCCCCTAGATCTAACCCGAGCCACCCATCTATGATCCAACGGCTCTCATAAGCCGATACCCCTTCGCGGGTGATTTTGCTAAAGAATCCCTCGAGTTCGGCCAAATAGAACCGCCGTCCATAACATGTTTCCTGAGTACGTTTTCTCCTTTTGAAAACGTAAAGTAAACTGTTTTAGTCCAAAATACGTTTTCAGTATTTACAGAAATGCCATTGCACTGTTTTGCTTATAAAATCATCGTTTTAGCTCCGAATCGACCCGTTCAAATTGCATTAGTTTCATAATTTCATGATCTACGTGTTAGTACCACTGTTAACCATGTTTGCAACTTTTAAATTTCATGGTTAGGTTTAATTAAATAAATTGCTATAGGAAACCCTGTTTAATTCATAACTTTCGCGTTTTAGCTCCGTTTTTCGTGAACTTCGCATTGACGTGATCGTAGCGAGACATAGATTCTTTTCATAAACATTTTATCTTGTTTTCTATACTGCTGGTGTACTATTCTAATAATAGGTTTGTTTGCTTTGCATGAATATTCCTGAAATGTTGTATGTTGCCGTGTTGGTCGCGTTCAGACGGTGAGGAGAACGTTGGTGATCAAGAGTTCGTTGACGACCAGCATGACCAGCAGGAGTTTGCTAACCAAGGCAAGTATAGCATGGGATCTACCTTGATGTCTATTCACCTTTATTAATTACTCATTTGCATGTGTCTAATTTTGATATCCGTAAGGACATCATAGTGATTGATTATCCTGTTCCTTGTCTCCTATGGGTTATATGCATATGGGTTGTTTGCTGGCGCTCAAAGTAATTGTACATGATTTACATAATGAATAACGATGCTATGGAACAAAAAGGTAAAATTGGCTTTTTAAACAACTGAATTATAGGGCGAAGGAGCTAATGACTTTCGATCATGATGCTCTCGGCCCTCCATAAGGACTTATCTGTCGGCAAAAGCTGGGACTGACAGTACAACCATGAGGGTCATATGGCTCTGACTTTAGCTCAGTAATAGGACCTTTTCTAGCTTGTTAGAGGTTACCTTTATGGCGCAAAAGGGGCTTGCCACGTTGGGTATAGGACTGCCTCTGTTCCTATGTGTATAGCCGCGATGGATATGTGCCATAGGAAAGGGGGGTTCCTACATCTGCCTATCGAGAAAACCTAGCGGCCCTAACTTGTTAGAGAAACCTATGAAATGACTTCATAGTGTACCCTGCCCGCTCACCTTGGCAGTGATACGGTGAAAGTGCACAACCTCTGCAGAGGGTTACAAACTATTATAACAGCCGTGCTCACGGTCACGAGCGGCTCGGAAAACTCATAGAATAATTGGTTACTTATTGTTGTTCATTTATGATGGTATACGATGATAATATGATGCAAATGATTCTGATATCAGATTATGTGGGTTTAAAAGGGAGCTTAAGCATAACTTGATAATACTTGGTAATAAAATCTTGACTTACTAAAAGTGCTAACATCAGTAAACTATTATCAACCTTTTTGAGCTTCATAATCCCATGTTAACTTGTTAAGTACGAGAAGTACTTACGCTTGTTTACTTTTTATATTTGGATAAAAATTCCGGATGTGTAACAGATGACAACATGTATGAGGAGTTTCCTGAGGACTATTAGGCTTGTGGTCAACTAGTTGACCGTCCCTGTGTTGGAGCTTCCACGAGAGAGTTATCTTTTTATTTCCGCTGTGTTGTATAAGACTATGTTATGTTATTGATCGTGATGTAAGATACACCGTGATGATACTTTTTATAATTTGTCAGCTTATGTGTGTGACTGATCCCTGGGCACACATGAGTTTAGTGCATTCAATTTTATCCTTAAAATTGGGTGTGACAAATTGGTATCAAAGCCAGGTTGACTGTAGGATGTAAGCCTAGTTAGAAATGGTCGTTTTAGCATCTTTGCTCCACTAATTTCATGCTTATTGTCTCATTCTTGTTATTTTGTTAAAATATTTATGCTTTTCATACCTTACTCTATTATATAAAATTATTGATTCTAATTTTATCTTACTCTAAATCTATAGATGTCTCGTAACCCGAAGACCGCCCGTCTCAGCACTGCCGGCTACCGTGCCATGTTCACCCCCCGTGCTCCACAGGTGGAGAAGGAGATCGTGGTCATCTCCGATGATGAAGAGTCGATGGCTACCCCGACACCTGCACCTGCTCCTACCCCAGTTGTTGCACCTGTCTATCCTGCTGTAGCTACCCCAGCGGAGTCATCAGCTACTTCACCTACACCTGTGCCATCCCCAGCTGTCCCTGTGGTGGATGAGGAGATAGGCTGGAAGTGCAAGTACTACTTCAAGCCAGCCCCGGAGACGGCCTACTACCACACCCTCCTTACTCATGTGCTGGATGACTACTACCCTGATCTACATGCCTCCATCAGCTATCACTGTGTAGAGTACCAGCATCCTTTGGAGGCAACCTTTTGGAAGGTAGAGCTGGTGGTCACCGCCTGGAATGACTTAAAGAATGGACATGAGGTGGAGACTGTCCATCGTGCCACTACCAGACGGGCCCATGCATTGGATGGCATGGAAGATGCTGCGCAGGACGCTTACATCTACTACCATGGTCGTTGTATTGAGGCCATGAAGGAGGATCGTTTTAGGTTCCTTCCTCGCAATGATCATGAGGGTAACTGGCAGGTCCTGGCACCACTAGAAAGTGATCCAACTCTGGAGGCAACTGTGAAACATGTCCATGCCATGCAGGGGGTAGATGAAGAGGTCAAGGGAGAGTTGCGTGCATCACAGAGGGTCGAGAGGCGCCTCCAGAAGCAAGTTGATGAATTGCGTGCTCAACTTGGGCTACCACCGATCTACAAGAAGAAGCACCGGTCGTTCACCATGATTGACACCGCCCCATAGGTGTTAGGTTCCTTGTTTAAAGTTACTACGTTGTTAGTTCGTGAGTGATGTCTAGTCTTGCCTTGTTATGTGAACTTTAGTGATTAGATGTTTATGATTGTGAACTTGGATGATTTGGAGTTTGTTTGATTGCTGGAAGTTTGTGGGCCTGTCCACAAATTCCATAGGTTTGAACTTTAAGTTTAGAAGAAGTCTTAATGCAGATGGGTTTGCTTTATCTTATCTCTGCTGTGCTGTTTTCTGGAGCAGTCTGTGTTCTTTATCTTGTATCTCGAAATCTGGGCTGCCAAAAATTCTGAAATTTTTGTGGAGATATCTAGACTTCTGTATATTTCAAATGTCTCTGGAATCACGTCAATATCTACTCTGGTTTGTGAGATCTAGCTGTCACAAGTTGATGTTTCTGCGCAGACTGGAACCCAGAACAGATTCGGTTTAGCTCTGTTTTTGACCATGTATATATCAGAATCTATAAAAGTGTTCTAAATAAACGTTGTAGCTGATCTCTTAAGCTTTCCAACCATTCTTGGTACACCTCTGTTGGATCTCTGAAACTCCAGTTATGACAGATTTACTGAACTGCTGTATTTGAATCTTGTCCAGAAAATTCTCAGCATTGTTACTTATTTTTTATAAGCTCTCTATAATTTGGAAATGTCTAAAATTTTGTGCATTTGTTGGAAAGCAGTTGGCCGCAAGAGGAGGAAGAGGCAGAGTCTGTGGTCGTGGTCATGGTGCTCTCATGAATCCATCACCACCGCCACCAGTGACTATGGAGCAGTTAATGGGAATGCAAGTGCAGTTGATGCAAGCCATGATGCAACGCTTGGATAACGAACCTGCAAGAGGACCACCGCCTGTTCAGGTCAAAGACAAGCATGGAGAATTCATGAAGGGTCACCCTCCTGTGTTCACCCATGCCTCAGATCCCTTGGAGGCAGACGATTGGTTACGTGCTGTGGAAAAACAACTTAACATAGCACAATGCAACGATCTTGAGAAGGTGTTGTATGCTTCTGGTCAACTCCAGGGAGCAGCTCAGGATTGGTGGGATTCTTTCCAGTATGGATGCCCCAACAATTCTCCTGAGATCACCTAGAAGGAATTCAAGGACAATTTCTGGTCATATCATATCCCCGATGGACTAGTGGAATTGAAGCAAGAGGAATTCAGGTCACTTAGGCAAGGATCCATGACTGTGGCGGAGTATCGTGACAAGTTCGCACAACTATCATGCTATGCTCCAAATGATGTAGCTGAGGACAAGGAGAAGCAATGCCGCTTCCACAAGGGACTTTATGATGGACTGCAGCTCCAGCTGATGTCCAACACCTACCCTAACTTTCAGTCTTTGGTGAACCACGCTATTGTGATTGACGATAAGCGCAAAGAGATGGAAACCAAGAAGAGGAGACTTCAAGGACAAGCTTCTGGAAGCAACACCCGCCCGCGTGCCTATCCCCAACAGGGTTTTCAGCAGAGGAATCAAGGACCATCTAACCCATGAAACCGTGGTCAGTATCCTCAGCGTAACTAGTTCCAGCAACGCCCTCAGTACCAGCAACAGTTTGGTAATCAGCGTCCCCCACAATAGACCAGCAATCCGGCAACATGCTAGGGAATGCCCAACAATGCTCCTGTGAAGAGTGGTGCACCCAATAACCCCAACACATGCTATCGCTATGGAGAAGTAGGTCATTATGCTCATTAGTGTCCAAAGAAGCAGAACCAGCAAGCTTCTCAGAACCAGAATGGCAATCTAAAGTTCAATGCCCGACCACCTCACACTGCTAAACTGAACTATGTGTCATCTGATGTAGCTCAGGAGACGCCTGAGGTCATGTTGGGTACGTTTAGTGTCAACTCTATCTCTACTACAGTACTTTTGATTCCGGTGCTTCGCATTCATTTATTTCCCAAGCTTTTGTTAGAATGCATAGCATACCTTCATGTGCCATGAAAAACCCCATACTAGTAAATTCACCGAGAGGTAGTATGCCAGCTTCTTATTGGAGTCCCTCAGCTAGTATTTCCTTAAGGGGGGTAGACTTCAAAGTGAAACCTATTGTGTTGAGAACAACGAGAATTGATCTTATTTTAGGAATGGATTGGATGAAACAACACCGGGCAGTGATTCAGTGTCAGGAGAGATCTGTTGTTGTGAGATCACCCAATGGAGATAGAATCTATGTAGAAGTGCTAGTGCAAGCTCAGCCAACAACCACTGTGAACCATCTAGATGGTGATGCCAATAAACAAGATCGCGTTGTGGAGGAATTCCCAGATGTTTTCCCCGATGACTTGCCAGGTATGCCACCTGACCATGACATTGAATTCATTATTGAATTATTATCTGGAACTACACCAATAGCTAAACGTCCATATAGAATGGGGGTTAATGAATTAGAAGAGCTTAAGAAACAACTAAAAGAGTTGCAAGAAAAAGGTTTCATACGCCCAGTTCTTCTCCATGGGGAGCACCTGTGATCTTTGTGGATAAGAAGGATGGTAGCCAACGGATGTGTGTGGATTACCGTTCACTTAATGAGGTTACAATCAAGAATAAATACCCTTTGCCTAGGATTGATGATTTGTTTGATCAGTTGAGAGGAGCCCATGTGTTCTCCAAGATTGATCTCCGCTCAGGTTACCATCAACTAAAGATTCGAAACTCGGACATACCTAAGACAACATTCACTACACGGTATGGCTTGTATGAGTATACCGTTATGTCTTTTGGATTGATCAATGCACCTGCATACTTTATGTATCTGATGAATAAGGTGTTCATGGAGTTTCTTAATAAATTTGTGGTGGTATTCATTGATGACATACTGATATTCTCCAAGACCGAAGAAGAACATGCTGAACATATAAGGTTGGTCTTGCAAAAGCTTAGAGAACATAAGTTGTACGCTAAGCGGAGCAAGTGTGAGTTTTGGTTGAAGGAGGTCTCTTTTCTGGGTCATGTTGTCTCCAATGGTGGAATAACAGTGGATCCAGGCAAAGTGCAAGATGTACTGAATTGGAAACCACCAACCAATGTAAGTGAGATCCATAGCTTTTTGGGATTGGCTGGATACTACAGGAGGTTCATTGAAGGCTTTTCTAAGCTTGCTAAGCCTATGACAGCTCTATTGGAAAAGAATGCTAAGTTTGTATGGTCAGATAAATGCCAGGCAAACTTTGATAAGCTAAAGAAGAGATTGACTACAACTCTAGTATTGATTTTTATCAGATTTAAGCAAGAACTTCTCTATATATTGTGATGCTTCTCGTTTGGGCCTTGGATGTGTGCTTATGCAAGAAGGAAGAGTGGTGGCATATGCATCTAGACAATTGAGGAAACATGAGTTGAATTACCCTACTCATGACTTGGAATTGGCAGCTGTGGTTCATGCTTTGAAAATCTAGAGACATTATTTAATTGGGCATAAGAGTGATATCTATATAGATCACAAGAGTTTGAAGTATATCTTTACCTAGTCAGATCTGAATCTAAGACAATGTCGTTGGTTAGAATTGATCAAAGACTATGATTTGGAAGTGCATTATCATTCAAGAAAAGCAAATGTCGTGGCTGATGCACTTAGCAGGAAGAGTTATGCCAATGACCTTTGGATGACATTTATGCCCGCAGAGTTGTGTGCTGAAATGGAGTATCTCGACTTGAGCTTCGTCACTAATGCAATGGAATTGGTGATAGAGCCTACCCTAGAGCAAGAAATACGCAAAGGTCAATTGGAGGATGAAAAACTTAAGGAGATAGCGGAGAATATAGTGCTTGGAAAGGCACCAGGATTCAGGATGGATGAGAATGGTACTCTTTGGTTTAGGAAAAGGATATGTGTACCTGAAGTGAAGGCTATCCATGATGCAATTCTGCAAGAGGCACATGAGTCTGCTTATTCTATACATCCTAGAAGTACCAAGATGTATTTGGATCTCAAAGAGAAGTATTGGTGGTATGGTTTAAAGAGAGATGTGGCAGAATATGTGGCTTTGTGTGACACTTGTCAAAGAGTGAAAGCTAAGCATCAAAGACCTACAGGGTTGCTACAACCAATGAAGATTCCTGAATGGAAATGGGAAGAAGTTGGAATGGATTTTATCGTAGGTTTGCCCCACACTCAAGGAGGTTATGACTCAATCTGGGTAATAGTGGATCGACTAACCAAGGTTGGTCACTTTTTACCAGTCAAGACTACCTATACAGGTGCAAGGCTAGCAGAGTTATACATGGAAAGGATATTGTGCTTACATGGTGTTCCCAAAAAGATTGTGTCTAATAGAGGCACTTAGTTTACGTCGCAATTCTGGCAGAAAGTACATAGATCTTTGGGGATAAAGTTGAATTTCAGTTCTACTTAACACCCATAAACTGATGGACAGACTGAAAGGATCAACTAGATTTTGGAAGATATGTTAAGAGCTTGTGCACTGCAGTATGGTACTAGTTGGGATAAGAGTCTGCCATATGCTGAGTTCTCATACAACAACAGTTACCAGAAGAGTCTCAAAATGGCACCTTTTGAGGCATTGTATGGGCGTAAATGTAGAACACCTTTATTCTGGAATCAGACTGGTGAAACTCAAATGTTTGGACCCGATGTCCTTAGAGACGCAGAAGAACAAGTGAGAATGATTAGAGACAACTTGAGAGTGGCTCAGTCCTGATAGAAGAGTTACGCTGATACTCGGAGAAGAGAGCTGACTTTCGAAGTTGGAGATTATGTGTACTTGAAGGTGTCACCAATAAGAAGTGTGAAAAGATTCAATATAAAGGGAAAGTTGGCACCGAGGTATGTTGGACCTTTTAAGATCCTAGAGAGACGTGGAGAAGTAGCCTATCAGTTGGAACTGCCTGAGAGTTTGTCAGGTGTACACAATGTGTTTCATGTTTCTCAATTAAAGAAGTATTTGAGAGTACCAGAAGAGCAGATTCCTTTAGAAGAACTTGCTGTTAAGGAAGATCTCACATATGAAGAGTATCCGATAAAGATCTTACAGATGGCAGAAAGAGTTACAAGGAGCCGAGTTATAAAAATGTGCAAGGTACAGTGGAATTGGTATACAGAGGATGAGGCTACTTGGGAAAGAGAAGAGGAATTACGAAAGTCTTATCCCCAACTGTTTGAGTAAGCAATCATCCGAGTCTCGAGGACAAGATTCATCTTAAGGGGGGTAGAATTGTAACACCCAAAATTTTTCATTCTTTTAAAATAAGTAAATTTGATTCAATTATGTTATTAAGTGTGCATTCAAATATACGAAATTAATAATTTTTGAGAAATTAAAATCAAATATAAGGTTAGTAACCTTTTGATGCATTCATGCTGCTGCATTTAATTTATTGTGATGTCTAGTTTTGACCTAAATGCCAAAATGATTCAAAAACCCTTTGAAAATGAGTTTGAAAAATTTATTTGGAAAAAGAAAAGGAATTTCTTTCTTTTCTCTCTCCCTTCCTCACTTTCGGCCCGCTTGCCTTTTCCTCCGCGCCAGCCCGCCAGCCCAGCCGCGCGCCTTACTCCTTTCCCCTCCTCCTGTTTTTCTCTTGGGCCGGCCCAGCTTGATTGGATCAACCGTTGCCGCGCCCCTCTCTCTCCCTGCTGCTGACGGCTCGAGCCCACGTGTCAGCACCGCCCCCAACCTCCCGCACCGCGCGCGTCAGCCGCAACCGTCGCTCCGCGCTCACGTCGCGCGTCGTTGGAGAGTCCCCCCATGCCCGTCCTCTATAAATCGGCACCGAGCCTGTCGCCGCCCTTCCCTATTGCCTCCCCGTCTCATTTTCGAATTCGTCGTGCGCACGGGAGCAAAAACCGCTGCATAGAGGAGCGCCGAGGTCTGCCGTTCGTCCTCCGCGTGGTTCGCCGTCCTCGAGCCGCCTCCGTCCTCGTTTTCCCCCATGGTGAGAACCCCCTTGCTTCCCTCTACCTCCCCATGCCGTTATTTTCTTGTTTCACTGCTTCTAGCGCCCTGGCCGCGTGCTCCGTGAGCTCCATGCCGCCGGCCATGGCGATCGCCGCCTCGGCCGCATCCTCTGGCTGCCTTCTCGGCCTGGACGAGGTCGCGTGAACCCCCGCTATCCCCCGGTGCCCTCGGTTCTTCGAACCATGGCCCAAAGGTCGAGTTCCACACGCTCCGGCGAGTCCTTGCCGCCGGCCATGGCTGCGCCGCCGCCGAAGCTACTGTTCCCGGCTGGCTCCTTCTCTCTCCCCCCTAGATCTAACCCGAGCGACCCATCTGTGATCCAACGGCTCTCATAAGCCGATACCCCTTCGCGGGTGATTTTGCTAAAGAATCCCTCGAGTTCGGCCAAATAGAACCGCCGTCCATAACACGTTTCCTAAGTATGTTTTCTCCTTTTGAAAACGTAAAGTAAACTTTTTAGTCCAAAATACGTTTCAGTATTTACAGAAATGCCATTGCACTGTTTTGCTTATAAAATCGTCGTTTTAGCTCCGAATTGACCCGTTCAAATTGCATTAGTTTCGTAATTTCATGATCTATGTGTTAGTACCACTGTTAACCATGTTTGCAACTTTTAAATTTCATGGTTAGGTTTAATTAAATAAATTGCTATAGGAAACCCCGTTTAATTCATGACTTTCGCGTTTTAGCTCCGTTTTTCGTGAACTTTGCATTGACGTGATCGTAGCGAGACGTAGATTCTTTTCATAAACATTTTATCTTGTTTTCTATACTGCTGGTGTACTGTTCTAATAATAGGTTTGTTTGCTTTGCATGAATGTTCCTAAAATGTTGTATGTTGCCGTGTTGGTCGTGTTAAGACGGTGAGGAGAACATTGGTGATCAAGAGTTCGTTGACAACCAGCAGGACCAGCAGGAGTTTGCTAACCAAGGCAAGTATAGCATGGGATCTACCTTGATGCCTATTCACCTTTATTAATTACTCATTTGCATGTGTCTAATTTTGATACCCGTAAGGACATCCTAGTGATTGATTATCCTATTCCTTGTCTCCTATGGGTTATATGCATATGGGTAGTTTGTTGGCGCTCAAAGTAATTGTACATGATTTACATAATGAATAACGATTCTATGGAACAAAAAGGTAAAATTGGCTTTTAAACAACTGAATTATAGGGCGAAGGAGCTAATGACTTTCGATCATGATGCTCTCGGCCCTCTATAAGGACTTATCTATCGGCAATAGCTGGGACTGACAGTGCAACCGTGAGGGTCATATGGCTCTGACTTTAGCTCAGTAATAGGACCTTTTCTAGCTTGTTAGAGGTTACCTTTATGGCGCAAAAAGGGCTTGCCACGTTGGGTATAGGACTGCCTCTGTTCCTATGTGTATAGCCGCGATGGATATGTGCCATAGGAAAGGGGGGTTCCTACATCTGCCTGCCGAGAAAACCTAGCGGCTCTAACTTGTTAGAGAAACCTATGAAATGGCTTCATAGTGTACCCTGCCCGCTCACCATGGCAGTGATATGGGAGTAATTAACCCGGGCATATGGGAATCACGACTCGCGGTGAAAGTGCACAACCTCTGCAGAGGGTTACAAACTGTTATAACAGCCGTGCTCACGGTCACGAGCGGCTCAGAAAACTCACAGAATAATTGGTTACTTATTGTTGTTCATTTATGATGGTATACGATGATAATATGATTCAAATGATTCTGATATCGGATTATGTGGGTTTAAAAGGGAGCTTAAGCATAACTTGTTAATACTTGGTAATAAAATCTTGACTTACTAAAAGTGCTAACTGCAGTAAACCAGTGTCAACCTTTTTGAGCTTCATAACCCCATGTTAACTTGGTAAGTACGAGAAGTACTTACGCTTGTTTACTTTATATATTTGGATAAAAATCCTGGATGGGTAACAGATGACAATGTGTATGAGGAGTTTTCTGAGGACTATTAGGCTTGTGGTCAACCAGTTGACCGTCCCTGTGTTGGAGCTTCCACGAGAGTTATCTTTTTATTTCCGTTGTGTTGTATAAGACTATGTTATGTTATTAATTGTGATATAAGATACACCATGATGATATTTTTTATAATTTGTCAGCTTATGTGTGTGACTGATCCCTGGGTACACATGAGTTTAGTGTATTCAATTTTATCCTTAAAATTGGGTGTGACAGTTTCCATTTATCCAATTGTCCAAATCAATCTACTCCAACCCTTTACCCTCTTGTCCAACCCCATGTTGTTCATCCCTTGATCCGATGACCAAGGATGGCGCCTTAGGCTTGTCGGCCGACCTAGGGCAACCCGGTGATGTCCTTGACCTGACGGGGTCCCTCCCGGTCGAGAGCTTCGACGGTTTCTTTGCTAGTTTGCCTAAAAACTAGCCGGTTCTTCGTCACACAAACACGTTGGTTATTCATTGGTGGTTTGCTTGTAAACCTCTCCGTTCTTCACCACGAAAGAGTGATATCTTGCTGCGTTCTTTGGTACGTAATGGCCTGGGCGTCCAAGGCCCTGCTGGTGTGTGATATGAATCATATCCAATGTCAACACAAATATAGTTAGTGTTTTGTTTATTTGTTCTCCCTTCATATTGATCTCCAACTGTATCAATGTTATTTAGGACTAATCTTTATATTATCTTTCCTATCTCCTTTGTTTCTATTATTCATTTTTTTTCTAAAATTATAGACCTAGTGCTAATTAAATTTTGTTCCCCTTTTCTTTGTAATATTCACTGAATTTTTTAGTTTTTATGTATATCGTAAAATAAACTTTTATTTAGATATATCTATGCTATTGTCTTATATATATATATATATATATATATATATATATATATATATATATATATATATATATATATATATATATATATATATATGATTTGAGGTATTACTTTATAATAAGTAAAGAGTGTACCGTGGGCAATGCCCATGTGATATACTCCATCCGTTTTTTATTAGATGTCATATTTAGTTTCGCTACATAGACCAATGTGGAGATTAACCGCGAGGTAGGCCGGGTCGTTTTTTATCCGATTATGCGGTCTCATTATCCCTACCTGCATGGCTGCATGCAAGCTGAATCACGGACGAGCGCAGAATATTCGCAGCATCCCGCCCCACACTTGCGCATGGTGCAGAACAAACGAGGCAACATCAATTTAACGGAACGAAATGATTAGACACAAATACGACATCTAAGAGCAACTCCAACAACTACTTGCCTAAGATTAGTGGCCAAATTTCATGTTTAGTCATTTTGTAAAATATAAAAAACTTCTAAAAAAAGAAGAGGTTCACAACAACCTTGGTATTTTACAAAGTCAAAGTCAGATATAAAATATGGATTAGTCAATGGTACAACTAATTATTTCATGAACTGGAATCTTAGACAGATTATTGTCTAATGAAATCTAAACAAATGTATTTATGTAATTCCTGATAAGGGCTGCCTTGTGAAAATCAAGAGAGGTCTCCCGTCATAATCATTCACTATGTAAAAAAAAGCACATCGCAGACGCGTGTTCAGGTACATCACAGCCATAATGCGTCTATAATAAGGTTTATAACAGACGCGCAAAAAGCGCCTCTGTAATAAGCACACACTACAGACGCGTGTTACTAACACGCTACTGTGACAAAAACGAACACGTGTCTGTGATGAGCTCTTAACAGAGACTGGTGAGTATCTACACGTGTCTGCAGTAAGCTCTTACTGGAGAACACACGTCCGTGAGAAGATTAAGACGCATATGTGTGAAGAACCATATCTCAGGTGCTTGTCCTTTACACGCGTCTATAGTACGAATCCTACTATAGATGATGTTTGTAAACGTGTCTGTGTGAAGAAACATAGTGCCGACGCGTGTGCAGTACAAGCGTCTATAGTAAGAATCCTACTACAAATGATGTTGTAAACACGTCTGTGTGAGGAAACATAGTGCCGATGTGTGTATAATGCACACGTCTATAGTAAGAATCCTACTACAGACGATGTTTGTAAACGTATCTGTGTGAAGAAATATAGTGCCAACGCGTATACAATACACATGTCTATAGTAAGAATCATACTACAAACGATGTTTGTAAAAACGTCTGTAGTAAGTAACATACTATAGACTCATGTTCTCTACACGCATTTGTAGTTTTTTTCTTACCATAGACGGGTCTAGGCTATAGACGCGTCAGTAGTAAGAAAAATGCTACAGACACGTCTGTAGCCTAGACCCGTCTGTAGCCCATAGCATAGCCCAAATAGCATAGATATACACAGATCACAGATATATATACATAGATCACAGATATATATACACAGGTCTTACAAAAATGACATATATGTTCATCTCAAAACTTAATTTGTTTAAAGTACACACATATCACACACAGTTCACAGCATATCGATTATTTATCACCAGGTTATTCTCATATGTTTATATCTAACAGCTCCAATTGTATCTCACAGGCTCCACACATAGTTCACAGATCAAATGAACATATATACCAGACACTTCATCATGGTTTTGTATGTGAACAATGAAACTCGTCTGTTTCGTCGACGACCTGCGACACAATAAATGAGGTGAGCTTGTCTCTAATGTCCGCAAAGTTGATTTTAGTGGACCACACTTCAAAATCCTAAGACAAAGAAAGGTAGTCATAAGATGAAGTTGCACATGTGTATAGCAACCATCCATAAAATAAAGCTGCACAGCAAGAGATGACAATATATATATATATAACAGCAACAGAACCAAAAATTACAAGTAAATGTATATAAGCCAGCCATAGTCTACAAAAGGGTCATAGCAGCGGATCATAGTAGCAGCTTCATCTTGTTCCAGATCACAGCAACAGTTTCAAAAATTGACATCAGCAGTATATATGACAACAAGAGAGGATCAAGGCATTCCAAGTAGATCACAGCAGCTCAGCAGTAATAAATATATATATATTTGCAGTTGTACCTAAGGATCAGTTAGATTGCCTGTCCCATCGCTGGCATCAAGTTGTGGGCCGCAAAGAACACACACGGGTGGTCCAGACCTTGCTGCTTGTGGTAAAACAGCCTAATCTAATGCCTCCTAGGAGTACTTGTCTTCCATTAGACACTAAGTACTCAACGGAGGACACTAAATTACACGGTTCCGTCGAGTACATCCCAGAGAACCCGAAAATCCATATTTTTTCATCAGGATCACAAATGAGAGAATAAAGCTTACAACATTTTAGCCATTTCTTACGTCACCTTTCATGCAACATCATAGTGTACTATTTATTGTTATAACAGTAGAATGTAATCATGTTATCAGAGTTATGAACAATTTAATTTAACAGCGGAATATAAACATGTGATCAGAGTTACAGTGGAAATAAATATCTATTCCTGACATGATGAAGCATTGATATATAAACTATGATAACAGATTATAAAACTTTCATTTATAAAAACATTTAGTGAGAGTTATAAATAAAACTATGATCGTAGCGTAAAGGAATCCTCTCTGAGCCCACCAGGAGGGATCTACACACAAGAGTCAGCTCTAGCATCCGCCTGTCACCTGTAATAGGGGGAAATAAAACCCTAAGTACTCAATTGTACTCAGCAAGACTTACCCGACAGGAGAAAAGAAAAGACTCTAAGGATATGCAAGGCTATCTGGCTTGTTGGTTTATTGCATCTGCAGGAAGCATTACTAAGCATGCGTCCTTATATTTATTTTTTATTAGCAGACAACATTAGTTCATTAACTAACCAGTCTATGTAAGCACATGTGCTACTTTCAAGCAGGTGGTAAGCAATCAGAATCATTTTACCATCTTTTATCTTCCAGTTCTTACTACGGTGCTAGATTATAGACAAGTCGTACCAGATCGCCAGCGATTCGCGAATCAATGTGTCTAGCTGGGTACCCTGAAACACACGCCCCATTTGTACCCCAGGCATAAGCAAGACCAACCCACTACCCTCCTGTCAAGGGGTCTAGGTCCCCGTCCACACTTGGACTCCAAGCCCCCGCACCTGAGTCCCAGACTCAGTGCGATGCTTGAACCTCCACCCAGAAACCACCTCTAAAAGTTGGTCCGGAAAGAGCCGAAACCCATGACAAGAGAGTAATAAGTCTTTCCGCGCCCATACATAAGTATGTGTTCAGGATAATAAGTCTGTGACCTGCCTAGAATCTAATGCAACGGCCGGTCCTTAACCGACACAGATAGGAAAAATAGTGTAACTAAGCTATGCCCCGTTGGCCGCAGGACACAACCTCTTACACCCACCAATACCCAAACCATATCCCTGTCTGGTCTCCATTTATTATTCATATATATATTCCAAGTGATAATAATATAGTAACAACAATAATATATTTTCTATCTCTCGCGAGTGACATGCAATCACTCGACTTCTACCGGAGTCCTATAGCATAGCACTCTACACGATCCTGTCATACTAGTAAGACTTATATGATAAAGATATATATATGCAAGTGGGTTTCATTCAACTCCTTAAAACTTAATGCACAAACATAATATAAAGTGCAGAAAAGTAGGGGTTATGCACCGGGGCTTGCCTGGGTAACATATAACCAAAAGTTAGTATTCCATCTTCGGAACATGATCATCATAGCACCATCTTTTTGGTTAAACACCAAGTCCTCCGGTTGATCCATCGATTCATCATCGTTCCTATCATGATATGCAATGCAATATATATGAATGCATAGAGTGGGCAACACATGGTATAGTTATAAGCTTATCAATTTTTGGTTGCTTTAGTCGACATGGTGAGAGCGTAACAATCAACACCTATTATTTTTAAAGCACACATGAACTACATACACAAGCATTATTCAACTAGCAGGTTAAATATACTTAAATTATTTCACCTTTTTGTTATTCATCTTAAGTACGTTAATCTAACTCTTATGTGCATTTAAGTTAATCACTAGCAATCATTTCTACAAGAGGAAGTGAAAGCAAACACCCTAGGCACATGCAGTTTTGGACAGCAACACACCAGTCACACGTTTTTAACCATATCCGGAGTTCTAAGCACCCAACAAAAGTGATCCTAGACTTTATGGGAGGCTTATGAAATTATCTATGACTTTATGATTATCACTCAGAGCTAAAACAATAGTTAAGAAGGTCAGACATCACAATGTTTCAGAACTGTACAGACACGAACAGATTGCTGTTACAAACTTTAGAAATTCATATTTGGAGTTTTAGGCATCTAACCAACATGATCTTTAGCTTTCCAGAAAGGTTATTAAATTATCTAAAACTTTGTTATAGACACCTAGAGCTGATTTAATATTTACAAGATGGAAACACACCAATTGGAAAAAATGGTATGAAACATGAACATAAAACTGACACGAATTTTAGAGATGAATATCTGGAGTTCTAACCCACCAAAAGTTGTGTTCTTTAACATTTTGGAAAACCTACAAAAAGTACTACAACTTTTGTATTCAACACATCTATAGAAAACATCATTTTAATCGCGGACTATCACCACAACAAAAACTAAGCTAGCAGCCAAAACTGCAACAATTAAACTATTCATACCACTTGTTCATTAACAAGAGAGCACATGTATGAACTATTTAACTAGCTCTAAACCACTAACACATATTCAGTAACCTATCACTCAGAACAACAAGTATCAAGACCTCACAAAACATGTTGATATGTCTATTTATTATTATCCTTTCATTAATAATGTAGATAACCAAACACATATATAATTTTTAGGCGATGTCAAAAACATTTAGTTTAGAGCTGAGATTTTTATGAGTGATACCTAATGACAAAACATGGCTACTGTAGAAAGATTATGTGCTCAAGTTTTATATTTTATTCATTATAGTAGAAATAAAAGTTAATTCCAACAGGGCCGGTAGAACATGATAAATCTAAAACTGAACTTTTTATATGAACATATGGTCATGTTATGTTAGAAACCGCTAGAACACCTCCTAAACCTGCTAGATGGTCTAATGCTTAGCCCCAAATTAATTATTTAGATACCTTTTTCTATTTACTTAGCAAACACAAGCGAAAAAGGGAGAAGATACTTCCTAATCATATTTAATTCTAGAAAATTTACAGCAGCTCACATATGTCCTAACTAGCGTACAAAATAAATTTCACAGGTTAGACATGTATAACAACCAGAATCACAATGGCAAGCAATAAAGGCCGAAATCTACTAAAATAGGTTCAACCTTTATAACTGTAGCAAACAGCAAGTGCTATATTTTTCTTGCAAAGGTTAAGCCACCAAGAAGTCATGAAAATTAGTTTCACACAATTTGGATATCTATATCTCCGATTATCATTTTCTCTATCAATACAAGCATTAAACAGACTTAATCAAGTACATCACAGAAAAATATCTAACTAGGCATAATATTAAATTTTCTAGATAGAACAAGTTAAGAGTAGATCAACAGAACTGGAACCACATTTTATCCCACTTCTAACTCCAGTTTTCCATTTATCAAGTTTTAGAAGCACTTTCTTGGAATAAAAGAAAAACCCTAAAAGCACTTCTCAAACAGCAAACATTTCTATAAATCAAAGGTAGAGCACTTTTATAGCAAAGCTAATAAAATTTGATTTACTGCATTTGGATATTCCTAGCTCGAGTTATGAATTTTTACAAGATTGACACATAATCTGAAAACGAAAAAGGAAAAATAAATAAGACAAGAATTTTTCATCGGGAACCCTGAACTTTGCAGAAATTTATGAAGCCCATATATGCAATTTAATGAGTCTAGTATTTTTACAAAGTGAACACAGTAAAGAGTTTCTATTTATTTTCTCACCCTCTCTCTTCTTCCTCGCGTACAGACGCACGGACGGAGACCGGGGATTGAGGCCGACCGGCTGGCTAGAGACCGCGGCCGGTGGCGAGCGACTGGGGCACGACTTGGCCTGGCTCGCGCGCGGCCACAGGCGGCTGGGGCCTGCGGTGGGCCGGCCGCGGCTACTAGCAGTGGCCAGCGCCAAAGCTCGTCTGACCCGGCGCACATAGGTGTGGCTCCGGCGACGGCCTGGCTGGAGCGGCAGAGTCGAGGGCATGGGGGTGGAGGAGCAGCGTGCCCAGCAGTAGGGCTAGAGGTGGGTGCGAGAGAGAGACTAGACGCATGGGAACTCGGTGGCTTGGAGCTTTGCTCGCCAGCCATGGCAGACAACGAACCGGGCGAGGGCGAGAGTAGAAGGAGAGGACCTCGGCCTTGATGTAGGCATCACGGCGGGCCAGGGACGCACGTGCGGATGCAGCATGGGTGCGTCATGGTGCGGCAGCGGCAGCAGCAGCTCGGCCTCGGCGTGCACAAGGAGCGCGGGTAGAGGGAGCAGCGGGGCGTGGGCACGACAGAGCAATAGCACGGCAAGGACGGTGCTGCATGTGCTCCTCTGGAAACAACGTGCACTAAACTGGTCAGGCAATGGGGAGAGACGAAGCAACGAGAACAGCAGCAGCAGCTCGGTGAGTAGGTGGGATGAATGGTTGACGAAAAACTACGTCGAGCAGAGACGAGCGAGAGCAAGATACAGGGGATGTCAACATGGGCTTGTCCGACTGCGTTCCAGAGCGTGAACTGGATTGGGCAGAGGTGGTTTTAACTACCTTAGTTCATTTAACTAGTGGCCCAAACATACACTAACACGACCAACCAATACATCATTACAAAGCACTCACTCAGATGCAAACCACAGTGCAAAAACATGACTCAGGTGCTTAACGAGCTCGTAACACCAGAGGTGTTACACTGTTGGCAGTGCGAACATAGGAAATACATGGTTAATAATTGAATTGACAAAACAACTTCACAACAGGAAGTGAAGCACTACTTACTGGAATTTTCAATGCATGGGTCAACTTCAATTTTCTCTACCCTTTCTTCAACTTGGGTTGGCAATTGCCAAAAGCACTACACATACATGAGTTGTTATCAATTTTTTTTTGACTTCTACTAACATAATTAAGAAAGAAATACATGGGTCAATAGTATGTTAAACAATACTTACTCATCTATCACAGATTTGATAGGAGCCAAATCTGACTTCTTGCCTCTATTGGAGTCGAGGTATATCACCTTCTGCCACATTCGAGCAATGATGACAGCAATCTAGTGCCCACCACAGTTATGTGCAAACATCACAAACTTTTTCTTGTCATATTTCCTTAGGCAATATTCTAGATAATCCACGCTTCTTTATTGACACTAGCTTTGGCCCTAGCTTCTACAATCAGGCATCTAGGAATAAAGAAGCATACAAAAGCAATTTATCAAGCAAATATATGAAGAGCATCCCTAGCTAAAATGAACAAGAACAGAAAATAGATAAAATTCTACTTATAGTGACAACACGCGAAGAAGTCCTATATCCAATCCATCAAGTTTGAAGAGGTCAAACAAGTCTTCTAATCCCACAGCGAAAAACTCAGTGTCTGCCTCACGCAAAAAATGTTGTTTCTTGAACACAACAACCATCCCGGTTGTCCTATTCTCTTCACATTCTTTCATGTACCAAGCATGAAGAGCAACACACCCATGTCATGTCGTCTCAAGCTCTATTTCTGATAGGAATTGTTCTCTAAATTTGAACTTGGCGTTGGCCCTATTCCATACAGAATGAACACCTCTGGTGTTACGAGCTTGCTTAGGACCTAGATTAAGGCCTTAAAGAAATTGGCAAAATAAGTTCTCAAGTTCTAAATGTATAAACACACGAATTAATAAAATAAGAAGTTCTAATCGCTTGATACGAAAAGCAATTTCTATAAACAAAAATGAAATATAATTGATGTATAATGTTTATGTAAAGAGGGTGAGCAAGTGGTGTAGTTGAAAATGCAACTTTAATTTTCGAAAACAAATGTTGTTAATTAGTGCTCTTGAGAGTTCAAAGATCAGATATGAACTTAAGATAAGCCTTTTTCGTTAAGTCAGCAAACAAACGAACTTAGAATTAAAGTGCTATCTTTGGTGAAGTATATTGTGGAAAATACTCAGATTGTGCTTTAATATTTCATCCCTATGGGTTAGTATGAGGTATGGACTAGCATACAAAGTATTTGTTAGTTGAAGTTAATAAGGTTTAGACCTTCTAAAAATTGTGACAAAAGGGTTAGTGGCTGATAGTCTTAACTGAACCCTTAATTTTTCTGTCTAAAATGTTAATCGACAATGCCATTTTGGCATTTAAATACTAACAAAAATGTCTAAACACTAATTTCATATTTTTGCACAGTCGATTGCATCAAAGTGGGCACTTGGACTTGGTGTAGAACGAGGTAGTGTTGGGTGTCATGTTGCCTCCCTAAAAATTGCTCAAATTTCGTAAGAACGAGCTGTGAATTACGTCGTTGACGCTCTGTTCGTGAAATGGCATCGATGTGACGAGCCCTTGTTGGCAGCTCTCTATCTTCCTTGTTTCTCACTCTCTGCCTATGCTCGTTGCTTGGATGAGAAGCTCATAGTGTCTACTAGAATCATGGACTCTTGTTCTAATCTCAACCGAGTCCTATCGGATAGGTTTCCTAGCCATAAAATGCGTGCACATTGTTTACAGCGGCCGTTCGGGCAGTGTTCACAACCACCGTGGACACAGCGCGCTGGGCGCCGGGACCACGTCGTGGCCATGTTGCGCTGCTAGCACCCGTGTGCTAGGCCAATGCCACGCTGCGCTCAGGCCTTGCATGGCCGGCCCGGCCGGCGGCTGTCCAGTCTCACCACCGTGGTGCGCACGCATCAAGGTCTAGTCGTCGAGCCATGTGTGGGGCCATGGCAGAGCTATTGGTGTCCTCGCCCTACCGTCATGGCGCCTGTTACGCCCTTCATCCCACCTATTGCATTGAGTCATAGGATGTGTCTCGTGGCCGTCGCGCCTAGGTCAACGGTCTTGGTTCCTGCGTTGACGGGATGTTTCCTTGCCCACCTGATAGCCTCCATCCAAGAGATCTGCTCGTGTTCGACCACTCCAAGTTATGAACGTTGTGCCAAGCCCTTCCATCTCGTCAACTGTACCACGTGCTCGCTTTGCCACCAACCAAAGCCACCATCTTAATCCACTCAAGCTCGCTCGTGTGCCCTCCCCATGACATGACCACAACAAGCACTGCCTCTTCGCCCCTCATTGCGCTTAGCCCGGGCTTCGCAGTCCAATTCCTCGCACCTGCGGGTAGTCTAAAACATTAGCTAGGCGCTCCTTTTCCTATCAAGCTCAGTCGTTGGGGGTAAGTCTCCATCTGAAGGTTAACGATGCAATTGATGGCGTGTCCATACCCGATTTGACTCCCTATAGCTGGTGCTCACCTCCATTTGGCTAGGGACAACGTGGGCTGGGAGCTGGCGCGTCGGTGTTAGTCACGGTGCATAGCTGCTCGATCAGTCACACATGGCCAGGCCACCTCGCCATGCCTCCGCCTCAACTGCCACCGCAGCTTGGTTTCCGGTGAGCCACTGGTGCTCCCGCACCTCTTCCTTCCCCTCTCTAGCCTTTTCATTCACCGGAACAGCCATGCCATCACCGTGAACCGCCACCTACCATTGTGGCATAATCTAGGGCACCCCCCATCATCCCACCATTGCCCAACCGTCGCTGTTTGATCCGTAGGTGCCCATTGGCCCTTTAGGTGCACCAAAGGGGTCCCTAGTTAGCCAGCGTACTCACTCTATGCTAGTCTGGGCTACGCCAGCGAGCGTGAGAGCGCCAGGGACTTCCCGGTCGTGAATACGAGTTCTTTTGAGGGCTTATATATGAAACGTGTCTCTGTTGCAATAGTGTTGCGTAATAAAGGGATAGATCAGGGACTCTTCTACAAAATTGCCGATGCATGCGAAGGTCCCCGCCTTGGGACATTGCTGGGCCAGCGGTTGCGCGCCACCGCACCCCGCGTTGGGCTGCTGGGCTGAATAGGTTGCCACCAGCCCTTTTCTTTTCCAAAGCATTTTCTGATTTAATTGCTAAAGGCAAACTTGTAAATTCGAAATAAAACTTTGCTGGAATCCAAAAATTGTGAAACTAATTTTGCTAGGATCCTAAAATCCTGATCTACCTGCTAGTATATTCTGTTCATATAGTTTTACAATATTCTTAGGAGTGCTATAATAAAACTAAGATGCTCTAAAATTATTAAAGTATGAACTTGTAGGAATTTTTGTGGCAAAATAATGATAGTGTTAGCTTTGAAAATTTTATAGTAGCTTCACCATATTATTATGTGCTTTCTACAATTTTTGTAGCTCCAGAATAATTAGTTTGCTAGAATACCTATTGAGCTCTGGATGGAAAAGATATTAAATCAATAAAATGAATTAAGGATATATCTGGGGATTTTGTAGCTAAAATACTTATTGGGAAGTAATGCCTCGTTCGACAACATGGATACATAGCCTAGTATGTCAGTCGCTAGAGCCAGCTTGTTAGTTCAGCAGCATAATCGTATTTTAGATAGTGGTGTAATGACTGAAGGTTCACATGATGGGAACAACATAGATTTTTATGGAGTCCTTAAAGAAGTAATTGAGTTGCAATATAACTCAAATCTTCAAGTCCATCGGACGGTGGTTCTATTTCGATGCGATTGGTTCAAGCAAGAAGGCAAGACGATAGGCCTTCGAGATGACGGACATTTCAAATCCATCAATGTGCAGTCATTATGGTACAAGACTGATCCTTTCATCTTAGCAACTCAATCGAAAAAGATATTTTACCTGCAAGACACATCTTTAGGTAAAGATTGGCGAGTTGTGCAGAAATTTGAACATAGGAATATTTATGATGTCGCTGAAAAAGATGAGACCAGTCATGATGTGCATCAGGATGATTATTGTTCTGATATTGAACATGTAGTGCAAGCAGGGGCTGATAATGAGGTTACACACAATATTCAAGGTGGAGAAGCCAGTATAATTGAATGAAATTTACAAGACCTTATAAGCAGCAAGAAGCAACCTATTATTCGTGAAGATAGTGAGGATGAGGAGGAAGATGAGACAGTACTGCAGTACTATAGTGATGGTGGCAATGATAACAATGATGACATGTCCCTAGATGATGAAGATGATGATTTCTAGTATGGACCACTGACATGTCCCTAGACTGCACTACTGTTTTGTTTTCCCTGGACATGTTATCTGAACCTGTAATCTGAACATGTAATCTGGACATGTTATCTCGGCCTATCATGTTATCTAGACCTATGTTAGTGTAACTTAAGTGCTACCTATCTATTGTGTGAACCTATATGTCCAAATTCTATTGAAATTGTATCCACTTTCATGCAGAACTGCATACAACCAGTGAAAAATACTCTATCAAAATTTGGCATCCTGTGGCTCCTTTGTGCGCTGTGGCGGGCGCAATAGACGGTGAGGGTGAGGGTGAGGCCGTGAGGGTACCTGTATAGGCCGAGTGGCCGATTGGAGTCCTCTAAGACCAAGCCCGAGACGCAACTACAAGCAGCCCACCGAGTCGCCGCCGCCGTCGTCCGCCTGGATCTCCCGAGGCGCCGGCCCTCAAGCTTCAGCGCCCACCTGGATCTCCGCCTCAGACTCGGGCCAAAGGGCACCACCGTGGTGCCGCTCGACGGTGCCACGCGCGGCTCCGGCCACACGCGTGCGCCAGCGAGGGGTGCCACGACGGAGCCACCATCCCCGCATCGCGTCTGCTGTGAGCTCTCGGCTGCGCTCTGTCGCTCGCTGGACTGAGAGAGAAAGGGCGAAGAGAAGTGAGCTAGGGTTTTGGGAGCCGGCGCTGCGTCGCCGTTTTTGATCCTCCAAAGCGCTTGCTCGGCCGTCCGATCTGCATCGACAGCGCAGAAACCTGGGGACAGTGGGGCCGGATTGACGCGGCAGAAAAGGGACTACGCTCGAGTACTAACGAACCCACTTGAATAGCGCAATGGTCTGGCCCTTTGAGTTTGACATCGAGCTCCCGGGTTCGAACCCTATGGTAGCCAATTTTTTTTTTGCAACATTTTTTATTAGATATTACGTTCTGTGATTTTCTAAATATTAGCAATAATATGACACTATCTTATTAGTCAAGATAGAAAGGAGCCTTATTTCTATCAGCTAGTGCAAGCTAGGTTGTTTGTTTTGGGCATAAAGCCTTGCTCTCCCCAATCAAGGTATAATAGTTGGGCGGCTAGTGCTGCAAGCAAGCAATCAGCATTTCGTTCACTTAGTGAATATAGAACTGTGATCGGTGATGCTAAGTCAGCTAGTTATTGTCTCTTCTCCCTATTTATTTTATTAAACAAAGTCTGTTCCCTAAGGAAGTGAAGGATCGCGGAAGTCTTTAGCCACCACCTATTTTTCATCAAAGCCCCTTACCCTTGCTTCTTTCCCTTTAAACTCTTTGGTACACGCTTTATCGAGACTAGGATTTCGGTCTTACGCCAGGTGAAACCTATACTCTTTGACCTACCCCAACAAGCATTTTAGGCGAATTCTTTTCCTTTCTACTCAAGGAAATTGACAGCTAGGATCCTATCCTATTTGATCGATCGCTCAGCCTCTGTAGTCCACTCTTTCAATATAGGAAGTAGAGAAAAGGATGAAAGCCCAAAGTCTAGGAACTCATTTCCTGGCAAAAAAGCAATCCACTGTGTCGAGGAAGGGAAGAAAGGCTCTGCTTTTGGTATTTATTTATCAAAGAAAGACACATTTAAGCGAGCGTGGCAAGGGACTAAGTTTTTGTTGTCGCAGGATAGTAAAAAGCATTGGCGGATGCTAGCTAGGCATATTTATTAGTTTAGTTTGTTTACAAGTAGGAATTCAAAGATAGCTATTTTAGAGAAAGACCGGAATAGGCAGTTCCCTAGAACCGTACTTGAGAGTTTCCTACCTCATACGGCTCAGAAATTGCTATCTTAATTTCCCCTATCTTAACTGAATTCGATTTCTCAAAAATCAATCCAATTTCTTCTTGGGTTAAGCAGAAGAAGTTAATTACCTAAGTTTCAAACCCTAATTTTGATCAATAATCAGTTTGATCTTTTCTCCCACCTTCAGAAGAATGAAGCATAGATAGACCCAATGTGTCCTTGCTTGTTTGTAATAACCTAGTTAGCATATCTTTCCGAGTTCAGGGTTTCTTCCGGTAACCATACCTTAAGCTAGGTAGAAAAATCTTAAAACTTACATGGACACCTCATTTTGGAGTATAATGATGACAACAAAGTTTCAATTGATTCTAAGAATGTGGTCATGCACATCCTCACAACGGCATACTCCCTCTGTCATGTATTATTAGTCGTTTTAGACTTTGAGCAAGTACGATAGAGATTCCATATATCTGGACTGAAGTTCTTTACAGATGTATAATACCACTTTGTCGAAATCCTTTTGAAATTTTTATGTCATGATCATACACTAAAATAAGGTGTCCATCCAAATTTTTAGAAATTTTTATGTCATGATCATACACTAAAATAAGGTAAATCATTAAGCTATATTGTACTAATTAAAAATCTAGCAAAAAAAAGAACATGGAGAAATAAAAAAAGGAATAAACACAATAAATGTTGACAAAACCCAAAAATTGAAAAAACCCAAAAAAATTGGCTATCATCGAGTTCGAACCCGGGAGCTCGAGATCAAACTCAAAGGGCCATACCATTGCACTACTCAAGTGGTTTCATTAGTTCTCGAGCGCAGTCTTTGATAAACAGATCCCGCAATGCCAAAAAAAGACCGCAACCTCTCGAGCCTCAAGGCGCCAAAACAATTTCCCTCGTCAAAAAATTCGGCCAAAAACACCGGTATATTTACTCATTTCCCGCACTCGTCACCTCCTCAGTCACTCGTTCTCTCTTCCCCCCATTTCTCCAACCCTATCCACCACCGCCGGGACACAACCGCCGTCGACGAGCTGCGTCCCTGCCCACGAGCTGCGTCCTCGCCGACATCAATCGCCGCATCCCCCTCTCTCTCATCGCCCCATGCACCTATCTCACCCCATCCACCTCTTTCTCACCTCAACCTAACCCTAACCACCGTTGGATTGTGGGTCGTCGCCGCACTGGATCTGCTTCCCCGTCGACTAGGGTTCACCGCACCAGGGTTGCTTCCCCTTTGACAACCACCGACGACGAGCACCTGGTCTACATCCGCAACCTAGCCACAACCGCAATGGAGGCAACAAGGGGGCAAGGTAGGAAGCGACCTGCAGAACAAGAACAAGGTAAGCAAAACTCTTCTATATTGATGAATTCTGTTGTACAATTCTATTGCCCTAGTATCTAGTTAGGGTTTGCTAACCATTCAGTCAAATTGTATTCTGAATCTTGGATCTATAATCTATTTTGCACTTGTATTTGTCCGAAATAGAAGCAGCAGTGATGTTTTTTGAAAGCAATTGTAGTACAATTCTGAAAGTAGCTGTGACTCTTGACTTCAAATAGATTTTGGCGTGGTCTGTTTGACCATTTTAATGATCTGGATTTGGATGTAGCAGAGTGCATGCATGTGTGTTGATAGGAAAAGAGTAGTTCAGTACAAGCTATCTTCAAAATGTTCAGATAATTTAGAGTATTTGTGCTTCAGTACAAAAAAAGTTGTACCTCTTACCTCTGACCTATTACTTGTTGCCTGTAACCTATCACCTCTTATCCCTTAGCTCTTTAGCAGGCACTACTAGCTCCTACCTCTTATCTATCTAGCATCTAGTATTACTACCTCTTAGTACTTAGTTCACTCCTTTTTATTTTCTAATAGACACAATTTGCTTGTTTTTGTAAGAACCTCCAAAAACTGATTATGAGAGACGCCGGGATACACGCGTGGCGAACAATTTAAAGAAGATGCAAGAATTCGGCCTGATAAATCTATCTACTGAATTTAATAACTCTGTATCACAATCTACATCAAAGAAGGGGGAAAATCAGCAAACAAGAAAACAAATAGTGAAGATTCAGATTCATTGGAATATCTCCTTGAAGATGATGATCAAGGAGATAGTGATGATGATGACACTGAATCTGATGTGCAGCCACAACCCCTGGCAACTAAGGTGCTTCTTCTATCTTCAAAGTACTAGATGGGGAATATTTGTATTGCATTTGAATGTTTTTAATCTATTCTTTAATATATGCCCTTGCTTTTAGATGCATCTTGTTTCTTGCATACCTGTTCTTTAATATATGGTCTTGCTTATTAATGCACATGACTTACTTGATTTTTTTTCCACAGTATCCTGCAGGGTATAGTTGGAAAGTCCTAGTGTCGGTGCTTCGTACAAGCACCGGCAAGTGAATTTATAGTAATGTGCGTTAGGCTCGGATGGTGCGCTAAAGGACACAGAATTTATACTGGTTCGGGCAGAACGTCCCTACGTCCAGTTTGTTGCTGCTTGTGTTATTAGCACCGTGAACGGTCTGTAGTAAGGGTTACAAACTGGTGAGAGAGGGACTGGTCCCAAGTCTCTGATCGAAGGATTGGAAGGTAGTCAAGAGCTTCGTAGCTGCTTGAATGTGTGTATGAGTGCGTACTATCGTTTTTCCATCCCTTTGATGGAGGATGCGCCTCCCCTTTTATAGATGAAGGGGCTGGCTTTACAAAGGTGAGGACTCCAGGATGCGTATTCTACTTAGTCTTGTGGCTTACGTCTATCCGATCAGGTTCTTCATCCTGATGAGTGCGAAGGAAGATAAGTGCTTACGATATTATCGATGTCTCTGTAGGATGTCTGATTAGTCACAGCATGCTGCCCCCAGGGTATGGGTTGTAGTATAGTGGTTTTGACTTAGGAGCCTCCCCCCAGCCTTGCTCTACACGTCTTCTGGTTCCCATGATTCTTGTTGGGAGAATTCGGGGTCGGGGTCCGGTGTAGCGCCGTGGCCAAGGCTCTCTGACTGGGGGGACCTGAGGGGTCGGGAAGAGGACCCCCCGCTCCCTCGGGTCCACGGCGTGGTGATGGGGCGTCCGTCGTTCATGGAGATTGCAAATCCGTTCTTGGAGTATAGCGGTTGTCGTATATCTTCGTTGGGTTTCGTGTCCCAGGGCTGAAGGCGGCGCCTACAACTCTACAGAGTGAGGTGCACGCACCTATAATACCTTTTGGGCTCTGCGGCGCCCGAAAGGGTCTAAAGCATCAGTCCTGTCGTTCCCTGGCAGTTCTTTTCCTGTCAGGGCGCAGGGTATGGTCGTTGGAGCCATGGTTGACCCGAACGTCTTGTCTCGTCCTGTACCCATCGTTATGAGGGATAGATATCGATCAGGGCGAGGCTCGTTCTGGGCCGTCGGGTGAGATGGAGACCAATCCCTATCTCTTGGGCGAGACTAACCCTATCCCTCTGGGATCGGGCGAGGCGGAATCTATCCCTTAGCCTTCGGGCGAGACCGAGCCCGTCCTATAGGCGTCGGGCGAGACGGAGATTAGCCTTGAGCCTTTGGGGCGAGGCAGGGTTATCCCACAAAGGCGTCGGATGAGGCTGACCCCGCCCCTCCGGGATCGGGCGAGACGGAATTCATTTCTCAGCCCTCGGGCGAGACCGAGCCCGCCCTCGAGGCGTCGGGCGAGACGGAGTTTATCCCTCGGCCCTCGGGCGAGACCGAGCCCGTCCCAAAGGTGTTGGGCAAGGTGGAACCGAACTCCTGTCACTCGAACATGGGATGGCATGGAGCCCTTATGCGTCTAGAAGTTTTTCACGTTCGGTGGTTATCGGTTCCACCTTCTGGGGTACCCCGGTATTAGGTCCCCGACAGTAGCCCCCGAGACTCTAGGTGATTCGGGCAGAACCGCCTGGAGGGTGTTTTTTGATTTCGCCGAAGCTAAATTGCCGGAGGGTGCGCGCGAGCGCACCCGATGGGTGTAGCCCCCGAGCCCCCGGGTGACTCGAGTAGAGTCGCCCGGGGGGTTGTATCGGCCCCTTCGCGGGTAAGGCTGAAAGACTTAGTTTTTCATCAACTGGGTGTTTTTTCGAGTGGGTCGTGGCGTCCCGTTCGCTGGGGACTGACTCGGGGCTGTCCTAACTGGTGCTTCTGCCCCTGATGGCGGATCGTTCATGGATTCCTTCTTAGTTGGGCCGGCCGGCGAGTTGCTGGGCCCTAGGTGGGCCAAAGAGAAAAGAAACAGGCCTTTGTGGCTTGCGCTTCCCCAGTGGGTAGAGAGTCCGGATTCGCTTGGGGAAGGCGAACCGTCCGCCGAGATTTTTTGGGATGAGAAGATAGGGACTGCGGGCGCGTGTCCCGCGATGTGACGCGGGGGCGCGCGTGGCAGGCCCAGAGATCGAGGCGGACGGTTGCCCTTCTCGTGTCCGTCGCCCCCTATAAAACCGCGGGGTTCGCCCCCAGGGTCCCGTATTTCACTCCCCTTCCTTTGCGTTCTGAGACATCCGCCGCCAATCTTCCCAGCTCCTCATGCCCGCATCGCCACCGTCGACCGGCCTGCGTTCGTGTTCCAGCCGCCGTTAAGCTCGCGCCTGCCCTTCCCCCCTACTGCCTCAATGGAGTTGTGGGGCAGATCAAGCATCTCTTCCCGGCGTCTAGAGGGCCTCGTTCGCCGTGGCCTTCTCCGCCCACAATCCGCCGTCCAGGAGTGGTTGCTTCCTGGCGACGAGGGTGAGCCGGTGCCGCCTGAAGGGTATGTTGTCTCTTTTGCCCTCTTCCATGAGCGGGGATTCGGGGTACCCGCGCATAGATTCCTTCGGGGGCTATTAGATTACTATGAGGTAGAGCTGCAGCATCTAACTCCCAATGGGATACAGCATATGGCAGCGTTTGTTGCCCTGTGCGAGGGTTTCCTGGGGATCGATCCCCATTTTGATCTGTGGCGGTATTTCTTTAGCGTTAGTCTGTCGAAGAGGAAGATTGGGGGGAAAGAAGTAGACGCACCGATGGGGTGTGCCAGCATTCACCTGCGCCATACCCGATCGAAGGGTTACCCGTACATGCGTCTGGCCACATCCAACAAGGGATGGCATTCGCAATGGTTTTATGTTAGGGATGATGCGAGTGCCCCCCTACCGAAGTACACCGGACGTCTTATTGTGGATGCTCCGGCGTCATGGGGCTGGGGCGTCCAGGCTAAAGACAAGAAGCACATCTCCGACCTTCTCTCCACCCTCCATGCCCTGAAGGGTCGGGGTGTAAAGGGGTCGGGGATTATCGGTGCCTACCACACGAGGAGGGTGGCGCCACTGATGGCGCGTGTGCTTCCCCTACATCGGATGATGCCAGGGATAGCGTTCGAGGGGACGGTGCTCGTTGACGAGGCGCTCCCTTATTCGGAAGTGGCGCAGCGTGTCAAGGAGGCGACGGAGCCGACGAAGGATTCTGCCGGCATGGTCCTTGACATCGTGTATCCGGTGCCCGGGCATCCCCCAATGCGACCGGAGCCTGGGTGACGATCCGAGCTGTTCGATTAGCTTGGGCAACCTGACAGCTGTAGGCGGACCCCTCCGATCCCTTCTTTGAGAAAGGCGGACGTCGAAACTGGAGACGCGAGAGGCGTTTGAGCATGATTTTTCTGGTGAACAGAAACATCGTAGCTCTCGGGGCGTAGGGTTTGCTAGTTCGTCCAGTTTTACTCAAAGCTTTGTGCCAGTATGTCGCGCCCTTAGTTTCAAGCGTACGGAGGGGTCGGGCGAAGAGGATGTCTGGATTGGTAGTCATCCTCGACAGCCCCGAGTGATGTTCGCGTCCCTGCTATTCGACGGGGTCGGAATCTTGCGAACAAATTCTAACGCATAAAATGTGAAAGATGAGAGGCTTATCTTTCTTTGGTCGTTCGTTCGTCGTGTCTTCTGGGCCGAACGGTCGACCCAGGAGAACTGAAGGGTCCCGTTATCGGGTCGTCCGTGGTCCTGCATGGGAAGGCGAAAAAGTTGTCTGCCTATGTGGGTGCCTTAATCGCCGCGTCCGGAGCGGGTCAGTGGCGGGCCATACCCAGGCAGTGTTCAGTTTGACCAAAGAGGGACGCTTCGTAGACCGGGGTTCGTCCCATCACTTCTGGTGCGTCCCTTCAGATATCAATCAGCATTGATTGCGTATTTAAAAAGGGGAAGGGAGAGGGTTTTTTGTCCGACCTTTCGCCTTTCCTTAGTTACTGCGCCTCCTCTTTAAATAGGGAGGGGGAGATGAGTTCTCATCCCACCTCCCCTTCTGCCTCCGAGCCGCTATCTCTCCTTCTTCTTCCTTTCCGCCAAACGCGTCCGTGCGTCGCGGTGGTTCCTGAGTGAGGCAGAGTAATGCCAGAGAAAGATAGAGAACTTACAAACTTGCTCGTGATTCTGGTGCGTGATGTCGAGCCGGAGGTTATCCAACGTAGATGAGATGGTGCGCGCGGCCCTTGCTGAGGAGTCGCTGCTGCCGAAGGAGAAAAGGCGTCGGGGGGCGTCGTACATCGTTGACTGCGCCGTCGTTCGCTGCGCTCCTCCCTTGGCGGGAGGCGTTTCCTGCCCCTACGCCGTTGTCAGGGTTATGGCTGGGGATGATGGCGTAGTCCCCAGACGTCATGACGGTGGCGTTGCTGCCGGGTTTGCGGCTGACGACGATGGCGTAGTCCCCGGACGCTCCGGCGGAGGCGTCATAGATGGTGGCGCCTTCGAGGATCCAGCGAAGATGTCGCCGATGGAGAGCGTGGTACGGCGCCCGCAGTAGACGAGCTGGCCCGTGTACATGCCCTCGACATCGCCGATGGAGAGCGTGGCACGGTGGCCGCAGTGGACGAACTGGCCCGTGTACATGCCCTCGACGTCGCCGATGGAGAGCGTGGCGCGGCGATCGTAGTAGCACTCGTGGTAGAGCTGAGCCGAGACTGTAATGAAATAACGTTGTGGGGAAGCCCCCGAGTAAACAGTCTTTGGAGTATATTGCTCCTTTTTTGTAATGACATCGCTTTGTAAGTGGTGAATTCGTGCAAAAAATGAACAAAATTACATCCTTTGCTTGTGGCAAGTCATTTTAATGCTTTCCAACTCTTCTCATGGTCCAAGTCATAGGGAGCTAGGAACGTGGGCGAACTAATTCTGATTGAACTGATGAGCAAAGAGGTTGCAGCCGCTGGGGCGTGGGTGTCTCGCAGTCCTACCAGTTGTATTCAGAATTGGTTCCCAAGATCTTAGCCCTCGAGACTCGTTTACGAGGCGAATGGAAGACTTAAGTATAACACAAGGATTTTTTACAAGCGTAATACTTGTATTACACATGACATATGTTACGATCACATGCCAGCCCTCGAGTGAGGTCTGACCCTTCGCGATTTGCAGGGGTCGGAAGTCACTAAGGATCGGGGTTCTGTTAAGACAAAAACTGATAAAGAAAAGTGTAAGCTTATTTTAAGGATAGAAGCGACGTAGCTGCTCAATGTTCCAGGCGTTGGTGAAGACCTCGCCTTTGATGGTTTTCAACCGGTAGGCGCCTGGGCGAAGTATTTCCGCGACGATGTAGGGTCCTTCCCAGGGTGGGGAGAGTTTGTGGCGATCCTTGTTGCTCTGCACAAGGCGGAGGACGAGGTCTCCGACGTTGAAGGCTCGACCCCGCACCCGTCGGCTGTGGTACCGCCGTAACGCTTGCTGGTACTTGGCTGAACGGAGGAGGGCGATGTCGCAGGCCTCATCCAGCTGGTCCATGGCGTCTTGGTGAGATGCCTCGGCTCCCTGTTCGTCATATGCTCTAATTCTTGGTGCTCCATAGTCGAGGTCCGTCGGGAGGACGGCCTCGGAGCCGTAGATCATGAAAAAGGGTGTGTAGCCGGTGGCCTGGCTAGGAGTCGTTCTTAGGCTCCAGAGCACAGCCGGGAGCTCAGCGAGCCAACGCGCGCCGAATTTGTTCAGCCGGTTGAAAATTCTGGGTTTGAGGCCTTGAAGGAGCATGTCGTTTGCGCGCTCGACCTGTCCGTTCGTCCGGGGGTGCGCGACGGCTGCCTAGTCGATTCGGATGTGTTGTTCGTCACAGAAACGAACAAATTTCCTACCAGTGAACTACGTGCTGTTGTCTGTGATGATGGAGTTCGGTACTCCAAAGCGATGGATGATGTCGAGAAAGAACAGCACAGCTTGCTCGGATTTGATTGTGGATATTGGCCGAGCTTCAATCCATTTTGTGAACTTGTCTATGGTGACAAGCAGGTGGGTAAAGCCTCCGGGCGCTTTTTTAAGTGGCCCAACCAGGTCAAGCCCCCAGACCGCGAAGGGCCACGTGATGGGGATCATTTGGAGAGCCTGGGCGGGGAGGTGTGTTTGCCGAGCATAGTATTGGCACCCTTCGCAGGTGCGTACAATTTGCTCGGCATTGGCTACTGCGGTGGGCCAATAGAAACCCTGTCGGAATGCCTTCCCAACCAAGGTTCTTGGTGCGGCATGGTGTCCGCATGCCCCTCCGTGGATGTCGCTCAGTAGGAGTTTTCCCTGTTCGTCAGGGATGCAAAGCTGCAGAATTCCAATGTGACTTCGTTTGTAGAGTTCGCCCTCTACAAGAACGAAGGATTTGGCGCGTCGCGCGAGCCGTCGGGCTTCTGTCTTGTCGGTTGGTAGTACGTCGTGGAGGAGATAGTCGATGTAAAGCGTTCTCCAGTCATTGGGAGGATCGGACTCCATTGCTGGGTCTTCTTCAAGCTCCATGACCTCGGGGTCGGGAGGAACAGTTGGCGGATCGGCCTTGGGGGTCGGACTAGAAGGGCCATCGTCGGCTTGTTCCGACCCCGCGTAGCGTACCGAGGGTTTGTGTTGGTCACTGGCGAAGACGCCTGTTGGAACTGGCTCTCGGCTGGATGCTGCTTTTGTGAGTGTGTCGGCCGCTTCGTTGAGGCGCCTGGGGATATGATTGAGTTCGAGGCCGTCGAATTTGTCCTCCAGACGTCGGACCTCTTGACAATATGCCTCCATCTTGGTATCGTGGCAGCCCAACTCTTTCATGACCTGGTTGACGACCAGCTGAGAGTCGCCCCTGACGTCAAGGCGTCGGATGCCCAGCTCGATGGCGATTCGTAGGCCGTTGATGAGCGCTTCGTATTCTGCAGTATTGTTTGATGAGGGAAAATGAAGCCGAACCATGTACCTCATGTGGACCCCGAGGGGGGATACAAAGACTAGTCCTGCTCCGACGCCCTTCTTCATCAGCGATCCGTCGAAGTACATTATCCAGTACTCTTGATCGACGGCTGCTGGTGGTATCTGGACCTCGGTCCACTCCGCGATGAAATCAGCCAGTGCCTGAGATTTGATCGCCGTTCGGGGCACATAAGAAATGCCCTGATCCATCAGCTCGAGTGCCCACTTTGCGGTTCTTCCCGTAGCGTCATGGCTACGAACGACCTCGCCGAGGGGGAACGACGTCACTACTGTCACGGGGTGTGATTCGAAGTAGTGGCGTAGCTTCCTCTTGGTGATGAGGACGGTGTAGAGGAGTTTCTGGATCTGGGAGTAGCGGGTTTTGGAGTCGGATAACACCTCGCTGATGAAATATACAGGGCGCTGCACCTTGAAGGCGTGCCCCTCTTCTTCTCGCTCTACTATTAAGGCGGAGCTAACCACTTGGGTGGTGGCCGATATATATAGTTGGAGAGATTCTCCATCGCATGGAGGAACTAGGACTGGCGGCTTAGTTAAAAATCGTTTAACCATGTCAAGTGCTTCCTGAGCCTCGGCTGTCCACTCGAAGCAGTCAGTTTTCTTCAGGAGTCGATAAAGGGGGAGTCCTCGTTCGCCGAGGCGTGAAATGAATCGACTGAGAGCGGCAAGGCACCCGGTGATCCGCTGTACCCCCTTTATGTTTTGGATCAGGCCCATCCTCGTGATGGCTGATATCTTCTCTGGGTTGGCTTCGATGCCACGCTCGGAGACGATAAAGCCGAGCAACATGCCCCTCGGGACCCCGAAAACACATTTTTCGGGATTGAGCTTGATGCCGTTCGCCCGGAGTTTCGCAAAGGTACGTTCAAGGTCGGCGACAAGGTGGTCAGCCCGCTTGGATTTGACTACGATGTCGTCGACATAGGCCTCAACGGTTCGCCCGATGAGATCTCCGAAGCAACTAAGCATACAGCGCTGGTACGTTGCCCCAGCGTTTTTCAAACCAAACGGCATCGAAACGTAGCAAAATGATCCGAAGGGCGTGATAAAAGATGTCGCGAGCTGGTCGGACTCTTTCATCGCGATCTGATGGTAGCCTGAGTATGCGTCCAGGAAACAGAGGGTTTCGCACCCCGAGGTGGAATCGACTATTTGGTCTATTCGTGGTAAAGGAAACGGATCCTTTGGACACGCTTTGTTGAGGCCAGTATAATCAACACACATTCTCCATTTCCCGCTCTTTTTCCGAACAAGAACAGGATTTGCTAACCACTCTGGGTGGTATACTTCCTTAATGAATCCTGCGGCCAGTAGTTTGGCTATCTCCTCGCCGATGGCCCTGCGTTTCTCCTCGTCGAAGCGGCGCAGGCGTTGTTTCACCGGCTTGGAGCCCGGGAGGATTTGGAGAGTATGCTCGGCGACCTCCCTCGGGATGCCCGGCATATCCGAGGGTTTCCACGCAAAGATGTCCTTGTTGGCGCGGAGGAAGTCGACGAGCGCGCTTTCCTATGCGGAGGAGAGCGCGGTCCCGATTCGGACTTTTTTGCCCTCGGAGCTACTGGGATCCAAGAGCACGTCCCTGGAGCCCTCTGCCGATTTGAACGATCCGGACGACTTCTTTGCGTCGGGTGTCCCTTCAATGACCTCCTCCCTGAGGGTGATGAGCTCTTCGGATGCGATGACCGCGGATGCGTGTCCGCAGCATTCGACCTCGCACTCGTAAGCGCGCTGGAAGGAGGTGCCGATGGTGATGACCCCACGGGGGCCCGGCATCTTCAGTTTCAGGTACGTGTAATTGGGTACGGCCATGAACTTCGCGTAAGATGGTCGCCCCAGAATGGCGTGGAAAGTCCCCGGGAACCCCACCACATCGAAGGTGAGGGTCTCAGTCCGGTAATTAGATCGATCCCCAAAAGTGACGGGCAGGTCAATCTGCCCTAGTGGTACGGCTTGCCTTCCTGGCACGACGCCATGGAAAGGTGCTCGGACGGGGCGGAGGCGCGTTCGGTCGACGCCCATCTCGTCGAGCGTCTTGGCGTACATGATGTTGAGGCCACTGCCCCCATCCATCAGTACCTTGGTGAGCCGCTTTGGACCGACGATCGGGTCGACGACAAGCGGATACCTTCCCGGGTGTGGGATGGTATCTGGATGGTCGGTCCGGTCGAAGGTTATGGCGGATTCCGACCACCGGAGATAAGCTGGCATAGCCGGTCCAGCGGTATAGACCTCTCGACGTGCGACCTTCTGGCGGCGCCTGGAGTCGTAGGCCGTTGATCCTCCGAAGATCATGAGGGCACCGGTCGGAGTTGGGAAGGTGTCGTCCTTCTCCTCCGTGTCGTTAGTGGTGGGAACAGGCTCCTTCCCCTGCTCCTCCTTGTTCAGACCCCCGGCCAAGTATTTGCGCATAAGGCCGCATTCCTTGTATAGGTGCTTGGCCGGAAAGGCGTGGTTTGGGCATGGCCCCTCGAGCATTTTTTCGAAGTGGTTTGGAGTGCCCTCCGCGGGCTTCCGGCCACCTTTGCGGTCGGCAGCGGCCGCGAGCGAGTTGTCGCGCCGTTGCTTCTTATTTTTCCCTTTGGCGGGACGGTTGGAGGCGCCTTCGCTGGCGTCCTCGTCCCGCCTTGTCTTTCCGTCGGAGCGATCAAAGATGGCTCTGACTGCCTCTTCTCCAGAGGCGTGACTGGTGGCGATGTCCAGAAGTTCCTTGGTAGTTCGCGGGCCCCTGCGTCCTAGCTTGTGGACTAGGGATTCGCAGGTCGTTCCGGACAGAAAGGATCCTATCACATCGGCGTCGGCGACGTTCGGGAGCTCGTTGCACTGTCGGGAGAAGCGCCGGATGTACCCACGGAGGGTTTCATCGGCCTTCTGACGGCAGTTCTTGAGGTCCCATGGGTTTCTAGGGCGTTTGTACGTGCCCTGGAAATTACCCACGAAGATCTCAGTCAGATCCGCCCAACTCTGAATAGCATCGGACGGTAGGTGCTCCAGCCATGCTCGTGCCGAGTCGGCCAAGAACAGCGGGAGATTGCGAATAATGAAGTTATCATCACTCGCACCACCGGCCTGACATGCAAGCCGATAGTCTTCGAGCCAAAGCCCGGGATTTGTCTCGCCAGAATATTTGGGAATGTTCGTAGGCGGTCGATACCTTAGAGGGAACGCAGCGTTGAGGATGTGCCGACCAAAGGCCTGAGGGCCTGGTAGGATGGGGCTAGGGCTTCGGTCTTCGTTGCTGTCGTAGCGCCCGCCACGTCAGGGATGATAGCCGCGGCGCGCTGCTTCTCCCTCGTCGTCGTGGGCACGCCTCCGGGCGTCGATGATGTTGCGTACGTCGCGGCCACGGCCGAGGCGCTGATGTACCGGGACGATGGAGGGCTGCCCGCCGGCTGGCGGTGTTTGGTGTACGGATGCGTCTTTGGTGGGACGCACTGAGGGTGCGCGCTGGCTAGTGTCGGGTTCGCGTCGTCGAGACAACGAACTTTCCGCCTGCTGCGCGGCTGCACGCTCGAGCAACGTGCGAATCTCCCGATAAGCGCGTCGATCCTCGGACGTCGTGGCCTCCGGGAGGCCATGCAGCAAGGCGGTTGCTGCGGCGATGTTCTGGCTGGCTCGAGTGAAGTGAGGAAAGGCCCCATCGTCGGTGAGGATCCTTTGATGTACGGTGCGGGCTGTGGCGCGCGCGCGCCCCCCGTCTTTGCGGCGTTCAATCTCGCGATTGATGTCCGCGTATTCCCGTGCGAGCCCTTGCCCGGCCTCATTGATCTCTTGCTGACGAGCCCTTAGCTGCTCCATCCTCAGGTGAGATGGGGCTGTCCCATCCTCCCTGGATCTGCCGTCAGGATTGTTTGTAGGGGTGGCCTCTTCCTTGGAGGCGCTTTCGACGTGACCCTCGGGGGTCTGCGTCATGTAGCATTCCCGGGAAGGGTGGTGGCTCCCCCTACTGGAATCTGAGCTGGAGAGCGATACAGGCTCCTCGTTGAGGAGCTCGTAGAGGGTCTCCGTATCCTGCTCAATCGCTCCCATGAACTCGATGTCCGTGGGTGGTTGAACCACATGCAGCGCCAGAAGGCAGCCAGCGGTCGCCGCAACGTTGCGGAGACCGAACGGAAACGCTGTCGGGGCGCTCCATCCGGACCCTTCCGAACACATGGTGGTGTTGTGAGAGGTCTCCTTGGGTGACAAGACTCCCCGGGAATTGCCCGGTGGGCCCTTAAGCCTGAGACGGCTGCAGTTGATCGAAGGGGGAGATGGGGCGGCTGAGTGAGTCAGCGCCAGCTCTCCTCCTAGTGTGATGATGAAATCCAGGTTGCCGAAACGCACGTGTGCGCCCGGGGCCCAGGTGATTGCGTGGGTGGCCATCCGAGACCTGATTTGGAACGCGCAGAGCCCCTACCTGGCGCGCCAACTGTCGGTGCTTCGTACAAGCACCGGCAAGTGAATTTATAGTAATGCGCGTTAGGCTCGGATGGTGCGCTAAAGGACACAGAATTTATACTGGTTCGGGCGGAACGTCCCTACGTCCAGTTTGTTGCTGCTTGTGTTATTAGCACCGTGAACGGTCTGTAGTAAGGGTTACAAACTGGTGAGAGAGGGACTGGTCCCAAGTCTCTGATCGAAGGATTGGAAGGTAGTCAAGAGCTTCGTAGCTGCTTGAATGTGTGTATGAGTGCGTACTATCGTTTTTCCGTCCCTTTGATGGAGGATGCGCCTCCCCTTTTATAGATGAAGGGGCTGGCTTTACAAAGGTGAGGACTCCAGGATGCGTATTCTACTTAGTCTTGTGGCTTATGTCTATCCGATCAGGTTCTTCATCCTGATGAGTGCGAAGGAAGATAAGTGCTTACGATATTATCGATGTCTCTGTAGGATGTCTGATTAGTCACAGCATGCTGCCCCCAGGGTATGGGTTGTAGTATAGTGGTTTTGACTTAGGAGCCTCCCCCCAGCCTTGCTCTACACGTCTTCTGGTTCCCATGATTCTTGTTGGGAGAATTTGGGGTCGGGGTCCGGTGTAGCGCCGTGGCCAAGGCTCTCTGACTGGGGGGACCTGAGGGGTCGGGAAGAGGACCCCCCGCTCCCTCGGGTCCACGGCGTGGTGACGGGGCGTCCGTCATTCGTGGAGATTGCAAATCCATTCTTGGAGTGTAGCGGTTGTCGTATATCTTCGTTGGGTTTCGTGTCCCAGGGCTGAAGGCGGCGCCTACAACTCTACAGAGTGAGGTGCACGCACCTGTAATACCTTTTGGGCTCTGCGGCGCCCGGAAGGGTCTAAAGCATCAGTCCTGTCGTTCCCTGGCAGTTCTTTTCCTGTCAGGGCGCAGGGTATGGTCGTTGGAGCCATGGTTGACCCGAACGTCTTGTCTCATCCTGTACCCATCGTTATGAGGGATAGATATCGATCAGGGCGAGGCTCGTTCTGGGCCGTCGGGTGAGACGGAGACCAATCCCTATCTCTTGGGCGAGACTAACCCTATCCCTCTGGGATCGGGCGAGGCGGAATCTATCCCTTAGCCTTCGGGCGAGACCGAGCCCGTCCTATAGGCGTCGGGCGAGACGGAGATTAGCCTTGAGCCTTTGGGGCGAGGCAGGGTTATCCCACAAAGGCGTCAGATGAGGCTGACCCTGCCCCTCCGGGATCGGGCGAGACGGAATTCATTTCTCAGCCCTCGGGCGAGACCGAGCCCGCCCTCGAGGCGTCGGGCGAGACGGAGTTTATCCCTCGGCCCTCGGGCGAGACCGAGCCCGTCCCAAAGGTGTTGGGCGAGATGGAACCGAACTCCTGTCACTCGAACATGGGATGGCATGGAGCCCTTATGCGTCTAGAAGTTTTTCACGTTCGGTGGTTATCGGTTCCACCTTCTGGGGTACCCCGGTATTAGGTCCCCGACACCTAGCTTCAAAGAAGAAGAAGATAGGTCCCACCATGGTGCTAGGAGTTAGGGCTAGTAAGAGAGTGAGGGCATCTCAAGGATCACAGGTGCAAACTCCTAAATCCCAAACAAGATCATCAAAAAGGCTTCAACCTTTAGCGAGAGATGGCCAGAATGTAGAGGATCCTATAGATGGTCATGATGAAATACCACCACAAAGGTCTTATACGGATGCAGAGGAAGGCAATGGAGCTGGTGGTCAGGACAATACAGCTGCAGAGGAAGTTAGTGGAGCTGGTGCTCAAGACAGTACAGGTGCTGATGAAGACAATGTAGCTGGAGAGGAAGACACTGAAGGCAAGTTATAGTTTCTTTGTCATTCAAATATGTCATCTGTTTTGCTTATCTGCATGAAACTAAATCATTTTAATGCAAATTCTATTTTGTAGCTCCTGCACAGCGAGCCCTAAGGAGACCCAGGCCACCCACCAAGGGAACACAGCTGGACAGGATGACAAAAGCTATGGGAAGGAGAATGCCCATAGCTGTTGCTGAAGGCAAAAGAAGGCCTCATGAACCTGTTCAAGCAGCCAAGTTTGCATCTGAGGCTGGTGTCATCATTCAGGATAAGGTTCCTGTCCTACCTCATTGGAAAGAATACAAGAGAGACAATCAATATTACAAAAACTTTGTGGGAAAGCTCTCTGTAAGTGCATTACTATTTCTATGGTTAACATGTATATCTGTTTAACCTGAATTGACTAACTAAATATGGAATTGTCATATGACTAGGGGCGCTTGGCCATTAACCCTGACGATAAGCCAACAGAGGAAGCTTGCACCGATATGCTGCACGGATATGCTGCGCTCTGGGGTGTGACAAATGCGTTATCGGCTCAAGAATAAATACTTCAATGGTGTACCTACAAATGAGATTAGGACAACTTCTCCAATTGCATGCATGACTGATGAACAGTGGAAGGCACTAGTTGCAAAGTGGTCTGATCCAAAAAACATGGTATGGGTATCTTCTCATATATTATTTCTCATTCAGTTTCCAAAGGATCTTCTCATTTTAAACATATCATCTCATCAATCCTTCTTGCTATACCTAGGCCCTTCAATGAAAAGCAGTGTAACACATAAATATTTTCAAACATAAAGATTCCCTAAGCTCCTAAATTGGAGCAATTAGCAGAATGTACTTGGGAAAAAAGGGTTGGTCATATATATCCTGCAAACAAAAAGGATTACAAATATGCCCTTAAATATCAGTCCATTCATCAAAGGATAGAATAACATATTCTAAAGGACAAAATCATGAACAGAACAATAGAAAGGCAGTTCATGGTGAGCATTCAGACAATCTGAGATGTACATTTCATAGAAGTTGTATAGGGGCATAAAAGAGTAGACAACTCTACAGGAGTTGAAAAATTACCATCTTACTGTTTTTCAGATAAATAGGTATCTTGTCATATATTCTTTCTCAATCAGTTTCCAAAGGATCTTCTCATTTTAAACCTATGATCTCATCTGACATGTTCATTATCTTGTAGGAATCAAGTGAAAAGAACAAGCAGAATTGCCGTAAAGTCAAGTATCATCAAGCTACAGGTTCTCGCAGCTATGTGGCACACTTACATGCATATGTAAGTAAAGAGTACCCTGTACATATTTGCACTAAACAACTTATTTTGCATTTCATCTGAGAAAACTTTGCTGTAATTGATTATCTATGAAACAGAAGAAGAACAAAAACAATGCAGAACCAAGCACAGAACAAAATGAAGAACTTGATGCGATGGATGCCTTCAAGACCTGCCATACCAGCTCCAAACATGGTCTGACTGAACTAGCAAGAGAAGCAGTTGTAAGTCACGACATCTGTTTCGCTGTGCCAACAACTATTCATTAATTGGATAAAATGTCTTGTTTCAAACATTTTGTATTCTGCTTTTGCTCAAAACTGGTCATAATCCAATATAGCTAGACATACTTGCTAAATAATAATCCTATGTTGTTGACTTCTACTTGTATTCAGTTACCTGACAACAAATAAATGACTCATGATTGCATACCTATTTGGCATCAGTTTCTGTCAATGCAGCATATGTTTTTATTTTTTAAAATACATCTTGTGTGATATTTCCTCCTCAAATTAATGCAATAAGTATCAACTAATGATGGGTCATTGCTGTTTCAGTCAAATATGGAAGCTTTGAGGACAGAACCTGTTGCTGAAGGTGAGACAGCAGTGTCCAGTGTGCAGGTTGTGTCCCAGGTGCTCTCCCAGAACAGCTCAAACCTTTTCCTGAAGAATGTTGGCATCAAACCAGTGCCATCCTCCAAATCATCATCATCAAATGAAAGCGAGCTTCGGGAGAAACTAGCAGCTGAAGCTACGGCTGCTGTACAAGGTGAAATCGATGAACTCAGGAAGAGAAGTGAGGAAGCTGAGGAAAAGCTGGCGAGGACACAAAAGGAGATGGAGGAGTACAAGAAGCTGACAGAGATAAACAACAAGGCAATGGAGGAGAACAATGCACTGCTCAAGCGTATCTTGGCCATCAACAATGCTTCTTCGACATGAGCGCTGCTCGTAGCTGCTGGTTCATTAACCAAGGGGTCTGCTGGTGATTTTGTTTATGTAGTAACTTATGTTGCTGGTGGTTGGCAACTTTTTATTATTTCCTGTGATGTTAATGTGAACTGATATGAAACTAGTAGTTCAAATGTGATGTCTAGTGAGTTATGTGAACCGAGTTTAGAATTGTTGATTAAGTTGTTGGTCATTGGAATACTGGATCTGTTAATTTATGGAAGCTTTTGGTCATTCTAGTATTATTTGCATTCTGTAATGAAATCAGCATGTGCACTTGTGATGAATTATCTGACCTTTCTATGACGATTTGGTAATTGATTCTGTGACGAATTTCTATTTACTTCAGTGACGAAAATGAGAACCTATCACAGCAAGCCTTGTGGCCCAATAAAAAGTGGACACATGGACCATCCACATCACTGGCCACGTCAGCTGCCACGTGGTCGGACATGTCACCTGCAATGTGGACGCGCCACGTGGACAAGACACGTCAGCTGCCAGCGTGGCAGACGATGTCTGGCCGCCTAACAGATGGCAAGTCATGACGAAAAAGGGGCTATATCAATGACAAAAATAGATCATCATAGAAAGAATACACTTCTATGTCGACGGCCATATATTCATAGAACAAATGCACATCTATGACGAAAATACACATTTCATCATGGTAGGTAAAATATGACGCGCATTCAATGACGAATACCATATCGTCACAACTTCATCATAAAATAATATATGTGACGATTTTGGAGTCTTCAGTGACGAAAGAAGAGCATCATTGATGTACACATCCCTAGTAGTGAGTGGTGACTGTCGTGATTATTTATGTTTCCGCATTGCCTCCACGCATATCATAATAGGAACAACAATGGATCGCGAAGTCGTCTGGAGTAGCAGAAGCAATTGATGCCTTGGTGATCGTGCCACCATGTTGGAATGCTAACTATTGGTTATATTTACCCAGGCAAGCCCCGGTGCATAACCTCTAGTATTCTGCACTTTATTTTGTGTTTGTGCATTAAGTTTTTGAGAAGTTAAATGAAACCCACTTGCATATATTAATCCTTGTCCTATGAGTCTTATTAGTATGACAGGATCATGTAGATTGCTATGCTCTAGGATTTCGGTAGAAGTTGAGTGATTACCTGTCACTCATGAGAGATAGGAAAAAGTATTATTACTACTATTATTATGTTACTATCACATGGAATATACATATGGATAATAATTGGAGATCGGGCGGGACCATATTTCGGATTTGGGTCTAGTTAGGCAATCGAGCGAGGCTCGGATTGTGCTTGTTCTGCCTATGTTGATTAAGGATCAACCATTGTCGTGGATGGTAGTCAAGTCACAGACTTTTTATCCTGAGCACATACTTGCTTATGGGAGCGGGAAGACTTGTCACTCTCTTGTCATGGGTTCTGGCTCTTTCTAGACTGAATTTTAGGGGTGGCTTTTGGGTGGAGGTCTAAGCACCGCATCGAGTTTGGGACTTAGGTGTGGGGGCTTAGAGTCCAAGTTTGGACAGGGACATGGACCCCGTGATAGGAGTGAGACGAGTTGGTCTTGTTTGTGCCTGGAGTACAAAAGGGGCTTGTGTTTTGGGGTACCCAACTAGGATACATTGATTCGTGAATTGCCGTTTCTGTGATACGGTATGACTTGGCTATGGTCTAGCATCGTAGTAAGAATGAAAATAGAGAAGGTGATAAAATGGTTCGGATTGCTTACCACATGCTTGAAAGTAGCATAGGTGCTTACCTAGAATGGTTAGATAATGAACTAATGAAGGCTGCTAATAAAATTGAATATAAGGATGCACGTTTAGTAATGCTCCTGCAGATGCAATAAACCCACAAGCCAGATAGCTTTGCATATCCTTGGAGTCTTTTCTTTCCTCCTGACGGATAAGTCTTACGGAGTACAATTGAGTACTCAGGGTTTGTTCTACCCTATTGCGGTGATAGGTGGATGCTAGAGCCAACACTTGTGTGCGGGAACCTCCTGGTGGGTTCAGCGAGGATTTCCTTAATGTTGTGGACATAGAGTTTATTTGAAACTTCCACCCAAAATATTTTACAATGGAAAAACTTATAACCTGTTATGATGTATATAATGGATCATCATGTTAATGTTTAACTTGTCATTAAATGATTTTATTTCCGCTGAAACTCTAATAACATGGTTATATTTCGCTGTTATAAACAATAAATATTATACTCTGATGTTGCATGAAAAGTTATGTAAGAAATGGCTAAAATGTTGTAAGCTTTATTCTCCCATTTTTGATCCTATTGAAAAATGTGGATTTTTGTGTTCTCCTATGGGGTGTGCTCGATAGAACTATTTAAATTAGCTCACTCTTGTGGTGTTTAGTGTTTAATGGAAGACAAACACCTCCGGAAGTGAGTTATTTTAGGTGGTTCTACCACACAAAACCCCTAGGGTCACTCTTAGACAATTTGGGGGGTTTCTCCACCTTCTGCTGTTGCTCCAATTTGCAGTCACTCTTTACTACTTTAGACTATTTTGGTGGGTTAGCTGGTGTAGTTGTGGACTTAGCCTTCTTCGGCTTTGTCGATGGGTCAGCTTGAGCAGTTGTGGACTTAGGCTCCTCCGGTGCTACATCAGTCTCCTTTGACGCACTCTTTTCTATAGTAGTGCCACTCTTTGGCTTGTCAATAGTTGCACTCTTAGAGGTCACCTTCTTATCGCCTATCTCAAAGTCCTTTAGATTGCTTTTAGAGCTCACGGGCAGTGGAGGTCTTGATAACTTTGGAGAAGAGAGCACCTTTGGTGATACCACAATCTGGCCTCTCCTCCACTAGACCCTCTTGTATAGAGCCTATCCAAGAGTTCTTACCTTAGGACTTAGGGGCTGACTCAGCGGTCTGTCCTCATGTTCTGGATGTACATAGTCAATATGTACAACGGCATTATGTTCCATTACTAGTTGTGAACATAGCTCAGTTTGCGCTGGGAAGACCCGACCCCTTGCTACCTCCATCTAATTACCTCTAGGGTTAATTACTAGGCTACATGGTGTTGGATCTATTAGAAGATCCACAGTATCTAGATCTGGAGTTGCCTCAAGTCCGTTGATGTAGTCTCTTTCGACTGCATCTGAGGCTAAGGCACAACTGCTCTTTCGACCACCTATAGGGCTGGGAGTGTTGGAAGGGGACCTCAAATGCACTCCTTGGTCACACAGCATGGCCATGATATCACTTGTGACCTTCTTGGTAATTTCTTCTGTCACTTCGCTTTTAACTTCTTCTTTGATGGCTTCCACATCCACATCACTTGCTTATTGCTTCCTCTTTCTGTACATGCCGGTGCAGTCCGACCAATGCTTCCAACCACAGTAACTAGACACACCACGCATGCGGCATGTCTGTTCTGGGCTGCCCAAGACCTCTATGAGCACACCCTTTTCCCTAACCAAAGAGAGCCCTGAAGACTCAAGGGCTCCTTGCTTCTCTTAAATTAGCTCATATACACTTTCAGCTGAATCTTTCAACCAATGAATCTCAGCACTTCCTTCTGACCTAACCAAAGTACTCTATGCACGTAGAAAATTCCTTGGGCGGCCACCTAGAAACTGGTCCCAATGATTACTGATGCCTTAGGCGGATAACTCCCTGTCCTCCTGCTTCCACTTTGTGGCTTTCCCTTCATACCCTCCGGTCCCCAGGCAGTGGTCATGCTTATTTCTGTCCCAAAGCTTCTTGTACTTCTCACTTGTTGCCTTTGATTCTTCACTGTCCTTTAGTTTCACAAACACTGCCCAATCTTATTTCGCAATGTATGTGTGCTTCACCGTTGCATCCAACCCTTTGTTGATGAAATTGCGTGTAAGGTCGCTATTGTGGGTTCTCCAACTCTTGGCTACCATTTGCATTATTCGCTTACACGCTATAGCCTTTAATTCTTCTAGAAACTCCAACCAAGGCTAGACACACTCATCAAATATAATCATCTTGTCCTGTTCACTTAGTGAATTGAATGAAGGCAGGACCAAGGAGATCCTTTGTCTAGCAATCAGACCAACCAGCCTCCTCATGCTTATCTGGGCCCTCTTCTTTGTGGGAAACCCAGTCAGAGTGAGCCCCATGACGGTTACCTTGTCATCTGGCCATCGAGTGACTGTCCTCTTTCGTGTCTAGGGTTTATGAGTAGGTTCAGATTGCTGTGCCTCTGCATTAGCATCTCTCTCTTCATCCTCTATAGTACCATCTCCCTCTTGGTCCCTTGCATCCACATCTCTCTCTTCCTCCTCTTCATTAGCATCTTTGTTGTGTCCGTCCTCTCCACTGTCAGACGTCTATCAAACAAAGGTGAGCAAGGTTGTTAGTGAACATGATAGAGCACTGACATGTAATAGTAACTAGTATTAGTATAGCACAAAGCTGCATCTTACCATTCTGATAGGGACTGTAATAGTAGTCAATAGCTAGCAGTGCAGACACCTTTCACAGCACCGTGGAGCCATGTTTGACACATATGCAGTGAAAACAACAGCAAAGTAGAGTTTGAGCAAGCATCAGTATGACCCACATAACCAGATCAATAGTTTAGGAAGCAACAGAAAATACAACATTATGTAATACTAACTGAAATTCTCAGCTAAGTATGACCCACAAGAGTTTATACAGATCAACTAGCATAAGTAGAGTATGAGCAAGTGTTCAGTAATATAGTAAAGCTAGTAGTCTAGATCAATATTTACAACCCATTGTACAACATCTACATGATAAGACTAAAATTAATGTACAAGTTCAGGCTCTAGAAAGCAATGCTACTAGAATAGTATTTCATTCATGTCATAGGCACAAGAACATCTCAGTCCACATACACGCATAACCAGAAATTCTAATTTTCAAAAATCCATCTACTGCTCCTTATCTATCTACTATACCTGACAACTATCCATCAAAAATCCCTCAACTAGAAACAAACAGAGAATCGATAATAGCCTTTCCTACTACAAATACTTGGCTATTGCAAAATCACTAAGCTGCTACATCTAACTAAAGAAAATCCATGTTAGAACTCACCAGGTGGGGTCGAAGGAGGAGGCTAGCACTGTCGGAGAGGACGAAGGGGTTGCTGGAAGCGGAAGATGCCGTCGACCTATGGCCTCTGCTCCACTCACAGTTCCTCTGGAACGGCCATCGCCATGCACAACCACTTTGGAGACGGTGCGTCGTGCCTTGCTGGACGGAGTTGGAGACAATGGCAGAGGATAGCCTCAGAGCTGTCGGACCTCGGCGAACGACGTCGGAGAAGAAGGCGGGCGGATGCTAGCACGCGGATGCGGACGGCGGGTGGATGCGGCAGCGGTGGAACCCTAGAATGTGGGGAGCGGACGGGGGCGAAGTTGGTGGAGGCGTGCGGATGGGACGATGGCGGGGAGCGGGCAGCGGACAGTGGAACCCAAGAATGCGGTTCTTGGATGTGAATGGACTTGGAGAAAAGGAACTTAGAATGTCTAGAAAAAAATCATGGGCAAAAATGGCGGGCAAAAGGAATTTTTTTACTACGGACACGTGTGGCCAAGACGTGTCAGTAGCAATAAGAAAACAGGTCAAAAAATTGTGTCCCACCTAGGGATTGAACCTGAGACCTGTAGGCCCAGAAGCAAGTGTCTTTCCATTGCGCTATGTAAGGAGTTCGAACATAAAGTGGTTTGAATAATTTAAATAGGGAATGCAATAATTTCCATTGGTTCAAAGATTGATGAACAAGTGTGATTTTTGTTTTTAATCTCTGGCTAAAACTTATAACTAGTCTTTCTCCCTCATACTAACTTCAAATTTGATGATTTTTCCCAAATTTTTGTAAAATCATGCTCTACCCATTTATTGTGTTGTTACAAGTATTATTTTTGTCATTTTTTCATGTGACTGTGTTTTATCAATTCAAAATTTGATTTTCAAGAAATGGCAACTTCAAACAATATTTTGAAGCAGTAAATGGTTTCAGCTAAAAAAGTTATCAACAACAAAGTTGTAGAAATGATCAAGATCTATAACTTTTATTTTGATTATTTCTTGTTTCGAGAAAATGGTAATAACATTGTTCACAAAATCTACATATCTCTCTTATAGTTTATGAAACCATATGAGAAATATGTAAAATTTATGAACAACATTACTCTCACTTTCTCAGATGAAAAAATGACCAAAATAAAAGTTGTACATCTTGATGAGTTGTACAACTTTCATGTTCATGACTTTTTCATTTGAATTTATTTGGTGTTTCAAAATGTTGTTTGAATTTGCCTTTTTTGATATTCAAATTTTGAATGGTTCAAACAGAGTCACATGAAAATTTTGAAAAATAAAAGTAGTAGATCTTGTTGAGATATACAACTTTTATGTTCATGACTTTTTCATCTGACATCATTTGGTGTTTGAAAATCTTGTTTGAACTTCCCATTTTTTGAAATTCAAATTTTGAATTGTACAAACAAAGTCACATGAAAAGTTTTACAAAATAAAAGTTGTAGATCTTGATGAGTTCTATAACTTTTATGTTTACAACGTTTCCATTTTAGATCATTTTCTACACTAAAATTATATACGAAGATTTGAAATTGAAAATATCAATTTAACTGCTGCAGACGCATGTTGGAAACATACATCGGCAGTAATTAATTACTACAGACGTGTGTATTAAAGGCGCGTCTAGAGTAGTTGTAACTTTTGACGCGTGTAGTCAAGATGTGTCTGTACTACTGCTTCTCTTTAGAATTAGATCCGAACTGGTGCCGTCCCTTCCATATAACTGCTACCACCCTCAAAACAAAATAACTGCTGCCACCCTCAAAACAAAATAAAATAACTGCTGCCACCCTGCCACATCGCCTCACTCACTTCACTACCCTCACACTCCATGCTCTGTGCCTCTGTATGTTCGCCTCACTTGGCACGGCCGCACTCCACCCCACTCGCCTCCTCTCTGCCACCGCCGCCCTTGGAGATGACGAGGCCCGAGAGGCGCCACTGCCGAAGGGACATAGGGACTAGGTGGTTCGCCCCTTCCTCTGTGGCCACACCCTTGATGCTAGTGGTGGTGAATGTGGAGGTGGAGGACGTCCCGGTGCGCCCGTTAGGGTTCAAGATGAGGTATGGTACGTCTTCTAGGAAGAAGGCCGTGCCCACCTCATCAGTGGCGGTGAAGAAGAAGGGCATGCACTCTTCCTTAGTGGTGGGGCCCTCTTCCTCGCCAGCGGTGAAGCTGGAGGAGGCAAGGAGGAAGGCCATGGAGAAGGAGCCGGCGGTCATGCTAGAGGTGGACATCTCATCAGATAGCCTTTGTATATATATGTCTGTGTTTGTGTTTAAATTTGTTTGAATTTGTTTCAGTTAACTGTATGTTAGTGTTTGGCATATGTTTCCTGCATTTTGAAGAGGAATTACTGGTTGCTGGTTTTGAGCGATGCTCCCATGGTCATTGTGGGGCTAGAAATGTGTTTGGTGGGATTGGAATTGTGTTTAGTTGATAAGTGAACTTTCCTGAGTCAATTGTCACTGTACTTGAGGATTTGATCAAAGTTATCAGTGTTTCATGTTTACTGAACACTTTCAGAAAATAGTTCAGGCTTCAGTTATCTTAGTTCAAAAAATAGCATTGTCAAGAATTTACTATTTGATAACTATTTCTATGCATATATGTAGGCTCCATCTTTTGTGGTCCCTCCAGCTACCATGCATGAGGCCCTATAGGCAGTGGTTTTGAAACCACTACTGGAAAGGCTCTTGACTATTCACTGGACGCTTGATGACGTCAAGGAGTTGCTGAACAATCAAGCTATGGAAACACAAGAGTTGAAGAAGATGCTGGCTGAGAAGGAGGAGAAGGGACCTACTAAGGAGATGGTGGGCACCATGGGAGCCCAGCTAGTGGCTATGTCTAAGAAGTTGGAGGGCCTAGCCAAGGAGGTGGACGACGTCCTAGCTAAGAAGCCGAAGTGATCATGCCATTGAAATAGTGATGACCTTAAGTTACCTAATTAACTTAGCTAATATATGTATTGTGTGGTGATATATGATGTATGGACACCAGCTCATCTATATGTTGGATGCTGATCATGTATGGACACCTTAAATTAATTAGCTATATATGTATATATATGTTATATGTGGTGCATATTTGTGTTGCTGTGATGACCATAGCAGCCACTGGATGCTGCTAGTTTAATTCATGTATGTGCTATGTGCTCAAATACTGGATGCTCATGAGTTGAAGAAGATGCTGGATGAGAAGGAGGAGAAGAGAGCTATCTATGTATATATATGTTATGTGTGTTGCTGTTATGACCATAGCAATGACTGGATGCTGCTGGGATATGTATGGACACCTACATGTTAATTAGCTATATATGTGTGTCTTGATAAGCAAATTTCAGCATACATCCACAAGGTACCATACACATTACAAGGAGTTGTGGGCTTAACATCCTAGACTAGATGACATGAACTTATCTAGTACAATTTACATCTCTCATTCTACAATTTACATCCTTGATGACATGAACTTCTCTCATTAGCCAGAATCTCTTCCTGAATTCCTGAAAGTAACATCACATTATAAGTAAGAGTGACAACAAATATATATTGCTAACTAAAAAATGAGATTGCACATTGTTCAAAAACTCACATGAGCATCTTTTTTTGCGTACTTGTTGTTTTCGGTGACTTTTTGCCACGGGGGCAACCTCTTTACGACCATCTCTTAGGTATGGAGTTAGCTTGCTTGCCAAAATCACAAGGAGGATGGAAGTATCCAAAGGAGGCACTTCATTGGATTGATTGAACTCTTCCTCGTCCACTAGAATTTCAAGTCCGGCAACCTGCTTTTTCCCAGGGAGAACCACTTGTCATTTCTTGTTTCTAGTGTCGCGCACATAGAAGACTTGGGAAACCTAACTTGCGACTACAAATGGCTCGTCCCTATACCCAACTTGGTTGAGGTCAACCGTAGTGAAGCCATACCTGTCTTTCATGACACCCTGACTTCCCTGAACCCATCGACACCGAAAACAGGCACCTTGAAGCCTGCATACAAGAGTTTCCATATCTCTTCAATATGACCATAGTACATTGTGTTTTGCATCTTGCTGTCCAATGCATCTACATGAACAACACTATTCTGGTACATGCTTTTCTTGTCTTGATCAATGGTGTAAAAGGTATATCCATTTATGTCATAGCCTTGATAGGTTGTGACTGTGAAGAAAGGCTCCTTTGCCAGCTTTCGAAGCCTTTCATCTGTGCAAGAGGTTGAACTAGCAAGTCGATCTCTGAACCAGATGTTGAACCCACTCATATGTGCCCTCGCTAACCAAGCTTTGCCCTAGTGTGGGTTTTGTTGCCTCAACATCTCCATATGCTCTTTGATGTAAGGTTCCACCTCTGCTGTGTGCTGCAACACTAGAAAGTGGGCTCATTCGTAGGCATCTCTCTCTAGAGTAATGTGCTTCTCCCCAACACACCCTTTGCCCGCTAACCTTCTCTCATGGAGAGACTTGGAGATGCCAATTGGATTGGTGGGGTCCATGTAACTGAGGCACTAGTCGACCACCTCCTAAGTAGAATTGCACTACTCCATGCTTCCCTCAGGATGGACCCGACTCTTGGCATACCTATTCAGAGTGCTCATAAATCTCTCATACGGATAAATGTGGTGGAGGAACATTGGTCCAAGATACCTGATCTCCTTGACCAAATGTACAATGAGATGGACAGATATGTCAAAGATTGTCGGCGGGAAGTAAGCCTCTGTTGGCATTTGTTAACGCAATCAACAAGTGAGGAGGTTTTAAGTCCATCACCGATAACGGCGCTAGAAATGCATGTTGATATTCCTTAACACCATTACTAAGATTGAGTTAATCTTAGCAATGCCGCTAAGAAACACCAACTATGATAGTCCTTAAAGTTTATAGACAATATCCGCAAGCGTACGGAGCTATCGTTGTAGCATTTCACCTGGAAGTATTTAGGGTATTGTTATTTATATTTTCCCAAAGGAGGGCAAGGTATACCAAGTCTAGCATAGGCACAAAAATGATTTCATACTTGCATAAAATCGGTAATGGAGGATAGTGGACACACATCTAGGCCAACCACAAGGTAAAGAGAAAATAAAGAATAAAATAATATTCCTACGTGGAACCAGCATGTTCTAATATAGCCGTGCATAAGCATAGTTAATGATCATATAAACTATACGACTAGAGTTAGAACTAAGTTTAGGATGAACGAGGAGATCTCCAGGCACTGGTCTGCCAGCAAGCTAGGGAGACTTTAAAACTCCTACACAATATCTGAACGTGGGGAGTACAAGGGACGAACAGGGCTGTCACCACCTGTCGCCTATCCCACTACTGTGGGGTACCATCATATTTGTAGGATCCTATGTACCTGAGCACCACGCCCATGTACAATGAATCTACATATGCCCCCTAGGACTCCAACCCTACGGATTGACAAGCAAGGATATAGGCAATCCCAAAGGAACAATGAACCATCACCCCAACCCTAGCTCTACTTCTACTCATACAAATCATATGAATGATTAAGCTCAAAGTTGAACATGTTAAGATCATAACACACAAACTATATACTAGTTCATATATCATGATTATAACATGAAAACTATACTCTAGTTCATATGCACTACTATATAAATGATATGAGAACAAGAACTTGGAAGAACTCTTCATAGTAGTATTCATACCGAGTAGCTTTTCTTCCAAGGAGACAAGCTCTCCTTGATAGCTCTTGCTAGGTCCACACTAATACTAAAACTAAGAACTAAAGAGTACAAGTAGAGAGGTGAGGTGTAGCTCCAAATGATGTGTGTGTTGAAGCATGAGCTCCACCCTTGCTTATATAGTGAAGTAGGATGGTTTGGCGTTGATAAATTCGGAAACCGGCCAAAACCACCTTAGCATGGTGGCATACAACCGCCGTAGGAAGATGGGCCCAGGCCATGCCGCCTGGGGTGCGGCCGCACCCTGGCTAGCTCGCTTGGCCACCGCCTTTGCTAGGTGGGCTAGTGGCTAGGCCTGGGCCCCTCCCACGATGGTGCTCGACCTAGGTTGTTCCATGAAGGTGGGCTTCTCCATGCTTCTCCATTTGCGCATTTCTAAAATACGCGTTCTACTTTTGCGCTTTTATCTTTATTTTACGTATTTTCCACTTGATTCGAAGATGTGTCCTGTAAAACATGTTTTCTCGAATACAAGTGGAACTAGGTCAATAGTATAAACATATGTGTCAAAAGTATGCTTATTTCTCCTATTTTGGATAATAATTGGCGGTCGAATGTTGTCGTTAGTGACCGCCAATAGCCTCAAGGAGACACATCACCTCAATCATGTTCTTTTCAAGACCTTCTAGTGATTGTTCATCAATGATCTTCTGAGAGATTGCATTAAAGAAGGAGCAGAGGTTCATGATTGCCATTTAGGTTTTTTCTGGCAATATGTTTTGGATACCAACTACAAGCATCGTTGTGAGCATGACATCGCAATCATGAGCCTTCATGGGAAGCATCTTGTTTTCTCTTGTAGGCACAAGCTTTTGGATGTTGGCTGCATATCCAGAGGGAAGTTTAACACTACGAAAGAAGTTGCACAATTCCTGCTTCTCTTCTTGGGCCAGGTTTATGGCAGATAGAGGTGACTGGGCACTAGTATCGTCAGGACGGAGCTCGGGCCTTATGTCCAATTCCTCTAGGTCAGCTCTTGCTTTTGCATGGTCCTTGGTTTTCCATTTGTCATTCATGAGTGTCCCAAGCAAACTCCCACAGACATTGTTTTTCATGTGCATGAGATCGATGTTGTGGCGGACCGCTATGTCTTTCCAGTAAGGTAGTTCCCACAGGATTGACATTTTCTTCCACCTCTTCTTATCGGCACTGTTTGCTTTTGCACTGCGCTTTCGCTTTCCAAGGACAGTGCTCTCTAGGTCAACTTTAGGCGTGGTATCATCTACCACCTGGTCAAATACCTGTTGCCCACTAAAATGCCTTGGTGTAGATCCTGTCTCCCTAGTGCCATCAAACTGACATTTCATCTCCTAGTATGGATGAGACTTAGGAAGGAAATGTTAGTGCCTTACATAGACCCTCTTCTTTGAGTTATTCAGCCAAACAGTCTCCATGTCATCTAAGCAATGAAAGCAGTCTTTTTCTCCTTTGCTCTGCCTAGACACGCTACGATGTCCTGGAATATCAGTGATAGTGGTGAAGAGCATGGCACGTAGGTTGAAATGTTCTTTCCTAAACCCATCATACACCCTGATACCCTCTTCTTTCAAAAATTCCTTGAAATCATCAGTAAGCGGCCTCAGATACACATCGATTTTAACACCTGGTTGACACAAACCAGATATCAGAACTGACATCATCATGTACCTCCTCTTGTTACACAGCCATGGGGGAAGGTTGTAGATAGTTAATAGCACAGGCCAGACACTATGTGAGCTACTCATGTTACCAAATGGGTTCATGCCATCCGCGCTGAGTGCAAACCAAAGATTCCTTAGCTCATTAGCAAAAGTTTGATTCTTTAAATCAATGACCCGCCATTGAATACCATCTACTGGGTGTTGTGTGCAATCATCAACCATCTACCCATCTGAGTGTCGTGCATCCTTGGAGGTTGCAAACAAATGTTTTAGGCAAGGAATTATAGGGAAGTACCAAGCAACCTTCCAAGGAACTCTATAGTGCATCTCCTTGCCGTCATCACCCTCATCAGTTCTTTGCTTGTAATGAGAGGTCCCACACTTGGGGCATTCAGTGAGGGCTGCATTGTCACCACGGAACAGGATGCAGTCATTCTTGCAAGCATGAATTTTCTAGAACTTCAATCCCATCGGACAAACAATCTACATGGCCTCATATGTAGTCCTAGGTATTTGATTCCCCTTGGGAAACAAATCTCCAAGCACTTCTAGCAATTCTCTGAAGTCCTTGTCAGTCTAGTGATGTGCCGCCTTCTGTTGGAGAAGCTTTAGTGAAGCGGACAACTTCATATACCTCTGTTGGTATATTTAACGCACATTGATAAATCCGTAAGCGCACGGATACCGCTGTAGTTTTCACCCAGAAGTATTCCAAGTATCATATCCATAGGGAAACGTGTGAGACTAACTACGGTCTAACTTAACAAGGGGTAACGATTAGGTCAAGAGTTAATTTTAACTAGGAGTAGCAACAAGGTTAGGATAAATAGGAGCGTAGAGAGGATAACTGAGGTTCTCTAGTTCTGACTTGGGTAAGCCTATGTTTTCTACTATTCCACTAGGGACATTACTTAAGGAAAGACAGCAGCAGAGGATGCTTTCCTTAATAACTGGGTCCTACATGCGCCTATAGACGGGAGGTGGACTACAAAGGATCAACGATGCTATATAGTACTGATGTCACACACGTGATCTACCACCGATCCAAAAAGCAGGGGGCATCCACGATTAACCTAAGTCTAAGCACCATGCTTACACTCACGATTAACACTCTACTCCCCCTAGGAAGAGAATAAAGCACTTAAAAGAGAGTCGTGAACCTAAAAACAATATAAACAAGATGCTTACTTGAATCAGAAGTTGATTACCAGAGATATCTCAAAGACAAGCTTAAGTAGAATTTGGAGCCACCAAGGTACAAGCCGTAGGGAGAGCACCGATAGGCCAGCATCTCCTCCAAACTCTTCCCTCAATCTCTATCTCACTATTTCTATTTATAAGACTAGATCCTATGGAGGACTAATCTTCTCTTGATAGCTAGCTCTGATCCTCATGAGGAGAATATGAATTAGGGTTTTAGGATCTAAGGATCTCCTGAGGGAGGGGGCAGGGGCTAGTATATATAGCCCTGAGGGTCCAACATGAGCCCTTGGATCAAACTGACTTAAGCAATAGCTTAGATGCATCCTAAAAAGTGGTGGGAGAGTCCACGTCGAAGGGGAGAGCGATTGGGCTCTATACTAGGCCGGGCGGCCTCCCTAGTGGGCCGACCAACCCACTATTGTGGCCAAATGGCCCAAGCTTCGGTGAGGTGTCTTCTAGAACCTTCTACAGTCTTCCCACATTATACCGCAGTGGAATACCATAATTTCCTTTAACGATTAGGTCCTCCTTGGCGGTTTTCTGGATAAACCCTACTAAAAACACAGATTCATCAAAACTTGTGGAATTTATTAGTTTAAACCCCTAAACCTTTATTGGTGATTATATTTATGCCCTTATACATGTTTAATTAATGGTTTATAATGGTTGTTAACTACCATCAACAATTCCCCCAAGTTTACCCTTTGCTAGTCCCATAGCAAAGCTAAACTTAGTAAATGGATCAGGAGTTGCTACTATGCTTTCACATCTCAAAAGTACATAGGTGTTCAATCAAAAATTCTCCTCCGGATTAGAATAAACTGATCTAACTTTCAAACTTACCCATATTACCTTCAATCATGGGGCTTCTCAGCCTTCACTTGGGTCTTGAGCAATTGAAAGATAGAACGATCAAGTCAAGCACTATGTCTCAAATTGTTTGTTCCACCATTGTTCTAGAGTTTTTCATAAGTTTTCAAAATAAAACTCAGAGATTCCATTGCATGACACTCAAATCTCTCAATATATGTGGTATTTGTGGACCCTCACCAAGGCAATAAGGATGCTATGCCTTTTCTCTTCCTACCACTAAGGCTTTATATGGAGTTCATAGGCAGGGAGAAAGCTAGAGCATACTTACAATGCATATATTATAAAGTCAAACCTCAGATCCAAAGAGAGTTGAGTCTACAATCAAATCAAGATGTGCATATGTGTGGATATATGGTGGCTAACCTAATTCTACTTTGCTCCTTGAAAACTTATCTCTCTTTTGAAACTTAGAAACTCTTGCTAGAGAGCAGGGGCTATTGAAAGCATGTTTTTGCGCCTACCCCCAGTGTAGGAGTAGTGCATATTTGGGTGGTGTGTATGTGATCTTGATTTTTAAGAGCATGAAAAATCTCTCATAAGGGTCAACAAAGCTTGACAAAACTCAATGCAAAAGCAAGCAACATATATGTGGAAGTTTTCCTAGTCTAAATATCATGTATGGCTCTGGTAGGAATTCAAGCTTTGTCATATAGGAATCCATCATATAGCATTTTTGTGTTTTTCAAAAGTTAAATCTCAAGAACTTTAGTGTCACTAGGAACAAGATAAACAGTAGCTTAGACCTTCTCATATCATATCCGTCAATTACCTAGACTTAGATCAAGCATTCGCTACCCATGAATTTCAAGTTCAGAGTAAATCTTTATATCAAATCAGTCGTATCCAAAACTCGGGAGAATTCAAGGCTGAAAACTAGGTACTTGAAAGGAATTACAACAGAGTAATTATTCATCATTTCCATTTAAGAGATTATTCTGAGTCCTCTTTATTTTATTCAACTCTTGAAAATAAATTAAACACACCTTTTATTTTTTTCAATTTTTTGCTGGATCACACATTGTTACTATAACTATATATATTTATTATATTGATAACTTTTTATTTTGTTTTTTTTTCAATCACCATTTTCTTAACTATTTAAAAGAAACTAAAAACTAAAATAAAAGGGGAAAGAATACTTACCTAGATACACGGGAGTGCTTCTCCCCCAAGCTAGCTCTTTCGGTGAGGGTTTGGTGTTGTAAGTCCTTCGAACTGGACTTCTCCTTGTGAAGTTTATTAATCGAGTTCCTTGGTTCGCTCTGAAGATGAGGTTTCTTGTGATGACGCCTTTAATGGTGATGTCACCTTTTTCCGCCAAACCCGTCTTGATTTTGAGTTTGGATTTTGGTGTGCTAGGTTCAGAACACTTGTAGAAATTTGGAGAATCAAATGTCTTCCCCCACACTTTGCTTGAAGTATGTCCTACTCATAAGACAAGGTAGAGATCAAGCGCATAGGTTCTGTTGGTGGGAAAACACCAACAAAACAAAAAATTTATTTATTATTATCTATCCTTAGGCACATTGAACAAGATAAAGTTGATGTTATGTGCTTTGTTCATTTATATCATGGGTAATAAGATCAGAAGATTCAACTACTTAACCTATGGAAGGATTGCCTATCTTTATATAATGTATCGAACTTTACATGATTATGACTATCATCTTCCAGAGATAGGATATGCACTTTTTAAATTATTTGGTTAAAATTATGAGATTAAGAAAGGGGTGCTAGGAACAAGCTTAAAGAACAAGACATGTTAAGCAAATTAGGTTTGATCAGGTAAATTGTAACTCAAACATATTTCTTATTTAGTGCATACCAGAATCAAGGAAAAACTTTTTAAAATAATGACCATTTACCTTAGGATGTTACCTTTGTCATTGGAGTATAATGTCACCATATGACGAAGGGTAGATGACTCATGATAGTCCTTCCCTTTTGCTTGAAGTTTTCCTTGTTCGGCTAGTCTCGTAGCTTGAGCTATTCATGAGCTTCTTGTTTCCTAGATCACACCTTTTCTTTCTCATCCTTTTGTGATGCCATCTTTCTACTCTTTGATCTTTTGTCACTTTGTTGGACCTTCCGCTCCACTCATTGTTTTATGCCTGCAAAGGATTAGTGGACAACACATACCCAAAGGAATATACAATTTTGAAACATGGGTTGTTTGTCTAGAATTTTATAATTTCCCTCTATGCTAATGAAAAGATAGTTTTGGGATTACTTTAGCATAGTTTTTGTTTATCATGTTCTATACAAGCATGGCTTCAAGGCAAAAGGTAACTTGCAGCTAAAGACAAAGTGAATGATCTTTGATACTTATAGTTCTTCCATCCATGATGAATGAGCCATGTCTTCATTGCGCAAAGTTATTGGAGTTCATCATGTGCTTTGCTTCATCTTTGAATTGAATTCATCTCGTGACTTACCAATATTGAATTAGAAGTTTTCTGGATAGGGTTAGTCCAACAAAATGACTAGTATCTACTATAGCATATTCTAGGTTCAAAAATCAACCTAGACACCGCGTCTAATTTGATTCAGGAAGGCATCTTAACCTAAGCACCATGCTTAATTTAAAAGCCTTTAGAAGTAGGATCAGCACTCCTAAACTAAGCTCCATGCTTAATTTAAAAGATGTATGAACATATTCCAAACCTCGAACATACTATAGTAAATAAAGGTAGCATGAAAGCATTATAGAGATTTATTCAATTGAATATGAAAGAACATAATTGTTATTTAGCATGATTTAAAGGTAGAGACAACCAAGATGAATTAGCAACATGGCATAAGATTTTTCAAAGAAGCCCATCCCCCAAGCTTGAATTTTGCAAGGCAAAGTCATGTTTGGATGGATGTGATTAAATGTTGCATGATAATTGATTGGACATACCTTGCGTCGTCATCCCTCATTCTTTTTGCTTCAGACTTGGAATGATTAGTGACAAAGATGCCCAAAGGAATATTTTCACAATTATGTTTCTATGCTTACTTCATTAGAGCATCATAGTAGAAGGTGAAAACTCATATTATCTCCCAAAAGTGCTTGTTTTAGGATAAGAGCTCATCCTTGGGAAACCTTCTAATTGCGCTTTAGGTTGGTGAGGTGGTTTCCCCTCCAATACCAGCCTTTGTGTGCCTATCTCAAGATTCACACAACGAGATCGATAATATTTAGGATAAACATATGCATCTACAACCACCATTTCAAAATTTTTAGGAATAGGAAGTATGAGGGGGTTGAAGATCTCATGAATGGCAACGTTGGAGAGTCCAATTGATTCAGAAGATTTCTCATGTGAGCATGGATTTGATGAGGTGCTCATGAAATAACTTCCATGCTCGTCGATGTCATCCTCCTTTTCAAGCTCCAAGGGCATTTCTTCAAGAATGTATATAGGCGGAAACATTGTCTCCATTATTCTATGCCTATGATATTCATTGGACATTTTATTGTCCAAGATTTCCCATGGGTTGGTGGCTCTTGGGTTGATCTTGTCTAAGGCTTCCAACAAACTTTGATGAGCCATGTTTATTAAAGAGATTAATTTAAGCTCACCGTTTGGATCTAAGCCAAGTTTGGATTCTACCCATAAGGCTTCATCCTTGTCCATCCATTCTTTAACAACGCCATATGAGTTCTTCATACATTCCAGCCATTGTTGTTGCTCTTCTTGGTCATCCTTGTGGTCTTCGTGACTCCTATACTTTGGTTGTCTTAGTGGATTTCTAGGGTCATCATGAGACTTAGGAGAAGGAGCATAAGAGAGATCATTGGGGTAATGGATGGGTTGAAAGATGGGTTCAGATGAGACATCTAATATGGGCATAGAAGGGGAGAGAATAGGAATGGCTTCTAGATAGCTTGGCTCTCCTTCTATGGTTTACTAGACATGCTACCCTTGTGTTCTTCCCAACGTCCTATATGGGAATAAGGCCGCTTTCTAAGAGATCTCTTCTTGGGAGGATTTGAATTATATTCGCTCGAAGGTCTCTTGTGAAGATGAGAATTTAATGTCCTCCCAAAATCAGCACCAAAGAGGTCATCCTTAATTTTAATAGAGATTTCCAAAGGTGGAATTCCTTCTTCTCTTGGAGGATTTTGGGGTATTGGTGGTTCAGGATTGATAGCTAAATCTTGGGATTGAAGTGGTTGTGATTTGGCTATCAAAACTTCCTCTTCTTGTTCGGGAGATTATTCCTTCTCTTCCTCGAGGAGTTCATTATGAATACTAGTGCAGGGAGTCTCTCCACTAATTCTATCAAGTATAGCCCTTGCTTCACTAGTAGACAAATGAAGGAAAGCTCCTCTAGAGGCTGCATCAAGGGTTTGTGCAGAATCCTTGCTAAGACCCATATAAAAATGTTTAAGGAGCATTGGGCCTAGAATAGCAAGGGATGGGCAAGTGATGATGAGTTCACTAAAACGATCCCACGATGTGCCAAGAGATTCTTCTTCTAGTTTTCTAAAATTTAGAACCTCTTTCCAAAGGCTAACCACTTTAGAGATGGAAAAGAAACAAAAACAAAATTTAGAGCATAACATTTCCCAATCTCCTTGCACACTTCCTATAGTTTGACTATACCATGTTTTAGCTTTTTCCGTTAAAGAGAACAGAAATAGCTTCCTTCTTAAGGTCTTGTCAGACATGCCAGTGATAGGCAAGCATGCATAGGTCTGTTCAAACTCTTGTAGGTGTGAGTATGGGTTTTCATCGCCTTCTCCCTTGAAGGATTTATCCCGTATCAATTTTATTAAACACGGACATAGCTCATAACCTGGTGTTATGATAGTCTCTGAGGATTTTGGTGGCTTTAGGCTTGCACTTGTGGGTTTAGCATATTGATAGATAGAAGTGGAATCCATGCTAAAAGAAAAATTAAAAGAAAAAATGTTAAGCTAGGCTCAAAGTTAATTCAGCAACCGTTTCCCGACAACGGCGCCAAAAAGATTGTTGGTATATTTAACGCACATAGATAAATCCGCAAGCGCACGGATACCGCTGTAGCTTTCACCTAGAAGTATTCCAAGTATCATATCCACAGGGAAACGTGTGAGACTAACTATGGTCTAACTTAACAAGGGGTAACGATTAGGTCAAGAGTTAATTTTAACTAGGAGTAGCAACAAGGTTAGGATAAATAGGAGCATAGAGAGGATAACTGAGGTTCTCTAGTTCTGACTTAGGTAAGCCTATGTCTTCTAATATTCCACTAGGGACATTACTTAAGGAAAGACAGCAGCAGAGGATGCTTTCCTTAATAACCGAGTCCTACGTGCGCCGATAGACAAGAGGTGGACTACAAAGGATCACCGATGCTATATAGTATGATGTTATATAGTACTAATGTCACACACATGATCTACCACCGATCCGAAATGCAGGGGGCATCCACGATTAACCTAAGTCTTAGCACCACGCTTACACTCATGATTAATACTCTACTCCTCCTAGGAAGAGAATAAAGCACTCAAAAGAGAGTCGTGAACCTGAAGAACAATATAAACAAGATACTTACTTGAATCATAAGTTGATTACCAGAGATATCTCAAAGACAAGCTCAAGTAGAACTTGGATCCACCAAGGTACAAGTCGTAGGGAGAGCACCGATAGGCCGGCATCTCCTCCAAACTCTTCCCTCACTCTCTATCTCACTATTTCTATTTATAAGACTAGATCCTATGAAGGTTGGTACCACGACGGAATCCCATAATTTCCTTTAACGATTAGGTCCTCCTTGGCGGCTTTCTGGATAAATCCTGTTGAAAACACAGATTCACCAAAACTCGTGGAATTTAATAGTTTAAACCCCTAAACCTTCATTGGTGATTATATCTATGCCCTTATACATGTTTAATTGATGGTTCATAATGGTTGTTAACTACCGTCAACAACCTCTCATTGCAACTCGGAATAGAGTGGTGTCTTTATATCTTCCAACAACTGCTTCAGCTTCTTGAACTCTGAACCAGTGTACTCATCAAAGCCAAAGGCATCACGCACCATCTCCTCTAGATTCTCAACTATAGGGATAGGGTTGGCGGCAGTCTCTGCTACATCATCATCACATAGTTCCTCATTGGCAAAGGGTGCTTCCTCATTGCCACCGTTACAAGTTTCATGAAGTCCTTCCTCACCATCTCGCTCATTGGCACCTTCTTCTCCATGTTTGTTCCAACATCTATAGTCATCCATGAATCCTCGAAGAATTAGGTGGGCATGGACTGACAACTAATTCGAGTACTGCTTCTCATTCTTGCAGTCAACACATGGGCACAACATAGATGACTTATGCCCATTCCTTATGTCTGCCTCTGCAACAGATAGGAAATATTTTAGTCCTTCCAAGTACTCATTACAAGTACGGTTCTAAAGATACAACTAGTGGCCTCGATCCTCCATAGTCTACAAAAGAAGCACACGCCAGAGAACAGGAGGCCAAAGAGCAAAGCATATCGGGGACCAGGGAGGAGAGCTAAGCACGCCGGCGATCCCGTACAGCTTGAGATGGCGAAGCATGGTCGAAGCATGCCTGATTGAGTACACTGCAGAGAGGAACAAGTTAGAGTCAGACTCGAGCTTGACCGCAGCCATGGTAGGGTGGCGGACATAGAACGACAGCGTGGTGGTGCTCTGGCTAATACAACATGGTAGAGGTTAGTCGAAGGGCTCAGGCAGCATTAGCAGCTCGCCATCATGTCGATACGCTGCTTGGTTGAACCGGGGATGAGGCAAAGCTAGATGGCCGGCGGTGATGGCGCGTGCAGTGGTGCAAACTGGTGGTGAGGTTGCTATTCTGGTGTGACCTATGTGTTAGAGGTAAAAGAATGGAGCCGATGAACATCACGGAGTTGTAGGAGAGCTAAAATAATAAACAGGATCACCAGAGGAGTGTTGGAACGAGTTGGCCACGACGAGCTACCCATGGCGGCCATGGTGGCATGGCCACAGCGGCAATCGATGCCGAGGGTGATTGCGGCTTGAGAGGTGGCTACAACGGTTCAAGGAGGACTATGAGAAGTGGGCGGAGTTAGGAGTGTGGGAAATTGGGAGCAGATGGAACAACGGCGACGAATTTTGCCATCGATCGGCACGGTGGTGCTCCAGGAGAGAAGAGGGAAAGAGAGGAGCGTCGGTGGCTCAAGCTTACCTATAGTTCGAGAAGGCCCTACGGCCGCCCACCATCGCCCGCTGCAGTAGCGCGCCCCTCGGTCTACCGCTCACCACCATAGCGTGCCCCTTCGGTCACCAGGCGAATGCGCGCCGTGCCTCCACCCACGGGAGTGCCACGCAACTCCAGCCACCTCCCGCGCACCTCAACGCAGCAAGCCTACGCCTCGCACAACAACGGCCGGCGCCGCTTGCATGAGAGGCGCACGACAACAACCACTGCCCTCTGTGTTCCATATGCGCCAAGTACGTAGGCCACTCCCTCTGGCCATTAGCATGTGCCAACATCTAAGTATGTAGGAAAAATACTATAGACTCACATTATTAACACGCGTCTGTAGCAAGCTTGGACCAAATTAAATATATATCCGGCTATGTCTCCCTATGTCTATGCCTCACTCTGCCTGCCTCACTTTTTCTCGCTGCATTCCTCTACCACCGCCGCCAAGCTCTCTATCCCTTCTCCTAGCTCGAGACACGATGTCACATTTCACAGAGTCATCTGGAGGTGGACGGGCGAGGAGTAGGCTTCAAGGTGCCCACAGCACCTGCATTGGCTCAGAGCACGGCATCATTCCGGATCTAGTTGGTGAGCTCAACGGGTTCCCGCTAATCCCTTACCTAGATTGCGGTCTTGCTCGCGTGGTGGAGGGGTGGACCAAGAAGGATGGTGACAACCATGGCCGACTCTACTTCAAGTGTGCTAGGAATGGGGTGAGTTCTTTGTAGTGTTATCCCCCAATTTGCACAGTTAGGGTTCTAATTTGTGGTTGTTTTTCAATTTCCTAAGCTTTGTGGTTATTATCGATTCGAAAAGGAGTACTTCTAGCAGTTGAAGGATCATGGCATCATAATTGTTCGCCCTTCGAATTGGGCAGAGCTGCTAGATGAAGAAGAAGGTTCAGTGGACAGTCCAAATGGTGACACCAAGAAGAAAAGCTTAGAGCAGAAGCTAGGGAATTTGAAGTGGAAGATGAACATGTTTATTGTGTGTATTGTCTGTGTTGTCCTTGGATGTGTTCTAATGTATGCTATAATGAAGTAATCCCCAATGCATTGATTGAATGAATGAAATGAATGGATGTATGGAATTTGGTGTCCAAATTTGTTATGTGTAGATGTTGAATGCAACTGAAATGATGAGTGAACATAGTGACAATGCAACTAAAATTTGTCCAAATTTGCATTGAATGCAACTGAAATGATGAGTGATCATAGTGACAATGCAAATGAAATTTGTCCAAATTTGCTCACTTGTGAATGTGAAGGCTGGAATGTTTTATTCCTTAATTAATCTAATTGAATTAGATTGCAATATGAATTAATGAGCCAGCAGTTATGCTACAGACGCCTATTTGGGAAACACATCTGTAGTGAATACAAGAACGAAATAGGGGGCAGCCTAGGGAACTACAAACGCGTTTACGTGGTTTACCCCATTCACAACCTAGGGAACTATAGACGTGTTTATGCAGTTTACCCCATTCACACTGCTACGACGTTCGCCATTCCTACGGCCAAGCGGAAACTTCAAGAACAGCGCGCTCATAAAATCCCACCTCTCCGCGCTCCACCTCTCCATCTTCATTTAAGAAACTCACCTTTTGCATTGCTCCCCAGTGATCCACCTCTCCCTAGCGCGCTCAACTCGATCTCAAACTGCCTTCACGTCTCTCCCCCCACCACCGCCGCCATCGCCTGATGGAGAAGCTTCCAACGGAGTTGGCTGCTGAGGTTGCGAGCCATGTTGCCAAGGTCATAGTGGATCCCATGGAGGACCTCGATAGCCTATGGGCAACATGATCGCAGATGCGAAGGGCATGCGACACCGCCTATGTGGGACGAAGCATCCCACTGGAGCAGGTGCTGAACTGTGTGGCCTGGGAGACCTACTACTCACGCGAGTATCACACGAACCTCATAACCAGGCTCGCCAGCGTCGGCAACATGGAGACCTGCTTCAAAGTAGGGATGTCTGTCATCTTCAAGGAAGACCACGGCACCATCACGCCATGGCTCGACATGCTCGAGCGCGCCACCAAGTCAGGCCATGACCCGACTACCTATGTTCTCTCTCTTGCGCTCTACAGGTCCAACAACATTGCTGCCAATTATGCCACTGCCCGGCGGTTTGAAGGTGGAAGGTGACGAAGAGGGCTCGGCGGCGAACAATGCGACATGGAAGAATAGACCTATGCATGGCGCCGCCGAGCTATAAGGGTGGTGTTGTAGGATGACTTGGTGCTATCACGCCGTGCAACGAGGCCTGCTCTGCCTCCTCTGCCCTCTCTAGTACCTCGCTACGATGGGCATCAGTGCCGAGGCGGAGGCTGCGGCGACATCACCGGATGGGTCGATGAAGCATGGGAGCCAGGGGCCCTGTTCTACAGCGAGGAGTGTAGGATCCGCCATGAGTGTAGTAGGTTCTTGATTGCAAGTTGGCATGAGTAGCTAGTGTTGATATGTATATATATCTGGATGTATGCATGATCGAAACAATTTTGCTTTTGGTAATGGAAGATGTTCGATCCTGAGTATATGTGATGAAATCTGAGATGTTTTAGTTGTAATTCGTGTTATATTGCTGTTTGTGACGGTGTTTGTGATGTTCCAGTACACTACTCTATTGAGACACCTCTACAAATAGACGCTGAATTTTTCAAACGACCACAGATGGAGAAAGAACCAAAATAAAAGATGTACATCTCGAAAAGCCAAGAAACTTTGTAGTTGACAACTTTTTCATTTGAAATCATCTTGTCATGGAAAACTAAGTTTAAATTTCCAAAAATTAGAAATTTGAAATTTGAAATTTTTAAATGCCCTCGGATGGAGAAACTACCAAAATAAAAGTTGTAGATCTCGAAAAATTATGAAACTTTATAGTTGACAACTTTTAGATTTGAAATCATCTTGTCAACCAAACTAAGCATTCATCCACAAAAGATTTCATGTTACAGACGCGTGTTGTAAAAACACGTCTGTAGTAGTAAAATAAAAGGCAAAAAAATTGTGCCCCAATGGGGATCGATCCTGAGACATTCAGGCCCACAACCCCGTGAGTTAACCATTGCACTATGTTCATAAGTTCAAACGGGGAGCGGTGTTTGTTTTTTAAAAGGTTTCCAATACATTAAAATAGGGTGGCGGTGGGGCTGTCCTGTCAGGTCCTACTTCAGACCCGTGTTGTAAAAATGCATCTATAGTAGTAAAATAAAAGGCAAAAAATTTGTACACCTATGGCGATCGATCCTGAGACCTTCAGGCCCACAACCCCGTGAGTTAACCATTGCGCTACATTCGTGTAACACCCCAGGTGTTTGGCTTCCACATTTGCACTTGCATTTCATAAACATGAGCATCATTCATCCAATTATGAGTTCATATTGCATGAAACATGCTCTTGAAACATTGTAACATATTATATTGCCCTATATCATGGATGTTTGTTTATGAAATGAATAGGGTGCAACACTCAAGTGCAACATATGCAACACACTTTAGTGAAACATGGTTAGTAGTACTATGCAACACGATCAGGAAACATGACTATGAAACAAATGTAACAATTCATGTGTTTTTCATTGTTTCAGTACATCCAATGCTTGATTCTTGTGTGACCAATGTGTGGTGTGGCTAATAATCATCCTAAGTAACTTAGTTACACCTAGAATGTCATTAGGAACAATGTTCATGTTGATCATTTTGACTAATTAGGTTCCCAAGTCATGGTTTGATCAATTTTGACCCCTAAACCCTTTTTGTTTGACTGTTTTAAAAGTATAGCTTCGAGTCTATGCATGCTTGCGCAACCTAAAGAAAAGTTGTAGCAAATTTAATAAGGAACAAACTTTGTTTAGAAACCAAGTCATGAAAATGTGCACAACATGTTCAAAAAGGACCCACAAGTCAGCATTGATGGTGGATTCAACATTTGAAAAATTTTCTAAGTCCTAAGTACATTTCCAGTTTGATCGAGCCAACTTTGGCTTGATTTTACTCTGTATCCGTTGAGAATTAGTCCTTGGTATTTAAATAGAAATTGAAGATGGAAGTACGGGCTACAACTTTCATGTTCATTTCTTTCACTAATACGTCACGGTTTTGGAGATAATCCCTGTCAAACATCGCCTGTCAGTCGGTTCAATTGGTTACTGAAACGAAAAATTCAGACTCTATAGTGCTCTACCAATTCAGAATTCGACAGCTGCGTGGCGCCGCGCGTCGATGGCCGACTGACCACCCAGGCCACGCACCGTGGCTGGCCTGAACCCGCTGCCGGTGTTCTCCACTTGAAGCCGCATCCTCCTGCCTCTCCATTCACTCTTATTCCCTCCTCCTTCGCCTACTCCACTCAGCCAAAGCGCAGAAGCAGCGGAGCCACCACTCCGCCATTGCTCCGCCGTCGCCTCGCTTGCTCACCGCCGCAAAAACGCGTGCGACGTCTTCACCGTAGCTCCGCCGTGTTCGCCTCTACGTCCTCCACCTCTTCTCCGAGCCGTTTGAGTAGTGGTAAGGGCGCTCTGGCCACTTCCGCCGTCACTGCCATGGGCGTGACCTCGCCGGAGCTGAGACCGCCATGGCCGGGGTAGCTAGGAATCTTCCCGTCCCATTTTCTTGGCTTGTGTAGCACAGTAGGGTCCTTCTGAAGCTTGTACCGAGCTCGGTGGGGCCAGTCGTGGCTCAACGTCGCCGACAGCTCGCGCCGGAGCTTTGCCATGCCGCCATCACCGGTGACAAGCTCCCTCTGCTAGGTCGTAGCTCTAGCTGGTAGCACCAATCGAACCCCCTCATCACGGTGATCACGTAGGTGTCCTCGGTGTCGCCGGAGTCCTCGCCGTCGGCGAGCAAGACCACCGCCGCGCCATCAAACACCGCCTCCCCTGTTTCTCTCTCTGTCGCGCGGGTCCCCTCGGTCAGTCTCTGATGCGGAGGCGGGAGCCGGCGTGGGCCGCGTCATGTTGGGCCGCGCCAGCGTGAGTTGTGGGCCGCAATGACCTTCGGGCTGGCCCAGCAGTAGAGTTAGGTTTTCCTTTTTGTTTTGTTTAATTGTTTTTTCACAAGATTTATGTATAGATTCAAAAATGTGTAACTCAAGTTTGGTAGATCCAAATCTTATGGTTCCAATTTTGTTGAGTTCCTGGTAAGGTCTAGTATTTAATAAAAATATTATATGAGCACATGTTTTAGAAATTCTAGATGAATTAAATAGGACTTCGAAATGTATTTTTGGATACATGCAAACTTGTTTGAATTTTATCTTGAGTTTCTGTGGTCCAAAAATGATGAAATTTTGTGGGTAATCTATTATTGCTTAGTAGAAGCTCGGGTTAAAATTTCAGAGCTAGTGCATGTGTAGTTTTTGAGTTATAGAATTTCCTTTTATCAATGGATGGATCTTGTGTGAATTTTCATAATTTTTCTATAGATCCAGTATAGGTAAAATTTGGTGAGTACTGTTATTATGCTAGAATGATGCTAGGAAAAATGAGAAATCTGTTGCTTGACACTTTTCAATAGGGTTTCCTAATTATGCTAAAAATAGACCTGCCACCTGTTATTTTGGGTACAGCAAGTTCTGCTTGCCCAATGGCTTTGAAATTTTTTTGGTAGTCTATGTGAAGCATGAGATAGCTACTGTAATTTGTGTAGATTTTTCTGAACAGTTTTACTATATATTGCTTTAATCACCTAATTAACTAAATAAATTAGAAAAGGATATTAAATAATTTATTTAGAAGTTGGCACTATACTTTCTAGTGTTGCTCTGGTATGCACAACAAGTTGGTAAACTTGGTTTGGTCAAATTTGGCTTTTGCATCATCACTAAATAATTAATGTAGTAACCCTGTCATTTCTGGACAGATTCTAGGTTTACTGGAAATTGATTTGGTTAACATAAGAATCATGCTTTGCTGTTTACCATTGATTTGTAGAAAATTTCATAAGCTTTCCAGAATGTCCTCATACAAGTCATTTGGAATTGTAGAACTCTGGTTGTGATTGAATTAAGGGACTACTTGTGCGCATATGAAACTTTAAATGTTGATTTATGTATGCCTTTACTATTTCTAAGTTTGTGCTAATGTTCCTAGGTGTTAGGCCTTTAACTAAAGATGAGCATCTTTATCTTAGGTTATGCAAGTTAGGTAAGTTGATCTTGTTCTTCAAGTTAAATTAGATACCTGTTTTAAAGTGATTTGAATAGGGCTAGTCTTACTCGGTAAACGAGTGTCCAGTGATGCTTTCGTAAACACTTACTGTGATCCATTCATCATGAGCATCATGTCATTCCTTATGCATCCATGATATTTATCTCGTGCATCGGCATGCAATAGGTGTACCAGAGGGAGTAACACTGCTGGAATTCGAGGAACCGAGCGAGCAGCAGCAGCCGACACCGGAGGTTCAGGAGGAGCAGCCTTCAGGAGAAGTGCCAGACGAGGTCGCCGTTGAGTGCCCGGATCACTGTCCTTGCAACTTTGTGAAAGGCAAGCCCTAGAGCATATTAAGCCTCCTAATTTCCGAAATGCAGTTACAGTATTATTATTACATATATTGTTGCATTAAGTTTAGGTGTTGGATGCAAACACTTGCTGCATTGGTTACCCAATCCTTGTCTAGATATTGACCCTGAATCCTATGTAGCTCAGGCTCATGTAGTGCTTAGCCCTGCTTAAACATGGTAGAAGTCAGGTGATTTCCTGTCACCTGCGAGATATAGGAAGATACATGTGGCACGGTTGGCTATATTTGCTATCGTGGAAAAGAACCAGTCTTAATTTGAAATGAAGACCGGACAAAGGCTTGCCAGTTTGCAGTGACTCCGTCTGTGTCGCTTAAGGACTGATTATTGGAGCCTTTCCTGTTCATGTTGAACGCATGCCTCTCTCTTAGTTGGCCGTGTCTGAAGACCGACCGCGAAGCCGAGTAGCTCACCTCAGGCTGGGAGTCAATAAGTATAAAGTGTGCCTCGGAAGGGAGCCGTAGGCGTGAGTCCAAGGGCAGGTGATTTAAAAGTCCTGATCGTCCTGGCAGAAGGATAATCCCTGAGAGTGCTGGAGCTGATCGAACCTGCGAATTTGGTTCCTGAGTTGTTCCAAAGGTGACCCACTGCTACCCTTGCTAAGTCGCCATCTCTCCCGATTAGTGAGAACTTGACGGGCTTATCTCCAATGTAGATACACTAAATAACATAATGGTTCGGAAATGATGATATGATGATGACAGCCTTATTATACCTGCTATGGTTAATATTGTTTGCTCCTAATAAGTGAGTGCGCTAGTACAGGTGCTAATCTAGTGAATAGGTAAATGATGATAAGCCTGATGCTAAGTTTAAATTGGTTACTATAATCATAAGCTCTTTTATGCAACTGTGTCAAGCTAGCCCACCTCAAAAGCCTTGCATGACCCTTGGTGTCTTTTATTTCTGGTTTTGACGGGTAAGTCTAGCTGAGTACCTTCTCGTACTCAGGGTTTATCTCCCACCTGTTGCAGATGACTAGTTCTACTTTAGTTGCTGCAAGTACTGCCTTCTCCCAGCTGGGGATGAAGACTAGACCGTTGGGCGTGGTCTCTACTAGTTCTCGTACCTGATAATGCTTTTGTGGGACATGACTCAGACTTGGCAATGTAATTGAAAAACTACGATGTTTTGTACTAAACTATGTTGCTTCCGCACACTCAAACTTGGTTTTTAATATTCTATTTAAACTCTGATGGATGTAAGTCGAATGCTACTTATGAAATGTTGTAACGGATGATGTGTTGTGTTGAATCACTACGATCTTGGTTTGTATGTCGAGAGTTGGTTGAAATCCTTTGTGATTTCCGGACTACCGGGATTATGGGAGCTTAAGTACAGGAATTGGATCGCTTCGGTGATTGTTTTTGTACTTACGTTCTTATGATTTGGTCGGTTCTGTTACAGCTGGCATCAGAGCAAGATTCGACACTAAACATGTCATTTGTGTATTTAAAACAAAAGTATTTGTGAAAATCCTAAATTAAATACTAAGTATTGCCAGTGGTCATATCCCTTATGCCCAAATAAGGACTCTTAGGTGGCTTATTAAAATACTAACTTGGGGGTTCCTGCTTGATTCTGTTTCGTCGTCCATACGGCGTGCTATTGTATGGATGCCATCCGCTTGGGTGGTAATGTTTGGATCCAAATACCTCTACGCTCTGGTAAGTGGAGAGTTGTGAGAGCATGACCGTCCAACCGTCGGTCTAGGGGAGAGTAGTTGTGGTTGCTCGCATACTTACATGTTCAATCATGTATCTATGAGAGTACTTAAATGTGGGTATCTCTGACGGGTAGCTGTGATACTAGAGTATATGCATCGGGGGATGTATGTATGAAAGTATTTAGTTTACATGCCTTTTTGGGAAATTACTGGGCTGAAATGAAATTTTCTACAGGTACACTAACAACATATCATTGTAGATCGACTAGCTACCGTATACGAGAGAACGTATGTATGCCACCGTATATTTCGCTAGCCTTTAAATTTTTCTAGGTTTGTGAGGACGTACGGATCGTGCATGCATCATGTTCAAGCATACATGGCATTTCTTGCATTATTCCCTCCCTTAAAATTTGATTGTCCCGACTAATTAAATTTCGTATCCCTTAAATGATTCTCCCCTTATGTTGCAACTTTTTGCTATAGATGGCACGCACGAAACTCACTGCTCGCAAGTCTACTGGAGGCAGGGCGCCTCGTCACCGGTTAGCTCCTCGTGAGCCCCGTCCTGAGCCTACTGAGGTAGAAAGGCTGAGGACAAAGCTAGCCTAGGTGACTGCTGAGAGAAATGTGGCTCAGCACCGTTTGGAGCAAGTAACACAGGAACGGGACCAAGAGACCCTTGAGGTTCAGAGGTTGACAGTTGCTCACCGCAACTGTGAACGTATGTTGATTCACGTGATGAACCAATGGAATGAAGCCTGGCATGAAGAGAATGTGTTGAGAGCGCGACAAGTGGAGCTAGAGCAGCAAGTGGCAGTTGCCGAAGAGTACAATGACCATCTCCATGAGGAGGTTCACCTGTTACACAATCAACTTCACCCTCTCCTGCCACCTAATGATGAGAATGAGATGGGCTCTGGTGTCATCATGGCTAAAGGTGATGATGGCATTGAGGTCAATGGACCTGAGGACATTCCACCTGATGAGGAGGAAGATGAGGAGTTAGAGCCTGCTAGTGATGAAGATGGAGGAGAGATCTTCGACACTGACTCCGATGACGATGCGTAGTTTAGCTTACTACTTAGCTAATACGCTAGAGCTAGTCTTTTGTTGATCCTCATGCATGAACGAGTAGCTTTGTATCAAGTTAATCATTGGGATGTAATATCGAACCCTATGTTACCCTTGATGTAAGTTTGGAACCTCTATGGCTTCGATGTAACCTATCGAACGTGTTATGCCCCATGTATGTGAGCTTTTGATGTATTCCATCTTTGCGGTCTATGGATCTTGTTGTTGGTTAAGTTCATCGCATTTATGTGTCAATTGATGCGCTTGATGAGTTGTGTGATTGTGATGAATGATTGTGCCTCTGTTGATTTTAAATGCATTCTTTCCAATGGAATCAGTTTGGCATAATTATACAATTCATCTACAAAAGTTTCCACATCGTCAGTGCTCATTGGCTATACATTTTGCAGATGGCTTATAACCTTCATCGCGGTCATAGCATGGGAGATGAGGAACAACCACCTCCTCCACTGCCCACACCAGCTGAGCTAATGCAGACGGTCGTGGAAAGTCAGCGCATGCTAGCTGAGGCTATGCGCCAGATGGCTAACCGTGAGGATCGGCATGTCCGCCAGGGACCCGAGCCGAACCAGTACAGCAGCTTTAAGGACTTCATGGACACAAAGCCTCCTATCTTTCGTGAGGCAGAAGAACCATTACAAGCTGATGAATGGTTGAGCACGATAGAGCAAAGGTTTGGATTGCTCCGTTTGACTGAAGGAATGAAGGCTTCGTATGCAGGACACCAGCTCCAAGGCCCTACAGGCATCTGGTGGACCCATCACAGGACCACCTTCCCTGCTAAAGTTGAGAGAGTTTGGGACCAGTTCTAGGTAGCTTTCCGAGGACACTTTATCCCTCCTGGTCTCATGGCCATTAAGCATACTGAGTTTATGAAGCTAACCCAAGGTAACAAGAGTCTTAATGAATACCTCCAGGCATTCAACAACCTGGCGAGGTATGCTCCTGAGTTCATCGATATTGACGCCAAGAGAATAGCTAGCTTCAAGAGGGAACTTTCCCCTAAACTGATGAAGTCTATGGGCAACTGCAAGTGTGTCACCTTCAATGAGTTTATCAGTGACACCCTGACTCAGGAGAATAATGACAAGATATATGCTGCTTCCAAGAACCGTAAAAGAAACTTTGAGGCTGGTGCTTCTCAGTCTAAGGCTCCAATGGTATCCAAGACCCAGTACCGTCCACCCAATGCTAATGTCTGGTACCGCCCACCTCAGAAGAAGAATCAAGCTAAAACTGGTTTCCGCAAGGGGTACACAATTTCCTTGCTAAAGAATACCTCCGAGCTGGGCAGCTCCAATGCCCCACCAGCTAACAGGCCGTGCTGGAACTGTAACCAGCTGGGTCACTGGGCAAATAAGTGTCCCTATCCTCCCAAGAATGCTCAAGGAAACGTCCATCAAGGGCATGTTCACTACACTACTGTGGAGGAAATTCCTGCTGGTGAAGTGGTCACCACTGGTAAGTTCCTTGTTAATGATCACCCTATAGTTGTGCTCTTTGATTCGGGTGCTTCGCATTCCTTTATGAGTTCTACTTTTGCGTCTATGCATAAGATGAATGTGATTACAATTGTCAAGGGTGGTTATTGTATTAGTGCTGCTGGAAATAATATCCTGACTAACCAAGTAGTTAAAGATGTAAAGATTGAGATTGGGGATCGAGAGTTCCTTACGGATCTTGTAGTTCTACCGGGGGTAGGAATCGATGTAATCCTAGGAATGAAGTGGATGAGCGGGAATGGAGTGTTGATCGATACATCAACCCGTGTGGTAATGTTGAGGGATCCTGTGGATAAGAAGGGTTTTCTAGTGCAGTTACCTCGTGATATCTCTATCCACAATACAGCCAATGCTACCCTAGCCAAAGCCATTGAGGATCTACCGGTTGTCTGTGAGTTTCTAGATGTCTTCCCTGATAACTTGCCTGGATTACCTCTGGACCGTGATGTAGAATTCAAGATAGAACTCGTTCCGGGTACGGCTCTTATTTCTCGAAGGCCCTATAGAATGCCGCCCAATGAGTTGGCTGAGCTAAAGAGTCAATTGAATGAGCTATTGAAGAAAGGTTTGATTCGGCCTAGTTCTTCTTCTTGGGGTTGTCTGGCCATCTTTGTGAAGAAGAAGGACGAATCTTTGCGCATGTGCATGGATTATCGCCCCCTAAATGCTGTTACTATCAAGAACAAATACCCTCTTCCTCGCATCGATATTCTGTTTGATCAGCTCTCCAAAGCTAAGGTATTCTCCAAGATCGATTTGAGGTCTGGCTACCATCAGATCAAAATTCGTCCTGAAGATATACCTAAGACAGCTTTCTCTACTCGTTATGGCTTGTTCGAATACCTCGTCATGTCCTTTGGGTTGACAAACACTCCGGCACACTTTATGTACCTGATGAATTCTGTATTCATGCCGGAATTGGACAAGTTTGTAGTCGTGTTCATTGATGATATCCTTGTATATTCTTAGAATGAAGAAGAGCATGCTGAACATCTGAGAATTGTTTTAACTCGGTTACGTGACAACCAGCTTTATGCTAAGTTCAGCAAGTGCGAATTCTGGTTGAACAAGATACCTTTTCTAGGTCATGTGTTATCTGGTGATGGAATTTCGGTTGACCCTACTAAGGTGCAAGAAGTCCTAGAATGGAAGGCACCTACTACGGTCATAGAAGTCCGAAGTTTCCTGGGTTTGGCTGGCTACTATCGTCGCTTTATCCTGGATTTCTCAAAAATTGCCAAGCCCATGACTCGACTACTTCAAAAAGATGAGAAGTTTGTGTGGACTCTGAAGTGTGAAGAGGCTTTCCACACTTTGCGGACCTTACTAACCTCTGCTCCTGTATTGGCACAACCTGACATCGAGAAGCCTTTTGATGTCTACTGTGACACATGTGGCACCGGTTTGGGGTGTGTTTCACATCAAGCGAAAGATGAAAGAGAAAGAGACCAAGCACTTTAGGGTCGATGACAAGGGAATTCTCTGGTTTAATGATAGGCTTGTGGTACCCAAAGACAAAGAACTTATAAATCAAATTATGGCTGAAGCCCATTCTTCTAAATTGTCCATCCATCCTGGTAGCAGTAAAATGTATCAAGATCTCAAGCTGTATTATTGGTGGACCAAGATAAAGAAAGAAATCGCAGCTTACGTGGCAAGGTGTGATAACTGTTGTAGAGTCAAGGCTATTCACATAAGGCCTGGATTATTGCAGCCACTCTCTATTCCTGGCTGGAAGTGGGAAGAAATTAGCATGGATTTTATTGTTGGATTACCCACTACCAAAAAGGGTTGTGATTCCATCTGAGTTATCGTAGATCGTCTAACTAAATCTGCTCACTTTATTCCGGTCAAGTCTACCTATCACCCGCACAATTATGCTGAGATTTATTTTCAACAAGTGGTACGTCTCCATGGTGTACCCAAATCCATTGTTTCAGATAGAGGACCGCAATTCACGGCTCACTTTTGGGAGTGCTTACATCAGAATCTTGGCACTCATTTAATCCGCAGTTCTGCCTATCATCCGCAAACATCAGGACAGACTGAGCGTGTTAACCAAATTCTTGAAGACATGCTTAGGGCTTGTCTTATCTCTTGCAAAGGCTCTTGGGAGGACTGGTTACCTCTCGCTGAATTCTCTTATAACAACAGTTATCAAGAGAGTATCAAAATGGCTCCTTTTGAAGCTCTTTATGGCCGCAAGTGTAGAACTCCTTTGAACTGGGTGGAACCCGGAGAAAGAAGATTCTATGGTATTGACTTTGTAAAAGAAGCCGAAGAGCAAGTCTGAACTATACAGAAGAATATGACTGCCGCACAGGCTAGACAAAAGAGCTATGCTGACAAGAGAAGAAAACCTATTGAGTTTGAAGTAGGTGATCATGTTTATCTGAAGGTATCCCCTATGAAAGGAGTAAAACGTTTTGGAATCAAAAGTAAGATTGAGCCTCGATATGTGGGGCCTTACCGCATTATCGAGAAGAGTGGAAGGGTAGCCTATAAACTCGATCTACCACGTGAGATGGGAGCTATATTCCCGGTATTCCATGTGTCCCAGCTGAAGAAGTGTCTCCGTATTCCCGAGGAAAGAATAGCAACAAGGAAAGTCAACTTGAAATCTAATCTTTCTTATGAAGAGAAGCCCGTGCAAGTTCTGGATACTCAAGAAAGAGTGACTCGTACGTGAGTAGTTAAGTTATACAAGGTAGTTTGGAGTAATCATAGTGAACGGGATGCAACCTAGGAGCGGGAAGATTATCTAAAGGAAAATTATCCAGCTTTCTATATTAAATGGTATGCTTTCCAAATCTCGGGATGAGATTTTTCTAAGGGGGGAGGGCTATAACACCCCAGGTGTTTGGCTTCCACATTTGCACTTGCATTTCATAAACATGAGCATCATTCATCCAATTATGAGTTCATATTGCATGAAACATGCTCTTGAAACATTGTAACATATTATATTGCCCTATATCATGGATGTTTGTTTATGAAATGAATAGGGTGCAACACTCAAGTGCAACATATGCAACACACTTTAGTGAAACATGGTTAGTAGTACTATGCAACACGATCAGGAAACATGACTATGAAACAAATGTAACAATTCATGTGTTTTTCATTGTTTCAGTACATCCAATGCTTGATTCTTGTGTGACCAATGTGTGGTGTGGCTAATAATCATCCTAAGTAACTTAGTTACACCTAGAATGTCATTAGGAACAATGTTCATGTTGATCATTTTGACTAATTAGGTTCCCAAGTCATGGTTTGATCAATTTTGACCCCTAAACCCTTTTTGTTTGACTGTTTTAAAAGTATAGCTTCGAGTCTATGCATGCTTGCGCAACCTAAAGAAAAGTTGTAGCAAATTTAATAAGGAACAAACTTTGTTTAGAAACCAAGTCATGAAAATGTGCACAACATGTTCAAAAAGGACCCACAAGTCAGCATTGATGGTGGATTCAACATTTGAAAAATTTTCTAAGTCCTAAGTACATTTCCAGTTTGATCGAGCCAACTTTGGCTTGATTTTACTCTGTATCCGTTGAGAATTAGTCCTTGGTATTTAAATAGAAATTGAAGATGGAAGTATGGGCTACAACTTTCATGTTCATTTCTTTCACTAATACGTCACGGTTTAGGAGATAATCCCTATCAAACATCGCCTGTCAGTCGGTTCAATTGGGTACTGAAACGAAAAATTCAGACTCTACAGTGCTCTACCGATTCAGAATTCGACGGCCGCGTGGCGCCGCGCGTCAACGGCCGACTGATCGCCCAGGCCACGCGTCGTGGCTGGCCTGAACCCGCTGCCGGTGTTCTCCACTTGAAGCCGCATCCTCCTGCCTCTCCATTCACTCTTATTCCCTCCTCCTTCGCCTACTCCACTCAGCCGAAGCATAGAAGCAGCGGAGCCACCACTCTGCCATTGCTCCACCATCGCCTCGCTTGCTCACTGCCGCAAAAATGCGCGCGATGTCTTCACCATAGCTCCACCGTGTTCGCCTCTACGTCCTCCACCTCTTCTCCGAGCCATTTGAGTAGTGGTAAGGTCGCTTCGGCCACTTCCGCCGTCACCGCCATGGGCGTGACCTCACCGGAGCTGAGACCGTCATGGCTGGGGTAGCTAGGAATCTTCCCGTCCCATTTTCTTGGCTTGTGTAGCATGGTAGGGTCCTTCTGAAGCCCGTACCGAGCTCGGTGGGGCCAGCCATGGCTCAACGTCACCGGCAGCTCGCGCCGGAGCTTTGCCGTGCCGCCATCACCGGTGACAAGCTCCCTCTGCTAGGTCGTAGCTCTAGCTGGTAGCACTAATCGAACCCCCTCATCATGGTGATCACGTAGGTGTCCTCGGTGTCGCCGGAGTCCTCGCCGTCGGCGAGCAAGACCACCACCGCGCCATCAAACGCCGCCTCCCCTGTTTCTCTCTCTGTCGCGCAGGTCCCCTCGGTCAGTCTCTGATGCAAAGGCGAGAGCCGGCGTGGGCCGCGTCATGTTGGGCCGCGCCAGCGTGAGTTGTGGGCCGCCGTGACCTTCGGGCTGGCCCAGCAGTAGAGTTAGGTTTTCCTGTTTGTTTTGTTTAATTGTTTTTCACAAGATTTATGTATAGATTCAAAAATGTGTAACTCAAGTTTGGTAGATCCAAATGTTATGGTTCCAATTTTGTTGAGTTCCTGGTAAGGTCTAGTATTTAATAAAAATATTATATGAGCACATGTTTTAGAAATTCTGGATGAATTAAATAGGACTTCGAAATGTATTTTTGGATACATGCAAACTTGTTTGAATTTTATCTTGAGTTTCTTTGGTCCAAAAATGATGAAATTTTGTGGGTAATCTATTATTGCTTAGTAGAAGCTCTGGTTAAAATTTCAGAGCTAGTGCATGTGTAGTTTTTGAGTTATAGAATTTCTTTTTATCAATGGATGGATCTTGTGTGAATTTTCATAATTTTTCTATAGATCCAGTATAGGTAAAATTTGGTGAGTACTGTTATTATGCTATAATGATGCTAGGAAAAATGAGAAATCTATTGCTTGACACTTTTCAATAGGGTTTCCTAATTATGCTAAAAATAGACCTGCCACCTGTTATTTTGGTTATAGCAAGTTCTGCTTGCCCAATGGATTTGAAATTTTTATGGTAGTCTATGTGAAGCATGAGATAGCTACTATAATTTTTGTAGATTTTTCTGAATAGTTTTACTATATATTGCTTTAATCACCTAATTAACTAAATAAATTAGAAAAAGATATTAAATAATTTATTTAGAAGTTGGCACTATACTTTCTAGTGTTCCTCTGGTATGCACAACAAGTTGGTAAACTTGGTTTGGTCAAATTTGGCTTTTGCATCATCACTAAATAATTAATGTAGTAACCCTGTCATTTCTGGACAGATTCTAGGTTTACTGGAAATTGATTTGGTTAACATAAGAATCATGTTTTGCTGTTTACCATTGATTTGTAGAAAATTTCATAAGCTTTCCAGAATGTCCTCATACAAGTCATTTGGAATTGTAGAACTCTGGTTGTGATTGAATTAAGGGACTACTTGTGCGCATATGAAACTTTAAATGTTGATTTATGTATGCCTTTACTATTTCTAAGTTTGTGGTAATGTTCCTAGGTGTTAGGCCTTTAACTGAAGATGAGCATCTTTATCTTAGGTTATGCAAGTTAGGTAAGTTGATCTTGTTCTTCAAGTTAAATTAGATACCTGTTTTAAAGTGATTTGAATAGGGCTAGTCTTACTCGGTAAACGAGTGTCCAGTGATGCTTTCGTAAACACTTACTGTGATTCATTCATCATGAGCATCATGTCATTCCTTATGCATCCATGATATTTATCTCATGCATCGGCATGCAATAGGTGTACCGGAGGGAGTAACACTGCTGGAATTCGAGGAACCGAGCGAGCAGCAGCAGCCGACATCGGAGGTTCAGGAGGAGCAGCCTTCAGGAGAAGTGCCAGACGAGGTCGCCGTTGAGTGCTCGGATCACCGTCCTTGCAACTTTGTGAAAGGCAAGCCCCGGAGCATATTAAGCCACCTAATTTCCGAAATACAGTTACAGTATTATTATTACATATATTGTTGCATTAAGTTTAGGTGTTGGATGCAAACACTTGCTGCATTGGTTACCCAATTTTTGTCCAGATATTGACCCTGAATCCTATGTAGCTCAGGCTCATGTAGTGCTTAGCCTTGCTTAAACACGGTAGAAGTCAGGTGATTTCTTGTCACCTGCGAGATATAGGAAGATACATGTGGCACGGTTGGCTATATTTGCTATCGTGGAAAAGAACCAGTCTTAATTTGAAATGAAGACCGGACGGAGGCTTGCCGGTTTGCAGTGACTCCGTCTGTGTCGCTTAAGGACTGATTCTTGGAGCCTTTCCTGTTCATGTTGAACGCATGCCTCTCTCTTAGTTGGCCGTGTCTGAAGACCGACCGCGAAGCCGAGTAGCTCACCTCAGGTCGGGAGTCGATAAGTATAAAGTGCGCCTCGGAAAGGAGCCATAGGCGTGAGTCCAAGGGCAGGTGATTTAAAAGTCCTGATCGTCCTGGCAGAAGGGTAATCCCTGAGAGTGCTGGCGCTGATCAAACCCGCGAATTTGGTTCCTGAGTTGTTCCAAAGGTGACCCACGGCTACCCTTGCTAAGTGTGCCAGGGTGAGAGTTAGGAATACCCCCTTAGCTGAGTTGTAATTCGATTCGAGTCACCGTCTCTCCCGGTTAGTGAGAACTTGACGGGCTTATCTCCAATGTAGATACACTAAATAACATAATGGTTCGGAAATGATGATATGATGATGATAGCCTTATTATACCTGCTATGGTTAATATTGTTTGCTCCTAATAAGTGAGTGCTCTAGTACAGGTGCTAATCTAGTGAACAGGTAAATGATGATAAGCTTGATGCTAAGTTTAAATTGGTTACTATAATCATAAGCTCTTTTATGCAACTGTGTCAAGCTAGCCCACCTCAAAAGCCTTGCATGACCCTTGGTGTCTTTTATTTCTGGTTTTGACGGGTAAGTCTAGCTGAGTACCTTCTCATACTCAGGGTTTATCTCCCACCTGTTGCAGATGACCAGTTCTACTTTAGTTGCTGCAAGTACTGCCTTCTCCCAGCTGGGGATGAAGACTAGACCGTTGGGCGCGGTCTCTACTAGTTCTCATACCTGATAATGCTTTTGTGGGACATGACTCAGACTTGGCAATGTAATTGAAAAACTACGATGTTTTGTACTAAACTATGTTGCTTCCGCACACTCAAACTTGGTTTGTAATATTCTATTTAAACTCTGATGGATGTAAGTCGAATGCTACTTATGAAATGTTGTAATGGATGATGTGTTGTGTTGAATCACTATGATCTTGGTTTGTATGTTGAGAGTTGGTTGAAATCCTTCGTGATTTCCGGACTACCGGGATTATGGGAGCTTAAGTACAGGAATTGGATCGCTTCAGTGATTGTTTTTGTACTTACATTCTTATGATTTGGTCGGTTCTGTTACAATTCGTAGGTTCAAACAGGGAGTGGTGTTTATTTTTTAAAAGTTCTCCAAGACATGAAAACAGGGTGGTGGTGGGGCCGTGCTGTCTGGCGCCTACTTTAGACCTGTGTTGTAAAAACGCATCTGTAGTAGTAAAATAAAAGGCAAAAATTTGTACCCCTACAGGGATTGATCCTGAGACCTTCAGGCCCACAACCCCATGAGTTAACCATTGCGCTACGTTCGTAAGTTCAAATGGGGATCAATGTTTATTTTTTAAAAGGTTTGCAATACATTAAAATAGGGTGGCGGTGGGGCGATCCTGTCAGGCTCCTACTTCAGACACGTGTTATTAACAATCATCTGTAGTAAGCCAATTGAGTAACCCACCGCCGTCATCGACCAACCGAGAGAGTAATGGTAGTTCAAAGCATTGGAACTGCCACTCCGGCATAGTGGCATTCACTCCGACTTCTCGTCTCTCCACTCCCTTCTCGCCTCCCCATCACGCGTGCAGCCCTCGCATTGACTCTAGCCTCTCGTCTCTCCACTCCTCTCTAGATTTCCCCACCGCGCGCACAGCCACCTCTACTCCTCTTGCCTCCTCGGCCGGCCGCCGCATCCATACCCATAGCCGCCACCATCGAAGATGATGAGGCCAGAGAGGTGGCACAACCTGAGGGACAAGAAGACGGGGAGGTTCGCCCACCGTTCCTTGTCCTCGGCAGAGGTGAAGGAGGAGGTGAGCCCCCCGTCGAGGTTCAAGAAGACGCCGGCCTTGAAGAAGAAGGCCATCCCAGCTGCCCCATGTAACACCTCGGTTGTTACAAGCTGACTTAGCACGTAAGTTAAGGTCTCGGAGAAATCAAGCCAAACTGGTTTTTGAATTTTTAACAAGTTAGAACACGTATGAAATGGGAAAGCGATCTCTGTAAACAAAAATGAGATATAACTTGTGTATAGTGTTTATGTAAAAGGATGAGTGAATAGCATAGATGAGAATGCAACTGTAATTTTTGGAAGTGAATATTGTAACTAGGGTTTTTGGGAGCTCAAACATCGAATCCGTGATTTAACGAGAACTTTCGTTGAATCAGCAAGAATTTGGATTGTGTTTAAAATATCATTTTTGACGAATTAAATTGAGTAAAATAGTTAAAAAGTGCTTAGATGATTTGCTCCTATGGGTTAGTAGGAAGTATGGGCTATTGCAGGGAGTACGGGTTGGTCGAGGTTAATAGGGTTTAGGCCTTTTAGAAATTAGGGCAAAAGTGTTAAAAGTTTCTTAGCTCCAATCGAAGTTTTCGACTTTTCGAAGTCAGAAAAAGGAAGTAGACAATGTCGTTTTGACATCTAAATTCTAACAAAAATTGTTAGGCACCAACTTCACATTCTTGTATGGTTGGTTGTCCCTAAGTGTGCACTTGAGCATGGTTTAAGTGGTAGTGGAGTTGGGTGTTACGATACCCTCGTAAACTTGCTCTAACTTCGTTAAAACATGTCTGAATCGTGTCGTTGGTGCTCCGTTCATGAACTAGCGTTCAGCGCGATGAGCTCCTGTTGGCACCTCTCTATCTCCGTTGAAGATCACTCTCTAGCCATGCTCATTGCTCGGACGAGAAGCCCTTAGCGGCAAATAGGATCTTGAACTCTTGTTTTAATCTCAATCGGGCTCTAAGCGGTTGGTTTTGTTGCTTTAAAATTCGTGCTTAGCATGTGTCTAGCCGTTCGACTGGGAGTGCCTAGTCACTACATTCGGTGCACACCATGGCTGCCTTGGGTCATGCACGTGCATGGGCAGGCTGATGGTGGCCGCCCTCGGCCTGGCTGCGATGTGGCCGTGGCTTGGCCACCTTCGGCTGCGACACATGCTACTGGCCGATGGCCTTGGTACTCGACCCTTGGGCCGCCTCTACCGCCCTGCTATGCGGCTACCCCACTACTGCCCTCCTCGTCTCGAGCTACGCTGCTGTTTGTGGCACTGTCCCATGCCCTGTGACTCAATCGGCCGCTGTAGCATTTGTTCCAAGCCGCACAACCCATGTGCCAAGCCCGAGCTCGACCTTGTATGTAGTATACTGCATCACGACACCGTGCTGCTGTGTGCACATGGCCACACATGGGCACACCTTCAATGGCTCCATCCTAGCACTAACCGATGCGCCGCCTGCCCCTCGCTCGTGTGGTCATATCCCTATGCTGTCGTGCCTCGTTGGGTCATGGTCGGGCCACTCTGCTAGGGCCGCTCTCCGCGATGTGGTGGTGGCAGTGCACCACTCTCCTTTCCCCTTTCTTAATCACTAGCCTGAGGCTTCCTAGTCCAATTCCTCGCATCAACGAGTAGCAGAGGAAATTAGCTAGGTGCCCCATTCACACCAAGTCCAGTCATTGTCTATCATGATCGAATTTGGTTTCTCCCTGCCGCTGATCATGTGTGCCGCCAAAACCGATTGGTTGGGAGGTAAGGCATGTAGGAGTGGTAGCAGTTCAATTGCTCGTAACCCTAAGCCCGCCTTGACTCCCTTCATCCGGTGCTCGTGCTACTTTCGCTAGGATGCTCGACGATGATGTCGTGCCGTGTCGGTGCCGTGCTCAGAGCACCGCCGTGTGGTTTGGGCGCGCGTGGCCAGATCACCTCGGCACTCCCTGATTTCAACCATCACCGTAGCATGGTTCTTGGTGAGATCCTGATGCTTCCCCACCATCTCTACCCCTCTGTTAGCACTCTAGGTCGTTGAAATGGCCACACCGCAGCCATGGATAACTGCTCACCACTGCAGCTCATGTTAGTATATCCCCAAGCCCCTAACTGCCACCCAGCTGTGCGTGTTTAGCCATAGATGGTGGTTGACCCATTACTCCCGTCTTAGCGAGCCTAGGTTGCCCAGCATAGCTACCCTATGTCGTCGGCCGCCACACCGGCGAGCGCAGGGATTCCAGGGACCTGCCCATGGTGAGGAGGAAAACAATCGACGGCTTGGTCGCAAAGCCACTGCCGATAGGAACAGTACACATGGTAGTCGTACTATTACCCTGAAGCTTGGGGCTTCTCTGCAAAACTATCATCACGTGCGGGCTCCCTGGCCTTGGGCCGCTTTGGGCCGTTGTGACGCACACGCGGCCGCACCCGCGCTGGGTGGCTGGGCTGAATTAGTCACCGCCGCCCTTTTTATTTTTCCTAAAGTGTTTTCTAATTTATGTTCTAAAGGAAACTTGTAAATTCAATATAAATTTGTGTAGTTGACCAAAAATTGTGAAACTAATTTTATTAGGTTCCTAAAATCTTGATCTATTTGCTAGTATATCTTGTTCACATAGTTTTATAGTATTTCCAGGAGTTATCTAATTAAATTGAGATGCTTAATATTGTTAAGATATAAAGTTGTAGGAATTTTTATGATTAATCAGTGCTAGTGTTAATTCTAGAAATTTCATAGTAACTTCCTAATATTATGTGGTGCTGACTGTAATTTTTGTAGCTCCAGGATAATTAGTTTGCCAGAATAGCTATTCAGCCCTAGTTCGAATATATCTATTAAATCAATAAAATGAAATAAAGAAACACCTAGGGATTTTATAACTAAAACACTTGCGGGAAAATTGTGCATAGTTCAACAACGTGGATACATGGACTAGTACGTTAGTCACTAGAGCTAGCTCGTTAGCTTGAGTGGCGCCATCGTATTTAGGCGTTGCAGTTGTCGTTGATTATTTACGTCTCTGCGTTGCATCCACGTATATCATGATAGGAGCGATGATGGATCACAGAGTCATCTAGAGTAGCAGAAGCAAATGGTGCCTTGATGATCATGCCACCATGATGGCATGCTAACTTTGGTTATATTTTACCCAAATAAGCCCCGGTGCATAACCCCTATTATTCTGCACTTTATTTTATGCTTGTGCATTAAGTTTTAAGGAGTTGAATGAAATCCACTTGCATATATATATATATATATCCTTATCCTATGAGTCCTACTAGTATGTCATGATCATGTAGATTGCTATGCTATAGGATCCGGTAGAAGTCGAGTGATTACCTGTCACTCACGAGAGATATGAAAGATATTATTGTTGTTCTTATATTACTATCACATGGAATATATATGAAGGATAATTGGAGACCAGGCGAAATGGTACTTTGGATCAAGACTTGGATAGGCATTTGAGCGAGGCTCGGATTGCACTTGTTCTGCCTGTGTCGATTGAGGACCGTCCATTACTGTGGATGGTAGTCAGGTCATAGACTTATTATCCTAAGCACATACTTGCTTATGGGAGCGGGAAGACTTGTTACTCTCTTGTCATGGGTTCCATCTCTTTTTGGACTGGCTTTTCGGGGTGGGTATTAGGTGGAGGTCTAAGCACCATATTGAGACCGGGTCTCAGGTGTTGGGGGCTTGGAGTCAAAGTTTGGATGGAGACCTAGACCCATTGATAGGACTAGAACGGGTTGGTCTTGCTTGTGCCTGGGTGTGGAGGGTACGACCCCGGATACCTATGGCAGACCACATGGGCTGTGCCCCCAGGGGTGGCCCAACCCACAAGATGAAGCCTTGCTGGGCATGACTCTACTGCGCCCCCAGGAGGCAGATCAACAATGATGATCTAATCACATCCATCTATTAGGTTGGTCTGAAGCTCACCGATTGCCTCTCCATCGCCGAATCGGCTCTAGACACTCTGGTTTAGCGCTGACCACCCTCTGATCTAGATCTATCGGAGGCTGCTCAAGAAACTCTAGGGGTTACGGCCCTACCCTTTGGGTTCACCAACATCGCCGCCACTTACCAAGATGCCCTAAGGGGCAAGCTCGTCGACCAGGTTGGAGATGTCCACCCTCCCACCAACCAGATCGCCGACCAGCCTCCGCCGGCCATCAACATGCTGCCCGTCAGTCGACGTCCCAGAGCATCTCTCCAAACCATCCTAGAGGAGAATCCAAACTTTGAGTCCCAAGGCTCTATGGAGACCATCGCCGAAACCACCACTGAGCTACTTCCTCTCCCTCCTTTCTGTGGCGGCGTAATCTTCAATGTCAGCGTCGATAGCCCTGTCGGAATGGCAAAACCAAGGTGGAACGTGCCACTCACGAGAACCGGAACGTTAATCGTGCGTAGTGCCAAGCAAACGAGGCTACCCTTACGAGGGCCAAGCAGCAGCTTGAATCGCAAGGAAGGCCACGCCAACTCCAACGCAACCTCGACGATGAGTTTGTTCATGTTGACAGCCATGACATCTACAAGACCCCAAGCGCCAACCTGGCTGTGGCCGCCAACGAGCTCGCCCAGCTCCCACAGACACCGAGGTCACCAAGGTCATCGCCATGCTTAAAGCGGAGCACTGCCAGGTCAATGAGATCCGCCAGGATCAGAGACCTTTGTACTCCACAAGCTTGATTCACCGATCAGCCGCGCCAAGATCCGATCTCCGCCCAAGTCACTGCACCGACCAGCACTGCGATGATAGGAAACCCCTCTAGGGCGGAGCTAGGGGCAACTGCATTGAACATCACCGCCAACATGACTAGGAGGTCGACCAGGACATCCGAGTGCACCTCAATAATCTTCAAGATGCACGACGACGTATCGACGAACGCTGCTTCAGTCACCATGAAGAAGAAGTATGCTGTCACTAGGAGTACGAGCAAGAGTATGGCAGCCTAGACTCAACTCTAGCAACACTACAGATGATGGCGTCAACAACCCCGAAGGGCCCCCAGCATTCACGAGGGTGCTCCAAACACTTCAGTGGCCCCGTGGTTTCAAAATCACTAGGGTCGAGCCCTATGAGGGGAGGATGAACCCAACATAGTGGCTACAGGCTTACGCCACTGCTATCCGCATCGCCGGAGGAGACACTAGTGTCATGGTGAACTATCTTCCCATTAGGCTAACACCAACCACCATGAACTAGTTCACAAGCCTTACCCTAGATTTCATCGGATCCTGGGAAGAGCTGAAGAAGGTCTTCACCGACAACTACATGGCTACGTGCACTCGGCCGGGCACCAAGCATGATCTGAACCGTATCTACCAGAAGCCGTCCGAGCTCCTCCATAGCTACATCAGACACTTTTCCGAGATGAGGAATTCTATTCCCAACATCATGGAAGATGAGGTCATTACCGCCTTCATCCAAGGACTCCATCACCACGAGCTTCGCTCCAAGTTCAACCGTAAGCCACCCATAGGGATTGGTGAGATGATCACAACTGCCAACCAGTACGCCGATGCCAAGGAAGCCGAGGTGCACTTCAATAAGAATGCAGGCACTCATTGCCCAACCCACCGCTACGATGACTACCCCGACGATCGATGCCACAATCACCGCCGCTACGATGACCGCAGTTACCATCGGGACAGTGGCTGTGATCGGCCAGAAGGATCCAAGTCTGGTCAAAATTGCCACCACCGGCCAGACCACATCATCGCCGCCATTAATGAACCTCATGCCAAGTGCAACTACGACAATCAATACAAGAAGATCCTCGATGGCCCATGCCCTCTCCACAAGAATGCCTAGCATAAGATGAAGGACTGCCTTAGCTTGGCTAAGGAGTTCCAAGATAAAAAGCCAGACGACGACACCAACGATGGAGCTAGAGGCCGCCGACCACCTAGAGGCAATAACAACACCTTCTAGGATCATGACAAGGTGGTCGCCACCATCTTTGGGGGTCTCGCCTCCACCGAGAGCAGAAGAGAACAGAAGCTCGTCGCCCGATGGGTGCTTGCCATCACTACAAAAGACACTGCCGCCAACCCCTGCTATCTCCCTTGGTCTGAGGTCCCCATCACCTTTAGTAGGGCCAACCAATGGGCGGACATCCCCTACATAGGGCGTTTCCCCCTCATCCTCGATGCAATAGTCCAGAAAGTACTTTTCAGAAAAGTGCTCGTTGATGGTGGGAGCGCTCTGAATCTCCTCTTCACCAGAGCCCTAAAGGAGTTGGGCCTCGAGATAACAGATCTCACACCCTCAGACTCCTCCTTCTAGGGTGTGGTACCTGGTAGGGCATCCAAACCGCTTGGAGAGATCACCCTACCAGTATAGTTTGGCATGACAAGCAACTACCGCGTCGAGCACATCAACTTCTACGTCACTGACTTCAACACCGCCTATCATGCCATACTTGGTCGGTTAGCTCTGTCCAAGTTCATGGTTGTACCGCACTATGCTTATCCAATGCTGAAGATGCCATCACCTGCAGGAGTCCTAGCCTTGCAGGCCAACCTCTCCATCGCCTATGCCTACAAGACAGAGAGTTTTGCCCTCACCGAAGCCATCGACCTCTCCATCTAGATGGCCAGTGTGGTCACCGATGCCGAGACGGTGCCCACTGACGACCTGGAGATCCCATCGTTGGAGCCTCCTCATTCCTCCGCCAAGTCTAGGGAAACCAAGGAGGTTGGCCTCGGCCTCGACGACCCCTCCAAGACAGTGAAGATTGAGGCTCACCTCAACCCCAAATAGGAAAGCGCGCTCATCTTCTTCCTACGTACCAACGTCGATGTGTTTGCTTGGAAACCTATAGACATGCCGAGGGTACCACAGGAGAAGATCAAGCACTCCTTGAATGTCTCATCGACCGCCAAACCGATCAAGCAGAAACTCCACCGATTCACGCCAGACAAGAAGGCGGCTATTAGGGTAGAAATAAAACAGCTCCTTGCTGTCGAATTCATAAAAGAAGTGTATCATCCTAAGTGGTTAGCAAACCCTATTCTTGTTCAAAAAAAAGAATAAAGAATGGAGAATGTGTGTTGATTACATTGATCTTAACAAACACTGCCCTAAAGGCCCCTTCGGTCTGCCTCGGATAGATGAGGTTGTAGACTCCATCGCCGGCTACGAACTACTATCCTTCCTTGACTATTACTCTGGCTATCACCAGATCTTCCTCAAGGAAGAAGACCAGATCAAGACATGATTCATCACGCCCTTCGGTGCGTACTGCTACACCATGTCCTTCGGACTCAAGAACGTTGAGGCAACCGATCAAAGGGCCATCCAGATGTGCCTCGAGCAACAGATCGGCCGCAACGTCAAAGCTTACATCGATAATGTGGTCGTCAAGTCTAAGACCACCGACAATCTTATCGCCGACCTCAAGGAAACGTTCGCCAACTTGAAAAGGTACCGATGGAAGTTGAACCCTTCAAAGTGCATCTTTGGAGTTCCATCCGATATACTCCTCGGCTACATCGTCAGCGCATGTGGCATTGAACCCAACCCCAACAAGGTCTCTGCCATCACCAACATGAAACGGCCAACACGCGTCAAGGATATATAGAAGCTTATAGGCTGCATGGCTGCTTTAAGCCGCTTCATATCACGCCTCAGCGAAAAAGGACTACCGTTCTTCAAACTCCTCAAGGCCTCCGAGCGCTTTTCCTAGTCAGAGGAGGTAGACACAGCTTTCGAGCAGGTCAAGTTGTTCCTAACAAAGCCTCCGATCATGATGGCACCATGGCCAGATGAAACTCTCTTGATCTACATCGCCGCCACTTCTCGTGTTGTTAGCACAGCTATCGTTGTCGAACGCGAGGAGGCCGGGCACGCCTATAAGGTGCAACATCCGGTATACTTCATCAGCGAGGTCCTTAACAAGCCCAAGACTTGGTATCCTCATGTCCAAAAGCTGCTATATGCCATTCTGATTACGTCATGCAAGCTCCACCACTACTTCAAGTATTTCAAGATCGCCATGGTCACCAAGTTCCCTCTAGGGGACATTCTCCCCAACAAACAGGCCAACGGCCGCATCATCAAGTGGGCTATTGAGCTCGGCACTTATTCCATCGAATTCAGAAGCAGGCCTACCATCAAGTCCCAGGCGCTCGTTGATTTCGTCGCTGAGTGGATCGAGATCCAAGAGCCCATCGCCGCTACTTGCCCCGAGCACATGGTGATGTACTTCGATGGCGATCTCAACATCAACGGTGCTGGTGCGGGCATTCTATTCATCACGTTGACCAAGGATAAGCTTCGATATGTTCTCTAAATACATTTTCTAGCCTCCAATAATGCTGTCGAATACGAAGCGTGTCTCCATGGACTCCGTATAGCCATTTAGCTCAGCATCAAATGCCTTATGGTATATAGGGACTCCATGCTGGTCATCAACCAGCTCAACAAAGACTGGTCCTACTCCAGTGAAAACATGGATGCATATTGCATCAAAATCAGGAAGCTTGAAGGGAAGTTGTATGGTATCGAGTACCACCACGTGGTACAAGATCAAAATCAGCTCGCCGACCACCATTCCAAGTTAGGCTCCTCTCGCGCCGTGATTCTATTGGGTGTCTTCATTCAAGATCTTTTGGTACCATCCATTAAGGAAGAGACTGAAGTTCAAGAAGTTCCCCCTGCCGAGCAGCTGGTACTTACAGTACCTTCGTCGGCCACCGATTGGAGGGAACAATTCATCAAGTACCTCACTAGCGCTGAAGTACCCGCTGACAAGACTGAAACCGAACGCTTAATTCATCGAAGCAAGCATTACGTGCTGGTGGACGGCAACTTGATGAGGAAAAGTGCCAAGGAAGGGATACTGCAGAAATGCATCACCCAAGAAGAGGGATTGAAACTACTTCTCGAAATTCACTCTGGTTCCTGCGGCAACCACGCGGCCTCGAGAAACCTGGTCGGCAAAGCTTTCTGAGCTAGTTTTAACTGGACCATGGCCATCTCCAATGAAGAAGACCTCGTCCGACGTTGTGAAGGATGCCAATTTTTCGCCAAGCAAATACACGTGCTGGCATAAGAACTACAGACCATCCTAGCTTCCTAGCCCTTTGCATGCTGGGGACTAGACATGATTGGGCCTTTCAAGCCAGTGCCAGGTGGTTTCCGATACATTTACGTCACCATCGACAAGTTCTCCAAGTGGATCGAATACAAGCCGCTTGTTTCGGCTACTGCTAAGAAGGCAGTCGAGCTCTTTGAAGATATCATCCACAGATTCGGTCTTCCGAATAGCATTATCACCGACCTTGGAACCACATTCACTGGTCATCATTTTTGGGACTTCTATGAAGACCGATGCATCTCCGTCAAATATGTCTCTGTTGCCCATCCTAGAGCCAACGGCCAGATCAAACGGGCGAACGGCATGATCCTTGATGCCCTCAAAAAGAGGCTATATCAGAAAGAAGAAAAGCATTCGGGCAGATGGCTCAAAGAGCTACTAGTTGTGGTCTAGGGACTATGTACTCAAGCTAGATGTAGCACCGTCTCCATATTTTTTGGTCTACAGCTCAGAAGCCATACTACCAGTGGATGTTGCCTTCCGAGCACCTAGGGTGGAAAATTATGATGAAGAGCAAGCCGCAGCTGTTCGGACAGAGGATGTCGATAGGGCCAAGGAGGAACGCCTGATCACCTGCGTCCGCATAGCCAAATATCTAGAAGGCTTGTGGAGATACTACAACTGCAATATCAAAGGTCGTTCATTTGCTGTCGGCGACCTCGTTCTCCGCAGAAAACAAAAAATCAAAGGGATGCACAAGCACTCCTCCCCCTAGGAAGGGCCTTACGCCGTCAAAGAGGTTACCCGACCAGAGTCTTATCACCTACGTGACTTGGACGGAATCAACATCCCCAATTCATGGCACATCGAGCACCTTATATGTTTCTATCCTTGAAACGCTCTAGATATGTATTCTCCACTCCATGATGAATAAAGTTTTGGTCGTCATAATTTGTCTCCATTATTTCTCCATTATGATTTAATCTCCACTTATGGTCGCCGAGCTCTAAGCTACTCCATAACGAACTCTAATATGAAATCGCCATAACTGCACCGCCACGTTTCTCCATATCTCCAACATGTGATTGCCATAAACACTCCGCCATGTTTCTCCATATCTCCGACATGTTTCACCGACCACCGAGCAGCACACGTTCCACTCTGTGCTCTATGGAGAAGACCCAGTCTCCGATCTCTCCCTACACGTGCTACAGGCTCCACGCTCTGCATTATGGGTGGTCGGCTGTGGTTCTTTGGTCACGCCTATTCCTCCTACACGTGCACGGGCTCCACGCTCGACGTTATGGACTATGGGCTAGCTAAGGCCAAAGATTTCAGTAACGAACTAACTACTCGGACGCTACTTATACTGCGTATAATTGTGTTAGGGTTAATACTACAATGATTTCTTCACCGCAATATTACAAACTGCATAAACATGCACATGTCAACATTTATACATACACTTAAATGTCTATCTGCGCCCTTGCGTGTTTTTAACTATTCTTTTCAGTTATTATAGCATACTCTCCGAGCATATCACCGAGCTTCGCCATCATCGTCCGTCTCGCCGAACAAGTCGATGTCACCAGCCAGCTTCTTCGCCGCGTCCTCCACCTCATCCTCTAGCTGCTAGTGCTCCGCCTTGCCCATCCCTTCGGCGAATCCAGACCCTATCGCCTGAAGGTCAACGGCTGGGTAGTGGGACCGGACCACCGCAAGGGCATGAGTAACAGTGGTAACAATGGCGTCGCGGTTGAAGCTCTTGAAGTTGTCCCACGCCGCCTTGCACCTCTCAATGATGGTGTTCGAATGCGGCAAACTACCGTCAGGCTAAGGAGCCACCTCCAGATCGACCCAGTCGAGCACCGGTTTGACTCCGATGACTACGGCATCAAACTTGTCCCTTTGGGTCCTAGTCTCTTGCACCAGCACATCAAACTATGCCTTGACCCTCTGATGGTAGTTTGCAAGCTTTACAAGGTTCCATCAAGCAAGGAAACTACTTCAACAGTAACTCCGACCAGGAAGTACTCACCTTTCAGCTCTTCAGCCAATTTGTCTACTCACCCTGACTCCTTCGTTTTCTCCTCTTGGAGTTGTTCGACGGCTAGGCGTAGCTGGCCAAGCTCCGCATCTTGCTCTACAAGCACAATAGTCATCACCAAAAATATGGTTGTTCAATAATACAAACCACATTCGCTAATACGCCAAACCTGCTTTCTGCTCGGATATGTTCCTGAGCTGCTCGGACTTCCACTCCATCCTCTTTATCAGCTGGCACCACTGCTCGGTAGTCCAAGTTATCCCCTACAAAAATGCCAAGATTATGAAGAAGAACAATCTCCAACATCAAAGATGAACATTACAGATGCAGTATTGACCTTGATTTGTCTCATCACTCCAGCAAGGGCAGACTCCAGTCTCCTCAGCTCCCTGGTGGTGTCCTCCTCCTCAACAACCACCACCTCGTCACCACATCTGCGGAGGATTCAGATAGCCTGGGGTCGAGATTCCTCACGTTCGATCTCTTCCACATCGTCCTCCTTCGCTACGGCTAGAGGCACCACCGGGGGCTCCGTGGTCAGACAGTGGCTCCGACCATGCCCTGCGACGCCTCAGAGGGTGCTGTTTGCTCTTTGAGCACCACCGGCTTCGCCGCCCTAGACTCAGGCATGGCACTAGCATCTCCTGCATTCGCCGCTGAAGACCTGGTGGTTTCCGCCGTTGCCCCGGGCATCGTCGCCGACTCGTTCGCCATCGGTGCCAACTATTCACCACTGCCAAGTCCGCCAGCAGTGGTGGTTGACTCCTCTGTAGACCACCAAGCACCCGAGGACTCTGGGATGGGGTCCACCGTCATCTCCTCCACCCCAGGACCAGCCTTTGTTTGCTCGTCAGTCTAGACGGGCAGGGTCAGATCCTCCATATGCCTTGCTCTACATCAGATCAGCTCGTCAATCGCCAAAAAAAGGATAAGGATATGACAACCAAATAACTCCAAGACAAGGGTACTTACGTAGCGGCTTTCCGGTAGATTTTTCTGAACCGGCGATGCCTACCCGAGCCCCCAGCTGTGGCCTTAGGGTCGATACCTGTGTCTTGGGGTGGAGGTCCTGTGGTCTCTGCCATCAGCCTCTCCTCCACCCGCCACTCTAGGACTCCCCTCGCCTACTGCTCAGGGACTCCCTCCGCCCACCGCTCTAGAACTCCCCTTGCCTGCTGCTCAGGGACTCCCTTCGCTTGCTGCTCAGGGACTCCCATCGCCTGCTATTGGGGGACTCCCTCCTTTCCCTTCGATTGTTCCTCCACGCACGTGCTGCACGGAGGCGCCTTCGTGCTCGGTGGAGGAGCCACTGGAACTTCGTCATCATCCGACCACTCGAACATCGCGGTACTCCACATCCGAGTGGTCTGGCATCGCCAAGCGAGATGTCGCCTGGCTTGAGGGGAGCAGCACCCACCGTCTTTCTCTTCTTCTAGGCTAGCTCATCTGCCGCTGCTCTCTTCCCCTAGACTTTCTTCAACACCGGTGATGGACTCTCCGATGAGATGCTGATGGCTTCCTCCTCAGGCTACGTCGGTGGCCGGGCATCTACGGCCTATGACCAATCGCCCCTTGGCATGCCCGAGAAGTACACCACTCTTTCCTGCGAATGGATCTTTGCATAAGTGAATCAGTCCACTGCACAGCAACGACAAAGGATAAAAAGCATTAGGAACACACAATTGAGATATTTACCTGAGGAGGTAGATTTTTGCAGTGAAAGGGTCTCGTCTGCCCTGGCAAGTTGAATGAGGCAAATGGAGCGAATAGCTCGGTAGCCTACTCTTGCACTACATCCCTCGATAGCATCTCTGCCCTCTCCCGGGTACCATCGGTCTCCCCCTTGAAATCAAAGGCTGTGGGCCCTCTCCTTGTAGGGCTGGATACAGCGCACTATGAAGCTCGCCGCCACCAGTCCACCATTGGTCTTCACACCCTTTATTAAGCCAAGGAGCTCCCTCACTTGCTCCATATCAGCACTGCATGGCATCTCTGACTAGCACTTTTGGCTCTCCGGGATGTGGTCGTCGTCGCAGCGGATGGCAGGGTGGCTCTGCTTCATGTAGAACCACCTGGCGTTCCACCCCTTTAGCGACGTGTTTAGTGGCATAGTAAGGTACTCGCCCACCATTCCATCACGCAGCTGAAGATACACTCTACCGACCACCTTGGAACCATTGCCGCCTCTCTTCTTTAGCCAGAACAGGTGATGGAAGAGGTTGAAGTGGGGAAGGATTCTGAGATACGCCTCACAGAAATGGATGAAGATAGATATGTGCAATATGGTGTTTGGGTGGAGGTTGCACAGACTGACTCTCCAGAACTCCAACAAATCCCTCAAGAACGGGCGAACAGGAAAACCTAATCCGCGCCAAAAGTAGTCCTCAAATACTACAGCTTCGTCGGTATGAGGCATTGGGAAGGGCTCACCGAGGGCTGGCCGCCATCCGGTGGTGACACAGTTGGGAAGAACGCCCGCCTCCACCAATCTATTGAGCTCCGCCTCCCATGTGCGCGACGACACCCACTCTTTGTCACGGCTGGCTCCGGTGCTCGCCTTCTTTGGGCTCGCCTTCTTTGGGTTCATAGCTCCCCTCTTCGGCGCCATCTCTCAGATCCGGATGGGGACTGGCGGTGGAAGCGAGCGTGGATGTGAATCTGGAAATGCGAGGGCTAAGGAAGAAGATGAAATGGCAAAGTGGCAAAGGTGGGAGCACGGGGTGCGGTGATGCAGTTATAAAGCACTCCCCCACCCTTTCGTATTTGAGGGTTTTTGGGAAACCACTCCCACGATTGGCACTCCTCCAAATTCTTCACAACAGCAAGGTGGGCCATTACCTGGGCTTTCACGCAACTGTGGCCTGTATCGCCCATTTATCTCTGCAATTTGTTATGGCTCACCGAATATTCACCGACTTCTCCGCCAACCGTTACGGCTCAGTAATTACTACTGTACAGCCATTACTCCAGTATTTTCTCCATGATTTGTTTTCTCCAAGATTTCCTCTTGTGGCTCGAGGACTATGTCAGCATTACGTCTTAGTTCCTCACCGCATTGGGGATTTCCTTCTGTTGACTGTTGTTTCTGACCCTGGCACCACGTGACCATGTCACCTACTGTCAGGATTGGGGACTAAGTGGGCACACTTCACCTTGCGGTGAATGTGTTTTTTCTCATCTCGAGGCTACGCCCGGGGACTGGCTGCCTGCTCGGCTGGTCATCTGCTATTCTTCTACTTTGGACCCTGGCACCACATGACTACGTCATCTACTGTCAGGCTCGGGGACTAAGTGGGCACACTTCACCTCACGGTGAGTGTGTTTGCTTTAATCTTGAAGACTCCACGCCTCTTGAAGCTGAAGACAACTATCTCCCTTTCTCATGGTCAGATTCTAAGTGGGCACACTTGGTCCGCTGCGAGGAAATTTTTTATTCTGAACTTGAGCTCCTTACACCGTTATGGCAAGCTATACTTGGGTTACACTACTCGGCGATGGCTCACGCTGCTCGGCGATGGTTCACGCTGCTCGACGACGGTTCGCACTACTCGGTGATGGTTCGCACTCCTTGGCAACTGCTCACAACTGCTCGACAACTCATCACGGTGGTCGAACCATGAGTTTGACTGCTTGGCTTTGTTCGCACCTGCTTGGACAAGCTCAAGACGGTGTTGCACAACGGGTACAAGGTGCTCGGGGACTAGCTATGGGGGGTACAACCCCAGATACCCATAGCAGACCACATGGGTTGTGCCACCAGGGGTGGCCCAGCCCACAAGACGAAGCCTTGCGGGGCACAACTCTGCTCGGCGCCTCCCGCAAGACACCAAGAAGATATCCTGAAGATACTATGAGATCTATTAGGATACGTATGATCCCATGATTCCTATAATCTGTTATTACTTTCCGGTTATCTCTCAGATCTAACCGACTAGTAACCCTGCCCCCTAGACTATATAAGGCGGACAGGGACCCCCTCTAAACTCACGCAATATCATACGATAGCCAATACAATCCAACAGACCATAGGAGTAGGGTATTACATCACACTGACGGCCTGAACCTGTCTAACTCGTGTGTCTCTGTTGCCTTCTTATTCTTGATTACACGCCTCTCTGCCGATCAATCTACCTTCGTGGGATACCCTTCGGAGGACTGCCGATGATATTCTATTGACACTAGGGTACAAGCGGGCCGTGTGTTTCGGCGTACCTAGCTAGGCTACATTGATTCGTGAATCGCTGTTTCTATGTGACGGCATGACTTGGCTATGATCTAGCACCGTAGTAAGAACTAGAACATGAAAGATGGTAAAAAGAGTTCTGATTGCTTACCACCTGCTTGAAAGTAGCATAGGTGCTTATATAGAATGGTTACTTAAAGAACTAATGATGACTACTAATAAAAGTTTGAATATAAGGATACACATTTAGTAATGCTTCCTGCAATACAATAACCCACAAGTCAAATAGCCTTGCATATCATTGGAGTCTTTTATTTTCCTCCTGTCGGGTAAGTCTTGCTGAGTACAATCGAGTACTCAGGGTTTTATTCCCCCTGTTGCAGGTGATAGGTGAATGCTAGGGCTGACACTTGTGTGTGGAAACCTCCTGGTGGGCTCAACGAGGATTTCCTTATGTTGCAGACATAGAGTTATTTATAACTTTCACCCAAAAATGTTTTACAAAGGAAAGAATTACAATATGTTATCATTCCATGTATATAGATGCTCCTCAAGTTATCGTTTGAACTTGTCATTACCTAAATTTTGGTTTCTGCTGAAAACTCTGATAACATTGTTATATTCCATTGTTATAATCAATTGAGGTAATATTTTGCTGTTGTATTAAGAGATGTAAGAAATGACTAAAAATATTGTAAGATTTATCCTCTCATTTATGATCCTGATGGAAAAATGTGGATTTTTGAGTTCTCCCTTGTGGTGTGCTCGACAGAACTGCATAGTTAAGTGCTCTCTCTTGGGTACTTAGTGTCTAATGGAAGACAAGTACCCTTGGGAGGGAATTAGATTAGGCGGTTCTGCCACACCCCGCCGGGGTTGAAGAAGAAGGTCACCGTCATCACTAGGAAGGAGAAGCACCTGGCGGTGTTGATGAAGGAGAAGTAGCTGGCGGTGGTGAAGAAGAAGGCCAGACTACACAGGCCCTCTTCCTCGGCCACGGCCTCGAGGGCAGCGGGCAAGAAGTCGGTGGTGGTGCTCGCGGTGGACTCGGATAGCGAGAAGGAAGGAGAACCCATGGAGGCAAGGAGGAAGGAGAGGAAGGCCACGCAAGCGGCGCAACGGCGACGCCTTCTTCCTTGGCTGTGACGCCAAGGGCAGCAGCCACCAAGATGTGCGACCACTGCTTGGAGGGAGGAGCCAGGACGTGCCGTTTATGGCTCTGCGGTGGCATCAACTGCGGTGAAGTCAGTGGTTCAAGCTCCACCCATGGCCAGGTAATGCACTCTTTAGATTACAACTTCTTATATGTAGGTTTTCTTTCTTAATTTCATGATAGTTTTGTTGGTAGCCTCTGAATTGGAAGAGTTTGTTGCTAAAATAATTTGGCTCATGCTATTCACTCATCCCGGACCCAGATGGAGCAGAGAAAACAACTTAGTGTAGAATAAATGCAGATGCAACTCAAGTTTTTATACAAGCAATGTAAACTGTCTGTATTTTGTAGCAGCATTGTGCTTTGAGTAGATTGCTTTATCTAGATGTTTATCATAGATCAATGATTTTAATCTTGTGAATAATTTTGATGGTGCCACTTCAATATTTCAGCATTGTGATTTGAGTAGATTGGGTTTCATCTCTTTGGGGTAGCTCTAAGTCTTTATGTGCATTATTAGCAGCAGCTAGATGTTTTATTTTTTCTAATTTGCTATGATTCTGGAGTTCACAAGGTCATGGACTTTGTAGCCTATAATTGATTATATGAAACTTATATGAATCTGATATGTATGCTGGATAACGAAACTTATATGAATGCAAATGAAACTTATATGTAGGTTTTTTTTGTCACAGTATCTAGATTTGTGTTGGATTTTGATATATGTTTCTATAACTGTTTCTGTGTGCATATAGGTTTGATCTTATCAGCTCCCTCTAAGTATCATGCATGAGGCCCTGGATGTAGCTCTAAAACCCATCATGAAGAACATAGGCAGTCTTTAGCGGAGTGTTGACTAACTCAAGAAAGAGAAGGCTAAGCATCTCAAGAAGAACCTGGACGACCTTGGTGACCAACTGGCATCCGTGGTTCAAAATGTGCTTGACCTCCAGAGCAAGTTGCAGGGTGCCATGCCTCCACCGCCGACGAACAACTAATGATGATGTGATGTTGTGTTAACTCTGTGCTGATGAAACTCTATGTGAATGTAAACTCTGTGTTAACTTTTGGTGATGATGTAATTGATGCAAACTTGATCTGTCACATATATACTTTGGCTAGAAATGCATCTATGTATATATTAATATATTACATATATATTGTTGCTGGTTTGTTAATGGCTGGAGTGAAAATGGAGGAATATAAGCAAATTCACCAATGCTTTAGTAATAAAAATCACATTTTTCAGTAGACTTAGTTCACATTGCAAGTTTCACAAAAGCTTCACACAAGTTCATCATTGTTCACAGAGAAGCACACGGTCGGAGCACACCTGATCGAGTACACTACAGAGAGGAACGAGTTAGAGTCAGACTCGAGCTCAACCACAGCCATGGCGGTGCGACGAACATAGAACGGTCGCGTTGCGGCGCTTCGGCAGATTCAGCATGGTATAGGTTAGTCTAAGGGCTCAGGCAGCATCAGCAGCTCACCGCGATGTCGATGCGCTACTTGGTTGAACCGGGGATGAGGCGGAGCTAGATGACCAGTGATGATGGCGAGTGCGGCGGCGCAAACTGGTGGTGAGGTCACCGTTCCACCGTGACCTGCATGATAGAGGTAAAAGAATGGAGCCGATGAGCATCACGGAGTCACAGGAGAGCTAAAATAATAAACGAGATCACCAAAGGAGCACCGGAACGAACTAGCCATGGCGAGCTACCCATGGTGGCCATGGTGGCACAGCCGCGGCAGCAACCGACGCCGAAGGCGATTGCGGGGGCGAGAGGTGGCTACAGCGGTTCGAGGAGGACGGCAAAAACTAGGCGGAGCTGGGAGCGTGGAAAATTGGTACAAGATGGAACAACGGCGATGAATTTCGTCGTCGAGTGGCGCGGCGGTGCTCCGACAGAGAAGATGGAAAGAGAGGAGTGCTGGCGGCTCGAGCTTAAGACTTGCTCACCTATGCCTAGCCGCCTACGCGCGGCCCTCCTTTCGTCGCCCGCCACAGCAGTGCGCCCCGCCGCCTGCCGCGCGGCCCTCCTTTCGTCGCCCGTCGCGGGCCTTCGCGCGCGGAGCGCAAGTCCGCTCGCCTCCCGCCAACTCCACCCGCGCTCCTCGAAACCACGCAAGAGCCACTGCCCGCTGTGTTCCGTACGCGCCAAGTACCTCCCTCTGCCCGTTAGCACGTGCCAACAGCTAAGTACGCAGGCCAAGTACTATAGACGTGCGTATGGAACACACGTCTGTCATAAAGTACAGACGTGTATAGAGGAGGACGCGTCTGCTACAAGTAGGATTACTCAAGACGCGTGTTAGAAACACGCATCTGCAACAACACACGCATCTGCAATAAGAGATCTTACTACATACGTGTGTCACGTACGCGCGTCCGTATAGTTTGATCCTGCTATCCAAGACTCGAAAATCACAACACGCGTCTGTAATAACTGCTGCAGATACAGACGCTTTTTTACATACACACGTCTGTAGGTTTATCTCAGATGCCTTTTACCAACACGCGTCTGTAGTAAACGCTTATTACAGACGTGTGTTGACCTCGCCGGACTGACGACCCCCACCAATGACTTACTATAGACGCGAATCAGGAAGGCGCGTCTGTAGTTGTACTACATCAGACGCGCCTTACTGGTCGCGTCTATGGTGAGGTGGTAGGTATGTGGCTTTTTTACATAGTGATTGGCAGGCAGACCAATCATTTACACATCGACAAAAAAGTTAAGGAGGTTCATATGATGGGTCAAAAAAGCTACAAAGGTCAATATTGAGTCATAGAAACATATGGGTAGTATGAAAAATTAAAGCTATAATATATTTATATATAAATAATTATGCACTTTGCAATGGAAGAAAAAATATACCAAGGTGTATTTTAATTCGATACAGGTTTAATAGGATATTGTTATTTATTGTCAGCGTTAACTTATCTTATGGATGTGACAGTCATCACAAAATAAATTATAAAAGCATAAAACATAAGTAGATATGCATGTACCATTCATGTTATCATTTTGCATGAATGTTTAATAGTTTTTTCTTTCGTTGCAACGCATGAGTATATTTGCTAGTAATATGTAAAGAGAGTACCGTGGGCAATGCCCATGTGATATACTCCCTCCGTTTTTTATTAGATGCCATATTTGGTTTCGCTACATAGACCGAGGTGGAGATTAAGGGGGTGTTTGGTTCCTCCTAAACTTTAGTCGTTGTCCTATCGGATGTTTGGACACATGCATGAAATATTAAATATAGACTAATTACGAAATTAATTGCATAGTTTGCGACTAATTTGTGAGACAAATCTTTTAAGCCTAATTAGTCTATGATTTGACAATGTGATGCTACAGCAACATGCGCGAATGATGAATTAATTAGGCTTAATAAATTTGTCTCGTAGATTACTGACGGATTCTGTAATTTGATTTTTTTTATTAGGCTCTGTTTGGTTCCGAGCTCCTAAAAGTTTTAGTCAGCCTTCTAAAACCTCCTAAAAGAGTGTTTGGTTTCACCTCCTAAAACTGACTAAAAGCAATAAATGCACTGGCAAAAAGACCATGCAGCCCTCCTCCTTACCCCTCCTCCTCCTCTGCATGCGCCTGGTACTTTCTCTGCATGTCACCTCCTCCTTCTCTGGATGCGTGTGATCGGGAGGGGTAGTGGGGGTTCAGGATGGACTTTAGGAGCTTTCAGGAGGGGTGGAGCTCGTAAAGTTTGTGGATCCTCCTAAACTTGTTAGGAGATTTTAGGAGCGGATGTTTGGTTCTTTTGGCAGATTTTAGACAGATTTTAGCTCCTAAAATTTTTAGAAGAGAAATCAAACAGGTTCTTAGTATCCAAACACTACATACAACATCTCATATAACACCTCCTAAATTTTAGTTCCGGCATTCAAATACCCCCTACCTGCGAGGTAGGCTAGGTCCTTTTTTATCTGATTATGCGGTCTCGTTATCCCTACCTGCATGGCTGCATGCAAGATAAATCACGGACGAGCGCAGAATGTTTGCAGCATCCGGCCCCACACTTTGGCGCAGATCAACCGAGGCAACATCAGTTTAACGGAACGAAACGATTAGACACAAATACGACATCTAAGAGCAACTCCAACAACCACTTGCCTAAAATTAATGGTCAAATTTCATTGTTTAGTCATTTTGTAAAATATAAAAAACTCGTAAAAAAAAGAAGAGGTCCACAACAACCTTGGTATTTTACAAAGTCAAAGTCAGATATAAAATATGGATTAGTCAATGGTATAACTAATTATTTCATGAACCGGAATCTTGGACGGATTATTGTCTAATGAAATCTAAACAAATGTATTTATGTAATTTCTGACGAGGGCTGCCGTGTGAAAAATCAAGAGAGGTCTCCTGTCATAATTATTAACAGATAGACGAATCCTTTACACATTGACAAAAAAATTGAGGTTCATATGATACGTCAAAAAAGCTACAAAGGTCAATATTGAGTCATAAAAACACAAGGCTAGTATGAAAAATTAAAGTTATAATATATTTATATATAAATAATTATGCACTTTGCAATGGAAGAAAAATATACCAAGATATATTTTAATTCGATACATATTTGCTAGTAATAAGTAAAGAGAGTACCGTGGGCAATGCCCATGTGATATACTCCCTCCGTTTTTTATTAGATGCCATATTTGGTTTCGCTACATAGAGAGATTAACTACGAGGTAGGCCGGGTCGTTTTTTATCCGATTATGCGGTCTTGTTATCCCTACCTGCATGCCTGCATCAAGCTAAATCACGGACGAGCGCACAATATTCGCAGCATCCCGCCCTGCACTTTGCGCATGGCGCAGAACAAACGAGGCAACATCAATTTAACGAAACGAAACGATTAGATACAAATACGACATCTAAGAGCAACTTCAACAACTACTTGCCTAAGATTAGTGACCAAATTTCATTGTTTAGTCATTTTATAAAATAAAAAACTCATAAAAAAGAAGAGGTCCATAGCAACTTTGGTATTTTACAAAGTTAAAGGCAGATAGCAGGCGGTCGTGGTTAGCTATATATGACCACCGAAAATCAAGCAGCCTGTTCGTTTGGCTGTGGCTTGTCGTAAACGATCGTAAATTTTCAGCCGGAACAGTATTTTTCTCTCACACAAACCAGCCAGCAGTACTTCTTCACGAACCAGCAACGAAACGAACCAGCCAACCGAACAGGCTGGGCGTAGCACACGGGATACTAAACTTCAGCCTGTTCGTTTGGCTGGGCTTGTTCGTTGCTGGATCATGAAGAAGTACTGCTGGCTGGTTTGGTGTAAAAGAAAAATACTGTTTCGACTAGAAATTTACGATCGTTTATGAGGAAATAATCCCAGCCGAACATGCCGCTCGTTGGACGACGACAGCGCTTCCAGCTAGCTTGCACTGGCCCAGACGCTCAAAGAGGAGAAAATTTTGTATTTGACCCTAAAAATAATGCTCCTTTCTTATTTGACATTGAAACTGAAAATCTTTCCTATATGTCCTGAACTCGAGTTTTTCTTTCTATTTGACACTTCCGTCAGTTTGGATGGTTAACGGCGTCAAGTCCTATGTGAAAAGTCCGTTTTACCCCTAGAGTTTTTTACAGTCCTGGCATTCCATGGTTAATATTGCTATCTTTTATGAATGTTTTTATCTTAAACTGCAATGTTTCATAAAAGATAGCAATATTAACCATGGAATGCCAGGACTGTAAAAAACTCTAAGGGTAAAACGGACTTTTCACATAGGACTTGACGCCGTTAACCATCCAAACTGACGGAAGTGTCAAATAGGAAAGAAAAACTCGAGTTCAGGACATATAGGAAAGATTTTCAGTTTCGATGTCAAATAAGAAAGAAGCATTATTTTAGGGCCAAATACAAAATTTTCTCCTCAAAGAGTCACAGGTCACAGCAGAGCGCGCGGGTGTGACAGCGAGAGGTTGGCAAGCCGGCCGGGCGTCGTACTGTATGTCTGGCCCAGGGACCCTTTAGTACAGGGGGCGCATCAACTAGCAGTCTATCACCACCACCTGCGCCATAGAGGCACGCGGATCCCGGTCAATTGTGCTGCGAATGCCTGTTGCCTAGGTGCCTGATGCTGCGCGCGAAGGCACGCGATGAGCCTTGGATGGGGTCTGGTCTCATTTTTTTTAGCCAAAAAGGTCTGATCTCGTTCAATCGTTCACCCGGGCGTCTATCATATACAGAAAAAAAAAATACAATGAATAATACAGTGACGAAGATATCGAATTTACTCTCATCACAAAATTTGGGAGATGGCTGTTGCTACGGTTCCTTGCTATTGCTAAGCTCACTGTTGACTAGTAACACATGTAAGTATGTATAAATATGGAACATCCAAGACAGAAACACCAAGAATAGTTTTCATTAAATGGACGAGAAGCAGTACAAATTAAATGATCAGATGATCTCGATATGACAGCAACACACGTGAAGAGAAAATGTACAAAAATCACAAGCACATGCACCAAAACACAGAGTAGTGTACACATCATGAAAACAGTACAAGAACAATTAGCCAAATACCATCGAGGCACTGGTTGTCTCCTACTGCATGCGGCGCCGCTCACTCATGCAGCGTGGCATACGTCACATAGCTGAAGTAGTCCCTAACCTTCCTCTCCCCCGGCGCCACCGCATCCTTGGCAGCTGCGGTGGGGCACGTCATCTCAGTGCTTGCCACCGCCGGGCAAGTCTTTGGCTGGCTCTGGAATGCAGCGCACTCCGCCGGGCGCCTCTGGTTGGCGAGCTCCGGAATGCAGTTGCTCTTCACGTCCAGCACGCCATCTTTTATCAGCGCCGCGCATGCCGGCCCGACCGAGGTGAAGTAGTTGCCGGACAACGTGAGGTTGGCGAGTCGGCCGGCAGGCCCGGCGAGCTTGCAGAGCGCGTCGGGTACATGGCCGTAGAGGCGGTTTCCGGCCAGGTTCAGCTGCTCAATGCTGCTGAGGCAGGAGAAGGATGACGGGATCGGGCCGGTGAGCTGGTTCATCCCGGCATCAATGACCGCCGCCTTGGTGAGCATGCCGAGCTCGGGGGCGAGACAACCGGAGAGCTGGTTGTTCAGGAGGAGAATCTCGAGAAGGGAGTCTTTCAAGTGCGCTATAGATGGGGGAATTGGCCCTGTTAGCCTGTTGTTGGCCAGGGCGAGGAAACTCAGTTTGGAGAAGCCAAGATCTGCAGGAAGTTGCCCGGACAGGTTGTTATAATTCAACAGGAGAGCCTTACCATCCGTAACTCCAGGAATGATGCCACCTCCCTTATTAGAGCCAGTTCCAATACGAATTCTAAAGCTAATCATGCCAGTAATACAGTGAATCTTGGCTGCAGCACGCCCAGTAGCTTCGGAATAGTCCTGAACTTGGAGATCATCATTGTCGTCGACACTAAGATCGTACAGGTATTCAAGGCCTGTGAGCTGGGGGATGCCGTTGCCGAAGTTGTTGGAGGCTGCATGGAAGAGTGCGACATCGGGGAGCCGGTCGACGAAGCCTTGCAGCTTCGGTGCACGCAGACCAAAATCATTGAGAATTACTGCCGTGACTGTGAGCTCCTTAGCTCGGCCCATCAGTGTTGCACAGTAGAAGCCAACGTAGCTCTTCTCGCCGCACACTAGTACAGAACCGAGCTTTACTCCCGGTGGGGAACCCCCTCTAGTCCCGGTTCCCCACCCGGGAGCAAGCATCCGGGACTAAAGGGGGGGTCCTTTAGTCCCGGGTCAGGAACCGGGACTAAAGGAGGACCTTTAGTCCCGGTGGGTAACACCAACCGGGACTAAAGGTGCCTCCTGACATGCCACGATGGCCGGCACCTTTAGTCCCGGTTGGTAATACGAACCGGGACTAAAGGTTTTTTTCTTTTTTCTTTTCTTTTCATTTTTTTGTTTTCTTTTCAAAATAGGTTTTCGAAGTCGTATTGTACGCTGCTAATTATACATTTATACGCGCATATAGTATGTTTCGGTTCAAGCACAATGAACGTATTAAATCACACAATTCAATCATATAAATATATATATATATATATATATATGCATGCATGCATCATATATATATTTACATGCATGCATGCATATGTGTATTTTACATTATATTATTTCATGTGCATATATTACAAAAGATTGCATTATAGTTGTTGTGACATAACAAGTTTCTTCTCATCCTCTAGCTTGGCTTCAATGGCAGTGTTGGGTCGAAGTAGAACTCGCCCTTGGAATCGATGACCTGCTCATTAAAAAATCCGGCTATAGACTCTTGAATTGCTTTGATTTGGTCTTGCCGTATGACCTTTTCCTCCAACCATCGAGTCTACAGGTTTGAATTAAAGGAAAATAAATTAATATATGTACATATATATATATAAAGACATAGTAACACAATCAATAATAATAATTAAATGAATATATAGTGTATTTTTAACGTACTTTGAGTCTCTCTGTAGGAGTTCTTTGGGAGACCACCTTGATAAACTTGCAAACATAGTAACCACAGTAGTTGTTCCCCTGTTCCTGCCTCAGACACCACTTTACGAGAAAAAGATTTGTCATCCAATCTGGTGATCCGGTGAAAGCTATATGTTTAATTAATAAAGATGATGCGATTCAGGGGACTTACTTTCAATGGGATTACATTCAGTGGCGCTTTGCATTTTTCCATGTGTTGCTTCTCAATAAAGGTTTTCCAAACACTGCCCAATAAAAAATTTGCCACGTCATCAGATATAGTTAATCATCATGTTTGTGTGTATATATAGTTGCTAGAGATCTCGAAATTACCTCTGGATAATATCTATCATATCTTGGTAGTCTTGTTGTGGTTTTCTCATCGAGTCATAGATTATCAAGTGACTTTTCACCAGATCGATGTCCATCAATATCCAGTGATTGCTGCATGTGTTTATAGGATATAACGCATAACACTCATTAATTAACTAGAATCAACATATGAGCCATTAAGGCTATGATCGACATGATTAACACTCACTTGAAGTTATAGGGAAAGAGTATATCCTTCTTGTGGCGTTGGTTCACTAAGAAGTTCATGAGGTTACTCTCTGACTCAGACTTCCAATTAGTCATTGGAGTAATTGGGTCTTTGAATACTATATGGGGATCAACAAAACCAATTTCATTGCAGCCTTCCTTTCTGAGCTCTGTCATTGTAAATCTGCATATATATAGTACTTGTTAGGATAATTTATATGCATATACACACATATGATGAGTTTAATAATAGATCGAAAGAATTATTACTTACAGGCAATAGCAGCTAATGATAACTTTGTCCAGAGAGGTCAGGTGGCATAGTTGATGAAATTCTGCAAAGTCAACATACATAACATCATCGCCACGGAACCAATGTTCGTCTCTAATTCTGACACCAACGCAGAAGTCTCCACTGGTAGACGCCTGCATGTACCACTTGTTTAGCAGGTACATTTGCGTCCCCAGATCAGATAAGGCTTGAGGGTTGTATAGACTCTGGCCTAGTACAAATTTTTTCTTCCAAATATCAACCTCCGCCGCACTCTCAATGTTTCCATCACCAAACATCTGGTAAAGGTCGAGACCAGTCTCATCAAGAAATTCACCAAGGTGATCCAAATCGACATCCGGAGGTATGTTTGCCTGATGCATTAATCCTAAATTCGAACCATATTCATTACCAACAACTAGCGGGGGGATTGATTGGTGCGCTTGTTGTCCGAGTTGGGCAACTCCTTTCCCTGCCCGCTTCTTTTTCTGTGCCGCCTCAATTGACTTGGTGAGAGTGCGGTCATAGTCTGATAACGTTGATTTGGACGGCTTACGAGATTCCCGCTGTTGATGCTGGTAAGAAATCACCTTTTTTCTTAAAATATCCGGAGCTACGAAGAAGTACGGTTTCTCTGGGTTTCTCCTTGCTTCTTGATTCATTTTAAGTTTGTCATAGAATCTAGACATGTCTTTTTTATATGCATCAGTTCCTTCTTCCTTCTCTTCAGATATTATTTTGGGAATAACCCTTGGTTTTACGGTGGCTTTCTTTGCAGGCGGGGACTGGTTCTTCGTTTGAGGGGCTGGCCTCTTGCTAGGCTTCTTGGTAGGTGGGGGCGGGGGAGGCGTTGGAGACCTCCTTGGAGGTGTTGGCAGCGGCGTTGGAGACCTCCTTGGAGGTGTTGGCAGCGGCGTTGGAGACCTCCTTGGAGGTGGCGGCTGTGGCGTTGGAGACCTCCTTGGAGAGGGTGTGGATGCAGCCTCGTCTTCCAACACAATGTCATCGTACAGAGCACTATGATGATCTGGCGATTGAACAATTGGATTTAGATTGGGGGAGGATCTGCTACAAAAAAAGGAATGACATATTATTATGAGCAGATTGTTAATTATTTAAGCCAATACAAATTAATGATGTAGTGTTTTCATCCGCACATACCTATGGTGAGGTAGTTCAGGAGGAGGTGGAGCCGACATCCCTGGAATGATGATGTAGCGCTTGCGCCATAGAATGAATGTCTTCTCCGCTTCTCCTAGAGTCTTCTCGCCATCACCTCCAGGAATGTCAAGAGGCAAATCACTAAAACCTTTTTCAGCTTTATCTACCGAGATGGTGGCATATCCTTCTTGGATTATATTCCCATGAATCCTTGGTGTCTTGGTTCGGTCGATAGGATTAACAAGACCGATAGCCACCTTGATTGTGGAATTCTCCTTCGGAATGTGTAGCTCACACGTTGTACAAGGTTCAGTGACGTCATCCACAGGGAAGCGCAGTCCTGTGTCCCCTTGATTTGGTATCTCCGTGGAAGCGCAGCTGCTTTTCAACTGAACAGATTGGCTAATGTTGATTCCTGGCTCTGATGCCTGCTTGCTTGCACTCACTGCTATTTGCACTTGCCTTTTGATTTCCTCCTGCATTCTCGCTTCAAGGTTTTTTTCCCGCTCCTGTGCTTCACGCACCGCTTCCTCCAACCTCTGGAGCCGGTGTGCCTCTTCTTCCTTCTTTCTCTGGCGACTTCTGTAGGAAGGTCTGTCCTGAGGGAATCCATGCTCCCACGAGACACTTCCTTTGCCTCTAGTTCGGCCACCATGTTCAATAGTCCCGATGGCGTATGTCAGCTCATCCTTCTCTCTGTTGGGCCTGAACGCACCACTAGCAGTAGCTCTCTGAGCATAAAACAATCTTTCTGCTGCTTCTTGCAGTCTTGCGCCATAAACGCACTTCCCTGTCTCCTGGTCTAGTGTTCCCCCATGAGCGAAAAACCAATTCTTTGCACGTTCTCCCCACTCGAGTGATTCTGGTCTGATACCCTTGGCAAGAAGGTCTGCTTCCATTTTGTTCCACTTCTTAATGGCAGTCGGGTAGCCACCTGATCCCAAGGTATGGTGGTATGTCTTCTGTTGGGCATTATGTTGGTTCTTTATCACCCGACTCACACCCTCTTCCGAAGTCTTGTACTGTACAAACTCATCCCAATAGGGCCTCTGCTTTGAGATCGGGCCTGGGACAGTAAAATCTGGTGCTATGTTCTTCTTGACATACGTCGTGTATAGGTGTTTCTTCCAAGTCTGAAACTGGGTGGCCATCTTCTTCATTGCCCAATCCCTAACTCGCTCCTTCAATTCATCACCATCTATTATATCATCATAATCATCTGTTTGGAGCGTGAAATGTACCAAGACATCATTCCAAATTAACGCCTTGTCACGATCGGAGACAAAACTGATATGAGGAGCATTGGTCTTCTTCTTCCATTCACGGGTACTAATCGGGAGTCGGTCCCGTACAAGGTAACCACAGTGGTGCACAAATTTCATTTTATTCGGCCCCCCCGGTTCTCCTGTATCCACATTGAACTCTGAGATGATGAAGCGACCCTCCAATGGCTTTTTGGGACCTCGAACATTTTTACTCTTCGTTGTAGTTGTTGATGTCGATCCAGAGGGCTACAAAACATAAACATTATTTTTAATGTCATGAGCACACATAGGACATATGATAATATATATATATAGCTAATAATAAAAAATATATACTTGGCCAATATGTTGTTGCTCATTTTGTTCAAGAGCTAAGTACTGACTCCCGTCATCTACATCCTCTTGCATGTTATTTTTAGCACCATCATCGCCGGCAACTTGAGTGCCAGTGTTGATCAAATTCATCATCAACTCCTCCTCATCCATATTTCTCGGGTCGGCCATCTAGCTTCAAAAAACAAAACCAATATATAGTACGTCAAATCTTTGCTTATTACATGCGTAAAATCTACAAACAATATGCATTATTAAATCTTGCCCCTCGATCACGGACGCAATTCGCCACACTAGGACGAACTACGTCGGTACTAGGGCGAATTAGGGCACGAGAAAGGGCGGTGTGACAAGAGTGGCGGTGCTCCACTCCGCCGTATATATGTCTGTACACATGGGTGAACGAGGGCGGCGGTGCTCCGCCGTATACATAGAAACGCATGGACGAAATGCATATGAATACAAATGACGTATATATACGTGTCGGCGCGGTGGCCGGTGTGCTGACGACGATGACGTGAGGCGGGCCGGCGTGCTGACGACGACGACGACGACGTGAGGCGGGCCGGGGCGGTGTCGGTGCGTGATGTTGTGATCCTATGTACCATGTGATCAACCATGTAGTCATTCATCATATGAGAAAATTCTATGTTAATAATATAAGTATAAGTCATTATGAAATGTAAGTATATGTGTCTTATTGCTCATATAACCATTACTATTTCCGAAATGATAAGAATTTATTTTCTTCTTTTACAGGCGATCTCTGATGCTATGATATAAAGTTTGAAGATAGTCTTCCCGGAAAAAATATGTAATGCTCATATTACTTTAGCAACATTAATATATTATATCTGTATATTCAAAGTTCACAAATGAAGAAACATGTGATATTTTTGATAAACTAAAAAACGCTTAGTTTACAAACTGGGTATCAAAATTGAGTTCCTATTTGACCATTATATATCCTACAACAAATCCTTCAAAAAAAAAGACCCTACATGAATATATTTGGATAAAATTTCGTTAACAAACATTGATCTATGAAGATAGAAAAAATTCTTCTATTAATGTAGCGTTGTTTCCGAATAACAATGCTCGCAGATCAAAGTGTTCCTGTTTGTACTCATCCCACACACGTACACCTTCTTTATTCCACAAAATGAGAAGTTCATCAATAAGTGGTCTCAGGTACACATCGATGTCATTGCCAGGTTGCTTCGGGCCTTGGATGAGCACAGGCATCATAATGAACTTCCGCTTCATGCATAACCAAGGAGGAATGTTGTAGATACTTAGAGTAACAGGCCAAGTGCTATGACTACTGTTCTGCTCTCCAAAAGGATTGATACCATCTGTACTTAAAGCAAACCTTAAGTTTCTTGCGTCATTTGCAAACTCCGGGAATTCTCTGTCGATTGCTCTCCACTGGGACCCATCAGCAGGGTGTCTCAACATATTGTCTACCTTACGGTCTTCTTTGTGCCATCGTAACAATTTTGCATGTTCTTTGTTTCTGAACAGACGTTTCAAGCGTGGTATTATAGGAGCATACCACATAACCTTGGCAGGGATTTTCTTACGTGGACGTTCGCCCTCAACATCACCAGGGTCATCTCGCCTGATCTTATACCGCGACGCATGGCATACCGGGCATGCATCCAATTTCTCGTACTCTTTGCCACGGTATAGGATGCAGTCATTAGGACATGCATGTATCTTCTCTATTTCTAGCCCCATAGGACAGACAACTTGTTTTGCTTCGTAGGTAGTGGCGGGCAATTCATTGTACTTCGGAAGCATCTTCTTTTGGATTTTTAGTAACTCTCCAAATCCCTTGTCAGATACACCATTCTTTGCCTTCCATTGCAGCAATTCTAGTGTGGTTCCCAACTTTTTCTGCCCTGCATCACAAGTTGGGTACAACAATTTCTTGTGATCTTCTAGCATCCGCTCGAACTTGATCTTCTCCTTTTCACTTTCACATTCTCTTTGTGCATCACGAATGACCTGACAAAGATCATCAGCCAGCTCATCTTCTGCGACTACCTCTTCTTCAGCTTCTCCCATTGCAGTATCATTGAAGCACGCACCATCAGGAATAATATCATTGTCGTCCCATTGTTCTTCTTCATCTTCTTCCATTACAACACCGGTTTCTCCGTGCTTTGTCCAACAAATATAGTTTGGCATGAAACCCGACTTGAACAAGTGTGAATGAAGAGTCCTTGAGCAAGGATATTCCACCGTATTCTTACATATGGCACATGGGCAGCACATGAAACCGTCGCGTTTGTTTGTCTCGGCTGCACGTAATAAAGAATGCACGCCGTCAATGAACTCTTGTGAGCGGCGATCAGCATTATACATCCAATGACGGCTCATCTGCATTACATGACATAAATATCATATTAAAACCTAGATCATAATTAATTATTTATACAACATGCGTGCCACCACAAAAGATACAAATTTATGAAAGCATCGCTACAATGTAGACAATCCCAACTACCACTAAAAGAACTAAAGCTAAAATACATTTCAGGAGCACAAGGATTTCGCGACCAATCTCAACTAAAACAGACAGATCCCCCGATTGTGCAACATCTTTGGGCTTCTTCGGCTGGATCACTGCCTCATTAGCCGCCGTATCTGCCTGTTGTGCAAGATATTTTTGCACGAGTTCAACATACTCTTCCTCCCAGTAGAAGCCTGAACATCGTCCACTGCCATCCCACTGAAATTAAAACAAAAAATTAGAACTTTAATCACAACCATCATGAAAATAGGTATAAACTAACCATAATCATTAAATACGATAAAATAACTCACATTGCGATCCGGACACTTGTAGAAGATACGATCCTTGTTGGGACCCTCCTTCTTCACTCGGTACTCCATCACAATCTTCATCTCATCACGACACTTGCCGCATGGAATGAGAGGAAGGCCCGGCCTAAGTCGCTTTGGAAACCCATGAGAGGCCGAGGACCCGGAAGCAGTTGCCATCTACTCTCTATACTCATTTTTTAATACACTATAAATTTCTTCTTTTATAAACAAATAAAATTAACAAACTATAAAATTATCTAGATCTCTAAACAATGATATTTTTAATGGTCATTGTGTTCTCGTCTTTTACTGCGGCAGGTAAGTAATTCATATGATATTTCCGCAAATTAACAGAAGAATGGGAATGTACACACATAACAGACTACTACGACGATATCGGGACGTGTGAATAAATAACCATCCGTACTAGTTGACCTTGCTTACGTGATCATCTCGGCGAGCATTTCTCCACCGGACAGCACCGTACTTGGTCAAGGAAGAGCTCCGATTCTATGAGGAAGGGAACACGGTCTCCCACGACCGTTGTCGCTCTCCCTCGTAGAATCAAAGCTCCTCCTTGATGTCCGTTACCGCTCGACAGAGAACATGCTTGCCGAGCTGAACACGGTCCGCAAGTTCAACTAATACGGATTTTCTATAATTTTCTAACTATTTTCTAAGTTTTTATTTATATATACTACGTTTAGGTACGGTGATTGACAGACTACTACGACGATATCGGGACATGTGAATAAATAACCATCCGTACTAGTTGACCTTGCTTACGTGATCAGCTTGGCGAGGATTTCTCCACCGGACGGCACCGTACTTGGTCAAGGAAGAGCTCCGATTCTACGAGGAAGGGAACACGGTCTTCCACGACCGTTATCGCTCTCCCTCGTAGAATCAAAGCTCCTCCTTGACGTCCGTTACCGCTCGGCAGAGAACATCCTCGCCGACCTGAACACGGTCCGCAAGTTCAACTAGTAAGGATTTGCTATAATTTTCTAACTATTTTCTAACTTTATATTTATATATACTTTAACCTTCTTTCATGTAAATATGCAAGCTTAAAGTGATTTTGAGCTCAAATTGCTTACAAATGAAAAAAAACCATAATAAAGAACCATAAATATATATAGTGAATAAAATGGCATAAGAAAATGGTAAAAAATGAGAGTATGAGATTGATAACCTTTACAACTGAAGAATCGACGGAGGAATCGAAGAATGGATGGAGGAACAATGGAGGGAGGGAGGAAGCAAGAACACTACTGCAGTGAGCTTCAAAATGTGCTGAGCTCGGGCTCGGGGAGGAAGGAGGAGACGACCGATTTATAAAGGGAGAACATTTAGTCCCGGTTGATAGATCCAACCGGGACTAAAGGTAACTTTCCAACCCCGGGCGCAGCCACGGCCCGGGAGTAGACCTTTACTCCCGGTTGGAGCCACCAACCGGGAGTAGAAGTCTACCTTTAGTCCCGGTTGGTGGCTCCAACCGGGACTAAAGGTCCCTGCCACCTCTGTCTGGCGCAGTAGCCGTTGGGCAGGGGCCTTTAGTCCCGGTTGGATCCACCAACCGGGACTAAAGGTATTTCTAGTCCCGGGGGCAAAAAATTCCGGGACTAGAGTCCATTTTGACCGAGGATCAAAGGTCTGTTCTCTACTAGTGGCAGATGTCATTGCCGGTCCACGTGCCGGTGATATTCTTGGGATCCGAAGTGATCGTGCTCTTGAAGCTTTGAATGACGTGGTAAGCGCGGTACAGCCGATCGTTTGGAAAATCGTTTGGCCGTAGGTTGTTGTATGATAGAGGATGTTGGTTCGTCTTGGGGGATGCTTGATCTAGGCTGGACGGGTGTGCTACAATCGCAACAACGTAACATAGCAGCAAGAAGAGGCATTGGGGGTGGGGGAGCAACAATCTAAGTCGGTTGGCCATGGTCATTTCAGTTTTGTGAATTTGCTCAGCGGCGGGTGTCATGGAATATGAACTAGCAGTCAGGACATATATATATATATATATATAGACAAGCGAGTGGTATGGCAATGGATTGGGTCTAAAGATGGCAACGGGCCCCGATACCCGATACCCGACAGGTATTTGATCCATTAGGGGACGGGGATGGGATCATATCTTTACCCGCGGGCATCTAAATGGGAAAGAATCCATACCCGACGGGTATAGCGGGTACGGGAACGTTCCGTGTTTACCCGTCCCCGTTACCCGTTGGGGAACCCGACTATTTGATCTGTCATGCGAGTATTAGGCCCAAAGAAACTCAACATAGGTATTTTGGTCCAAATCTAAACAGTCATATATATAGTTTGTGTGTTCTAGGAACCCTCGTTCAATTTTTCCTCATCATCTCCGCCAGCAGCACAAGCACGCATATCTCACGAGCGCTCGTGCCCCTCGCTTCCTCAGTTCGGTCTCTCTGCCATCTTTGCTCGTCCTCCTCGCAACCTCGCTCCTTCTCCTCGGCATCTCTGAGACTCCGACACTTATACCCGGGTGAATAAGAAACGTCTCCGATTGCAAAGCTGCGACCCCAAGTGTCCTTGTTTATCAGGTATGCAGTACCCGTCGGGTATCTGTTAACCGACCGATACCCGACGGGTATGGGGATGGGCAAGAATCTATACCCGAGACAGTTAATGGGGATGGGGACGGGATGAATTCTCCGTAGCGGGGAAGAGAACGTTCCGGCGATACCCGACGGGTATATCCCCGTTGCCATCCTTAATTGGGTCGGGTCCTGCGGGTTCTACACCCAGCGGTGGCCGGGTGGGTGCTGTTTTTGCCCCCACAAGTTTGTGGGTTGGACTGTTGGAGGACCCAAAACAAGGCGACGCGGAGAGGTTTGGAGTCATATTTTTTCCCTTGGCGTGGGCTTCCCTAGGCGACTCGGGGCGATCCGTTTCTTGCGGTTTCCTCTCACCACTCATCTCGATCCCGACCGAACCCTAGTTACAATCGATCTCGTTTCAAATGAGGACCATGCTCTGGCCTCTATACCAGCGCATATCCATTGTATTCTTGCTGAAGATTCAGAATTCGAATTTCCCCTCAAAAAAAACAAGGCGACGCGGAGCTGGGTCACAAGCCCGCTGGGGCCACAGCCCATAACATAATAGACCACGCAACTCATTTTACTAGCAATTCGTAAAAACACACACATTTTACTAACAACATATTTAGGGTATGTTTGGAATTTTTCTACTTCAACTTCTTTTTTTCCTGCTCTCAAATTCGCTGTAGCACCCGGTTTAAAGAACAAAACCAGATACACACCATATGTGAGCCCAGAAAACCAAATCTCACATATAGCTACAAATAAGGTTAATATCATAAGACAATGCTTATTACAAAGCGTATTAGTATAAATAATACAACCTCAAAGTATAGACAGCGGAAAGACAACTCCGATCTTCAAGTGAAGACTCCACATTTTACATGGACAACTGACTGGTTGATCACAAGCCTAATTCCTCCAAACTGTAGCAATCTGGTACCCATCCAGGATTTTTTTCCAAATATGTGAAAAATAAAGCAAGCGTAAGTACATGTCGTACTCAACAAATATAACATGGGGTTCATGAGGCTGAAAAGGCTGACACTGGTTTAACTACGATTAGCTTTTAATAAGTCATCTTTTAGCAATTGGGTGGCAACAAGTTTATTCACAAGCCCACATAAACACATGATCAGGTAAACATGAATAATGAATAGCATAAACAGTAATCATTAGTGAGCATCTTCATCATCAGAATCATCTATGTTCATCATCTATTCCGTAAATATTCCAAGGCCGCTCGTGACTGTGAGTACGGCTGATATACCAGTTTTACACTTTACAGAGGTTGTATACTTTCACTGTGAGTCGTGATTTACCCTTTCGCCCGAGGTGATCAGCCTCTTGACCTACTACCTAGGAAGGTCGGCAGGGTTCACTATGAAGCCTTTCAAAGGTTCGTTTAACAAGTTAGTGCTATTAGATTCACTCGGCAAACAGACGTAGGAACCCCCCCTTCCCGATGGCACAATGACACGCAGCCTATACACAAGGGGACAGAGGTTGTCCTATACCCGATTCGTCAAGCCATTCTTACACCAATAAAGGTAACCACTAACAAGATAGAAAAGCTCCTCATACTGAGCTAAAGCCTGAGCCATGTAGCCCTCACAGCTGTACTGTAAGTCCCGGATGATCATTTACAAATAAGTCCTTAGGGAGAGGAATCTAGAGCACCATAAAAACAGCCCAATGCTCTAGCCCCCTGATTTTATGTTGCTAAAAAGCATCTTTTAATGTTTATTGCAATTCCATTAGTCAAGTTACAAGATCATTGTCTTTAATTGAGCACTAGCATCATACTACCCAATACAATACCGCATAGGTAACAAGGTACGAGGTAACAAAGTATTAGGAAATCCTTAGTGGTAGTCAAGGTAGACACATGTAGTATGAATTAAATGATCAAAGGTGTATAGGACAACAAGGAAGATCCCATGCTATACTTGCCTTAAACTCAGATCCTTCTTCTAGTCCAAACCTTCAAAGAACTTCATCTGGATCACCAACTTCTTTTATATCACCAACGCAAAGCTCACCGACTGGACATGATCATAAAGCACAACACAAGCATCCATGCAATCATACATAAAGCAAACAATAGATCTAAATTAGAACAATACACCAAACATAATAAACAACAGGTAAAAAGGTTTTAAAGATGTTCTACATGTTATTACGAACACACAGACACTAAAAGCACTCTAATCAGAGCTATAACAAAAAAGTTATGAATTAAACAAGATTTCCTTTAATAAAATAATAGATTAAATCTACCCTTGAATTTTTAAAAGTGGAAAACATATCTAACAGTAGTATAAACATGTAGATTATGGAATTACGAACCTAATGCAAGTTGAACGGGTCAAATCGGAGTTAAAACGAAGAAGATATGGCCTACCGAAGGTAGTGGCAATTTTGTAAATAGATGGAATTTGATTTTCGAATTTAAAATAAATAAAATCTGATTTTAAACTGGTCGAGGACTGCAAGTACTATTTCAAGAAAAGGCAGGGGTGAAAACTGAAGAAATAGGGACTTCTTTTTAATTACTTTTGGATGCTATTGGACTTTGGGTTAATTTGAGAAAACAACAGGGTCTCTTTTGCTAAAGTGTTGTGGCTAGCGGGGTTGTCCCGGTCTTCACCGATGTGGACGCCACGTGGCAAACTAGGGTTGGCCGGGTCCGGTGGACTGGTGTGCACTGTGCTATAGACTGGTTCGGGTGGACCTAGTCTACGGTTTCGTGGACCGAAAGGGTACGGGGAAATTAAACTCTAATCTCGGCCGTTGATCATGCAGCGAGTGGCTAAGAAAGAAGGGAGGGAGATGGGGATCGCCGGCACAATGTCGCAGCGACGGCGCCATTATCAGAATGGTTTGGACCTCGCCAGAGTTCATGAATACGATGAATCCTGCCTCAGTTGCTTCAACTGATAACACGGGTAGGTAGATCTTGAGCTAGCGAACACGATGGTGGTTTTGGTTGAGATCGAGACGAGACGGAGATGACAGTGTGCGTGAGTTTGCGGCTCGGGTTCATCGGTGAAGCTCCGACATGCCCAAAGACGAGACAGAGAGAGGGGGGCATAGCGTGGTACCATCTGATTTCTTACCTCCACGCGAAGGCCGTAGAGCGGCTCGAGGTGACAGTGAGGCACGATAGTGACTAGATGCACTTGGCGGCGATAGCCTAGGGTTGTGGCGTGCAGCAAAGCTAGAGCAAGGCAGCATAGCGACTCGATTAGGGCTAGGCGAGGGAGGCAAGGGGCAGGGGGCTTGCTATTTAAGGCCGGGCAAAGTAGGTATCGAGAGGGGGTGTGGACGGGGCGGACACGGCCACTGCGCGAGTCCAGGTAGGACACGACGAAGGTGGGAGACGGATCTGACAGGGTGGCCCCACTTGTCAGTGTAAGAGAGAGGGAGGGCGTGCTGTCAGAGAGGGTGAGAGGAGTGTGCGGCGTGCTGGCTGAGCTGAGCTGTAGGCTTGGGCCGAGGCCGAGTGAGATGAAGAGGAGAGCGAGAGCGATGGGCCGGCTTGCCAGCGGGGAAGGCAAGGGAACCGGGCTGAGAGAGGGCTGGCCCATGCAGCAGAGAGAGGGGAAGGAGCAGGCTGAGCAGGCCTTCGGGCCAGGAATGAGAGAAGGAGATTTTTTCCCATTTCTTTTTCCAAAACCTTTCTATTTTCTTTTCTTAATTCAAACCAAATTTAAAACATGAATGAAATCGAATTTGAATATGGTTTAAAATACTCTTTTCAATTCAAATAAAATGAGCAATCTTTTTTAGTTTTCCAAAAATAAATTTTACATCTTTTTAAATTCTTTTATTTTCAAATTTTCTTTTTTTTTATTTCAAAACCATTTTCAAATTTATTTTCAAAAGCAATTTAAACCATTTTGAATTTTAATCAGAACCACTCAACCAATTAAATCAAATGCACCGGCATATATGCACAACCATGTTGATAAATTCCTATTATAAATTTGAAATTAATGAAAAATTTTATTTTCCTATGTTTTTATGAGCACAAAATTGCATAATTAATTCAATTTTCATCTATTTCAAAAAGAGAAATTTTTAGGGTGTTACAATTCTACCCCCTTAAGATGAATCTCATCCCCGAGATTCGGAAGACGTGACTAGGAGATAGGAATACTTCGTCTTTGGATTCTTCTTTACTTCCTCGTGTAGTTTCATCGTCTTGATAAGGATTCCACTTTACTTTGCATACCTGTTAATCTTACTCCAAGTAACTTGTCAAATTGATTCCAAGATTCTAAAAAGTACTCCAAACAATACTCAGGTAACTCCAATCACTAGGCCACCTTTCCTTTTTAGTCCATAATATCAATTCTTTTTCTTAAAATACTCACCTTCCAACGGAGCTTCCTTACCTTCTTGGTCTAAAGTAGATTCTATTGCCAACTTTAAAACATTAATGATTTTAGATGCTCAGATCAAGTTGCTCAACTCTCAAACGACTATTCTTAGTCCATGGTGTCGTTCGAATCTTCTTAGCATAACTCTCTCTTGCTAAAGACATCGACAACGACTTTTGCTTCTCCAAGTGATAGTACTTTTCCAAGTCATAAAACCTTGAAGGTTTCAATCCAACAATGATGTCATAAGCTCAAAACCATCTTAGTGAAGATGTCCTTTAGATTCTTGTGATCCACTTAGATGTCACTTTTACACCCTAGAAGATAGCACTTCCATGCTCCACAATGGATAACTCCACATAATATGTTAGGTAGTTCAACTCACGCTTCCTTAGTTGACTTAATGAACAAGCCACTACTTTTCCTTCTTTCATAAGGACACATCCCACACCTCGACAAGGTGCATCATTGTAGATATAAAGCTCTTGTCCTGATCTGACAAAGCTAATACATAGGTTTTACCTCAACCTCTTCTTGAACTCCTTCGAACACTTAGCTAAGGTGTCTTGATCCAAACTTAAACTTTCTCCAATAACACTATCAACATCTTGATGGTCTTGGATAAACCTCACTTGAACCTTTAACCAAACCTCATTATTAAAAACTCTGAGTTTCTCTCACATCTTTGAGTCGATTCCAATTAACTCTCTTCAATCCAAACCTTCTTGTCATGCTTAGTATTTTGTTGGAATTTCCTGAGACTCCATAGAGCCAACTGTAGTGGTTTTATATCTCATTTCTATGTCATCAATGCCTACTTGTCTTGGGTATATTGAAGATTGGACTCCCAACTATGGATAGCTCGATCTATAGAGCCATATTGTCAAATGCATCAATTCCTCGTTGATGATCCAATAACTTATCAACCAAGCAAAGGATACATACTCTGGATGATGAAACCCTTAAGTGATATACATCCTCTAGGTACCACCTTTCTTATCAGATTAACCGATTCTTCCAAGTGAGAGCTAGAGAGCATAACTGAACTTCATATGTCACCTTGAGCATTCGAACCCTTCTTAGTTGGATAGTTTGCATAGGTGTGATTGTCTATCTTATTGATCTCCTCCAAATGTGTTTGTTCCTCTAAAGGTTTTGATCCTTGGACCTGTGGGTTATAGGCCCACCATGCTTCCACTATGCAAACTAGAACGTATGATACTTCATCTTGCAAATTCTTCAACTTGGCTACCCCCCTTAAGAAAAATTAAACTAGGGGACACAAAAAGGGTAGCTTGCATCTTCTTCCAGATGAGCTAACTAGTATCAAGACATTCTGACATCCCAATAATACTCTCGTGTAGGGGCAAGAACAAGAAATCTAGAATTCCTCGTGAGCAGAAAAACAACAGCACAGTAAAACAGTTGTAACTCTCATTCTATTAATCCAAAGAAGTTGTAGGTTATACCGTTGGATAGCTTATCAAATCATCCACAACTTCCTTATAGAACACTTTTCCAAATTCTATAGTTCAGTAGTCGAAAACAGGGCTTAACAGAAACTATTCAGAATTCTGACAGCACAGTTGCATCCTCTTGTGATTTTCATAATTCCATAACCAACATAGCTATCAGGGTGATTCTTGTGTTCAGAGAAAGATGTTGAAGTCCACTATTGTACAGAATTTTTCTATGATTTTTGGTCTTCCAAAAACATAGATAAAAGCTAAAGAGGACAAGCTACTCCGAAAAGACGGGATAGAGGAAATAGGAGGAACTAAAACCCAACTATTTATTTCATTAATCCTTATACCTTAGGCATATGAACTAAATCAAATTGTGGGAACACGCAACAAGATCATTGCAGTCATTATAAAGATTCAAAACACGCATAAGCATAATGACAATTCAACAAAGCAATAAAGGTGCATAACTCAATCATTGACTCAACTTGCGATACTATCGTCCTCATTGTACTAGAGGTAACAATCCTAAGACTCATCTTTAGATTACGCAAAAAGGTGGTGAGGAACAGTTCTAAAAGCATATCAAATCAAGGAGTGAAGATGAGAACAAAGACTTTAAAATAAGCAAGGTAGAGATGAATATCAAGGGTAGAGATATAGTAGAGAAGAAAATATCAAGGTTCATACAGCAAGGGTTTTTGTAGCAACTTCTAAACCTTAGAACGACCAGTTTCTACTAGGCTTGCATCCTACAGTCAGCATTACTCTGATACCACTTTGTAGCACCCGATTTCAAGAACAAAACCAGATACACACTATATGTGAGCCTAGGAAGTCAAATCTCACATATAGCTACAAATACGGGTAATATCATAAGACAATACTTATTACATAGCGTATTAGTATAAAGAATACAACCTCAGAGTATAGATAGCAGAAAGACAACTCTGATCTTCAAGTAAAGACTCTACATTCCATAGAGACAACTAACTGGCTGATCACAAGCCTAATTCCTCCAAACTCTAGCAATCTGGTATCCATCCAGGATTTTTTCCAAATATGTGAAAAATAAAGCAAGCGTAAGTACATGTCGTACTCAACAAATATAACATGGGGTTCATGAGGCTCAAAAGACTGACACCGGTCTAACTGTGATTAGCTTTTAATGAGTCATCTTTTAGCAATTGGGTGGCAACAAGTTTATTCACAAGCCCACATAAACACATGATCAGGTAAACATGAATAATGAATAGCATAAACAGTAATCATTAGTGAGCATCTTCATCATCAGTATCATCTGTGTTCATCATCTATTCTGTAAATGTTCCAAGGCTAGTCGTGACCGTGAGCACGACTAATATACCAATTTTACACTCTATAGAGGTTGTACACTTTCACTGTGAGTCATGATTTACCCTTTCGCCCGAGGTGATCAGCCTCTTGACCCACTACCTAGGAAGGTTGGCAGAGTTCAATATGAAGCCTTTTAAAGGTTCGTCTAACAAGGTACGGCCATTAGATTCACTTGGCAAATAGATGTAAGAACCCCCCCCCTTCCCGATGGCACAATGACACGTAGCCTATACACAAGGGGACAGAAGTTGTCCTATACCCAATTCGTCAAGCCATTCTTACGCCAATAAAGGTAACCACTAATAAGCTAGAAAAGGTCCTTATACTGAGCTAAAGCCAGAGCCATGTAGCCCTCACAGTTGTACTGTAAGTCCCGGATAATCACTTACAAATAAGTCCTTAGGGAGAGGAATCTAGAGCACCATAAAAACAGCCCAATGCTCTAGCCCCCTGATTTTATGTTGCTAAAAAGCATTTTTTAATGTTTATTGCATATTCCATTAGTCAAGTTACAAGATCATGATCTTTAATTGAGCACTAGCATCATACTACCCAATGCAATACCCCATAGGTGACAAGGTACGAAGTAACAAAGTACTAGGAAATCCTTAGTGGTAGTCAAGGTAGACACATGTAGTATGAATTAAATGATTAAAGGTGTATAGGACAAAAAGGAAGATCCCATGCTATACTTGCCTTAAACTCAGATCCTTCTTCTAGTCCAAACATTCAAAGAACTTCTTCTGGATCACCAACTTCTTTTATATCACCAACGCAAAGCTCACCGACTAGACATGATCATAAAGCACCACACAAGCATCCATGCAATCATACACGAAGCAAACAATAGATCTAAATTAGAACAATACACCAAATATAATAAACAACAGGTAAAAATGTTTGAAAGATGTTCTACACGTTATTACGAACACACAGACGCGAAAAGCACTCTTATCGGAGCTATAACGAAAAAGTTATGAATTAAACAAGATGTCCTTTAATGAAATAATAGAATAAATCTAACCTTGAATTTTTAATAGTTGAAAACATATCTAACAGTAGTATAAATATGTAGATTATCGAATTACGAACCTAACGCAAGTTGAACGGGTCAAATCGGAGTTAAAATAGAGAAGATATGGCCTACCTAAGGTAGTGGCAATTTTGTAAATAGATAGAACTTGATTTTCGAATTTAAAATAAATAAAATCTGATTTTAAACCGGCCGAGGACTGTGACTACTATTTCAAAAAAAGACAGGGGCAAAAACAGAAGAAATAGGGACCTCTTTTTAATTACTTTTGAATACTATTGGACTTCGGGTTAATTTGAGAAAACAATAGGGTCTCTTTTGCTAAAGTGTCGTGGCTGGCGGGGTTGACCCGGTCTTCGCCGATGTGGATGCCACGTGGCAAACTAGGGTTGGCCTGGTCCGGTGGACCAGTGTGCACTATGCCATGGACTGGTTCGGGTGGACCTAGTCTACAGTTTCGCGGACCGAAAGGGTACGGGGAAATTAAACTCTAATCTCGGTCGTCGATCATAAAGCGAGCGGCTGAGAAAGAAGGGAGGGAGATGGGGATCGCCGGCACAGTGCCGCAATGACGGTGCCATTGTTAGAACGGCTTGGACCTCGCCAGAGTTCATGAATAGGATGAATCCGGCCTTAGTTGCTTCAACTGATAACACGGGTAGGTAGATCTTGAGCTGACGAACATGATGGTGGTATTGGTTGAGATCGAGATGAGACGGAGACGACGGTGTGTGTGATTTTGCAGCTCGGGTTCACCGGCGAAGCTCCGACGTGCCCAAAGATGAGACAGAGAGCGAGAGGGGGCATAGCGCGGTACCATCTGATTTCTTACCTCGACGCGAAGGCCGGAGAGCGGCTCGAGGTGACGGCGAGGCACGGTAGTGACTAGATGCACTTGGCAGCGATAGCCTAGGGGTGCGGCGTGTGGCAAAGCTAGAGCAAGGCGGCGTAGTGGCTCGGTTAGGGCTAGGCGAGGGAGGCAAGGGGTAGGGGGCTCGCTATTTAAGGCCAAGCAGCGTAGGTACCGAGAGGGGCGTGGACGTGGCGGACACGGCCACGTGAGTCTGGGTAGGACACGACGAAGGTGGGAGACGGAGCTGACAGGGTGGCCCCACCTGTCGGCGTAAGAGAGAGGGAGGGCGCGCTGTCAGAGAGGGTGAGAGAAGGAGCACGCGGCGCGCTGGCTGAGCTGGGCTGCATGCTTGGGCCGAGGCCGAGTGAGATGAAGAGAAGGAGAGGGAGAGCGATGGGTAGGGAACCGGGCTGAGACAGGGCTGGCCCATGGGGTAGAGTAACGGGAAGGAGCAGCCCAAGCAGGCCTTCGGGCCAGGAATGAGAGGAGATTTTTCCCATTTCCTTGTCCAAAACCTTTCTATTTTCTTTTCTTAATTCAAACCAAATTTAAAACATGAACCAAATCAAATTTGAATATGGTTTAAAATACTATTTTCAATTCAAATAAAAAGCGCAATCTTTTTAAGTTTTCCAAAAATAAATTTTACAACTTTTTAAATTCTTTTATTTTCAAATTTTCTTTTCTTTTATTTCAAAGCCATTTTGAAATTCATTTTCAAAAGCAATTTAAACCATTTTGAATTTTAATCAGAACCACTCAACCAATTAAATCAAATGCACCGGTATATATGCACAACCATGTTGATAAATTCCTATTATAAATTTTAAATTAATGAAATTTTTTATTTTCCTATGTTTTTATGAGCACAAAATTACATAATCAATTCGATTTTCATCTATTTCAAAAAGAGAAATTTTTAGGGTGTTACATTCGCTAACCAGACATGGTAACTATTGAGAATGAAATATGATCGGGGAGTTGAAGATGGATTGGAAAACATGTGCAAACAAGAAGAGAGCAAAAAGGATCAAATTTGGCATGTTTTGAAACATCCTGGAAAAATCGACCCAGACCAGTTTTCCCATACTTCCTGTGTGTCACTGTTTAAACCAGCCTAGGCCGATTTTGGCATTCTGAGCCAATTTCGTGTTTTTTCTCTAGAAACTCATCCAATCTTGTGGAAAACATATAAATTGCGTGTGGAATAGGTTTTCTACTAGGATAAGAATACCCCCCATGTATTTATATGAGAGGATCACAACCAACTGTGTATCCGTCTATACCCAATTGATAAAAGCAATCTACTACACTCTTACCCTCTCTTTTCCATCTACTACTCATCCTAGTTCTTCATTGTTGTTGCATGGCCGGTCGATCAATGATGACGAAGCTCTAGAGCGCTTAGGTCAGCTAGGGTAGCCCATCACTGCTACACGCCCCGACGGGGTACCTCCCGAGCTACTTATCCTCTCCTTCATTTTCTCCACCAAATCGGCCACCCCCTTGGGCTACTGCCTTTCCTTGGGCCCTATAATGAGTAATAAGGCCTTGGGCAAAGTTTGGGAGCCTTTGGGCTTGGTTCAGGTTTGACTGAACCCCCTGTTGGGCCTAGTTTGGCTGAACCCCCCTAGGCCTGTTCCAGCCCCTCTTTTTGGTAGGAATAACTTTTGCGTCCGGACTCCGAATTGAGTGATCCAAGTGTCTATCTCATTTATCTCGATGAGCTCTTTGAGATGGTGAAGTCTAAATTTGCATTTGAGATTGTTTATGATGATGATCACTTGGATCCCTTCTCAAGTGCGCCTTCGCATATGCTCCTTTAATTAGTTTTCATTTATATTTCAGCGTAACCTATAAAATACTCCGAACCACCAAAACTTGTGGAAAGAGTTAGTTTAATGATAAATTGTTTGGGAGTTTGGCATGTCTGTCCCTCTTTTTTCCCTGAAGTTGATGGTCAAAACAGGAGTTAAGGACCATCAACAACACCCACACACTTAGCTCTTAGCTCGTCCCGAGTAAAGAATATGAATTTAACACAAAGGCTAGCTCATGTAAGGACTAAGGTGGTTTGATGCACAACCTCTCAAGATATGAATCTAGCATATATGTCATTCCATGACATACTGCATTTGTGAATGTTAAAGTGTCTAACATATCACCTTGGGCGGTTGAGAAATGGAATGGCCTTTGAGTCGAGTCATCATCACTCTTCCTTTTGAGTTACTTGGGGTTTTCATAAATTCTCAAAACAAAACATAGCTTACTTAACTCCTCGAATGGTTCTCTCGGATTGCTCAATGGTGTATGATTCCTTAATTACCAATGGCTTGATTTGCCTCTTTTTCATCCTACCTCTAAAAAACTTATATGAAGTTCTAGGTAGGGGAATAGCATGAGGCATACTTGCATCACATATATTGCAAAATTAAAAACCAAATCCGAGAAGATAGAAAGTCATATAATCCAATCAAGATGTGTATGTGTATGTGCATAACAGGGTGGTATGATGGGAATATACTTCTCTTTTTATATGATCTCTCTGTTTACTCTATAACTTTATTTTGAGAGCATGGCTATCATCATTTTTTATGCTCAAACTCAAAAGATATTTTCATGAGAATGTATATTTTCTTTCTTTTACTTTACATAGCACATGTCTCTTTCATAGGAAATAATTGGAGAGAGATCATATCAAAACATGGAGTATTTATTTTGGGTGGATGAACAACATGTTGTTGCCTACTTCCAGTGTAGAAGTATGTCATATGAGGGTTGTGTGTATGTGATCTTGATTCTTGATCATGAAAGCAGGAAAAGCATCTCACAAGGGTCACCACAATTTGACAAAGCTTAATTAATGTAAATACAAGCAACATATATGTATAGGCTTTTTCAACATGTAGATCAAAATTTGGCCTTGGTAGGAATTTTCTCACCATCGAGGATTTGTAGAGCTATTTATTTTTTTAGAATAAAATTCTCAAGCACTTACTTATAGAAGAATGAGACTTCTTTTATCATACCATATCTCGAAACTCAACAACTTAGGTGCTATGTTGTTCCTAAGCATGTTTTCACAAGCAGCAGAGGTATGTCACTACCACAGATAAGAACATCACTGCTGGGTCTAAACCTATTCAAATCTGACAGTGATAGGTGATAGAAAAAGATAGAAAAATATGTGTTTTTCTAAGAATTGAGATTTCAATGTTCACATTTCCTCAAATGCACATACCAGATGCACTACATTACACATGTCACTGTAGAACTAATGCTATTCTTTTAATTACACCTTTATAAATAATATATTATATATTTGACACTCAAAACAACCTCAAATGAAAAGGTTGTTAACTGCAAAGTTGTAGACTCGTTCAGTACTACAACTTCGATGTTGACTTTATCTCCATTCAACATTATTAGTCATGTCAAATCTGATTTGAGAACTTATATTAAATATTTGGACTTGTAAACCATTTTAAAATAAAAAGTTATCAACTACAAAGTCTTAGGTATCTTTAAACTCTACAATTTTGATATAAAGTTTATCTTAATCTGATTTGATATGAAAAAAGTTGTGAATTTGTTTGTGCAAAACAGTTATCACTGCTGGTTCAAGCCACGAACCAGCAGTGATACCTATCACTGTCGATTCAACCTAAGAACCGATAGTGATAGTCCACGTATCACTATCGGTTGTGTTACACGAACCAGCAGTGATACTCTATCACTGCCGGTTCCAAAACAACATCCAGTGGTAGATCTAGGATTTAATAGAAGAGGGGGCTAAAGTCATCTTCGACCTCTAGATTTCCTCCTTTCTCCCTTTCACACCTACAAAAATTAGGAGGGGGTCCATTGTTATGGAGGTGGTAGGAGGGGCTTGAGCCCCACCCGCCCCACCGCTAGATCCGCCCCTATAACCGGCAGTGAATGTCAGTTCTATAGTAGTGCGTGTTGTGAATAAAACATATGCAGGCGAACCATGGAGAAGCATGTTATTGGAGCATGATATAGGACAACCTCTACTCTTATGTGTATAGCCGTGATGGAATTGTGCCATTCGACAGGGGTTCCTATATCTATTTGCCGAGTGAATCTAATGGCCCTAACTTGTTAGGCGAACCTTTAAAAGGCTTCATAGTGAACCTTGCCTACTCACCCTGGAAGTATTTTGGGAGTAATGAATCCGGGCATATGGGTATCACGACTCACAGTGAAAGTGTACAATCTCTGCAGAATGTAAAACTGGTATATCGGTCGTGCTCACGGTCACGAGCAGATTTAGACCCTTATGGAATATATGATCACTAAGAATTATTGGTTTATGCTATTCATTATTCATGTTTATATTGATCATGTGTTTTACTCGGGGATTGAAACATCTTGTTGCTGCTCTTATGCTAAAATTGTGACAATTAAAAGCTGAATGTTGTTAAACCTATGTAAAGCTTTTTGAGCCTCATGAACCCCATGTTACACTTATTGAGTACGACATATACTTACGCTTGTTTATTTTCAATATTTGAATAAAAATCCCGGATGGGTAATAGATGGCTATGATAATGACGACTTCCCTGAGGAATACTAGACTTGTGGTTAACTAGTTGACGTCCCTATGATATGGAGCTTCCGCAAGAGATTTATCTTTATACTTCCGCTATATTTATGTGAAGACTATGTTTTATATTTCGTGATGTAATAAACACTTGTGATGATACTATTTATAATTTGTCGGCTTATGTGTGTGACTGATCTCTGGGCGCACATAAAATTTTGCATCCCATTTTATCCTTAAAATCGGGTGTGACAACTACAAAGTTTTAGGTATCTTTAAACTCTATACAATTTGATATAACGTTTATCTTAATCTGATCTGATATGAAAAAGTTGTGAATTTGTTTGTGCAAAACAGCTATCATTGCTAGTTCAAGCCACGAACCAGCAGTCATACCTATCACTGTCGGTTCAAGCCACGAACTGATAGTGATAGTCCACGTATCACTATCGGTTGTGCTACACGAACTAGAGTATCACTGTCGATTCCAAAACTATCGGCCAGTGGTAGATCTTGGATTTAATAGAAGAGGGGCTGAAGTCATCTTCGACCTCTAGATTCTCTCCTTTCTCCCTTTCACACCTACAAAAAATTAGGAGGGGATCTATTGTTATGGAGGTGGTAGGAGGGGCTTGAGCCCCACCTGCCCCACCGCTAGATCTGCCCCTGCAACCGGCGGTGATGGCCCGACAGTGAATGTCAGTTCTGTAGTAGTGCGTGCTGTGAATAAAACATATCCAAGCCAACCATGGAGAAGCATGTTATTGAAGCATCATTATTTTTTTATGAGTTTGATTTTACTGAATATTATAAATAAAAATTTTCAAACTCATGAAAACAACTTTCAAAGTCTGGAGCTAGCATAAAAGATATTCCAAGATTTTCCTCATACCTACGGAATTTGGAGTTGTTAGTTCTTTGTGATACTATGCCTTTGGTTGTTGAGAGATGGGACAGTTTTATGATAGTTGTTAGACCCTCAAGTTATTTTTTTAATAAAGTTATCGTTTATATAATAAACACTACAATATATAACTAACAATGTCGCCACATGTATAAATAAATTAATTATGGCATGCATGTGATTTGCATCCATTTTTCTTCTTTATATAAAACCAAGCGTGCACAGTACCCAAGCCAGAGCAGGGAGAATCCGGCCAAACAGGGCTAAGAAAATTACAACCACGCTGGTCTTCGTTCTATAGCATGGTGTCACTATGGTGAAACATGCTTTATTTTTTTGCTTTCCCTCCAACATATGCCATCTGGACTCCATGCAATTTGTAGGCTACTTCTTTTATGTTGATCCGTTCACTTGGTGACGGGTGTGTGCATGAAAGTGCTACTTGTAACAGGCACAGTGAACACTGGTAAATTGCATTTTCTGATTCCATCTTATCTTGGGAAAATTCTTTGCACTCTTCGATGAGATGAGGATCGACGACGTGGGATATTTGATGCGGAAAGTTACTGCTTACAAAGTTGACTATATCCAGCCCATTTTTGAAGATAGGATCTGTTGGTCGTTTGCCTGTCATCATCTCCAAAACAACTATACCAAAACTGTAAACATCTCCAGAGGTAGATGCCTGACGGCCACCTCCCGCGTACTCTGAAGAGATTTACATATATAGTTACTATTTGTTTATCGTAGAAAATGAAGGAAAAATATTTCCTTAACTAAAGGTTTGTTAACGGAAGCCATAGAAACATACCTGGAGCGATGTATCCGATAGTCCCTCTCACACCGACTGAATTAGTTGGGTCTACCGGTGTTGACTTGGAGTCAGCATAAAACCTCGCGATGCCGAAATCTCCCAGAAGAGCATTCAAATCGTCGTCTAGAAGGATGTTGCTGGGCTTCAAGTCACAATGAACAGTTGGCCTCCCGCACTCGTGGTGTAAATAATCCAATACATCAGCTATGTTAACGATTATATTTATTCTTTGAGAAAATCCTAGACGCTTCGGAGCTTTCCCACCCGCTTTATGGTGTAACCATGTGTCTAGGCTCCCATTAGGCATGAACTCATAAAGTAAAGCTTTAAAGATGCTGCCTCTGTTGTCAACCGTCGAGCATGCAGTTTTGATGGGAAGAAGATTTCGATGTTGAATGCTTCTCAGTGCTTCACATTCTGACAAGAAGCTTCTCTCTGCACCTGGCATCTCAAGGTCAAAAACCTTCACTGCCATTTCCATTCCATGTTCCTTTAACTTGCATCTGTACACTAAAGCGTAACTTCCTCTGCCAATTAGGTTAGATTCCGAGAAGTCTTTCGTTGCTTGGGCTAGATCTTGATAAGTAACTTTAGGAAATTGCTTGTCAAAAGAAGGGAACGGCGAATGTTGCCTTCTTCTTGTCGTCTTCTCAAAGAGCAAAAAGTATATCAGCAATACAAGTGACATGAAGCCAAATACTGGGATCAAGACTTTGACCAGATAGTATTCTCTTTCCACCCTCTTAGATTTAGTTGGGCATGAAGGCATATGGAGGATCGTTGCTCCTCCACACAGTCCCCAGTTGCCTTCAAGTGAAACAGCGGTGGCATTTGCGAACACTCCATTTTGTGGAACTTCTCCGTTGAAGTGATTGTAAGAAATATCTAGGTGAGTCAGGTATTGTAGGTCAGTAAGAATTAATGGGATGGTACCTGACAAGTTGTTATGGGAAAGATTGAGAGTGCTCAAGCTCTTTAGCTTGCTGAAGGATTCTGGGACGTTTCCCGTGAGGAAGTTTTTGTCCATTTCGATTATCTCTAACATTTGACCCCATTGGCCTATACTGTCAGGGATAGACCCTGTAAATGCGTTAGAGGAAAGATAAAGTTCCGTTAATTGCTTCAGCTTACTAAAATCGAGCGGTATTGAACCTTCTAAATTGTTATAGGATAATACACATTTCCTCATTCTTGCTGAACTAAGGGCCTGATCAGGTATGCTACCTTGGAGTTTATTATAACTAAGATCCAACACCGCGAGCTGTTGAAGGTTACCGAAGTTCACTGGTATGGAACCTTCGAATTCATTTTTTGCTAGATTTAGAAATAGGAGCTGTTTAAGGTTTCCAACAGAAGGTGGAATAGGCCCAATAAAATTGTTGCCATCAAGATTTATGTATTGTAGGTTTTCCAGGTTTCCAAGCCATTCTCCAATTGTTCCAGTAAAACTGTTGTGGCTAAGTCCTAGCGTCGTTAAGTTTTGTAGTTTGCCTATGCTTGGAGGAATTATTCCTGTTATGTTGTTGAAAGCCATACGTAGAGCTTGAAGACTTGGGGACAGGTTGCCAACTGAATCTGGTAACACTCCCTGTAGATTATTGTGACCTAGTGAAAGTGAGTTAAGAAGGCTACAAGGCGTTTAAGAATTCCCAGCTTTGGTTGTTCCATGTCTCAAGAGCGTTTTGCTCGAGGTTCAGCTTTGAAAGCTTCGAAAGGTTACCCAAAGAAGTTGGAATTGGGCCAGAGAAACTATTTGATGATATCCATATAGCTTGTAGCTCTGAAGCACTGCCAATGGATGATGGTATCTGACCTTCAATCTCGTTACCATTTAAGTAAAGAGATTCGAGACTGACGAGCCTATCCCCCATGTCAGATGGAAGGGTCTTACCCAGTGTATTAAAACCCAAGTCTAGTGTTTGAAGAGATGACAAATTAAAAAGGATGGGTGGGATTCCACCTGATAGAAAGTTATCATTTAGTTCCAATACAGACAAATTTGACAATTTCCCTATCTCATCCGGAATGCTTCCTGTCAGTTGATTTATACCAAGATTAAGTAAGTTCAATGTTCTGATGTTTCCAATTGCTGGTGGGATGATCCCGGTAAGATTGTTCCCAGAAAGGTCAAAATTTACTAGATTGGAAAGGTAACCTATATTTGGAGGAATTGTACCAGTAAGGGTGTTTGTATAAAGCCATAAAATCCTTAGGCTGGAACAATTTGTAAGTGTGTCTGGAATATTCCCCTCTAATGAGTTCGTGTTCAGATCAAGGACTTCGAGTTTGCGGATATTGTTCAAAGGAGGTATCTGGCCAGAGAACTGATTATTGGACAGGTTAAGAATATGAAGGGCAGTTAGATTTCCAACGGAGTCGAAAATTGTGCCCGATAATCCTTGGCCCGCAAGGTTGAGCTCCGTTACTCGCCCTCGGTTCTTCGGGTTGCAAGTGACGCCCTTCCACTCACAGAAATGGGTGCTTGTGTTCCAATTACTCAACGCTCCCTGTGGATCGTTGGCAGCTCGCTTGAACTCGAGCAGTGATAGCACATCCGTACTGTTATCCGGGACTGTTGAGCAGCAGATATTGCAAACACAGCGAAAGAGCAGCAGCAGCAGCACAAACATTTGCATAAACATGTAGAGTTTCATGGCCTGTTTAGAGAACATAAGGCCTGCGTTAGCTGCAGAACGTGAAAGCATGAACGTATTGTAGCTTCTGTGTTCACAAATCACCGGCACAACACAACAACTTTGCGCCCCAAGCATACGGTCCTAATAAGTAACTACGTACACAACGTGCATTGCCTAGGGTACTGCAAATGGAAGTGCTCAAACCGCTATAATTTAAAGTGCAAGAATTTACCATTTTCAAACACTTCATTGGAAACAACAAAGAGGATAAATTTGACAGTAAAACTTGGCCCCAAAATAAAACGCAACCCCAAGAGAGAGAGAAGAGTAGCGGACCTCTGCTCGGCCGGAGCCTGGACAATAACGACAGCCTTTTTCTGCTTGTTTTGCTTGCTCCCTCGTGGTGCACTAGAGTGTGAAGTTTGAGCTGGATGCTCAGCTGGCTGAGGCCCCAGGGGGTTTAAAAACAGTTTTGGAGTGGCGTTAGATCCGCATATTTGGCGTTACACGCGGCCTTATCTCAGCTTGACTGCTCTTTCAGCGAAGACCCCGAGTCCGTCAACAAACTGACCTGTTACCACCACCTTTCAGCTTCCATCTCATCGCTCAGCGCCGTCGTTGTCGTTTGAGCTGGACAGATTGTTACGGCGTGTCCAGCCTCGAATCCCAGAGTATTTTCCAGCAGGAAACGGACAGAGACATTCCAGGCTGATGTGCGACCTGTCTGGTGCCGTTGCGCTGCTGACAAATATTAGCTCGTGGAAAGGGCGAATCTAGCCTATATTATTGGGGTCGAAAGCAGTAGAGAATTATTGTTGTTTCTGTTCATCAATAGTGTTAACCTGTTTTGTTAATCTAATGACCCCTTGTCCCCGACGAAGCTAATTGGCTGGATTCGGCACCTTCCAGCGCTGGGTATTCGTTTCCAAATCCGATTTGGTTCCTTGTGATGATCGGACTTCCAAACGAATCATGTGGGCACGATTCGTTCACGGGTTATCTCGGATAAATTATTTCCCTGCTGTCGAGTCAACTGGTATGTATCCGATGTGGACAAGAATTGTTTGTAGCATCGGTTCTGTAGTTATGTACAACGCCATACTTCACACGACGGCGAGTATCGATGGAACTGGAGAAATATAGATTTTAATTTCTTGTTATATGTATTTCTAGCCCATGAGATAAAAAACAGGACAGAAAATCCCGACCAATCCTTTTTTTTTTACGGATCCATTTTTATTACTTGGAAATTTCCGTTCTATTTCACATAATTTTTTGGTATATAGTTATACCCAAAACTCAGACAAACTGTCCACCTAGCGTTTACTCTTTAACGTCTGCATTTACTTGACTACAAAACCATTATTATACTTGCTCTAATTTTAGTGCTAGACTACTGGTTATTATCGTCATGCTTCTTCTAGAAGGCTACCTATGAGCTCAGGCTTCGCAGGTTCGTACTCTAACCACTCCACACATAAGATACCTGTGCATTTAATATATTCGTCCTCCTCATTTTATGTTCATCTGATTTTAAAATGTGTATTTTGGACCATAAACGATTTTAAAAAAAGTTATCAATTACAAAGTTTTATGACTTTTCGAGATCTAAAACTTTAGTTTTGGCCGTTTTTCCATCTGACGTCGCTCGAAAAATTCGAATCTCAAATGTGAGAAATTCAAACGTGATTTCCGCTGGATAGACAATTTTAAATGAAAAGGTTGTCAACTACAAAGTTACATAACTTTTCGGGATCTACAACTTTTGTTTTGGTTATTTCTTCATCCGTGTCCTTTCCTACCACTATACACTCACTCGTGATATGGATTCCTTTGCTATTAACTCTATAAAGTTTTATGAATCAAATATTTTGGCATCAAAATGATTTCAAATACAAACATTGTGAACTACAAAGTTGTAGATCTTGTCGAGTGCTACAACTTTAGTATAAAGTTCGTCTTTATCAGACATCATACAAAAAAACTATGAATTTTTTTTACCAATTCATGTTCTGAAACGGCAGTGATAACCCCAATATCATTACCCGATGACTATCACTGCCGGTCCATTAGAAACCAGCATACTATAGTAGTGTTGGTCTGTTTAGTTGATTTTTTGACAAATCAATTCGGCCTCGTTTGAATACCCTCGTATCTACCTAAATCCACAATTGAGTCAAAAAAAAAATCTAACTTAATCCACATTGTTACTTAAATTAATTTATCTCAACACATGTGAACTGAGAGCCTTATCGATAAGTTGATGAGGCTACTGAGGCCTGGTGAAATGCCCCCGTATAGACCATTTCTACGAAAGCTAATTTGTTCGAGGCTTCTAAGAAAACCCATACTAGGAGGAATAATGCCTGTGAGGTTGTTTTCGGACAGATGAAGGATGGTTAAGTTGGAACAGTTTGTAATTGCATTGGGAATAACACCGTCCAAAAGTTTTTTTCCTTTTTCTTTGACAACAACCGTGCAAAAAGGTGCTTGCCAGAGAAAGGTACACAAGGTTTCCAAGCCTATGATTCCGCTTAGTTCGTTGATTTGTATTAAGATCAAGTACACTTAAACCAGTGATGTTTTGGATTGATGATGATCCCAGTAAGAGTAAGGCTATTATTATAAAGTTCCAGATTTGAAAGATCGGAGAGGTGGCCAATTCTCCAAGGAATTACACTAACAAGGGAGTTTGCAAAAAACCATAATATCATATGTCTCGTTTGGCACAGCTCAACTTCATTAGTGAAACTATTTTTTGGGTTCAGCTTTATCAACATCTTTCTTGGCGAAGCCGAGCTGTTTTTAGGACTCACATAATGAAACAAAAGAATCAATTACTATAATGCCCTTCTTTTTTTTTCTTTTCTCCCTTTTCTTTTCTCTTTTTTTCCTGCTCGTGCGTCGGCTCTTCTTCTCCACGCGGACTTCTTCTCCACGCTCGCGCCGGCCCTGCTCACGGCGGCCGCTCGGGCTCCCTTCTCTCTTCCCCATCTCCCGTCCGTCCGTAGCCCGATAGATCGAACCTGTCCTCCCGATGGGGCCATGATCGGCACCTAGCGGATCGAGACTGTCCTCGTGCCCGGCTGCGGCCGAGCTTGCTCACCCGACGGGGGCTACGCTCACGCCAGGCGGCGGTCCTCCCATGCCACGGCCCTCTTCGTCATACGACCGAGCCTCGACGGCGCTTGCCCCGGAAGCCCTCGCGTTCGCGAGGCTCGACAGCGCTTGCTCCGGCAACCGGCGGCCGCGCCCACGCCCTCGCAGTCGGTGCGCACGGCCAAGCTTGCGCGCTCCCTCCCTGCGAGCTCACTACCTGCGTGGGGGCAAATCTGGCCAAAACATAGGTTGGGCCCACATATGGGGATGAAGCTGAGATAAACTATTTTTTTCTGCTTCGTCCCAACTCATCCCTTTGTGAGCGGAGAAAAAAAAACCAGCTTCACCCATGAAGCTATTTTAAAAAAGGGCGTTTGGCAAAAACAAAATAGCTCATGAAGTTGTTGATGAAGCTGTGTAAAACAAGTGTCCAGAATGTTAACGGTACGAAGGAAAGTAAGGTTTCCAACAGAGGCGGGGATGGCCCCAGAAAATGAGAAAAGCCTTGTTTGGGTTGCATGTAACTCCTTGCTCCTTCTTTCCAAAGTTTCAAGAGGATTTTCAAAAGAGAGTTTGCTTGGGTTATACTTCGAGCAAAAGCAAGTTATCAACCTTTTATTTCTCAATGGCTAGAAGTCCATGTGTAATTTTTTTATTTTCTTCATTTTCTTCTTCGTCTCGTGAGACACCCTTGTAAAATTCTGTGTATAGTTTTAATAGAAGTCCAGTAGGGGGCGCACCCCTCCTGTTTCACTCAAATGTAACTCCTTGCCACCTACAGATATTGGTGCTTCTGTTCCAATTACTTAGGGCAGCCGCCGCAATTGAGTGACTTATAAGCTAGCACTAAGCATTTTTTTTATATTTTATGGAAGAGAGAGAAAAGCTAGCTCTTGATCAAGAGTTCTTATACACATATTCTAAGATCATGTAAAAGTGTCATGCGACGTTATCCATGTTATAAGCTATATGCTAAAAGTTAGCATTGTTAAAGAAGTTGGCGTAAAGCTACTAGCTAATACCATTGCGGGTGCTCCGCTGGATGGCTGGTGATGGCCTGCTTGAACTCAAGCGCGACCACATCCGTGCTGTTATCGGGGACCGTGGAGCAACAGACGTTACCAACACAGCGAAACAACAGCAGCAGTACCAACGTTTGTATAAACATGTAGAGTTTCATGGCCTGTTTAAAGAACATATGTAAGGCCCTCGTTTTTACACTACAAAACGTGGAATTATAAACATTTTGGCTTCTATGTTCACGATTCACCAGCGTAGCTACTGTTATGAACGACGTATAGGAATATGAAGTAAAGAATCAAGCCACAGAGGAGACACGCGATTTAACGTGGAAAACCCCTCCGATGTGAAGGGGAAAAACCACGGGCACCAGCCAGCAACAATCTCACTATCTCAAGAGTTTTGGGTTACACGCCTATGGCGGCTTACAAGAGAATCAAGTCTCCACGAAACCCTAGCAAGGATGTATATACCGTACCGTACCGCGGGGGCTCCGCCCCCCGCACCCCCCGAGCACAGGGGCGAGACCTGATGGGCCGGCTTCAGACTCCGCTACGCTCCGGCCTAAGCCTCCGGCGACGGGCCTCCGCTTCGCTCCGTCAGAAGTCCGGCCTATATCCTGGAGTGAATTTGGAACAACTCCAACAGCTGCTTTGCCCCCAATCATACGGGCATATGACCGGTAACTCCCTAGACCCCAGCCCTAACTAATTAAAGCGTGTTTCCCCTATAATACTGCAGCTAGAAGTGTTTTAGATTTTAGACCTCTAGGCTCTAGTAGTATCACAGAAAAGTACTGAGAATTTAACTTTGTCGAGCACTTCATTCACCATGTTCGCTTGTTGGTTTTAGCCAGCTCAAACCAGTCAGCCGACAGTATTTTTCTCTCACAACAAACCAGCACCAGCCAGTCCAAACCAGCCCAGAAACCAACCAGCGAACATGCCGATTGACAACAACGAACAGGAATATAGGATAAACTTGACAGTAAAAATAAACTTGGCCAAAATAAAATGCAACACGAAGAGAGAGAAGAATGAGGAGAGAGAAGAGTAGCGGAGGACGGGAGCGTGAACAATAACGACCCCTTTCTGCTTGTTTTGCTTCCTCCAGACACTAGTGTAGTAGACTAGGAGTGTGTGAAGTTTGTGTTGGATGCTCGGCTGGCTGAGGCCCCACGGGGTTTAAATTTTAAAAACAGTTTTACGGTGGCGTTACATCCGCATATTGGTGTTATCCGCGCCCAGCTTGACCGCTCTTTCAGCGAAGACCCAGAGTCCGTCAAACTGACCAGTTACCACCACCTTTCAGCTTCTATCCCGTCGCTCAGTGCCGTCGTTGTTGTTTGAGCTGGACAAGATTGCTGTGGCGTGTCCAGCCTGGAATCCCAGAGTATTTTTCAGCAAGAAACCGACAGAGATATTCTAGGCTGACGTGCGACCTGTCTTGTGCGGTTTCGATGGTGGCAAAATTTAGCTTGTGGAATGGTCTACCTGGGTCCAGTTTAGTTGCAAAAAATTTTACAAAATTTTTCAAGATTCCTCGTCACATCGAATCTTTAGACGCATGTATGAAGCATTAAATATAAATAAAAAATAAAACTAATTACACAGTTTAGACGAAATCCACGAGACAAATCTTTTAAGCCTAATTAGATTATGATTGGACACTAATTGCTAAATAACAACGAAAAACGCTACAGTTGCATTTTGCCAAAATTTTTGGCATCTAAACAAGCCCCTGGCTTTGGATTTTCGTTCTCAAATTTGATTTGGTTCCCTTGTGATGATCGGTCTTCCAGAACATATCGTGTGGCACTGTTCGCTCACGGGTTATCTATACACCTATCTAGCAACATTTATATCAATTTACATGGAAGTTTTCTAAAAAATATGCACGTATGTGTATGGTTGATCCAAAAATACAAACAAGAAGAAAGTTTGGATTTCTATTTTATTTTTTCTTTGAATTTCTTAGTTATTTTTAAAATATCTTATAACAGTAAAGTAACATTGATGTTTGTTTATGGTAAATACCAAGCGGACTATTTTAAAATCATGTATGAAGTACATAACAATGTGATTGTAACAAATCATTATCATTTATGGTTCGGTCTACAGATAATTTAATTATCAGTTCCTCATCATTATCAACGGCTATCTGACTTTATAATATTTTTCAGAGCGGTATTTTCTAATTCATTTTCGATTTCTGTGCAAAAACGAGAAATCAAAAGTGGGTAGAAGGTTAAGTAGTAAACTGGTGAATATTCGATTTGGGGAGAATTTTTTTGCGAACGCTGTGCTTCTGACGATTTTGCTGATGGTGACAGTAGGCAGTTCAATCAAAGCACGAAACGAGGGAAAAACTCGAGGAATATCTGTAGGAGCGGGCTTCTGAGGGTTCATACGAACTTGGGCCCAGTAGATGAGCTGCTCGCCGAATTCGGCCCGCACGGACGTGACGGCCCATGAGCACCTCGTCTTCTCCTCCTCCCGAAACGCGCTGCCGTCCGCGTGCCATGGTCGCGCGGCTGCCGCCTGCCGGGTTAGGTAGGGCCTATGGCCTAGGGGTCAGGTCGTCAGGATTTTTGGGGAAGGGCTACACTGGCGAGGCACGGGCATAGAGGGAGGTCGTTGGGTGGTCGGTGGTTGGCTGTGGATGCAGTTTGTGGATTGGGCGGCGAGGTGGTGGGCCGGGGCGCCGCCGGGCGCCGGAGCGTCAATATGGCGTCTCCGTCGAAGTCAGGTGAGCGCGGCGGCTTCAGTGGCGGTCGAAGATGCCGGGGATAAGGAGTACAGCAGCGCAGGGGCGAGCACGATATAGGGCTTAAGTAGAGCATTACAGGAGCGGCGTCGCGGGGAGCAGGCGAGCAGCTGCGCAGGCACGTCACGAGGAAAGCGTAGCAGAGATCGTAGGGGGCATAATTACTTTTGTAGCACTAGCACGGGTTGCATAACCGCCCCAGCGAACGGCAGTGCGTTCTTGAATGCGTGGAAGACGCCAAGACCCAGCACGGCAGCACGCCGCCGCATCCGAATTTCCAAAGGTATGCAAAGCATCTCGTTTCTTTCGTAATTTGTGGAGTGATAGGGGTTGGGGGCAATTGAAGTTTGGTGTTTGGATAAGCTGTCCAAGCTGAGTCTAGTTACAGTTAGATTAGCAGTGTGGTGCTGTGGACTGTGAGGTTACATATATTCAGTCTGATCTGGAGATTATTTCTGCTAATCCTTGTATAAAGTTGTTACCGAGTACTCCAGTCACACAAGAAAAGCTTGTCGATGTAGTTGAAAGACACTTTGTCGAATCATTGATGCTTTACTAAAATCAGAATTCAAATGTTACTTAAAACCAAATGTGTGTATGAACTAGTACTAGCTCATAACTTCCCTGCCCAGTACACAATTTTTTGATTTACTATCCTCATATCTAAGACAACTACTTTAGTCCTAGCAAAGCATGGCTTGCTCTTGCTTAATTGCTGCAACATATGACCTTCTAATAGAGTGTAAATAAGCAGATGCTTCTATCATATCCATTCGTTCTCTTGGCAATAGACGTTTGCAAGAAATGGCAACTTGCACGAGAGACATCAAACATTGATGGGCCTCATTTTCTGTGCCCACCATTGCTTGAATAAAGCCTTTGCATTCTTTTTTGGAGACAAGCATCAATGATACATACGTAGCGATTTGTAGAGACGGGTAGCAACAAAATTAAAGTTGCCTCTACAAATCGATTTCTAAAGGCACAGGTGTAGCCTAACGCCTGAAGCAAGATGGATGAGCCCACTGATACTAGACTGTCATCAAGAGTCGATACTCGAGAGACGAGACCGCTGTAATCCATTGACACTTGGTAAAGTCGCCTGAGTAGAGGTCAGGCCATGAACATTCGTTGCGCCCATGGCTGGGTGGGTTTTCTTCCTATTTTTTGAGGTAATGTTTTGGATTTGGTTTCTCATCATCAACATGAGCAGAGATGAGCATGGTCAAACAAGATATTATCCATCAAAGCGATCCATAACACTTCATGAAAATCACTAATTTATGCTTAACCAAATCGATTTTTGAAATGTTCAAAAATCAAATCTTGGTATGGGCTGATAGCCTTGTACTACATACAACTTGTCGGTCCAGCACATATGTTTACTAGCAAGATAGTTCTGCGGTTTCACCACGCTACTCATGCCTGATTTGCCATCTTTATGTCAATTTCAAAGAAAATCTAAAATAATTACACAAGATCCACAAAAGTATGGCTTGGTCTCATCTAGTCATTGTGACATACTCCCACGATTATATTACTTTCTGGGGCGAGTTAAATGGCTACTTCCACATGAGCATGAGAGTATATATGATTTTTTGATGGCATGCAAGTTAATGGCTACTTCTCTCAGGCTCATTCTTTCACTTGGTAATCGAAGCGTGCAAGCAAGGGCAACTTGCAAGAGGGATAGCACACATCGATAGGCCTCATTTTCTGCTCCCACTGTTACTTTATTAAATCCTTTGCATTCTTCTTGGACATGAGCATCGATGATATCTAGCACTTGATCTGGAAATTTTCTCTCCACAAAGCTGATAATGCTGAGTTCACCTTCAAACATAGGATCAGTTGGTCTTTTTCCTATTAGCATCTCCAGAAGTACTACTCCAAAACTATAAACATCCCCATAGGTTGTTGCATGAACAGTTTGAGCATACTCTAAAAAATAGAAGAAAACAATTATTGTGCGCATAGCAGATAGATTTATATACAAGTACATGATGAGATGACAACATTCTGGATTTATACCTGGAGCTATATACCCTATAGTTCCCGTCACAGCAAGTGAACTACTACAACCTGACTGTCCAGTGGAATCAACAACAAGACTTGCAATCCCAAAGTCCCCTAAATGAGCATTCATGTCATCATCAAGAAGGATATTAGTTGGTTTCAGATCACAGTGAACAATAGGCCTTCCACAGTCATGGTGTAAATAGGCCAATGCATCAGCTACATCAACACATATGCTTATTCTTTGAGCTAACCCTAAACCTTTCGGAGCTACACCTACACCACCATGTTTCTGATGCAGCCATGTATCCAAATTGCCGCTGGCCATGAACTCATAAATTAGAGCTTTGAACTCGTTACCATTATTGTCTATAGTTGAACATGCACTTAGTACAGGAAGAAGGTTCCGATGCCGGATGGTTCTCAAAGCCTCACATTCTGAAACAAAACTTCGGTCTGCAAATCTTATATTAAGGTCAAAAACCTTTATAGCAACTTGGATTTTGGCTTGATTTAACTTCCCTCTGTATACTGAACCATAGCTTCCTTTTCCAATTAAGTTGGACTCTGAAAAATTCCGTGTAACTTGAGCTATATCATTATAAGAAACTCTAGGGAAGTTTTTACCAAAAGAAAGGAGCAATAAGTATGGCCTTCTTGATGTTTTCTTCCCAAGGAATATAATGTAAATTGACATCCCGAGTGAAATGAAGGCAAATACTAGAGTTGATATGATGATCCAATGGCGCTTCCATTTTGTTCCCCAAGTAACTGCAGGGCACACAGGCATATGGAGATCCCTCACTCCACCACAAAGCCCCCAATTGTTCATGAGAGAAACAGCTGTTGCATTTGCAAATACTCCATTGGTTGGTATTTCTCCTTGGAGATAATTGTATGAAAGATCCAGCTTATCGAGAAGTGATAGATCCTTCAAAAAGGTTGGAATGGTACCAGACAAGTTATTGTGAGAAAGATTTAGTGTTTCTAAGCTCAGTAGGCCCTTGAAAGATGTTGGAATGTTTCCTATGAGGTAATTTTCATTCATTTGGAGGTTTTCTAATTGTTGGCACTCGCCAAAGGTTTCTGGGATTTCTCCACTAATCTTGTTTGATGAAAGACGTAGGTCTGCGAGCTGTTTAAGTTTCCTAATATCTAGAGTTATGTCACCTTGTAGGTTGTTGTGGCTCAGGTCCAACAGTATGAGTCCTTGAATGTTTCCGAAGTTTGGTGGTATATACCCTTCAAAATTGTTATAGCTAAGGTTCAGCTCTAGTAGGTGCTGAAGATTTCCCAATCTGGCTGGTATGGGGCCTTCAAATCCATTTTTGTCTAAATAAAGGTACAACAGCTGAGTAAGATTGCTAATATTCGATAGGATTGGGCCAGTGAAGTCGTTATATCTTAGATTTAGCACTCGTAGACTTCTTAAATTTTCCACCCATCCTTCAATTGTACCACTAAAGTAATTGTTACCTAGTCCCAGCGTAGTTAACGCGCTAAGTTTCCCTATGCTCTGTGGAACTTGCCCAGCCAAGCTGTTTCCACCTAACAGAAGCGTTTCAAGACTGCTGGATAGGTTACCGATTGATGATGGAAGAGATCCCTGCAGGTCATTGTAAGAGAGTGAGAGTACCCGTAGATATCTACAGTTTCTTAATGCATTAAAAAATTCCCAGTCCTGGTTGTTCCTTGCTATAAGCCGGTTTAACTGAAGATTTAGGAAAGTCAAATTTGAAAGTTTTCCGAAAGAAGTAGGAATTTTCCCTGTGAAATTGTTAGATGATAAATCTAAGGTTTGTAGTCCTAGAGCATTGCCTAGGGAAGCTGGGATGGGACCTTCAAACGTGTTGTTTTCTAAGGTAAACTCTATTAGATTAGGGAGAAGCTCTCCTATGTTAGATGGCAATGCCTTGCCTAAGAAATTGAAATGTAGATATAGATATTGCAAAGAAGAAAGACTAAAGATGGCATGTGGAACTTCACCTGAAAGATTGTTGTTATTAAGAAGCAAGCTTTTTAAGTTCACCAATTGGCCAAGCTCACCAGGAATGCTTCCCTCGAGTTGATTTGAATGCAAACTGAGATATGTTAGATTTGCTAGAGTGCCCAATTTTGGAGGAATTGAACCCTCTAGTACGTTTGAAGATATATCTAAGGAGGTCAAGTTGGAGCAGTTTGCAAGTGCATCAGGAATGTTCCCAGACAAACTGTTTTGTTCCAACCATAGGAATTGCAGTTGTCGCAGGCGGCCTAGAAGAGGTGGTAAGGGACCAACAAAGTTATTATTGGAGAGATCAAGAAAATTAAGGAAAGTAAGGTTGCTAAGAGAGGAGCTGATTTGACCGGACAAACTTTGACCGGTGAGGTTCAGCCACCGGAGGCGATATGGTCGCGTCCTGGTGCAGGTGACACCATTCCACCGACAGAAGTGGGAGCTCGAGCTCCAATTGCTCAAGGCTCCAGATGGGTCGCTGACGCCCTGCTTGAAATCGAGCAGTGCCTGCAGATCTATTCTGTTCTGACGAATGGTTGAGCAATGGACGTTTCCAACTCCATAGCACAGCAGCAGCAACAGCAATAGTGTAAGGACGGGAATGGCGAGTCTCGCCTGCTGCTTGGAAGGACACATGATGCACCTTCCTGCCACCTGCAAAATATAAAGCATAAACTTCGAAGCATATTATGTTTACACATGCTCAAACTTGAGGAACTATGTCGCTTCCATGCTGTAAGCAGATGTTTGAGCAAAGCTTGCAATCTTGTCTCCCCAGACGATATTTCTTTTATGTTTTTTTTATGGAAATGCTCTATTATATTGTTATAGAATGAAGCCAACAAAAGAAAGGCTAAATTTTGAGTAATTTCACACTTGATTCCCAGAAATAAGTTCTATAATCATGCCTGACAGAGGGCTAAGTGGGGGATGAGAGAGAGAATAGGGTAGGACAGGGTACCTGTGCTGTGGCTGTGCCGGAGAACACAGGACACAACCGAGCAGCCTTGTTGTTCTGCTTTGTTCTTGCCTCGAACCGATGTTTGGTCTGTGAAGTTTGAGCTGGATGCTCAGCTGCCTGAGGTCCCGGGGGTTTAAAAACAGTTTTACGGCACCACTGCACCCACACATTCGCCCTGTTTGCTGGTGGGTGCTGGTGCTGGTGCTAGTTTAGGCTGGCTGGTGCTGGGTTTTTTAAGGAAAATATTGGCTTGGCTGGTTAAATAAGTTTGGCTGAAACCAACGAGCGAACAGGGTTATTGTGACGCTGACGCCTGCCTTAGCTTAGCTTGACCGCCGTTTCAGCGAAGACCCAAAGTCCGTCAAACTCGTCCGTAACCGCCACTTTTCCGCTTCCATCCCATCCCTCAGCGCCGATGTCGCTGTGTGAGGTAATCCCTTTGTCCCATATTAAATGTTGTTTTCGGTTTTCGTGCCACAAGTTTGACTCGATTTATAGAAAATACGTACAACATTTGTATCTCCAAATAAATTTATTAAAAAACTAGATTTAAAGATCTTTCCAATGATACTAATTATGTACCATAAATATTAATATTTTGTAATATATATTTTATCAAAGTTGTTTCTCGGGAAGCGAAAGCGACAGATATTTTAGGACAGAGGGAGTAGACACGATTGTTGCTTGTTGCTTTGTTGGGTTGTGTGCAGCCTCGAATAGTCGAACCCCATACCTTTCAGCAGTAACCGGACAAAGATATTTTGCCTGATGTGCGATGCAGGACCAGCGTCCTGTTCACTTCAATTTATCAGCCGTACCGTTTCAGCAAAATAACAATATTTTTTTCTCATAACAAATCAGTATCAGCATCAACCGTTTTTTCAGCCAGCCGAACGGGGCCCAGGAGTATGTGGTGCTGACAAAACTCAGCACGTGGAATGGTCTACCAGTGCTGGATTTTTATTTCCAGGTCAGATTTGCCTTCGAGAATGATCGAGTGGGCGTGATTTTTTCATAGCTTATATTCGACATGGTAGTGGGTCAAGTCAATTTGTATCTTAGTATACAGTAATTAGAGGGTCCAAAAGATTATCCACGTTAACCTCACGAAACACGGCAGAAAAAATAAAATTCTTAAAATTTCCACAATCGTAGTCATAAACTTCTATACTTTGATTTGGTAGATTCTATCACTAAGAATAGCGATCGTATCTATTGTGTTTTATAAAAAAAACACAATACCTATCTCTCCAATTATAGAAAACAATAAAAATACATGTAATCCTCTCTTTATAAAAAATGTAGTAATCCTCTAAATTTTACCTAAATTACTCATCCCTACCATTATGAAGATAATTTAAAATAATCCCTTCAAATTTGAATCTAAGTTACCCACCTTAGTCATTATTGAGGATAATTTAAAACAAATAATAAATTATATATAAATTACCCATCTTTATTATTATGTAAAAGATAATGCAAAGTAGCCCTATAAATTTACATCTAAATCATCAACATACATCATTATGAGTGAAAGATAATATTAAAGCTGGACATGTTCCTGCATTAAAAAAAAACTATCTAACTCAGCAGTCCGTAGAAAAAAAAACTCGATCTGGCTTTGAGTAGTAGATTGTGTGTGTGTGGGTGTGTGTGTTTGAAGAATCTGGAGGGGCCGCAGCCCCTACAGTGCAAAATTTTTATTAAAAGACGAAAGAGAAATACCGCTGCTGAATGTGGCACAAACAACGCCGAAACCCGCCTTTCTATATGAAAATTGAATCATCTCTGATTCCATGATTATTTAGGCTCTATTATCTTCCCACTAAACCAATTCAGTCATATTTGGAACACATATGTTTTTTTATATATTTTTATATTTTTTCTATAAAAAGTTGATTCCTGTAAAATTTCTGTAAGACGTGGCGTGGGGATGGACATGAGAGCCATGGATGTGCTTCATTCGGAGACAAACACGAGGATTGAGGAGGGGCGGGCACAATTTGGTGCCGACCAAGCATGAGCATCAATAGGCATCAATAGATAGGCTCAATTTACGAGCAGCCGAACACTCCCGTCATCACTCTCACAAGCAGAGGGTGGTGGGGACTTGCGCTTCCCATGCCCGCATTGGCCTCATCGCGACAGCTTCTCCATTCCCAGATTCCACCGCACACGCTCGCACTGGCCTCCTCTACCGCCTGTGCCTCCGTCGTTTTGCCCGTACCGATGAGGAGGGTGGGACTCGCGCAGCTCTTCATGTCTTCAACGAGGCTGTTGTCGTCAAGGTCACCAAGGAGGAGGGTTGCATGGTGGAACGGGCGGTAGCGTGGGGTTATGGTGCCGGTGACAGGAAAAAAGAGAGATGGGAGTAAAAAAGAGAAAAAATAAGAGTAATGTGACAAGACAATCTTTATGAGACCGAGGGAGTACTATATGCCCTTGTCTTGTAAAAATTGTCATTCTCATTTTCTAAAAAGACAAAAAGCCTGTTCGGCTGTTCTACTTTCGGATGATTTTGGATGATTTCGGATGATTCAATAATGTTCTGTGAGAGAGAACAAGCTGAAAGGAGCTGGAAGTAGCCGATGAAATATATACTGTATAAGAAAATATTGATATTATGGTATATAATTAATATCATTAGATAAATTATTTTAATATATTTTATAACAGATTTATTTTAAGATATAAATATTATTAATATTTTTTGAAGTCTAGTCAAACTTTTTAAAATTTGATTAGCACGGGTTCTTTTAGACCCAAAGGAGTACTTTTTTTCCTGATAGAGATATTCCGGACCGATGTGAGACATGTCTCCTACAACTTCGACACCGACAACATAATTGGCTCGTGGAATAATCTCCGGTCTGTTCGGTTGGCTGGTTCGTATCGTTGCTGGTTCGTGAAGAAGTACTGCTGGCTGGTTTGTTGTGAGAGAAAAATACTGTTCCGGCTGAAAATTTACGATCATATACGATAAGCACCAACCAACCGAACATGCTGCTATATGTTGAAATCAAATTTGTTTTTTTAATTATCGCGCTTGCAGAATAGAATGCATCGTGTGGACATGATTCCTCCATAGGTTATCTTTGACAGCTGACTAGGTAGCGCGTCCAATCAGACTTGTATGCATCTTTATCTGGACATGAATAGTCTATCTATATAATGCCGTGCTTCGCACGATTCTTGCAAACTGTGAATACTGTTGGAATTTAGAAAATGTATCTTTTTTTATCATAGAATCCCAAAAATTATTACAAAAGCAATGAAATCACAATATTTATAGGTCCAAACATCCCATGAAAGTATATGCCCCAACAAGCCTCCATCACTCCTAGGGACGGGTCTAGGATTTTACAAAAGGGTATACCACATCAAGATTTTAAGATAGAACTCGATAAACTCTATTTAGCAATTCAGCAAATAATTATAAAATTTGCTTCCACAATTCATTATATAAGTAACAAAAAACATAATAAATCATAAAAGAATCTCGCAACACTACTTGTCTATGGGGGGCAATTCTAGACCAAATGGCTATCAAGGTCTTGTGTGAAAATTGATGGATTCATTAGGAACTATTAACACTATATATCTATATAAATTAATTTTCTATTGAAAATTTTAAAATTTGTCAGGGTCGGCAAACCCCGGCGGCATGCTGCAGCTTCGCAGCCTATGATTACATCACTATCTACTTCCTCCGTTCCAAATTATAAGTCGCTTTGACTTTTTTGATACATAGAATTTGCTATGTATCTAGAGATACGTTATATATAGATGCATAGCAAAATAAATGTATCATAAAAGTCAAAACAACTTATAATTTAGAACGGCGGAAGTAGCAAGCATGTCGAGCCTGCTAGGCTAGATGTGTTGATATTTGGACTGCGATACAGTATCCACGAATAGCCTCAGAGTTGATCATTTCAGTGTTTATGGATTTAAACTTCGCACAATAACCTTTGGACTAAAGACTTATAAACAGAACATAACATTGTACATAGCTACTAATTTTCATTCCAAGTCAAGAATGGACAGTCTGCTTGTTTCTTCTGGAAAGATAGATGGTCATCTCAGATTCTGGAGCAACATTTTCCTCAATTGAGTTCTTTTGCAAAAAAAAAAAAAAAAAAAAAAAAAAAAAAAAAAAAAAAAAATCATTCTATTTCAGTCAGCAAAGACTTTAACCAGGAGATTACCACTGATCTGCTAAACCTACCACTATCCCAAGTGACCTTTGATCAAATGCTCAGTCTGCAACAGGTAATGTTGGAAACATCCTGGAAGATTCCAATGATGTTTGGGCTTATACTAGAGGTACAACAAGATTCAAATCTGCAGCAGCATACAGGAGACTCATTGGACATCATGAAGTTGATCCAGCTTTCAAGTGGCTCTGGAAATCCTTTTGTCAGCCAAAGCACGAGGTCTTTTGCTGGTTGCTGCTTAAAAATAGATTAAGTACAAGAAACATCTTCAGAAGGAAGAATATGGCTCTGGAATTTTACACCTGCGAGATCTACTCGTTGATGGTTGAAGAAACCGTCGAGCATCTTTTCTGGCACTGCCCCTTTGCTCAGCAATGCTGGGGTATCTTAAACCTGAATACAGTGCAGAATGGAAGCACCTTCGAGAATCATATACATTTTGGCTTCTATGTTCACGTTTCGCCGTCGTGTTTAGACCTCTATTGTGTATGAATATATGGTCATGTCTTTATGTGACAAAAGTGTTTGATTTCTTTATAGCCTCAAATTTTATAAATTTTATTTTGTTTTGTGACATACAAGGGGACATCCCTTGGTGTATGCTTTTCGCGGACGATGTAGTGCTAGTTGATGAAAGCCGGACAGGAGTGAATCAGAAACTGGAGTTATGGCGGGAGACTTTGGAATCCAAAGGTTTTAGACTTAGTAGAACTAAAACTGAGTATATGAGATGTGACTTCGGCACTACTACTCGGGAGGAGGAAGATGTTAGTTTGGAAGGTCAAGTAGTGCCTAGGATGGATACCTTTCGATATTTAGGATCAATGCTACAGAGGGACGGAGATATTGATGAAGATGTTAGCCATAGAATCAAAGCAGGGTGGATGAAGTGGCGGCAAGCGTCTGGTGTCCTATGTGACAAAAGGGTACCACAGAAGCTAAAAGGCAAGTTTTATAGGACGGCGATTAGACCTGTTATGTTGTATGGTGCAGAATGTTGGCCTACGAAAAGACGACATATTCAACAGCTAAGTGTCGCGGAAATGCGTATGTTGCGTTGGATTTGCGGGCATACAAGAAGGGATCGAGTTCGGAACGATGATATACGTGAGAGATTAGGGGTAGCGCCAATTGAAGAAAAGCTTGTCCAACACCGGTTGAGATGGTTTGGACATTTGCAACGGAGACCTCCAGATGCACCGGTGCGTAGTGGAATCCTAAGTCAGGATAGTAACGTGAAGAGAGGCAGAGGAAGACCGAAGTTGACTTGGGTAGAGGCAATAAAAGGAGACTTGAAAGGATGGAATATACCCAAAGACTTAGCCTTAGATAGGAATGCTTGGAAGACAGCTATTCACGTGCCTGAACCTTGATTGTTTCTGTTGGGTTTCAACTCTAGCCTACCCAACTTGTTTGGGACTTAAAGGCTTTGTTGTTGTTGTTATTGTTGTATTTTACCGTAGCGTTAGCATAAGCAATATACTATTACTAGCATTAGTACATAAAGTAGGAGAATTTACCTTTGTCGAACAGTTCATCGGCAATAACAAATAGGGATAGAAACGGATTGGATTCGCATGGAATCGGATCTGAATATCATTTTGTATCACACTTTAATTAAAGTTTGAATACAGATTCGGATATTTTTTAATACAAATACAAAACAGGTGTTTCGGATTTGGATCTCTATTTGGATATTATCAAGTTAGCTCAGAATGTATATTGTTAAATTTAACATACATGAATAAAAATTTACTACTAAGTACATCGTTAACCAAAGTGAATAAATAAAGTACACTTATAATAATCTCCAATAGCGAAGTAAACTAAATTATAATGGATAATATTGAATAAAATAATAGATCAAGTGAAGACATTCAAATAAAAATGGTAGAAAACAAAAAACAAATAGGCATTTTACTTTATCAATAGTATTGGAATTACAAAATTATCAGAGATTAAAGCCTTGTGTATATAGCATAAACAAGCATAGCACATTAAAATAATATAGTTATCAATAAATATTTAATAAATATTTCAATTAAGCAATCAATATTATATTTATATAGTTATTTATCATGAAATTACAAATTTATATAAATAAATTACATCAATAAATAAATAAACTAAAGTATTAAAATAATTTAAAAGGACAAAAATATTAGGATTAAAATAAATAATAATAATAAAATTAATTTAATCTTTATGTATTATTAATCATTTTAAATTAATCCTAAAAGTTATTAATAGATATAGTATTAAATGAGTTCAATGCATTATTAGTAATAATAAAATTAAATAATTGGTCACTCACTACGGAGTGAAAACTTTTAAGTAGGTTCATGATATCTTGTTTTCTTTGTGGATACGGATATTGCCGAATACGGATCTGGATTCGGATAGAGAAAAACACTGAAAACGAATTCGGATATATCCATTTAGTATCCATATTAGAAACGGATACAAATACGGATATCCATATTACAAGTTTTAGCGGATACAGATATCAGATAATTTGGATATCTATTTTTTCATTTTCCATCCCTAATAACAAAGAGGATAACTTTACACTAAAACTGGCCCAAAATAAAATGAAACACGTTACATCCGCATATTGGCGCTACCAGCACCTTAGCTTAGCTTGACTATCAGCGAAGACCCCGAGTCCGTCAAACTGACTACTAGGCCATGTTTAGTTCACCCAGAATCCAAACTTTAACACTATACAAAAAGAAGATTCTTCATCACATCAAATTTACGGTACAAGCATGGAGTACTAAATGTTAACGAAATCAAAAACTAATTGCACAGTTTAATTGTACTTTACGAGACGAACATTTTAAGCCTAATTAGTCAACAATTGGATAATTATTATCAAATACAACCAAAACGCTGCTGGTGCTGCAGTGATTTCACCGGCGCCAATTCGTCCCAACTAAACACGGCCCTAGTTACCGCCACCTTTCAGCTTTCGTCCCGTCACTCAGCGCCGTCGTTGTTGTTTGAGCTGGACAAGATTGTTGCGGCGTGTCCAGATATTCCAGGCTGATGTGCGACATGTCTGGTGCGGTTTCGATGCTGCCAAACATTAGCTAGTGGAATGGTCTACCGGCGCTGGATTTTCGTTCCCAACAACCGCGCGTTGAGTTCAAAAACTTTTCATAAAAAGTGCTACAGTAGCTATCACATCGAATCTTATGATACATGTATGGAGCATTAAATATAGACGAAAAAAAACTAATTGCACAGTTTGGTTGGAAATCGCGAGACGAACGTTTTGAGCCTAATTAATCCATGATTGCCAAATAAAAACAAAAATGCTACAGTAGTCAAATTCCAACTTTCCCCCAAACTAAACACGGGCCAAATCTGATTTGGTTCCCTGGGATGATCGGTCTTCCAGAACGTATCGTGTGGCACTGTTCGCTCATGGGTTATCTATATCTAATGTTAAAATGTCAAAATTGTATTCTATTATTTTTCACCCGAACTATAAAGAGTTTTAGCCCGAATTTGTAACTCGTACGGGTTGGAACGACTAGTCATGACTAGTACAAACAAGTTATCCTGAGATCAAAATGAGGTTGTGAGGGCGAAGGATCTTCTCTCGATTAATCTGGTGCATGAAAGTAGAGGGTACATTGACGATGCTCACCTGTGTCATACTCTCTCTATCTCTTTTTAAGTGTTGTTATTATGGAATGCGTGTTGGTTATTTTTTTTTAAGTTTGACTAGGTTTGTAGAAAATATTAGCAATATTTGTATCCCCAAATAAGTTTATTATAAAAATATATTTAATAATCTATTTAATGATACTAATTATGTACTATAAATATTTTTTTACATATTTGGTCAAAGCTAAGTAAGTTTAATTTCTCAGGAAGTGAGAACAACGATTAAAAAGAGACAGAGCGAGTACATGGCTCCTCAACCTATCTAAGAGCATTTATATCAATATTTCTTACTTATTTATAAATAACATTGATGTTTGTTTGTGGTATATACCAAGTGAATTATTTTAAAATCATGTATTTTAAAATAATTCACTTGGTATATACCACAAAAAAATCATGTATGAAATACATAACAATGTGATTATAACAAATCATTATCGTTTTATGGTTCGGTCTACTGATTTTTTTTGATTTAATTATCAGTTTCTCATTGTTATCAATGGCTATCCGACAACATTATATTTTTCAGAACGGTATGTTCTAATTAATTTTCGATTTCTGGGTAAAAACGAGAAATCAAAAGTCGGTAGAAAGTTTTCCCAACGGGATAGAAGGTTTTTTCAACCATTCCTGGCCATTTTCGTTCCTACTGGTCCATCAACACTGAATAATATAGATTACTTATAATAAAAAACGATGCTTATTCATGCACTTTGATTGTATAGTCGGTTAAGTACTACTCCCTCCATTTCAAATTATAACTCATTCCAAGAATCTTGGAGAGTCGAAGCATCTCAAGTTTGACCAAAATTATAGAAAAATTTACAAAGATTTATAACATTAAATAGGTATACTATGAAAATATAATTAATGAAGAATCTAATGATACTTAGTTAGTATCATAAATATTATTATTTTATTATATAAATTTGGTCAAACTTGAAATCATTTGACTCTCCAAGATTCTTGGAATAACTTATAATTTGGGATGAAGGGAGCAGTAAACTAGTGAATATTCGATTTGGGGAGAAATTTTATGCAAACGCTGTGCTTCTCATGATTTTGCTGATGGTGACAGTAGGCACTTCAATCAAAGCACGAAAGGAGGGAAAACTCGAGGAATATCTGTACGCGCGGGGCTTCCGAGGGTTCAGATGAACTTGGGCCCAGTAGATGAGCTGCTCGCTGAATTCGGCCCGCACGGACGCGACGGCCCATGAGCACAACACCTCGTCTCCTTCCTCCTCCCGAAACGCGCTGCCGTCCGCGTGCCACCGTCACGCGGCTGCCGCATCAGGGCCTATGGCCTAGGGGTTAGGGGTTTTGGGGAAGGGCTACACTCACGAGGCACAGGCCTGGGAGTGTGAGAAATGGTGGAACGAGATGCCTCACCCTGGCACTTGGTTACGTGTTAAGTAGCACGGGGAAAAGTCCCTGGCGGTGGCTTGTACAAGGGGCAAGATACAACAAGATAATTCACATGTGATCTCTATCTCCTACCGGTTTGTTCTACAATCTAGGAGAGGCCTCATAGATACACCGGCCCCCCAAGTATACACCAAACCTAGACACAAGTCATATCGTCTAACACTCCCCCTCAATCTTAGCCACTAACAAGGTTAAGATTGACTCTAAATTGTCTCAATTTTGCAGCCGTGATCGCCTTGGTAAAACCATCAGCTAGTTGATCGCCAGTATTGATGAATCGTATATCCAATAACTTTTGTGCTACCCGTTCTCTGACGAAGTGAAAATCAATTTCTATATGCTTCATTCTAGCATGGAAGACCAGATTAGCTGATAGATATTTTGCACCCAAATTATCACACCATAACTGAGCAGCAGATGGATGATGAATACCAAGTTCTGTCAACAGCTTCTGTACCCACATCATCTCAGCTGTGGCGTTGGCTAGTGCTTTATATTCAGCCTCAGTACTAGACCGAGAGACTGTAGCTTGTTTTCGAGCCGTCCAAGAGACTAAGTTGTCCCCAAGAAATACAACAAAGCCTCCAGTGGACCTCCGGTCATCAATGCACCCTGCCCAATTTGCATCTGAAAACGCACTGACCATCATAGATTTAGACTTCTTAATTTTTAGCCCAAAACTGATAGTCCCATGAACATATATATCTCAGGATCCTTTTCACGGTGCTCCAATGAACTGTAGTTGGTGCATGAAGGAACTGACACACCTTATTTACGGCAAATGATATATCCGGCCGAGTTAGAGTCAAATATTGTAATGCTCCAACCAGGTTTCTGTAGCGTGTAGAGTCCTCTGATCCGAGTCTATTTCCACCGGTCAGACTGAGTTTCTCAGAAGTAGACAGAGGAGTATCAACAGCCTTTGCCTTGTCCATCTTTGAACGAGCGAGAACATCAGCTGCATATCTTCCTTGAGATAGCACCAACCCGTCTGAAGTCTTCTTAACTTCGATCCCTAGGAAGTAATATAAATCCCCCTAGTCCTTCAGTGCAAAATCTCTCTGTAGATCTTTGAGTAATGCTTCTGTTGCCTCTTATGAGGAGCTAGCAACAATAATATCATCTACATACACAAGCACAAAGATGTTGTACTTCCCACGGCTGTAGTAGAAGAGGGAGGTGTCGGCCTTTAATGGAACAAAGCCAAGTGCCTCCCACCTCTTACACAATCTTGCATACCACGCCCGTGGTGCCTGTTTCAACCCATACAACGCCTTATCTAACTTGCAAACATAATTGGGATGTATCCTGTCTGCATAGCCTGGTGGTTGTTGCATGTAAACCTCTTCCTCTAGAATCCCATGAAGGAATGCATTTTGGACATCAAGTTGACGAAGAGACCACCCTCTTGATACCGCAATTGACAGAATCAACCGTATCGTTGCAGCCTTAACCACGGGGCTGAACGTATCTTCATAGTCTATACCATAACATTGTTTAAAACCCTTTGCAACCTGACGTGCCTTGTACCGATCAACAGTGCCGTCAGCTTTGCGCTTTACCTTGTAAACCCATTTACAACCTATGATATTCTTCCCTTTGGGAGGAGGAACAAGATGCCATGTCTTGTTTCGTAATAAGGCTTGATGCTCACTGTTCATAGCTGCAACCCAATTCTCATCTGCAAGAGCTTCATCAAGTGTCGTTGGTTCTTCTGTAGAGGAATTAGTATGCATACACCAACGTACCGTACCATCCATGTACGATTTCGGCTTGGGGATGCCATGTTGAAGACATGTTGTAGGACGCTGCACACCTGTGTCCACCGGAGCACCAACCGTAGTGGATCCCGGTGACAAAATCTCCAACTGCGGCGCTGTCACTGGCGCTGTTGCTGGTCCCCCGTCGCTGGGATCACTCTGCGGCGCGGGAGATGGTGTGGCTAAGAGCGGCGAAGCAGCGGTCAACGCAGAAGATCTCGGTGTGACCTACGAAAATCCGGAGCCCGTGGGCGACACGGGCACCCCCGGTGGTGGCAGACCTACCGATCCCGAGGCCGATCCGCCTGCACTAGCAGAGCCTGATGCCACCGCGTCAGGTGGATCCATCTCGAGCCGAGTGCTGTCTCCGGAGGGGTGGCACATGAAATAACGCTCCCCTGCCGGCGTTTCTTGATGATTTCTGACCGCGTTTGTTCCTAGATCAAGCACAGTAGCACCAGAACTTGGTAACGCATTAGTAGAGGTAGGAGACGCTAACTGTTGATCATGAAAATTTGCATCCCCAAAGGTAACATAAGAATTTTTTAAGACATCAGGAAGAAGGGCGAGTTCGGAGTGAAGACGTGCACCAGCATTGGGGTGAAGCGTGGCAAAGGGAAAGACATGTTCATCAAACATGACGTCACGGGAAACATAGATCCGCCCTTCTTTAGGATCAAGGCATTTAAAACCTTTATGCAAGTTACTATAGCCAAGAAAGACGCATTGTTTTGATCGAAACTAAAGTTTCTTCGAATTGTAGGGTCTCAAATTCGGCCAAACAGCACATCCAAAAGTACGAAGAAAACCATAATCAGGTTGTTTAACAAACAGGCGCTCAAAGGGGGTTGCATCATTAATCACTTTGGACGGGAGCCGGTTTATGAGAAACACAACGGTAGAAAATGCTTCATCCCAAAATTTTAGAGGTAGAGACGAATGAGCGAGAAGTGTAAGCCCCATTTCAACAATATGTCGTTGCTTACGTTCTGCTGATCCATTTTGTTGATGAGCATGAGGGCAGGAAACATGAAGCGCAATGCCTACGCGTTGAAAGAACGAATTCAGAGATTGATATTCTCCCCCCAATCTGTTTGGATGGCATGAATTTTGTGACCAAATTGTCGCTCAACAAGATTTTGGAAATCACAGAAACACTGAAAAACTTCTGATTTAAGACGCAATAGGTAGAGCCAAACAAATTTGCTATGATCATCAATAAAACTCACATAATAATTATGACGACCAATGGAAGTTGGGGTAGGCCCCCATACATCAGAGAAAATGAGGTCCATAGGACTAGTTGACACACTAGTTGACCTAGGGTAAGGCAATTGGTGACTCTTGCCTTGTTGACATGCATCGCACACCATATCTTTATTCGAATCATGGAAAAAAGGAAGCTTATGGCGGCTTAGGACCTGCTGGACTACACGAGTGGAAGCATGACCTAGCCTATAGTGCCACAAGGAAGCAGACGACTTGATGACACCGAGCGCTTGTTTATTTGGAGATGACCGCAACGGATAAAGCCCCCCTTCACATCTGCCTCTGTGGAGGGTTTTCCTCGTCACCTGTTCCTTGATAGAAAAATGGTCAGGATGAAATTCAAGAAAGACATTATTGTCTCATGTGAGACGATTAATGGAACAAAGACTCTTATGTGCTTGTGGAACATGCAGAATGTTTTTCAAGTGGAGATTAGGGGAATGCAAATAACTATGACCAACATTAGCAATCTCCATACCTATCCCGTTTGCAGCTTGAACCTGTTCCCCGCCGTGAAACTTGTCATGGACGGTCAGCTTGTCCAGTTCCCCGGTGATGTGATCGGTATCACCGGTGTCCATGTACCAATTCGTATCAACGCCATACGAACAGGTGGCTGCGGTAGCGCTCTTTTGTGGTGGTCCTGAAAATGAAGTGTTGAACCTCTTGAAGCAGCATACGACGTAGTGTCCTTCTTTGCCATAGAGTTGGCAGAAGATGCTAGCCTGGAAATGGCCGCCACCATGACCGCCCTTCTGGCCACGGCCAAAACCGCCGCGGCCACCGTGACCTCCACCGCGCGTGTTGTTGTTGGAGTGGTTGCCGCAACCACACCTTGGCGACCATGTTGGTGGAGGATTGCTATCCCCCGCCATGAATCTCCATGCGTTGTTCGAAGGAGATGAGCTAGGTATAGAGCTTATTCACGAAGATGGGCTCAACACGCGCCGCCACTGCAGACACAACCGAGTCGAATTCAAGATCCTACCCGGTTAGGATATAGGAGACAAGCTCTTCATCTTCCAGTTTACGCCCAGCCGATGCCATCTCATCTACCAATGATTTCATGTTAGTGAAATACTCACTCATGGAGGACGCGCCCTTTGACGCAGTAGCGAGCGCCATCCTTGTGCTGATGACGTGAGCTCTGGACTAGGACGCATGAAGCACCTCGATGGCGGACCATGCCGTCGATGCCGTAGTCACCGCCGTGACTTGAGATCCAATCTCCCGAGAGAGGGATGTGAGCAAGTAGTTGAGAACTTGTTGATCCTTGGCCACCAATTTTTCGAACTCAGGGTTTACAACGGGTGGCTCATCCTCCATCTTGTCGTCCTTCGGTGGCAGGAACTGCTCCAGCGGGTGCACTGCCGGGTCGATGAAGTTCACCATCTGGGCACCCTTCAGCGCGGAGATGACCTGTGCCTTCCACATGGCGTGGTTGTTCCTTGTCATCTTCTCGGTGACGGGAAGGAAACCGAGAGGAGAGATACTAGCAAACTCTGCAGAGGAGGATGGGAGCGCCATTCTTCAAATCCTCTAGGAATGATGCTCTGATTACCATGTGAGAAATGGTGGAACGAGATGCCTCACCCTGGCACTCGGTTACGTGTTAAGTAGCACGGGGAAAAGCCCCCCGGCGGTGGCTTGTACAAGGGGCGAGATACAACAAGATAATTCACATGTGATCTCTATCTTCTACCGGTTTGTTCTACAATTAGGAGAGGCCTCATAGATACACCGGCCCCCAAGTATACACCGAACCTAGACACAAGTCATATCGTCTAACAGGAGGTCGTTGGGTGGCCTGTGGTTGGCTGTGGACGTAGTTTGTGGTTTGGGCGACTAGGTGGCAGGGCGCCGCTGGGCGCGGGAGCATCAATATGGCGTCTCCGCCTCTCCGACGAAGCCAGGTGAGCGGGGCCACTTCTAAGGCGGTCGAAGATGCCGGAGATAAGGAGTACGGCGGCCCACGGGTGAGCACGACATTACAGAAGCGATGTGGCTGGGAGCAGGCGAGCAGCTGTGCAGGCACGTCATGAGGAATACAATGCCATCGCGCATTGTGGGATTTCCTTTGTTGCACTGCACGGGTTGCATAACCGCCCCAGCCAACGGCGGTGCGTTGTTGTATGCTGATGTTGGATTGAAGTTTCCAGCACAGCAGCAAGACGCCGCACCTGAATTTCCAAAGGTATGCGAAGTATCTCATTTCTTTTGTACTTCATGGAGTGGTTGGGGTTGGGGGCAATTGAAGTTTGGTGTTTGCCTGTTTGGATAAGGGGTGCAAGCTAGGCTCCAAGCCTCCAAGCCGAGTCTAGTTACAGTTAGATTAGCAGTGTGCTACTGTGGTTACATATATTCAGTCTGATCTGCAGATTATTTGTGCTAATCCTTGTATGAAATTGTCACCTAGTACTGCAGTCACACAAGAGAAGCTCGTCAACGCAGTCGAGAGACACTTGGTCAAATCATTGATGCTTTACTAAAATTAGAAATTCAAATATTAGTTAAAACCAAATGTTAGGGAGCCAAAATGGTTGAGTATGAACAAAGAAACAAGCATGCTCAAACAACATACTGTCCATCAAAGCAATATGTGACACTTCACGAAAATAACTAATTAATGCTTTACCAAATCCATTTTTCAAATGTTCAAAAATCAAATCTTGGTATGAACTGGTAGCCTTGTACTACACACAAGTTATCTGTCCAGCACATATAGCTTTATTTCTAGCAGGATAGTTCATCAATGTGAGCATGCTACTCATGCCTGATTTGCCATCTTTACGCCAGTTACATTCAAATATAACCTAAGCTAATTACACAAGATCCATAGAAACATGGCTTGATCTCATTTAGTTGTTGTGACATATGACTTTCTGATTGCATGCAAGTTAATGGCTACTTCTCTCATGCTCATTCTTTCTCTTGGTAATCGAAACGTGCAAGCCAGGGCAACTTGAACAAGGGATAGCACACATCGATAGGCCTTGTTTTCTATTGCCACTATTGCTTTATTAGAGCCCTTGCATTCTTCCTGGAGATAAGCATCAATGATATGTATAGCACCTGATCTGGAAAATTTCTCTCTACAAAGTTGGCAATGCTGAGTTCAACTTCAAACATAGAATCAATTGGTCTTTTGCCTGTAATCATCTCCAGAAGTACTATTCCAAAATTATTAAACATCGCCACAGGTTGATGCATGAACACTTTGAGCATACTCTACAAAAATATAGAGAAAAATCAGTTATTTTGTGCATAACATATTGCTTTATATACATATAGGAGAAGATGATGACATTTGTTGGGACATGCCATATTCATATAGGCCAAGTCCCCTAGAAGAGGCCCAACTAGCACCATTAGAGTGGCATGTAAAACCCACCCCCACCGAGCGGTCGCTTGTAAATTTACGCTTGCCTATATAATGCCAAGAACAAGTGGGCAAGGGGGGGCTCTCTCCTCTCCCACTCATTTTTCGCAAACCCTAGCCGTCGCCTCACTCTTCCCTCTCACAAGTTGGTGCCTTCGTCGCAAGGCCTTCTCCGTGGAGCCTCCACACTAAACCATCGTTGCAGAGCCTTCTCCATGGAGCCTCCATCATGGAACCTTCTCTGCAAAGCCCTTATACAGAACAATCATCGGGCCTTCGTCCGAGGCCTTCGTCCGAGGCCTTCATTCCGGGCCTTCGTTCAAGGCCTTCGTTCCTAACCTTCATCCGGGACCTTCGTCGGGAGACCTTCTCCCGCTGGCCTTCGTTCGGGACCTTCATCTATGACCTTCGTCGGGAGACCTTCTCCCGCCGACCTTCGTCCAGGACCTTCATCTAGGACCGTCGGGAGACCTTCGATCTCCCACCGGCCTTCGTCCGGGACCTTTGTCCAAGGCCTTCGTTCCTGACCTTCATCCGGAACCTTCGTCGGGAGACCTTCTCCCGTTGGCCTTCGTCCGGGACCTTCGTCCAGGACCTTCATCGGGAGACTTTCTCCTGCCAGCCTTCGTCCAGGACCTTCATCTAGGATAGTCGGGAGACCTTCTCCCGCCAGCCTTCGTCCAGGACCTTCGTCGGGAGACCTTCTCCCGTCAGCCTTCTCCGGGAGACCTTCCCCCGCCGGTCTTCTCTAGGGCCTTAGTCCGCGACCTTCGTCCAGGACCTTCATTGGGAGACCTTCTCCTGCCAGCCTTCGTCGAGAGACCTTCTCCGGCCGGGCCTTCGTCGTGGACCTTCTCCGACCGGCCTTCACCGAGTAACCTTCTCCAGCTAGCATTCACCAAGGAGCCTTCTACTCAACATTCTTGATTTATACCAGGAGCAGTATACCCTATAGTTCCCGTCATGGTAAGTGAACTACTACAACCAGAGTGTCCAATTGCTATTGATCTGGAATCAACAAGGAGATTTGCAATGCCAAAGTCTCCCAAATAAGCATTCATATGTCATCATCGAGAAGGATATTCGTCGGTTTCTAATCACAGTGGACAATAGGCGTTCCACAATCATGGTGCAAATAGGCCAATGCATCAGCTATGTCAACACATATGCTAATTCTTTGAGCTAAGCCTATAAATTTTGGAGTTGTGCCCACCACGTCTTTGATGCAACCATGTATCCATATTTCCATTGGGCATGAACTCATAAACTAGGGATTTGAAATCATTACCACTGTTGTCTATTATTGAACATGCAGTTAGTACAGGAACAAGATTCCGATGCCGAATGGTTCTCAAAGCCTCACATTCTGAAACAAAACTTTTGTCTGCAAATAAATCTGATCTCAAGGTCAAAAACCTTAATAGCAACTTCAATTTTAGCTTGAGTTGACTTCCCTTTGTATACAGAGCCATAGCTTCCTCTTCCAATTAGGTTGGACTTTGAAAAGCTCCATGTAGCTTGCTTTACCTAATCTCTAGGGAATTTCTTGCCAAAAGAAAGAAAAATTACATATTGCTTTCTTGGCGTCTTCTTCTTGTGGATTATAATGTAAATGAGCATTATGAGTGAGATGAAGCCAAATGTTGGTACCAGTATTTTGACCATATAGTTTACGATTTCCTTTTCTCTTCTATAAACTGAGCCTAGCTCAGCTCGTTAAGTTCTTTGTGGTGGAACCTGCCCACCCGGGTTCAAGTCCTCGACTTGGCACGGGTGTTCACATTTTCCCTCTAGGATTAAACGGCGTTGTGCTTTCAGTGGTAGGCGACGTTCCCGTCGACAGCGAGGCATCTATGGTGACTTCGTCAATCTCGAGATGTGCCGGCACAGGTGCTCATAGGGACGTGGTTTGTGTATATGTGTTCATAGGGGGTGAGTGTGCGTGCGCGTTGAGCGTCTGCATCTGTACTTGTGTAATTCGCAAAAAAAAACATGGCATGATGAAGACATGCAAATTCATAGCCCCTCCACACAATCCTATATTGCCATCAAGTGAAACAGCTGTAGCATTTATCGAACACACCATTTGCTGGTAATATAGGTCATTTTGTTAGAGATCATTAGACAAGCTGGAAGGGGACCTGACAATAATATAGGTCTAGTTTTGTTAGAGATCATTAGACAAGCTGGAAGGGGACCTGACAAATTGTTGTGGGAAAGATTGAGTATGCTCAAGGTCTTTAGATTACTGAAAGTAATTGGAATATTTCCTGTAAGAGTATTACATCCAACCGAATGATATATATCTGTTCTAATTGGCCCATAATTTTAGGGAATTTCCCCACCAAATTTGTTTGATGAAAGATTTAGAGTGGTGAGTTGTCCCAAGTTACCAAGCTCAATAGGTATGCCCCCTTGGAAATTGTTATAGCTAAGGTGCAACTCCATCAATGATTTAAGGTTTCCCAAGTTAGATGGTACAAACCCAATGAACTTATTTTCAGCAAGAAAAAAATATGTCAACCTTGTAAGACAGCCAATGGAAGGTGGAATTATCCCAATGAAGCTGTTCGATCGGAGATTCAAACGTTCTAGTTTTGTCATATTCCCGACCCATTCTTTAATTGTACCGGTAAGATTGTTGTGATCTAGAGATAGATGAACCAAGGCACTAAGTTTTCCAATACTCGGGGGAACTATTCCTGATAGGTTGTTTCCAGACATTAACAACCGTGTAAGACTGATGGAGAGGTTTCCAATAGAATTTGGTATGGTTCCCTCTAGGTTATTATGAGACAATGAAAGAGCTGTTAGAGAACTACAATTTCCCATGGCATGCAGGAATTCCCAGCCTTCATTGTCTGTTGCTTGAAGCATGTTTTTTTCAAGGTTAAGATAAGAGAGCATTTTGAAGTTGCCCAAAGAGTTTGGGATTTGGCCAGTGAAATAATTGATTGATAGGTCTATCGCTCCTAGAGCTGCAGGTTTTCCTAGGGAAGTTGGAATGGGACCCTCGAAGCATCGCCAATGTTAGATGGTAATGTGTTGCCTAGCATATTGGATGCCAAGGATAATCCCTGAAGAGAAGATACATTAGATAGATCTTGTGGGAATCTACCTGATAAGTTGTTTATGCTTAGGTCTAAGAACTCTATGTTTGCCATCTGCCAAACCAAAGGAATTTCACCCGATAGGTTATTTTGGTTGAGGTACAACTCCAATATATTTGGCATTTGCATAACCTCTTGAGGAATGCTTCCAGTGAGTTGATTTTGTGTAAAACTGAGTTTTTGTAGATTGGTGATGTTTCCAAGGGCTGCTGGGATTCCCCCAATGAGATAATTACTGTCAAGGATGACATGCTTTAGATTGGTAAGAAAACCTATTCTGGGAGGAATAACACCAGTGAGGTGGTTTTCAAAGAGATACAAATAGGCTAGGTTGGAACAATTTGTGAGTGCGTCAGGAATGGGGCCGTGGGGCCGTCAAAGCTATTATTGGATAGATCAAGCTTATGAAGGAAGGCCAGATTTCCAATAGAGGAAGATATATTGACAGCTAAGTTTTTGCCGGAGAGGTTGAGTTGCGTAACACGTAATGGCCGCCGCATCGAGGTGCAGTTCACACCATACCACTGACAGAAGTGGGTATCAGGGTTCCAATTGTTCAAGGCTCCATTGCGATCGAGGATGCTGTTCTTGAACTCGAGCAATGAGTGAAAATCTTTGCTGTTCTCATGAACTGTGGAGCAATGGACGTTGCCGACTCCATAACACAGCAGTAATAGAGGCAACACCACAACCATGGCGAGTTTCGCCGGCGGTTTGGAATGACGCATGATGCACTTAATTGACACCTGCAATGATTAATAAAGCATAAACTTGGCGCTATTACTAAAGAACCCACGCTGCGTTTATGCTGTAAATCAGAGCTACGAACGATCCCCTTTTTCAGAAAGGGAAGGCAGGTGCCCCCTATATCGAGAAACCTGACACAATTACAGCGAGTAACAAGCTAAAACGGATAATTAAGTACGAACACCACTGAGCAGTAGTGAGAGAGTAGGGTACCTCTGCTCCGCCGGCAGTCCTTTTGATCTGCTTTCTTATGCTTGCTAGCGGGAGTTTGAAGCTTTAAGTTGGATGCTCAGCTGGTAGATGAGACCCCCAGGGGGTTTAAAAACAGTTTACAGCACCATTACATCCACACACGACGCCATATCTTAGCTTGACCGCCATCGCAGCGAGGACCCTGAGTCCATCAAACTCGTCAGTTACCGCTACTTTTCAGCTTCCATCACGTCGCGCAGCTGCGCCGTCGTTGTTTGAGGTGGACAGGATTGTTGTGGCGTGTCCAGTCTCGAATCCCAGAGTATTTTTCAGCAGGAAACGGACAGAGATATTCCAGGCTGATGTGCGACCTGTCTGGTGCGGTTTCGATGCTGGCAAAAATTAGCTCGTGGAATGGTCTACGGTGCCGGATTTTCCTGTTGAAATCAAATTTGTTTTTTTTATGATCGCGCTTCCAGAATATATATGGTGTCGACATGATTCATCCATAGGTTATTTTGATAGCTGACAGGGTAGCGGGTCAAGCCAACTTAGGAGTACTAGTCTATCTGATACACTGCCGTGCTTGGCACGATTCTTGCAAACTGCGAGTACCGTTGGAATTGGAAAAATATCTAGTGAAACAACTAGATTTATTTATGAACGGTAAAATAGTTTTAACTATACATTTATTAAAAGAATAAAAAATTTACTAATTTGAGCACGAGATAAATATGAGATGTTCCTCCAAGGAGACAAATATACAATCTTTAGGGTTTAGTTTTCCCCAGATTTGAAATTTCAAGTTCAAACTATGCACAATCAAAAATCATTGAGGTGGTTGGCTTTGGGAATTATTGAATAATAGTCAGCACTTTCATTAACGTAGCTTAACATATGGTGCTTTTTGGGACGGAACCATTCCTGTTGTGTGTTTGGCTTTAGAGGTTGGCACCATCCTTATTCTGTGTTTGATTTGAGGATATCAAAATATTTACGGTTCATTTGATAGCGGGATCTGTTCATCATCCTCTTTTTCGTTCTTCCCCCTAACTGTAGCTCACCACCGTGAGTATCGCTCTCTCGCCGGCTATCCCCTCTATGGCCAAGCTCGCCAGCACCCGCAGCTCACCCCCACAAGTGTTGCTCCGTCGTAAGCCCACCGGCCACGCTTGCCCCCCCCCCCCCCACCCCCCACCCCCACCCAGTTGAGCCGGGAAAGCGCCACCATTGCAGCTTGCCCTGTGTGCGCCGTGTAGCCACCGACTCTTGCTCTTCATAGACGCGTCCGCCAACGTCGCCAATGTAGCTCGCTTCGCATGCACCGCTGCTAGCTCACCTTCTGTGCGCTGCTCTGCTGCCTCACTCACGCTCAGCTGTCACACATGGACAAGAAGGGGGACTCACCGGTCCCCTTGATTCAGAGGGATGGGGCAACCTCGTTTTCATGGAATAATATTCCTAGATTATGGTGATCGTGTCCTCACGAGTCCCCCGAAAAACACTCAAAAATAGGATCGACCCATCCCATCCCATTCCAAATGCATGTTAATTGTTTATATGGGCTGAAAAATTATTAAAACGGATACCATGAATTAAAAAAATCAGTGGGAATAGTCCTGGTGGTGTAGCCATAGACCCATGCGCATGCACCTAACCCGTGAGAGCTATTTTTTTCTCCAATACTCATGAATTTATACAACATTCTCATATGTTAGGTTATGTTTGATGCGTGTGCACACTACTAGAGAACAGACTTTAGAACGATGTCCCAATTTGACATTAGCCTCGGCATTTTTTGCCCCCGGACTAAAGGTCCCTGCCCAACGGTCGTCCGCGGGGCAGGGATCTTTAGTCCCGGCTGGTATTACCAACCGGGACTACCTTTAGTCCCGGTTGGTAATACCAGCCGGGACTAAAGCTTTTAGTCCCGGTTTGGGTGATGCCCCGGGAATAAAGATTAATCTTTAGTCCCGGTTTGGCCCCCTAACCGGGACTAATTATCCCGGCCTATAATCCAGCTCATTTCTTCCTCCCCGAGCCCGAGCCATTCCATTCAAACTCACTGCCTCTGTTCTTCAGCTTGCTGTTGTTCTTGCTCTCTCCCCCTCCATTGGTGTTGCTCTTCGATTTTGGAGGTAACAAACTTAATCCTCTTATGTTTTATCAGTAGCTTATCTCATTTTGCGATGTAGATGCATGTGTAACTTTATATGTTGGACTTTATTATGATTTTATATGTCATTTTTAGCTCAAAATCACATGATGATTTGCATATATGTTTGGATAAACAAAAGTTAAATTAGTTCATCAAAATCACGCCTCGCTCGTCCTCGCTGGAGCACGCGCCATCCTCGTCTCCGGCGGCTTACGTGATCTTAGAATTAATTTTTCCATGAAATGAAAAACTTAGAAAATTATAGAAAATCCGTACTAGTTGAACTTGCGGACCGTGTTCAGCTCGGCGAGCGTGTTCTCTGCCGAGCGGTAACGGACGTCAAGGAGGAGCTTTGATTCTACGAGGGAGAGCGGCAACGGTCGTGGAAGACCGTGTTCCCTTTCTTGTAGAATCGGAGCTCTTCCTTGGCCAAGTACGGTGCCGTCCGGTGAAGAAATGCTCGCCGAGATGATCACGTAAGCAAGGTCAACTAGTACGGATGGTTATTTATTAAAACATGTTTTTGAGCAATAATTTGATGGATATTTGATAACTTCAGACCTACAAATGTCATCTACAAATGTTACTATCCTCGGCAACCTAAACGCCTGCGAGCTCGCCGATATCGAGCAGGTCACTTAGAATTATTTTTTCCATGAAATGAAATACTTAGAAATCATGCCTTTTATTTTTTAGAATTAAATTTTCCATGAAATGAAAAACTTAGAAAATAGTTAGAAAATTATAGAAAATTCGTACTAGTTGAACTTGCGGACCGTGTTCATCTCGGCGAGCATGTTCTCTGCCAAGCGGTAACGGACATCAAGGAGGAGCTTTGATTCTACGAGGGAGAGCGGCAACGGTCGTGGAAGACCGTGTTCCCTTTCTCGTAGAATCGGAGCTCTTCCTTGGCCAAGTACGGTGCCGTCCGGTGGAGAAATGCTCGCCGAGATGATCACGTAAGCAAGGTCAACTAGTATGGATGGTTATTTATTGAAACATGTTTTTGAGCAATAATTTGATGGATATTTGATAACTTCAGACCTACAAATGTCATCTACAAATGTTACTATCCTCGGCAACCTAAACGCCAGCGAGCTCGCCGATATCGAGCAGGTCACTTAGAATTATTTTTTCCATAAAATGAACTACTTAGAAATCATGCCTTTTATTTTTTAGAATTAAATTTTCCATGAAATGAAAAACTTAGAAAATAGTTAGAAAATTATAGAAAATCCGTACTAGTTGAACTTGCGGACCGTGTTTATTTCGCCGAGCATGTTCTCTGCCGAGCGGTAACGGACGTCAAGGAGGAGCTTTGATTCTACGAGGGAGAGCGGCAATGGTCGTGGAAGACCGTGTTGCCTTCCTCGTAGAATCGGAGCTCTTCCTTGACCAAGTCGGTGCCGTTCGGTGGAGAAATACTCGCCGAGATGATCACGTAAGTAAGGTGAACTAGTACGGATGGTTATTTATTGAAATATGTTTTTGAGCTATGTGATTTCTATGTCATTTTTAGCTCAAAATCACATGATGATTTACAATAGTAAAATCACTTGATAGTTTGGTATTTTACAATTATACATAGTACATATTTCATGGTTTAGTTAGATAAATAAATAATTTTAGTTTTGTTTAAATATATCATTTTAGAAAATGTGAAATTTACACTAGTTTACAAAAATAAGTATAGAAAGTAGATGACAACTGGTACCGGATCCTCGGCCTCTCGTTCGGTTGCGAAACGACTGAGGCTAGAACTCCCTCTCATTATCTACGGCAAGTGTAAGCAGAAGATTGTGATGGAGTACCGAGTCAAGAGATAGGGACCCAACAAGGGTCGTGTTTTCTACAAGTGCCCGGATCGCGATGTGAGTTTCTTATGCATTTGATTATTATGGCTAATTGACCTGCTTTTCTTGAATATTTTTTACTAAATATTTTTTGGCTTTAATTTCAGTGGGAGGACAATGGATGCGATGGTTGGTACTGGGAGGAAGATTATGCTACATACGTGCAGAATTCGGGTGCGCTTGAGGTAGCGGCTGCTGATGATGAGGCAGTGAGCCAGCTGGAGAAGCTTATTGATATTCAACAGAAGAATGATTTGTCTGTTTTAGTTGCGTACGATCACGAAATAATTATGTTACTGAAGTGCATTGTAGTTTTAGTTTGTTTAGTGATAGTTGGGATTGCTTACGTTGTAGCTAGGCTTAGTTAATTAATCAACCGTGTGTGTCATCTATGTTGTGTAATAAAATACTTAATTGTGTTCAAGGTTTTCATAATTTGTCGTGTAATGCAGATTATGTCACGCCATTGGATGTACAATGCCGATCGCCGCTCCCAAGACTTTATTGAGGGCATGCACTATTTCTTAGGTGTGGCCGAGGCAAATAAGCAGGATGGTTTCATGTGCTGTCCATGTGCCATATGTAAGAATTTAAAGGAATATTCAAGCTCAATGAGTCTTCATTCACATTTGTTTAAGTCAGGTTTCATGTCAAACTATATATGTTGGACTAAGCATGGAGAAAGCGGGGTCATAATGGAAGAAGGTGAAGGAGAAGATTTAGACATTGATGACATTATTGCTTAGTATGGTGCCTTTGATGATACTACAATGGGGAGAGATGAAGAAGAGGTAGCGGCAGAAGATGATCTCGGTGATGCTCTTGGCGATGCCATTCGTGATGCACAACAAGAATGCGAAAGTGAAAAAGAGAAAGTTAAGTTCGAGCGCATGCTTGAGGATCATAGGAAGTTGCTATACCCGATGGCCGAAGAGGGGCAAAAAAAGCTGGGTACAACACTGGAATTGCTACAGTGGAAGGCAAAGAATGGTGTATCCGACAAGGCATTTAGGAATTTATTGAACCTCATAAAGAAGATGCTTCCGAAGCTAAATGAATTGCCCACCACTACGTATGAAGCAAAAAAGGTTGTCTGTCCTTTGGGATTAAAATCCAGAAGATACATGCATGTCCTAATTGTAACAACCCAAAAATCCACACACCAAAAATACCAACTACAAAATTTTTCTCAAAACTTCCATGTGATGATGAGTGTCATGTAAAGTAACCCAACCCAGGAGTTGCATTAGAAGTAACCCAACCTAAGTCAACACATAAGCATAGCATGTCATATGTTGATTATGATTATTTAATTTCTATCAAATAGATGTTGCATACATGTTAACTTAAATTGTGATTTGGATTCTCATTGCTTTATGTTATGCTTAACAATTCCATAAAGTTATTATTAAACAAAATTCCCTAAACTCCAATGAACAAGTTACCTCAGTTTTAAATTCGAATTCTAAACCAAATTTGAATTTAAACAATGGAAAAGAAATGAAAAATAGAAAAGAAAACAGAAGAGGCGAAGGCCTCGGAAGCCCAGGCAGCTCGGCCCAGCCAGCCCCAGCGCACACGCGGCCCAGCTTGCGGCCCAGCAACGCCCGCGCGCTCCCCGCCTTCGCTCGCTGCCACTGCCGCTGGACCCCGCGTGTTAGCCGCACAACGCCCACGCCCGCGCGTCTCCCTGCCTCTGCTTGCAGCCGCTGCCGCTGGACCCCGCGTGTCAGCCGCACGACGCCCACGCCTGCGCGTCTCCCTGCCTCCGCTTGCAGCCGCTGCCGCTGGACCCCGCAAGTCAGCCCTACTATTCTTCTTCTCCACACCGTGCACGACCACCGCGTGATAGAGCCCCGACAGCAATGGCAGGGCAGGCCAGGGGGTCACGCCCGGGCCATGGCCTTGCCCCCCCTTGGCGCAGCGCCCACGCCAACTCCATGCCAACCACCCACGCCCCGCGGAGCCGCTCGATGCGCTCGGCGCAATCCTTAGTCGTCCGCCGTGGAGCTCGAAGCTCCGGCTATAAGAGCCTCAGCCCAGAGCCCTAGCGATCGTCCATCACCCGCCGCCATTTGGCGGCCATACGCTGCGCATCGGAACCAAGAGAGAGGAGGGAGAAGGGAAAGGACGGAGAGGAAGAAAGCGCCAAAGCCGCCGCAGAGGAGGAGGTCGTCGGAGCCGAAGACGACGCCGGCGCTTCGTCACCGATGCGGCTCGGCACGGCACTGCACGGCCACACCGGAGCTGCACGGCCTCGAATCGACATGGCATCGCCATCCAGTCTTCCACGCCACCCACGGTGAGTTTTTTCCCCCTTCCGGTCTCTCTCTGCCGCCGGACCTCACCGTCGGCCATGGCGCTCCACGTCTAGAGCACGTAGGCCAGTGCCTTGCCTCGGCCACTTGGGATGCACGCACCCTAGCACACGTCAGTAACACACCGTGACCACCCCACCGGAGCCCGTAGCGCACCAGCGTGCGCATTGCCATCGACACCGCGTCGCCATGGCCGTTGGAGCCCCAAACGGCCACCTAGGAGTTCGAAGCCCCGCTTGAGCCCTGGATGCCTTCGTCGTGCACCCACGGGACCACCAGAGCCATCATCTGCCCAGCCTGGTTACCGGAGAGCCGGTGTGCGCGACCTTGCCACCGGCGGGCACCGCCGAGCCGCCAGGCGCCATGGCCAATGCCTTGGAAGAACCCGGCCACCCCTAGGGCCCCAGGATCATGATCGCCGTGGCCTAGGGTAGCTTTTCCCCTTTCTAGTTGGGCACCAGCCTCGCCACAGAGGCTCATCAGCAAAGCTCGCCGCCGGCAGGAGCGCCGCCACGAGAGAAAGACAGGGGAAACATTCCCCCCCTCGCTGACGCCCCTGCGTGAACTCGGTGCATATGAGCCGAGCCAAGAGGAACAGACAATGGACTCAGTCCACCATAGACCAGTCTGCGGTCCATGGACCAGCATCACTTGGTCCACCGTAGATCGCAAGCCATGGACCACAGCCCAATACGAGCCCACGGCCGTGACGTGGCTACGTCACAACGTGCCACGTGTTCGGCCCAGCCCGGCCCCGACCGGCCCAACCCGAAGCCCAACCGGCCCAGTTCGGACCCGGCCCGTATTGAACATTGACTGGTCAACGTTGACCATTGACCTGGCCCCACATGTCAGTGACACGGACACCCTGGACTCACACGTCAGATGCTGACGTCATGATGACGTCACGTGGGACCCACATATCAGAAGCCAGCACAGTCGAGGTGACGTCATGCTGACGTCACGCTGACATCAGCTGCTGATGTCAGCAGACCAGGCCCACATGTCAGTGACCGTGACTGTTGACCGTTGACTCATCGTTGACTGACATTGACTTTGACCGGACCCACTTGTCAGTGACCCAATAGCCTTTGGCCCCACCTGTCGGTGTGGACGACGTTGATGACGTCATGCTGACGTCAGCTGGGCCCCACCTATCAGCTCGGAACCATGATGACAACATCATGCTGACGTCAGCAAGCCACGTGGACCAACCACAGCATGACACGTGTCAGCCCAGGATTAATTCAGCCTTTTTGCATTTTCAGAAATAGATTTAAACTTCGGAAATTCATAACTAATTCATATGACCTCAGAAAAATACGAAACTAGGACCAAAATTTATCGAAAATCAAGCTATACGCAATGAACCCATGTTTGAGTGCATTTGGCTCTTTTGAATTTTCATTGCTTCTTTGTGCTATTCTATAGACGTCGCTAACGCGACCATATTACGATCGTTTGTAGACTCGGAGGAGAAACAGACAGACGAGGATCGTGAGTACCGTGAGGAGTACGGAGACGACTACACTGAAGGTGCCACATCCCACCCAATCTCGTAGCACCTATTACGCATGGCTAATATAGAACTGCTATCGCTTTACTTTACTGCTACAATTATATTATGCTAGGACTTGCATGGTAGTATGCTTGCTTGAAAGCCTTTACCTTGACGTAACCTTACCCCTGCATACCCTGCTATTAGGCTAGACACACGCTTACTGCTATATATTTCATTACTTATACTTCTACTATGCTTATACTACGTGCATGGTGGAAACTGGTGTTACCTGGGCTATGGGGAGAGTGCTACGTGTGTGACTTGGGTGTGTGGAGGGTGAGGGTTGTGTCGACCAAGTTTGGAGTATACGATGAGCCTGGGGCAAGTCTTGCTATGGGATGCTACCTGGGCACCCCTGGAAATGGATACCTACGGTGAGTAAATGGTATATGAGGTGGACCTGGGTGTGAACCTATGACGGGTGGAGCCTAGGATGGAGGTGCTGTGGTGGCACGGTGAATGGAAACCCTAATAGAGACATTCTGGCTTGGTCATCCCTAAGGACTTACTAGTACTCAGATTCACCGGGAAGCCTTACGTACCACTCGCCCTATATGGTGTGGGACGGCTGGACTACTTGGTAGGGTATTGCCACTACTACTAGGTTGATAGCGGACAGTGTAAGGAGGTACAGGGCACGGAGGATTCCCCCCACACCCTTCTGAGACTTTATGGAGACCTTGTGGACCCGGCTCATGACTCATAGTTTCAGCCACCCCAGACTTGACTTAGGGTGAACCAGGGCTGAATGGTAGAGTGGCATTATCCTAGGTTAGCAAGCGGCCGGAATCAGCCTAGTTGACGACGGTCAGCGAGGAAGACAGATCTTATGGTTATGTAAAACCTCTACAGAGTGTATGGTTGATTGATCGATACATGTGCCGACTTGTCGGCTATGGACCTTTCCTGGGTTTCGATTAAACTAGATAGTGAGATGAGTCCTTCTCTTCTTCCCCCATGAGAGAGTGTCGGTCATAGCCAGGGGCGACGGGCCTTGAGACAGTGCTGAGAGGGAGTTGGCCTATCGACTGAGCGATGGTATGGTATGGTGATGGTATGGAGATGGTGGTATGTCGATCCCAGGATCGAAACCTAGCTCGAAAAAGGGAATGGAGTGGAATGTGTGTGGGAATGGTGTTAAAACTTGACAAACTATTATTTACTTGATATGCTACTGCATAGGAAACCCCAGCCTTATAGGTTCATTTTGCTTATATCCAACTTGCATCCAATTTCCACAAAGCAATGCTCATAGGGATGGGAGTGGCCAGTACAAATCGTACTGATAAATTTTGGCACACAGGTTCTGCTGAGGAGTATAGCTCCAAGGAGTTTGACGGATGAGGGGTTCGTGCCAACGCTCGAGTTTGGCGATCTTATCTTCAAGCTGTTCTGAATGAATGCTACTTTTGATTCCGCCAATGCGGCGATGTAATAAATTATGTAATTCCGCACTATTTGTACTCTGATATTATCGTCGTATGGATGTGATATTCGACTGGAATTTGGGTAATATGATCTACAACGATCTTATTATACTTTGATGCTGTGGATTTCCCTTCGCGGAAATTGGGGTCGTTTCACTAATGACTGCATCCTCTACCATGGCAATGAATACAAGAATTTGGATGAATGCCCGGTATGTAAACCAGCGCCGTATAAGATCAGGCGCGATGATCCTGGTGACGTTGAGGGTGAACAACGTCCTAGAAAGAAAATCCCTGCCAAGGTTATGTGGTATGCTCCTATAATACCACGTTTAAAACGTTTGTTCAGAAATAAAGACTATGCAAAGTTGTTGCGGTGGCATAAAGAAGATCGTAAGGTAGACAATATGCTGAGACACCCAGCTGATGGGTCCCAGTGGAGAGCGATAGACAGGGAATTTCCAGAGTTTGCAAATGAGGCTAGAAACTTAAGGTTCGCCCTAAGTACAGATGGTATGAATCCTTTTGGGGAGCAGAGCACTAGTCATAGCACTTAGCCAGTTACTCTATGTATCTACAACCTTCCTCCATAGTCATAGCACTTGGCCAGTTGACTATAGAGGACACAGTCGAGGAGGGACTGCGAGCTATCTCACACAAGGCACTTCGTAGAGTGATGAGGGACCACTACGAGCACCTGAAGACGACAAAGTTCTGTCTACTTCCCCAGGCCCTCGACCTCAGCCTTACCCCTAGTGAGCAGAGTTTTGCAGCAGGCAGAGTTATCCTTGCCGAGGAGGATAGATGCCTTCGTGTCTCAGCTATCCACCTACTAGAGCAGGACAGGTACGTGACCCATCTAGAGCAGAGGAGACGTCAGGACCAGGCCCTTCAGTGGGAGTACCAGGAGCGAGACTCGTAGGGAGCACAGGAGCGAGCTAGTCTACTGGAGACAGTTGCCAAGCTACAGGATGAGCTCAACCATCGTGAGGAGGACCACAGAGCCAAGGTCGCTGACTTACAAGACAAAGTAGCCGACCTAGGCAACAGGAACTGCTACCTCGATAGCAAGGTCTTGGAGTTGTAGAGTGAGTTGGACGACAAGAAGGCTGAGTTCAACCATAGAGGAGACAGAGAGAGATCCAAGGGGATTGATATGCTGAAGATCCAATCTCGGAACAAGACCCTGACTCAGGAGCTAGAGGAGTTCAGGAAGAAGGCCGTTCGCAACTAGGGTCACCTGATTGAGGCACTCAGGCAGACCGAGTACCTATAGGACAAGTGTGAGAGGACATGGCAGGATTGGTAGAAGTCTGACAGGAAGCGCCTTAGGGAGATGAAGGGTATGTGGGATCAGCTACCCAAGGAGGTTCGCAGCAAGATGAAGCCTAGGATAGAGGAGTTTGAGTTAGCCCCGACTCGCCTCAACCTAGACGCCTGCCCTACCCTACCTAGAGCCAAGCCTACTAAGGAGCTCGCTGAGGCCTTGAAGTACGTGTCCCGACTTCACAAGTCTAATGAGGAGATCGAGAACAGTCGTATCCCAGCTGCGGTGTACGAGTTAGAGTAGATGACCCTACGTGGTCATGAGTCATGTTAATAGCTTCCGTAAGTTGTACCCCATGATGTACCCCTTATGAGATGTATTATGAGACACTATGAGTAGAACGATTCTCGCACGTCTTCAAGTGTAGCTACTGGAGATGATGCTATGTAATAAAAACCATGTAATGAATGTTTTGGATCTTATTGCATCTTTATGAATCTTATTGCTTCTTTTGTAATGAGTGTTGGATAGCATAAATGTTTTTCTTTAAATCATCAAAATCATGTAATCATATTGAATTATAAGCACTTATGGCACAAGCACTAAACTCTCTATGATCCGTGTTGCAGATGCCGAACCGCCGTTCTAATCGCCTAATGAATCGAGGACGTGCGCCCACCCCTGAACCAGTTGAACCCAATGGGGGATGTGGCAGCAACAACCGTGGTCGTGGCCGCGGCCGTGGGCGTGGAGGGATACCTTTCCACCTGGAGAATACTCCGCCGCCTGAGGAGAACATTCCTCCACCACCACCACCGAACCTGGCAGAAGTGATGGCACAGCAGACCCAGCTTCTTGCAGCTCTTGTTGAAGGAGCAAACCATCGCCAGGGAGGTCAGCAGAACGACTTCCAAAGGAAGCTAGAGGGATTTCTGAAGCTAAGGCCACCTACCTATGATGGCACCGACCCTGACCCGCTTATAGCCGATGACTGGCTCAAGGAAATGGAGAAGAAGCTTGACCTCACTACTTTCACTGATGATGAGTGTGTTGGAGCTGCCACACACCAGCTCACGGGTGCAGCACGTGCCTGGTGGGACAGTTTCAGTGACTCCCATGAGGACCCTGCCCACATCTCGTGGGATGAGTTCGCTGAAGCATTCACTGAGTATCACATTCCCAAGGGTATCATGGAGGCCAAAGCCGAGGAGTTCCACAACATCAAGATGGGAAAGGACAGGGTGACTGAGTACACTACTCATTTCACCAACCTTCTACGCTATGCACCTTCTTATGTTGTGAACTCTGAGAAGGAGAAGTTGTACTATTACCGCAAGGGACTTAACCCGCACATCAAGCTGAAGTTTGGCGGTATTGAGAGCAACACATTGCATGCTCTAGTGGATTGCTGCATCCAGATTGAGAAGGACCGTGCTAAAGCTGGAGAAGAGTACAGGGATAGGAAACGTAAGCCTGAGGAGTCTCTCCGTGGTCATGATCGCAAGAGGTTCCGCAGAGATGCACCATCCAGAGAACGCTCTCGCCATAACAGGGATGACAACCCTGGATCGAGTAGGGGAAGTGGAGGCTACACCGCCAAATACTCCCACCCTACTCAGGATCGTTACACCCAGGATCGTTATGCTCAGGACCGCAACAGTCAGGACCGTTTCAACCGTCCCCGCACAGTGAATGAACGCCCAGCACAGAACTACTCCGCACCAAGCACTGGAAACTGGAAGGCACCCGCGTCAACCACTACAGGTGGTACGCCTTTCACCTGCTTTGCTTGTGGCCAACCAGGTCACAAAGCCGCTGAGTGCACAGAAGTCTTAGTTCAAGGGATCAGCTACTCGTGGACGTCTCAACCATCTGGACGCCGAGGAAGCACAAGCTGCCCCTGACGTTGTGTACGGTATGTTTTTAGTTAATGGCACTACTGCATCAGTTCTATTTGACTCTGGAGCAACTTGTTCTTACATATCATCCAAGTTTGCACGAGATCATGACCTATCTATAACCCCACGTGAAGAACCTATCATCACCAGCTCACCTTTAGGAGACCTAAAGTGCACCCACATCTGTAAGGGAGTGAGTCTTACCATTGAGGGTCTTATCTTTAGAGCCGACCTAACCCTGCTACCTTCCACTAACCTAGATGCCATCTTAGGTATGGATTGGTTAACCATTCACCGAGGTATCATATCATGTTCACCTAGATATGTCCAAGCGACCCACCCATCAGGCCAAGTCGTTAGATGTGAACCCCAGTCTGGAAAGTCCACCTCTATCCTATGTGCCCTTAAAGCAAGTTCAGAATCACAAAAAGAGAAGAAGACAGTTCATGATGTGCCGGTAGTCAGAGACTATCCTGATGTATTCCCTGAAGAATTATCGGGTATGCCACTAGACCGTGATGTTGAGTTCATCATTGATCTGTTACCGGGAACAGAACCCATTGCCAAGAGACCCTATCGCATGTCAGTTGATGAACTGACTGAGCTCAAGAAATAGCTTGATGAGCTCATCTCGAAGGAATATATCAAGCCCAGTGCTTCACCCTGGGGATCCCCTGTTCTGTTTGTCAAGAAGAAGGATGGCTCAATGAGAATGTGCATTGATTACCGGAACCTGAACGCAGTCACCATCAAGAACAAGTACCCCCTGCCAAGAATTGATGATCTGCTTGATCAGCTTCGAGGTGCAAAGTATTTCTCCAAGATTGATCTCAGATCAGGCTATCATCAGATGAAGATTCGAGAAAGTGATATCCCGAAGACAGCTTTTGTGACTAGGTATGGGCAGTTTGAGTTCACTGTGGTGTCCTTTGGACTCACGAATGCTCCCACATATTTCATGAACATGATGAATAAAGTTTTCATGGATGAACTGGATAAGTTCGTGGTGGTATTTATTGATGACATCCTTGTCTATTCAACCACCGCTGAAGAACATGAACATCATCTGAGAACCGTGCTTGAGAAACTAGCCCAACATTAGCTATATGCAAAGTTCAGTAAATGTGAGTTTTGGCTACAGGAAGTTACCTTCTTAGGCCACGTATTATCAGCTGAGGGTGTCGCAGTTGATCCAGCCAAGATTGAAGCTGTGAAAGAATGGGATCAACCCCGCAATGTGACAGAAGTCAGAAGTTTCTTGGGATTGGCTAGATATTATCGCCGATTCATTGAGAACTTCTCCAAGATAGCCCGTCCAATGACCAACCTTCTAAAGAAGACTAAGGAGTTTGAATGGACGCCCGCGTGCGAGCAAAGCTTCCAGGAACTGAAACTAAAGCTTACCACAACTCCTGTGCTATCATTGCCTGATATCAGCAAAGATTTCGTAGTCTATTGTGATGCATCTCATCAAGGACTCGGTTGTGTGCTGATGCAAGATGGAAGAGTGATAGCTTATGCTTCTCGATAGTTGAAAGAACACGAGAACTGTTACCCAACCCATGATCTGGAGACACTACTTGATAGGCAACAAGTGTGACATCTACACCGATCACAAGAGCTTGAAGTACTTTTTCACTCAAGAAGATTTGAATATGAGGCAACGCCGATGGCTTGAGTTGATCAAGGACTATGACCTAGAAATTCACTATCATCTAGGAAAAGCTAATGTGGTCATAGATGCTCTTAGTCGCAAGAGTTACTATCACACCTTGATCACTGAATCAGTACCACCTGAGCTCAAGGGAGAGATTGATGATTTCCAACTAGAGATACTACCGCATGGCTTGCTGAATGAGCTCTGCATACAGTATGATCTCACAGATCACATCCGTCAAGCTCAGAAAAGTTATGAAGAGATTGAGTATCTCCGTGGTCTGATGAAACTAGGCTACAAGACCAACCACCAAGAAGATGAACAAGGAACCATCTAGTTCAAGAATAGAATCTGCGTTCCATCTGACCCAGTACTACGAGAGGAAATTCTATCGGAAGCTCACGATTCCAAATACTGTATTCACCCTGGAGGGTCAAAGATGTACCAAGACCTGAAGAAACACTTCTGGTGGAAAGGCATGAAGATAGACATTGCAGGACATGTGGCACGTTGTGACACCTGCAACAGAGTCAAGGCTGAACATCAAAGGCCTGCAGGATTGCTAAAGCCTCTTGACGTACCCGAGTGGAAATGGGAGAACATATCCATGGATTTCATAGTTGGATTGCCTCGTTCACAGAAAGGCAATGATTCCATCTGGGTGATTGTTGATCGCTTGACCAAGATTGCTCACTTTGTACCAGTAAAGACCAAGACCAACGCCGAGAAATTAGCGGATCTATATATTGAGCATATTCTCAGACTGCATGGAGCTCCCTCTAGCATTGTATCTGATCATGGTCCTCAATTTGTGTCCCGATTCTAGGAAGCTCTACACAAGTCTATTGGAACCAAACTTGATTTCAGTACCGCTTACCACCCACAGACAGATGGACAGACAGAACGAGTAAATCAGATCTTAAAAGACATGCTTCGCGCTAGTGTACTGAATTACGGCTCTGATTGGGAGAAATGCCTACCCTATGCAGAGTTCTCTTACAACAACAGCTACCAAGCCAGTATCAAGATGTCGCCATTTGAAGCTCTGTATGGCAGACCTTGTAAGACACCCTTGATGTGGTCCCAACCGGGAGAAAGATCATTCTTTGACTCCGCTAAGATTCAAGATGCAGAAGAAGGAGTTGCTCAGGTAAGAGAGAATTTGAGAATTGCTCAAAGTCGATACAAGAGCTATGCTGACAAAAGAAGAAGAGAACTAGAGTTCAATGTGGGGGACTTCGTCTATCTCAAGGTATCCCCGCTACGTGGAACGGTAAGATTCCATGTGAAAGGCAAGCTTGCCCCTAGATTTGTTGGCCCATACAAGATTTGCAAGAGAATTGGAAAGCTCGCCTACAAACTTGAGTTACCTGAGGAATTGATGGGTGTACATCCCGTATTTCATGTATCCCAGCTACGCAAATGTTTAAGAGTACCCGATGAAGCAGTCCCAACTAGTGCACTTGACATTCAAGATACACTTGAGTATAAAGAACATCCTATCAGAATTCTGGGCAGAGATACCCAAGAGACCCGTAGCAAGACTATTCCTATGTGCAAGGTTCAATGGAGTAATCATACTGAGAGAGAAGCAACATGGGAAAAAGAGTCTGACCTCCGGCTACGATACCCCTACCTCTTCGAAGAGTACGTTACGCTTTAATCTCGGGGACGAGATTTTGTTAAGGGGGTAGGACTGTAACAACCCAAAAATCCACACACCAAAAATACCAACTACAAAATTTTTCTCAAAACTTCCATGTGATGATGAGTGTCATGTAAAGTAACCCAACCCAGGAGTTGCATTAGAAGTAACCCAACCTAAGTCAACACATAAGCATAGCATGTCATATGTTGATTATGATTATTTAATTTCTATCAAATAGATGTTGCATACATGTTAACTTAAATTGTGATTTGGATTCTCATTGCTTTATGTTATGCTTAACAATTCCATAAAGTTATTATTAAACAAAATTCCCTAAACTCCAATGAACAAGTTACCTCAGTTTTAAATTCGAATTCTAAACCAAATTTGAATTTAAACAATGGAAAAGAAATGAAAAATAGAAAAGAAAAGAGAAGAGGAGAAGGCCTCGGAAGCCCAGGCAGCTCGGCCTAGCCAGCCCCAGCGCGCGCGTGGCCCAGCAACGCTCGCGCGCTCCCCGCCTTCGCTCGCAGCCGCTGCCGCTGGACCCCGCGTGTCAGCCGCACGACGCCCACGCCCGCACGTCTCCCAGCCTCCGCTTGCAACCGCTGCCGCTGGCCCCGGCGTGTCAGCCGCACGACGCCCACGCCCGCGCGTCTCCCTGCCTCCGCTTGCAGCCGCTGTCGCTGGACCCCGTAAGTCAGCCCTACTATTCTTCTTCTCCACGCCGTGCACGACCACCGCGCGATAGAGCCCCGACAGCAATGGCAGGGCGGGCTAGGGGGTCACGCCCGGGCCATGATCGCTGTGGCCTAGGGTAGCTTTTCCCCTTTCTAGTTGGGCACCAGCCTCGCCACGGAGGCTCATCAGCGAAGCTCACCGCCGGTAGGAGCGCCGCCGTGGGAGAAAGACAGGGGAAACATTCCCCCCCTCGCTGACGCCCCTACGTGAACTCGGTGCATATGAGCCGAGCCGAGAGGAACAGACAATGGACTCAGTCCACCATAGACCAGTCTGCGGTCCATGGACCAGCATCACTTGGTCCACCGTAGACCGCAAGCCATGGACCACAGCCCAATATGAGCCCACGGCCGTGACGTGGCTACGTCACAACGTGCCACGTGTTCGGCCCGGCCCAGCCCAGACCGGCCCAACCCGAAGCCCAACCGGCCCAGTTCGGACCCGGCCCATATTGAACATTGACTGGTCAATGTTGACCGTTGACCTGGCCCCACATGTCAGTGACACAGACACCCTGGACCCACACGTCAGATGCTGACGTCATGATGACGTCACGTGGGACCCACATATCAGAAGCCAGCACAGTCGAGGTGACGTCATGCTGACGTCACGCTGACATCAGCTGCTGATGTCAGCAGACCAGGCCCACATGTCAGTGACCGTGACTATTGACCGTTGACTTGTCGTTGACTGATGTTGACTTTGACCGGACCCACCTGTCAGTGACCTAATAGCCTTTGGCCCCACCTATCGGTGTGGACGACGTTGATGACGTCATGCTGACGTCAGCTGGGCCCCACCTGTCAGCTCGAAACTGTGATGACAACATCATGCTGACGTCAGCAAGCCACATGGACCAACCACAGCATGACACGTGTCAGCCCAGGATTAATTCAGCCTTTTTGCATTTTCAGAAAATAGATTTAAACTTCGGAAATTCATAACTAATTCATATGACCTCAGAAAAATACGAAACCAGGACCAAAATTTGTCTAAAATCAAGCTCTACGTAATGAACCCATGTTTGAGTGCATTTGGCTCTTTTGAATTTTCATTGCTTCTTTGTGCTATTCTATAGACGTCGCTAACGCGACCATATTATAATCGTTTGCAGACTCGGAGGAGAAACAGACAGACGAGAATCGTGAGTACCGTAAGGAGTACGGAGATGACTACACTGAAGGTGCCACATCCCACCCAATCTTGTAGTACCTATTACGCATGGCTAATATAGAACTGCTATCGCTTTACTTTACTGCTACAATTATATTATGCTAGGACTTGCATGGTAGTATGCTTGCTTGAAAGCCTTTACCTTGATGCAACCTTACCCCTGCATACCCTGCTATTAGGCTAGACACACGCTTACTGCTATATATTTCATTACTTATACTTCTACTACGCTTATACTACGTGCGTGGTAGAAATCGGTGTTACCTGGGCTATGGGGGAGTGCTGCGTGTGTGACTTGGGTGTGTGGAGGGTGAGGGTTGTGTCGACCAAGTTTGGAGTATACGACGAGCCTGGGGCAAGTCTTGCTATGGGATGCTACCTGGGCACCCCTGGAAATGGATACCTGTGGTGGGTAAATGGTATATGAGGTGGACCTGAGTGTGAACCTATGACGGGTGGAGCCCGGGATGGAGGTGCTGTGGTGGCATGGTGAATGGAAACCCTGATGGAGACATTCTGGCTTGGTCATCCCTAAGGACTTACTAGTACTCAGATTCACCAGGAAGCCTTACGTACCACTCGCCCTATATGGTGCGGGACGGCTAGACTACTTGGTAGGGTATTGCCACTACTACTAGGTTGATAGCGGATAGTGTAAGGAGGTATGGGGTGCAGAGGATTCCCCCCACACCCTTCCAAGACTTCATGGAGACCTTGTGGACCTGGCTCATGACTCACAGTTTCAGCCACCCTAGACTTGACTTGGGGTGAACCAGGGCTGAATGGTAGAGTGGCATTATCCTAGGTTAGCAAGCGGCCGGAATCAGCCTAGTTGACGACGGTCAGTGAGGAAGGCGGATCTTGTGGTTATGTAAAACCTCTGCAGAGTGTATGGTTGATCGATCGATACATGTGCCGACTTGTCGGCTATGGATCTTTCCTGGGTTTCGCTTAAACTAGATAGTGAGATGAGTCCTTCTCTTCTTCCCCCGTGAGAGAGTGTCGGTCATAGCCAGGGGCTACGGGCCTTGAGACAGTGCCGAGAGGGAGTTGGCCTATCGACTGAGTGATGGTATGGTATGGTGATGGTATGGAGATGGTGGTATGTCGATCCCAGGATCGAAACCTGGCTCAGAAAAGGGAATGGAGTGGAATGTGTGTGGGAATTGTGTTAAAACTTGACAAACTATTATTTACTTGATATGCTACTGCATAGGAAACCCCAGCCTTATAGGTTCATTTTGCTTATATCCAACTTGCATCCAATTTCCACAAAGCAATGCTCATAGGGATGGGAGTGGCCAGTACAAATCGTACTGATAAATTTTGGCACACAGGTTCTGCTGAGGAGTATAGCTCCCAGGAGTTTGACGAATGAGGGGTTCGTGCCAACGCTCGAGTTTGACGATCTTATCTTCAAGCTGTTCTGAATGAATGCTACTTTTGATTCCGCCAATGCGGCGATGTAATAAATTATGTAATTCCGCACTATTTGTACTCTGATATTATCGTCGTATGGATGTGATATTTGACTGGAATTTGGGTAATATGATCTACAACGATCTTATTACACTTCGACGCTGTGGATTTCCCTTCGCAGAAATTGGGGTCGTTTCACTAATGATTGCATCCTCTTCCATGGCAATGAATATGAGAATTTGGATGAATGCCCGGTATGTAAAGCAGCGCGGTATAAGATCAAGCGTGATGATCCTAGTGACGTTGAGGGTGAACAACATCCTAGAAAGAAAATCCCTGCCAAAGTTATGTGGTATGCTCCTATAATACCACGCTTAAAATGTTTGTTCAGAAATAAAGAGTATGCAAAGTTGTTGCGGTGGCATAAAGAAGATCGTAAGGTAGACAATATGCTGAGACACCCAGCTGATGGGTCCCAGTGGAGAGCGATAGACAGGGAATTTCCAGAGTTTGCAAATGAGGCTAGAAACTTAAGGTTCGCCCTAAGTACAGATGGTATGAATCCTTTTGGGGAGCAGAGCACTAGTCATAGCACTTGGCCAGTTACTCTATGTGTCTACAACCTTCCTCCATGGTTATGCATGAAGCGGAAGTTCATTATGATGCCGATCCTCATCCAAGGTCCGAGGCAACCTGGCAACGACATTGATGTCTATCTGAAGCCATTAGTTGAAGAACTTCTAGTTTTATGGAACAAACCAGGTGTACGTGTCTAGGATGAGTACAAACAAGAACACTTTGACCTACGAGCAATGTTGTTCGTAACAATCAATGATTGGCCTGCTTTAAGTAATCTTTCAGGTCAGACAAACAAAGGATATAATGCATGCACACATTGTTTTGATGACCTTGACAGTATATATTTGAAAAGATGTCAAAAGGTCGTGTACCTTGGCCATCGTCGATTCCTTCCTTTGAATCACCAAGTAAGAAAGAAAGGTAAGCATTTTAAAGGTAAGCCAGACCACCGGAAGAAGCCTCATAACCAAACCGGGGAAGATGTACTCGCAATGGTCAAGGATGTGAAAGTAGTATTTGGAAAGGGACAAGGCAGCGAATCTATTCCCAAAGATGCTAAGGGACATGCACCCATGTGGAAGAAGAAGTCCATCTTTTGGGAGCTACCCTATTGGCAAGTCCTAGAGGTCCGCAACGCAATCGACATAATGCACCTGACAAAGAATCTTTGTGTGAACCTGTTAGGATTCATAGGTGTGTACGGGAAGCCAAAAGATTCACTTGAAGCACGCCTGGACTTGCAGGGCATGAAAGAACGAGACAACCTTCATTCAGAGAAGACAGATGATGGACGTCATTACTTAAGTCCTGCTAGCTATACGCTTAGCAAAGAAGAGAGGGACAGCATGTTCGAATGTCTAAGCAGCATCAAGGTCCCATCGGGATTCTCCTCCAATATAAAGGGTATAATAAATGTGACAGAGAAGAAATTTCTAAACTAAAAGTCCCACGACTGCCACGTGCTTATGACACAATTGCTTCCAGCTACTTTAAGAGGAATTCTACCTCCACATGTATGTCTAGCCACCGTGAAGCTATGTGCATTCCTCAATGCAATTTCTCAGAAGGCAATCAATCCAGTGGAACTAGCTACTCTATAGAATGATGTGGTTCAATGTCTTGTCAGCTTTGAGTTGGTGTTCCCTCCATCCTTCTTTAATATCATGACACACCTCCTAGTTCATTTGGTGAAGGAGATTAGTATTTTTGGACATGTGTTCTTACATAACATGTTCCCCTTCGAGAGGTTTATGGGAGTCTTGAAGAAATATGTGAAAGTCCGTTCTAAGCCTGAAGGAAGCATCGCCCAGGGCTATGGAACAGAGGAGGTCATTGAGTTCTGTGTTGACTTTATTCCTGACCTTGCCCCGATTGGCGTTCCCAAATCACGACACGAGGGGAGACTCAGTGGTAAAGGAACTTTAGGGAAGAAAACATATATTGGCATGGAAGACGATTATTTCAATAAAGCACACTACACAGTTCTTCAGAACTCATCATTGGTGCATCCGTACATCGAGATACATAAGGAGTTCTTACTATCCAAGTTTCCAGGGAAGACTGAAGCTTGGATTAGGCATCAACACATGGAAAGTTTCAGTGGTTGGTTGCGAAAAGAATGTCAAGGCGATGACAATATTGATGAGCAACTGTATTTGTTGGCTAGGCAACCATCATGGCATATCCTCACGTACCAAGAGTACGAGATAAATGGGAATACATTTTACACAGTTGCCCAAGATAAAAGGAGCACCAATCAAAATAGTGGTGTTCGCATAGATGGCACAGATCCAAATGGGAATATACAAACATATTATGGCCGCATAGAAGATATATGGGAACTAGACTACGCACCTAATTTTAAAGTCCCTTTGTTCCGGTGCCAATGGGTGAAGCTGACTGGAGGAGGGGTAACAGTCGACAAAGAGTATGGAATGACAACAGTGGACCTCAATAATATTGGGTACAAAGACGAACCATTCGTCCTTGCTATCGATGTGAGTCAGATGTTCTATGTGAAAGACATGTCTACAAAATCAAAGAGAGGAAAAAACGAAGACATCAACTCAATGATCAATGAGCCAAAGCGCCACATAGTCCTTTCTAGGAAAATAAATATAGTGGGAATTGAAGACAAGTCAGACATGTCAGAAGATTATGAAAGAAATGTCCGAATTCCACCCTTTATAGTGAAGAAAGATCCAAGCATCATGTTAAATGATGAAGACACTACATGGTTACGACAAGATCATAACCAAGGGTCATACGTCAAGAAAAAATTCACTGTTGTGCCCGCATGATACAACGATGCACTGTTGTGACAGTTTTAGAAAGTCTATATGAGATTCAAGAATTTATGACTAGTGTTTGATAAAACTTTCTCAAATAAGAAAATGAGCTATGTAACAATTGTAGATCTTGCTGAGATGATCAAACTTGGTATTCAGAGATTTTTCATCTGAGGTCATTTAGTGTCTCATTTGAGCAAGTTTGACCAAGTCAAATTTGGTCAAATGAAAAAACAACACTTTGACTCTAGTATTATGAACTCTCAATGACTTCAAATTGAAAAGTTTTGAATACCAAGTTTGTTAAAATCATCAAGATCTACAATTGTTGTTTTGGTCAACTTTCGATTTGAGATAGTTTGGATGGTTCAAATTTGTGATTTTTAAATTTCGACGCCTACAAACTAGTTTTCGGAACCCTAGATTGTCTCCAATTGAAAAGTTTTGAATACCAAGTTTGTTCAGTTCTTCAAGATCTACAATCCTTATATAGGCCATTTTTCATTTGAGAAAGTTTGAACAAAATGTAGTTCAAATTTCACAAGTGTATGACATAGTTTTAGAAAGTCTATATGAGATTCAAGAATTTGTGATTAGTGTTTCATAAAACTTTCTCAAATGAGAAAATAAGCTATGTAACAATTGTAGATCTTGCTGAGATGATCAAACTTGGTATTCAGAGATTTTTCATCGGAAGTCATTTAGTGTCTCATTTGAGCAAGTTTGACCAAGTCAAATTTGGTCAAATAAAAAAACAACACTTTGACTCTAGTATTATGAACTCTAAATGACTTCAAATTGAAAAGTTTTGAATACCAAGTTTGTTAAAATCATTAAGATCTACAATTGTTGTTTTGGTCAACTTTCGATTTGAGATAGTTTGGACGGTTCAAATTTGTGATTTTTAAATTTCAATGCCTACAAACTAGTTTTCGGAACCCTAGATTGTCTCCAATTGAAAAGTTTTGAATACCAAGTTTGTTCAGCTCTTCAAGATCTACAATCCTTATATAGGCCATTTTTTAATTTGAGAAAGTTTGAACAAAATGTAGTTCAAATTTCACAAGTATGTGACATAGTTTTAGAAAGTCTATATGAGATTCAAGAATTTGTGACTAGTGTTTGATAAAACTTTCTCAAATGGGAAAATGAGCTATGTAACAATTGTAGATCTTGCTGAGATGATCAAACTTGGTATTCAGAGATTTTTCATCTGAGGTCATTTAGTGTCTCATTTGAGCAGCTCATCAAGATCTGCAATCCTTAATGAAAAAACAACACTTTGGTGGGCTGCAAAAATTTCAGGCCTTCAGTCCCGGCCCAGGCCAGGAACCAAGACTAAAGGGTGGGCGGAATTTCCCGCCCAAAAATACCTTTAGTCCCGGCTGGTAACACCAACCGGGACTAAAGATCCTTTAGTCCCGGCTGGTAAGCCGAGCCGGGACTAAAGGGTTGGACCTTTAGTCCCGGTTCGGCTTACCAGCCGGGACTAAAGGATCTTTAGTCCCGGTTGGTGTTACAAGCTAGGACTAAAGGGTCCCGGCCTATATATATCGATTGGTTCATCTTCTACTTTTTGATCTACAACGTCGATCTCGTCGTCTTTGCCGCGCCCGCGCCGCCGTCGTCGTCTACCCCCGCCCGGCCTCGATCTCATCGTCTCTGCCGCGCCCGCGCCGCCGTCGTCGTCGAGCCCCACCCGGCGGCTGTCGAGTCTCCGCCATACGTCATCCTCGCGCGGCTCTGCTTGGCCCCGTGGCCGGCCAGCACGGCCAGCCGCCATGCATGGCCATAGCCTGTTTTAGATAGTTTTTTAGATGATACTTTTTAGATAGTTTTTTTAGATAGTTTTTTAGGTAGTGTTTGATATATATGTTAGATTAAAATGTATTAAAATTTAATTAGTAGTTTATTCTTAGTTTTTAGATAGTTTTTTATATATGTTAATTAGATTTAAATGTATTAAAATTTAATTAGTACTTTATTTAGATAGTTTTTTAGATAATTTTTTATTATAGTTTTTGATATATTTAGTAATTATTATTCTATCTCTCTCTCTATATGTGTTAGATTTAATTTTGATTTAGTAATTCTATCTATGTATATATGTTAGGTTTAATTAGATTTAGTAATTAATTCTATCTAGAGATTCTATATGTATATACATATATATGTACTTAATTATTTCTATGTGTATATATACATGTACTTAATTATTTCCATGTGTTGAGAGAGAGAGAAAATTGTATCTAGAGAGACATTCTATGTGTTATCACATGCATATCTAGAGATATATACATATGCACGTACTTATTCTATGTGTTGAGAGAGAGAGAAAATTGTATCATTCTATGTGTATATATATATGTACTTATTTCCATGTTTTTTGGATCGAAAGTGTTTTTTATTCGATTCCAAAGCCTATACCTTATTATTGTTTATCTTGAAGTGTTATCTTGAAGATACAAATGGCTGCTCCGGATGATAACTTGAATGATGACATAATGGCGAATATTATCAACGCCGGCACCAATGTGGATGTAGATGACACGAGTCAGTACTTTGCTGATTATGAGGATATCCTGAATATGCCGGTGGTTGAAGATCAACAAATTGTCGCGCAAGAAAATACTAGCGAGGTATATTCGATTATCTATCATCTCTTATAGATGCATGCGTACGTATATTTGTTGTTAATCGTTGTGTTTCTACTCATGTAGCCGGTCTCTGGATCTACATCAACCACCGGCAAGAGTAGGAAAGTCCGAGGGCCAAAAAAGCCATTAGAGGGCCATTTCATAATATCAGAATTCGACACCGACACCGGCAAACCATTGGGACCACATGCTCAGACATATGTCAATCAATGTGGGTTCATTGTAAGGGATAGGATCCCAGTTAGTGCTCGTGAATAGAAGCAGAAGATATCCGCTCCTAATGTTAGTTTTGTATCTGATCGTGACAAGAACCTAGCTTAGAGAGATATCACTCAACATTTCACATTACAAGCAGATGATGCTTTGAAGGAGCTAGTGAGGGATTGGACAATGAAGAAGATGGCAACATTGTTCTAGAGTTGGAAGAAGACATTGTATAAAAAGTTTATCTTGAAGAATGAAACGCCGAATTTCAATGCTAAGGCGTTTGTCAAGTTGGAGTCCCATTGGGATGACTTCGTACAATACAAGACATCTCAAGAGAGTGAGGAACGTGTGATGAGGAATCAGTAGAATGCCTGACAGAAGCAATACCATCATCGCATGGGATCAGGTGGTTATAGGAGTGCTATTCCCAAGTGGCAGAACCTAGAAGCAGATATTACTACCAAGAGAATCATACCTGAAACAATAGAGAAGAACTGGCCTCAACGCGCGAAGAATTGGTTCTACGCTCATGGGAGAAGCCTAGACCCAGACACTGGCAAGCTAATTTTTGGCCAAAAAATTGAGAGAGCAACACAGAGACTAGCTTGTGCTAGGGAAGAAGCTGATAGTGGTGTTTTCAAGCCCAACAAAGAAAAGAATAAATTGACATATGCCCTAGAGAATCCCAAACACGGTGGTCGAACAAGAGGCTATGGGGCGGTTCCGTGGCTACAATCATTCCCAGCAGACAGGGATACCTACAGAAGCCGCCAGAGAAAGAAGGATGAGGAGGCAGACCGAATTCGTGTATTGGAGCAATTTGTTAATGAGTCATGACAAGCATTGCTTGAATCACATGAACGAGAAAAATCTCTTGAGGCAAGAATGCAGGAGGAGATCAAGAGGCAAGTACAGCTAGCAATGAGTCAAATGCAATCGCAATCAACGCCGGGAGTCACCATTAGCCCCGTTGGTCAGATGAAAAGAAGTTGTGCTTCCACGGAGCTGCCAGTTATTCAAGGTGACGCTGGGTTGCGCTTCCCTGTTGATGACATTACCAAGCCTCTAACAACATGTGAGCTGCACATTCCAGATGGTAATAATGCATCAATCATGGTGGCTGTCGGGGTTGTATCTCCAATAGACCGAACAAAGGCACCAAGAATCCATGGGTTAGTTATTCAACCTGGATATGCTAGCGTCTCGGTCGATAGAGTGCTCAAAGGTTACAGCAATGTTCCTCTTGACATTGAAGGTGGTGATGGGGAGAAGACATTAGGAGAAGCAGAGAAGACATTTATTCAATGGCGCAAACGCTTCATCATCATTCCTGGGGCGCCACCACTTCCCCTACCTCACCCTAGGTACGAATGAAAGTGAATGAAATATTATTTTTCTATTAATTTTATATTGGCTTCAAAAATAATTGACCCACAACTTGTTTTTGTAGCAGGGTCTCCCCCCAGCCTAGCCCAATCATTCATTCCCCATCTCATCATAGCATCGCGGGGGGCGAGACGACTTCATCCCCACGACGATCTCCAACTCCTACACCGGCCCCATCGCCTCCACAACGATCTCCAACTCCTACACCGGCCCCACCGCCTCCACAACGATCTCCAACGCCTCCACGCCGGACTCCAACACCGGCCTCATCGCCTCCACGCCGGTCTCCAACACCGCCCCCACCCCCTCCATAGCGACGCACTACAAAGACGTCTAAGGTCCCGGCGGCAAAGAAGACCCAAAAAAAAGAGTTATTTCTTAAGAAATACCTCCTAAAAAGACTGATAAGCAAATAGCAGCTGAAGAAGACAAAAAAGTGAAAGATTTTTTTATAGATATCCAAAAGCAGAGACAAGCAAAGCTTAAGGAGAAGTCGTACTTTTACATACCACGAGATCAGCTGAGGCAGAAGGTCGAAGCTCACAAGAAAAAGATGCTTGAAGTTCGTAAGCCTCCGCCACTATCAGACTATGACCGCTCCCTCGTGAAGTCACATGATGCACATAAGAAAAGGAAAAGAGCATCAGGGAAGGATGTCCCACAGCTCGGACAACAGAAGCAACCAATGCAAAATTTTGTTGTTGCTAATGAATATGGTTCCAACATAGAAGTCTATCGACCAGACAACTCTGGAGAAGTGTCGGTTCAAGACCTTAATGCTTTTTTGAACAAACTGGTTTAACCTTGGATCAAGTGACGGGCAAAGCTCCAATCCGGGACCTAGAAGTTGATACCTGAAAGACTTATAAATTTGGCAAAAGTCTATACAACCCTGCGGCTCTGAATGAATTGGGTACGCAAATGTACTTGCTCAACAAGTGGTACATGCAGGCGTGTGGCAGGGGTGAGCAGTGGATCTTTGTCAGATTTAGAGACCATCATTACTTCCGTGGAGATGACATCTTACATATTAGTTTCGAAGAATTGCATCAACTATTCCACTTGGACGCTCTGGACAAATCAATCATTAGCTCCTTTTGTTTGTAAGTGATTCTTACTTTTATTTAATAAACTCACTTCCATGCGTACGTGTATATAATTATCCTCACATGTAACTTATATTTATATACAGATTCCAGATGTCAGAGCTCCAAAGAATACAAGACACCAGTGTTGGCTTCATTGATCCTTATATCGTATTCAAAACCTATATTATTGTCAAGGAGCACTGGGTATCTGAAGCACAGACGAATATCATGAAGTTCTTCGTGAAGCAGCAAGACAAGACAACAATATTTTTCCCGTACAACTTTGAGTAAGTGTTAATAATAATGTAGTCTACACATTTTATGTAATATCAATACAACTTATATGCATGTACATGTGTGTATAAACCAATGCAGGTTTCACTGGATACTCATTGTCATTGAGTTAAACTCAAGTTAGTTAGTAATCTTGGACTCATTGAGAAAAGAGCGAGCACTATACCAAGATATGATAGACATTATCTAGGGGTAATTTCGATCTCTTGCGCACAACTATTATTGAATAGACTTTGCCATAATTTATTAACGATCATACATTATTGGTCGCACAGGGTTTGGAAAGAGTTTATTCGGCAACACCGCAAGGATTGCAAGGCACCACTTAATGTAGTTGAAATATCAGTAAGTTGTACTATATATACTTCCCCACGTGTTTAATTACTATATCGTACTTCAATTTATGTGTGAGATGATGAGAATAATCTTCTTCTCGTACAGTGGTGTTTGCGGCAGGAACCAGGTAATAGCTTGTGTGGATACTACGTTTGTGAATTTATCAATGCATACATAAGAAGAACTCCTGAAGATGTCCTCAGAGTACGTATATATCAATTTTTATTTATTTTTAAATGAATATATATATATATATGTATTAATACTTTTCCTTTTATTTCAAATGCAAGACTGAATGGTTGAAACGAAGGGTCATGCAAAAAGACCATCTGAAAGCAGTTCAAGAGTTAATAGCAGGATATCTTCTAGAAAAAGTGCTAAATCCCAACGGCGAGTTCTACTTTGATCTAAGGAACTAATGATGTAAATTAAATGTTTATTGATACCATTATTTTCGAGAACAAGATTATGAAAGTGTTGTATATATACATATATATCTATAATATATATAGTTTCATACTTTATTCGAATATAATAATGCTCGAGATGAGAATTAGATGTAATTATATGCGTGCGTGTATTTATATTAGCAACATAGAATACGTACATAAAAACATATTATATATTAAACAAATATGTGTAACTGAACTGAAAACAAATTAAACAAAAGAAAAAGAAAAAGAAAAGAAACCTTTAGTCCCGGTTGGGGTTACCAACCGGGACTAAAGGGTGCGGCCAGGTTTGCTCGGCTGGAGGGCCTTTAGTCCCGGTTGGTAACACCAACCGGGACTAAAGGTCCCTCTTTAGTCCCGACTCGATGACCCGGGACTGAAGGTTCCACCTTTAGTCCCGGGATCGTTGTTCCGGCGCGGTAACCGGGACTAAAGGCCGTTACCGCCCGGGACAACAAGTCCATTATGTAGTAGTGGCATGACCATGTATCATAAATGGGCACTACTAGGGCCTGGACGTCCGAACGGATGCCCGCAGCTGTTGCACGCCCGCCCTTCCCCCTCTGCTTCCCGCACCCGCTGCCACGCAATGCTCCATCCCTCCGCTTCCCACATGCATGCATGCGCCCCAACAGCTACAACAGACAGCTGTGGCAAGTGAGTCACATTGCAACATGTGCGATATCTGATCTACTTTTGAAATATTCATATGAAACATTTGCAAGATGCGTTTGAAGACAAATGAAACATTTGAAATATGTGTCTAAAACACTTGCAAAAACACCCGAAAACATTTAAAAACCATTGCAAAACATATGCAACATCCAGATAAACGCACTTGCAACATATGTGTGAAACATATGCAACATCCAAATAAAAACACTTGCAACATACGTCTGAAAAAATAGATGAAATATTCAAAACAGACGCTTGCAACATACGTGTATAGCCAGTGCAACATATGCAATATCCTGATCTACTTTTATAATATCCATATAAAACATTGCAACATACCTCTAAAAAATCTAAAACAATTGAAGCATACGTTTGCAACATAGGGGGGAGATGTCAGGGCCGATCGATTCCGCCTGTCAGGGTGGGAGCCGGCGGTGAGCGCGGCGCACAAGCACCACCACTCCACCAGTACGGTCTGCGCTCGTGGGTGCCCTTGCCTGAGCTGGGGACCACCTAAGGCACCCCGGCACGTGCGCCCAGCCGCCATCGGCGGGGACAACGGCGAGGCATCCCGATGGCGCTGGGTTGGGGAAGAGGCCGGGCCGCTGCACGAACTGAGGGAGGAGGAGGCGTGGTCGGCTTGGGTGGAGAAAGAAAGCAGCGGTGGGGGTGTGGGGCTACGCTGCTGCCAACGGGCGCGATAGTGAGGCCGAGAGATGGAGAGGGCGAGATGGAGCGGGGAGATTTTTTTCTTGAGAGAGGCGGGCGAGGCGAAGGGGGAAGCCGCGTCCGTTCAAACGCCCGCGTCGAAGTATTTCCGATCATAAATCTGCAGCAAGCTGTTGCTTCATGATCGTCGCACCAATTTTTTTCCATCATGCCCATGCATTCGGTTGATATAGTTAAATCGGTTCAATTTATTTGGTTATTTAGTTCCTCTCCCAACGCACCCAAATCCCAATGGAAAAAGTCAACATTGCCTCCCTTCACTTTTGCGAAAGTCTGCTTTTCTACCATAAACTCTAAAACTGGGTAAACCACATCCCTGAACTTTTAAAACCGCTACCTCCCTGACAGGTTATAAGCGGTTTTCAAAGGCAGTTTTGTCTTTTTCTTTTTTATTTATTTCGGTTGAATTTTTGAAAAATCATAGTAAATCACATAAAATCATAAAATGAAAAAAAATTCAATTTTGTTGGACTCCATGTGAGTAGATTTACACAGTAAACATATAATATGATATGCTTTAGTATATTTTTTTATTGTAGCTTTAGATCTATGCTCTTATGTAATTAATTCATAGCTGCAGTTTCTATGGTCCAACTATGGTGAAATTTTTATGGTGAACTAATTATTATATGCTTGACCTGTAGCAAAAAATTCAGCCGCCAGTTGTAAAATGAGAAGGGGCGGGCAGGGGAGTGGGTCTGGTGAGCGGGGTATCAGAAAGTATGCGGGGGTGCCTCGCGCGCATGATGGGTCGAGCAGTCACCTACCGCGCGACGGGTCGCGCCATATCCTCGTCCTAATTTTTGAATTGACGTGGCGTGGCTTACGGTTTCCGGCTTTTGTAAATCAGGAGGCTTTTACCTGTGCACCATTATAAAAGTTGATAATTACACACAAGTCACTAAAAAAGTTGAATTCTCATAGGTGCCATTGCTCTGAACCATTTTGCCCTTCACGCCACTTCCGTCAGATTTGGCGCTAACAGTGTCAAACTACGGGTGTGAAAAGTCAAAAATACCCTCATATTTGAATATGCAATTAATTTTTGTTGTGCATCTTAATGAACTAAAATGAAAAAAAACTCACAAGTAGAAAGTTATGGATCTCGACAATATCTACAATTTTTGTATAAAAATTATCTTCATTTAATTCCATAAAAAAATATATGATTTGATATGATTAATATGTCTTAGAAAAATCACATTTCTGTATGGAATCAAATAAAGATAATTTTTATATAAATATTGTAGATCACAACAAGATTTATAACTTTCTAGTTTTGAGTATTTTTTTCATTTGAGATCGTTAAGATGCTTAAAAAATTAATTGCATATTCAGATCTGAGGGTATTTTTGACTTTTTACACCTACAGTTTAATATCGTTAGAGTCAAATCTGACGGAGGTGGCATGGAAGATAAAAGAGTTCAGAGTAGCGGCAACAGTCAGAACTCAACTTTTTTAATAACTTGTTCATAATTACCGACTTTTACAATGGCACAGCAGTATAATATAATTAAAAGCCTCTAAAATCAGCCAGGGCGGAGGCGAGAGCTTCTGAGGGCGAAGCGTCTTGGCGCGCGGACCAGCGACGTCGTTGCTTGTTCAAGTGATTGGTTCGTGCCTTCGTGGTAGTTGCAGTTTGGGTTTGGATCGGGATAGAGGTACGAGATGATTTAGATCTACAAGTACTTGCATGCTTGCAGTTGGATACATGGATTAGCAATGCCGCCTGTAATCTGGTATTCTTACTCCGTATTCGTTGATCTCCATGATGATTAGCTGTCTGAAAAGAATCACCTAGTATTACAGTGACGAGCTAACAATCCAAGCGATCTGAGAGACAGACATTTCGTCAAATCCTCAATGCTCTGTCGAATATACTAGTCAATTCTTTCCCAACTGCATTTCACTAATAATGTTCACAAACTCAATCTTAGTTTCAGCTAGTGTACAAAACTCACCTCTGAGACATACATCTTGCTAGCAGGATTTTTTTGTCAATTTTAGCAGGCTACTCATGGCTAATTTCACTACTACAAAATGATTTGTGGCAACGCCTCTCTTTCTTTGTAGGGGCGGCTCTATATTGAGCCGCCCCTACAAATGGTTGTTAACTAAACCGCCCTTACAAATAGATTTGTAGGGACGGCCGGTGTTATCAGCCGCCCCTATAAATGGCCTGATTTATAGGGACGACTCTATATACAGCCGTCCCTACAAATCAGATTTGTAGGGGCGGAGCGGCTCAATATTGAACAACCCCCTACAAATAGACACCGAGTATTAAAAATTAAACACTAGAATTCAAATTTTATAAATGACCTCGGATGGAGAAACAGTAAAAATTGTAGATCTCGAAAGTTATGAAACTTTGTAGTTCACAACTTTTTATTTGAAATCATCTTTTCAAGAAAAACTACGTTTGAATTTTCAAAAAATTGAAAATTTTAATTTTTTAAACGACCTCGGATAGACAAACAGTAAAAATGAAAGTTGTAGATCTTGAAAAGTTATGAAACTTTGTAGTTAATAACTTTCTTATTTGAAATCATCTTGTCATGGAAAACTATCTTCGAATTTCTCAAATTTGAAATTCAAATTTTATAAGTGACATCGGATGGAGAAACTAACAAAATAAAAGTTGTAGATCTTGAAAAGTTATAAAACTTTATAGTTGACAACTTTTTTATTTGAATTAGTTTAGGGCCTCAAACAATCAATTTATGCTTAGTTTTGTATAATATGTGGGGAACCAAAATGGATGGTAGACATGAGTGATCGTGAGGTGCAGTGGTAGAGGAGTTTGCGCGCGAGGGAGAGGTTGCGTGTTCGAATCCTGGTCGACGCAAAGTGTGCAAAAATGGTGAAAAAATGCTGCAACCATAGAGTGGGTGTGTGGGTGCCGGTGGGGACCTCCTCGGATTAAAAAAATTGCTATTTTTTGCCTATTTTTTCGTGATTTCTGAAAATTAATTTGTAGGGGCGGCTCAATATACAGCCGCCCCTATAAATCAATTTGTAGGGGCGACTGATAACACCAGCCGCCTCTACAAATCGATTTGTAGCCGCCTCTACAAATGCATTATTTGTAAAGGCGCTTGGGTAGGGGCGGCTGGGTAAACCGTCCCTGCAAATCCTCTAAAGCCGTCCCTACAAATACTATATGACCTAGTGTTTGTCATCAGGCCTGCTGTCACCGAAGACGCACTAAACTATCTATCTATCTAGGTTCCATGGGCCAGGCACCACTCCAGCGAAACATGACTTACTGTCGCTTGATCGCTGCAACACTCCAGCGAAACATGACTTACTGTCGCTTGATCGCTGCAATGTATGACCTCCTGATTGCATGCAAGTTAATGGCTACTTCTCTCATGTTCAATCGTTCTCTTGGCGATAGACGCGTGCAAGAAAGAGCAACTTGCACCACTGATAGCAAGCATCGATAGATCTCCTGTTCTGCTTCTGGCACTGTTTGTACAGAGCACTTGCATTCTTCTTGGAGATGAGCATCAATCTTGCCTAATATTTTATCTGGAAAGTGACTCCACAAAGCTAACAATGTTGAGTTCATTCTCAAACATCGGGTCAGTTGGTCGTTTGCCTATTACCATCTCCAGAAGTACTATTCCAAAACCGTAGACATCCCCACATGTTGATGCATGTACACTTTGACCATACTCTGAAAAATAAAGTATATAAAATCCTCTGATTAGTTCCTTAACTTTTTAAGAAACGAGTAAAAGATTGCCTTATGCAAAGGTTTGACGTGGCAATGAATATATTATACACACACCTGGAGCAATATATCCTATAGTTCCTGTCACAACAACTGAACTATTAAGCCCAGAATGTCCACCTTCTGTTGACCTAGAATCAAGAACTAAACTTGCAATGCCAAAGTCTCCCAAATGGGCATTCATATCATCATCAAGAAGGATATTAGTTGGTTTCAGATCACAATGGACAATAGGCCTCCCACAGTCGTAGTGTAAATATGCCAAGGCATCAGCTATGCTGACGGCTATGTTGATTCTTTCTATCAAGCCCAAACGTTTCATGGCTACGCTTGAAGGTTTGTGATGCAACCATGTGTCAAGATTCCCATTCTGCATGAACACATAAATTAGAGCTTTAAAATCGTTCCCATTGTTGTCTATCGTTGAACAAGCCGTTAGGATAGGAAGAAGGTTCTGATGACGGATTCTTCTCAACACTTCACATTCTGATATGAAACTTCTGTCTGCACATCTCATCCCAAGGTCAAAAACCTTAATTGCCACTTGCATTTTAGCAAGAGTTATTTTTCCTTTGTAAACTGAACCATAACTTCCTCTGCCAATTAGGTTCGACTCACAGAAGTTTCCTGTAGCTTGGACTAGATCATTGTAAGAAACTTTAGGGAATTGCTTACCAAAAGAAAGCAGCAACAAGTATTGCCTTTTTGATGTCTTCTTCTTCCAATGGAATATAACATATGCCAGCATTATTAGTGACATGAAGCCAAATATTGGGATCAATGTTTTGAACAAATTGTTTATGGTTCCTACTCTTCTAGAAACAACTTGACATGAAGGCATATGAAAATCAGTGGCTCCTCCACAAAGTCCAGGATTGCCATTGAGTGAAACAATAGTAGCATTATTGAATAAACTGTTTCTTGGTATTTCTCCTTTGAAATTGTTGTAGGAGAGATCTACTTTAGCGAGAAGCTCTAGATTATTTAGAAAAGCTGGCATGGGTCCAAACAAAAAGTTATGGGAAAGATTGAGTTCTCTCAAGCTAGATAGATTGCTGAATGTGGTTGGGATGTTTCCTGTAAGAATATTTTGGTCCATTTGAATAGCCTCTATGTGTATGAATTTGCCTAAAGATTCAGGAATTCCCCCACTAAATTTGTTTGATGAAAGATTTAAAGTGGTGAGTGGTAAGTTACCAATCTCAACTGGTATGCCCCCTTGGAAATTGTTATGGCTAAGGTGCAACTCTGTTAGTGCTTTAAGGTTTCCCAAGCTAGGTGGTACAAACCCGGTGAATTGATTTTCGGCAAGAAATAAAGATGTCAACTGTGTAAGAAGGGAAATGGAAGGTGGAATTGTCCCGATGAATCTGTTTGATCCGAGATTTAATATTTGTAGTTTTGTCATCTTTCCAATCCATTCTTCAGTTGTGCCGGTAAGGTTGTTGGCATGTAGTGATAGTCCAATTAAGTTATTCAGTTTCCCAATACTTGGGGGAACTACTCCTGACAGGCTATTGTAAGCCATTAGCAGAGTTGTCAGATTGGGCGATAGGTTTCCGATCGAATTTGGTATGGCTCCATGTAGCTTATTAAAAGACAATGAAAGTAAGTTTAGAGAACTACAATTTGCCAGGGAATGGAGGAATTCCCAGCCTTCATTATCTGTCGATTGAAGCATGTTTCTTTCAAGGTTAAGATGATACAACCCTGAAAGGTTCCCAAATGAGCTTGGGATTTGGCCAGAGAAATGATTTCCTGGTAGATCTATATCTTCTAGAAGTGGAGGATTTCCTAGGGAAGCTGGAATGTGACCCTCGAAATTGTTCTCTCCCAAGTATAGAGCCGTGAGATTAGGTAGAGCATCGCCAATGTTAGATGGTAATGTGTTGCCTAGCATATTGGATGCCAAGGATAATCCCTGAAGGGAAGATACATTAGATAGATCTTGTGGGAATCTACCTGATAAGTTATTTATGCTTAGGTCTAAGAACTCTATGTTTGGCATCTGCCAAACCACAGGAATTTCACCCGATAGGTTATTTTGGTCGAGGTGCAACTCCAATATATTTGGCATTTGCATAACCTCTTTAGGAATGCTTCCAGTGAGTTGATTTTGTCTAAACCAGAGTATTTGTAGATTGGTGATGTTTCCAAGGGCTGCTGGGATTCCCCCAATGAGATAATTACTGTCAAGGTAGACATGTTTTAGATTGGTAAGAAAACCTATTCTGGGAGGAATAACACCAGTGAGGTGGTTTTCAAAGAGATACAAATAGGCTAGGTTGGATCAGTTTGTGAGTGCGTCAGGAATGGGGCCGTCGAAGCTATTATTGGATAGATCAAGCTTATGAAGGAAGGCCAGATTTCCAATAGAGGAAGATATATTGCCAGCTAAGTTTTTGCCGGAGAGGTTGAGTTGCGTAACACGTAATGGCCGCCGTGTCGAGGTGCAGTTCACACCATACCACCGACAGAAGTGGGTATCAGGGTTCCAATTGTTCAAGGCTCCATTGCGATCGAGGATGCTGTTCTTGAACTCGAGCAATGAGTGAAAATCTTCGCTGTTCTCATGAACTGTGGAGCAATGGATGTTGCCGACTCCATAACACAGCACTAACAGAGGCAACACCACAACCATGGCGAGTTTCGCCGGCGGTTTGGAATGACGCATGATGCACTTAATTGACACCTGCAATGATTAATAAAGCATAAACTTGGCGCTATTACTAAAGAACCCACGCTGCGTTTATGCTGTAAATCAGAGCTACGAACGATCCTCTTTTTCAGAAAGGGAAGGCAGGTTCCCCCTATATCGAGAAACCTGACACAATTACAGCGAGTAACAAGCTAAAACGGATAATTAAGTACGAACACCACTAAGCAGTAGCGAGAGAGTAGGGTACCTCTGCTCCGCCGGCAGTCCTTTTGATCTGCTTTCTTATGCTTGCTAGTGGGAGTTTGAAGCTTTAAGTTGGATGCTCAACTGGTAGATGAGACCCCAGGGGGTTTAAAAACAGTTTACAGCACCATTACATCCACACACGACGCCATATCTTGGCTTGACCGCCATCTCAGCGAGGACCCTGAGTCCGTCAAACTCGCCAGTTACCGCCATTTTTCCGCTTCCATCACGTCGCGCAGCTGCGCCGTCGTTGTTTGAGGTGGACAAGATTGTTACGGCGTGTCCAGCCTGGAATCCCAGAGTACTTTTCAGCAGGAAACGGACAGAGATATTCCAGGCTGATGTGCGACCTGTCTGGTGTGGTTTCGATGCTGGCAAAAATTAGCTCGTGAATGGTCTACGGTGTCAGATTTTCGTGTTGAAATCAAATTTGTTTTATTTTTATTATCGTGCTTCCAGAATATATCGTGTGGACATGATTCATCCATAGGTTATTTTGATAGCTGACAGGGTAGAGCAGCGGGTCAAGTCAACTTACAAGTCTATGACTATCTGTACACTGCCGTGCTTGGCACGATTCTTGCAAACTGTGAGTACCGTTGGAATTGGAAAAATATCTAGTGAAACAATTAGATTTATTTATGAAGGGTAAAATAGTTTTAACTATACATTATTGAATTAAAAGAATAAAAAATTTACTAATTTGAGCATGAGATAAATATGAGATATTCCTCCAAAGAGACAAATATACAATCTTCAGGGTTAGTTTTCCCCAAATTTGAAATTTCAAGTTCAAACTACGCACAATCACCATCATTGAGGTGGTTGGCGTTGGGAATTATTGAATAATAATAGTCAGCACTTTCATTAACGTAGCTTAACATATGGTGCCGTTGTTTCACCATCGGGTAGAGGCCCAGCAATGCAGCATTGCTCTGGGTCACCTCACTCTAGCTCTCTGCTAGCCTGCTTACCTCTAGGTGCTAAAAATATAGAAGTGATTCTTACTTGCTCCCCGCCAGAATCTGTGTGAGATTCATAACCCATCGGCGGATGGGTGTATAATCAAACGGCATAAGCGTAATCACATGGTTGAGCTCATGTTGCTCACGCAACAATGACGTCAATGTCCTAAGGCACAGCCATACCTTACAATGACGTCAATGTCCTAAGGCACAGCCATACCTTACAATGACGTCAATGTCCTAAGGCACAGCCATACCTTACTTAAGACACCATCAACAGTATGAGATACTCATAATATCTTACCATTACTAATTATAGGCACCAATGGAGAATAAATTTTAGAAATTCTCATAATAATCAGAAACATCTAACTTTAATTTGACAGACTTGAATCATTAATAGCCATTCAATCTATTGTAATTTATAAAATATTTACCCACCTTTGCCATTATAAAAAATACAAAAAGTAACTCATTATTTCGCAACTAAATTACCCACCTCTGCCACCAGACAAGATAATTAAAAGTAACCCCTAAATTTGTATACAAATACCCACATCTATCATTATGAAAGATAATTCGAAATAACCTTATTTTTAAATGTAAATTACACACTTTTGTAATTTTGAAACATAATTCAAAATAACTCCAAAACATTGCATCTAAAATACCCATCTTTTCCATTATGAAAGATAATTTAAAATAACCCTCTAACTTTGCATCTAAGTTTCCCACATCGACCATTATGAAAGGTATGTATTATAAAAAAAATGCAAAGTAACCTCCTAAGTTTGCATTCAGCCTACCCATATATGTAATTATGAAAGATACTATAAAATATTACTTTTATATTGTATCTGCTAAATCTGTTCGATTAGCGTCAGCCAGCAAATATACAATCCATGATTTCGATTAGGGGAGTATATAGCTCCAAAAAAATGCACTAACGGCCCATCAAACTAATCGCATCAACCAAGGAGCAGCAAAGTCGGATCATTCTCCTCAAAAAAAAAAAGCAAAGTCGGATCACAGACAAATTAACGGCGCGGCGTGGCTTACGGGTTCCGGCTTCCGGCTTCTGTGCACTCGTGCAGTACAGGAGTAAAATGAGCGTCTCGGCGGAGGCGAGTCGTCCGAGCCTCTGAGGACGAAGCGTCTCGGCGCGCGGGCCAGCGACGGGCCGACCGGCGGCCGCATCGACGGGTATGTGAAGGGATCTATCTCATTAGTTGTTGCTTGTTCAAGTGATTGGTTCGTGGTAGTTGCAGTTTGGGTTTGGATCCGGATAGAGGTACGAGATGATTTAGATCTACTAGTACTAGATTGCACGCTTGCAGTTGGATCCACGGATTAGCAATGCCGCCTGTAATCTGGTATTCTTACTCCGTATACGTTTTTTAGAATTATTAACTCCGTATACGTTGATCTCCATGATGATTAGCTGTCTGAAAAGAATCGCCTAGTATTATAGTGACGAGCTAACAATCCAAGCGATCGGAGAGACAGACATTTCGTCAAATCCTCAATGCTCTGTCAAATATACTCGTCAATTCTTTCCCAATTGCATTTCATTAATAATATTCACAAACTAAATCTTAGTTTCAGCTAGTGTACAGTACTCACCTCTGCCACATACATCTTGCTAGAAGGATTTTTTTTTTGTCAATTTCAGCAGGCCACTCATGGCCATGGCTAATTTATCATCAGGCCTGCTGTCACCCAAGTGAAGGATCGAAAACAGTGACCAGAGGAGGTGAATTGGAGCCTCAAATTTCTTTCGAAATATCCAGCCGCTATCCCAAAATCACCGTAAACACGTGAAGCAAACACTGTGATGTCCATAATCAAAAAAAAAAGATGGATGTTCCTTAGGAACACAGCAGGACACCACGAAACAAACGAACCGAAAATCACTTACAAGAGCAACGATACGAAAGCGGTACACTCAACTCCTATAGACAAGGAGCAAGTTCCCAACCCTAAATACCCAAGCCAACTAGTGACAAGAGTACTTAGAAAAGATCCTCGAGTCGCTAGAAAACCAACGCAAAAACCGGATCACGAATCAGAGCTCAAACGCTCAAGAAACGGAAAAACAACGCTGCAAGACTGCTGTACCCGGACAGCTACAGTGTTTGTCCGGTGCTTCCGACACCTTGTGCGGTGCTTCTGTACAAAACACGTACAGCACATGAGCACCAAGGAAATCAACCAAATCTCGGCCCAATCAACTCCAAACTCCACCAAATTTTGACTAGAGGATCACAAGGAGTTTGGGAGTCTATCTCTAAGAGATCATCGCCTAAGATTGAGCCTAGCCATGGGAAAATCAAATCTTGCGAAGAACACGGTTCTTTCTCCCCGAAAAGGAAATCGGCCAAATCTTTGTGCTCGTGTGGATTCATTCAAATTCCTCTGGTAGGAAGGTTCAACATACACCCTTACACGATTTGAACCGACCAAAAACACCCCTAAAGCTCGGAGGAAGAACACAAGAACGCGGATCACAATGACACAACTCACGATCTGAATCACGGAGGACAAGAGGAGGTAAGGGCCTCCATTCCCACTTAGATCAAGAGTACACAGATGAAGTTCTTCTAAAACATCTGTGGATCACTACAGCAGTCTAGAGACAGGAAAATCCTAACAGAGATGAACTAGAAATGAACAACCGGAGTGATAAGACTAAGTGGAGGCTGCCCTATCTTATTTATAGGCATATTACATAATTTCACTAGTGCCCCTAGATATTTTGAGCGATCCAGCTAACCCCAAGGACATTCAGGTCCAACTCTTTCTCTGTTGATCGGATGGCCAAGCTTTCTTTACAGATTTGTTTCGCCTCAACGCAACCTCTGTGATTCCGCCACGTGCCGCCCCATTCCTCCTCGAAACCTCCGTCCGGGTTTTGTGGCCCAAACCCAAAAACCATCCACCGGTGGTTTTGTGGCCCAAACCACCAAACACGCTCGCGAGTAGCGTACTCCATACGCGTCCCCCGCACCTCGACACGTGTCACAACCGTTCTCGACTGCCCAGCCGCCAAGTCTTCTAGAGCTTCCGCTCAACTCGCCCGATCGCCGTCTTGACTTGGTCAACACGGTCAACTCCTATGTACGCTTGCGCTTGTTGATGTCCCCAAGTGTCAGCCACCGCGACCGGTCACCCGGCCTCCTGGTCCCTCGGACCAAGCCTCACGTCCGTCCTTCACCACTCCCGGTCCATCAGCACGGCACGTCCCTACTTGACCTTCACCTCGTCGTCGACCACCGCCTCTGAGCTCACCTATGCACCACAAGCCAAGAGACATGTTGCACGACATAACTCACGCCATGGTTAGTTCATCAAACTCAATCCAAAGTGCCAGCTCGTTGACAATCACTCATCACAAACTTGAACCACAAGGGTACATATCAACCTTGTGTTCGCAATCTCCCCCTTGATTAGTGCATTGTCAACATCAACGCACAACAGCTTGAGCAAAAGAAGTAGAAGAAGAGGAAGAAGAAGAGAACTCTCCCCAATGACCAAAAGCCAAAGAAAAGTCAAAGCGGGGTCATTTGAAATGAGCAAAACTTTCAAAACTTGGTCCCCAAAAACATGGGCAACGGCTTGACGCAACCAAGTAAAACATAGCTAGTCCTCAAGAAGAGGCAGAAGGGGTTGAACAACACTAGCAAACCTCAAAGCATCTGAAAAACCACTAGACCCTCCAGAAGAGGCAAAGGCTCAACACATCTAGCAAAAGCAACTCCCCCTGAACAAATGCAGTCTCCCAAATGTATGCATGCACTCAACTCTCTGGATTTGTGGTTGTGTGATCTCTCCCCCTTGTTGACACATGCACTTATCAAGATACCTCTCTCCCTTGAAAACACAACATGAGGCTGAAAAACTGCAACTCCCCCTCAGAAAATGCTATGGGTGCACATGAATGCAGAAGCTTCAGGAGTATAGCAATCAGAGTGAAAAGATGCTCTAAGTGGTGTTGTTATGTGTGTGTAGCATCAAATACAAGTGCTAGAAAATGCTCAAACTGATCAAGTGAAACGAAATATGACAGTTAAGCATTTTTGAGCAGTTTTAAGCAATTAAAGAGAGGGTTCACCACTGAAAGTAACACCTAGCAGGTATAAGCAGGAAATCAACCTAGTGCTAACAAGTGTATACAAGGTGAACTACCCCAAGCAGCGGTCACACATCATGTCAAAGACGAACCTAAAACTTGTGTTTTCATCAAATTTTAATTTTATGGGAGTTCGTAGTGTTGGCAGTTCTTATCGACAAAATCCAACCGCCAACTTAAGTACAAAAAGGAGAAAACTAGCACGTTTTACACACATATACATTTACTATTAACAAAGTTCCACTTGTATTGCAAGATTGCTGTTTTGCAGGCCACATACAAAAACATAGTGGAAATATGATCAAAAAGGCGCAAACCAAGAAGGCATAAACTCTGATCTGCGCAAAGAAACAAGAAGGCCCATCCAAACCTCCTATCTAGGCCAACCACCTATGGAACTACAACCTAAGGCCAGCCAAGAGCCCACCAGAGAAAGGCGGTGGCAAGATGGGCCTTCTAGGGCCACACCGCCCCCAGCTCCACCTGGCCCCACCTTGCTCTGGCGGTTCATTAATGCCATGCAGAGGCGGTTTAGGCTAGTTTCCTATTTTACCTTGCATCAAACTGACCTCAACCATGTATAAAAGGAAGGGTAGTGCTCTCATTCCAACACACACCACATTTGAGTATACTCGCCTCTCTTGAGCAACACCTCTCTCTTTTACATTTAGTAGTATTTAGAGCAAGGCAAAAGCTACCTTGGAGGGCTTGACTCCTTGGAGAAGAATATTGGTATGAATAAGATGAATCATTTCTCCAAAATCTTGTCCTCACTTTATCTATATAGTTGTGCTCATGAACTAGAGTATAGTTCTTATGATATGATCATGGCATATGAACTAGCTTATAGTCTATATGTTATGATCTTAGCATATAGAACTATATTCTTAGTTATTCATATCATGTATATGAGAAAGAATAGAGCTAAGTTGAGGTGCTGGTTCATCGTGCCTTTGGGTGTGCCCAAGTCTTTTACTTGTCGATCTGTAGGGTAGAGTCTCGGGGGGACTTGGGTAGTTTCTCAATACACGAGCGTGGGACTCGAGTATATAGAAACAGGTGAATACATTTCCTACTCCACGGTTGAGGGGTAGGCGGCAGGTGGTGACGGCCCTATCCGTCCTTCGTAATCCCCCACGTTCGGGTAAGGTGTAGGAGTCTAAATTATCACATGAGGTTGCTGGTAGACCAGTACTCGATGGTGTCCCGAGTCCCGACTCATTCACTCTTAGATTTATGTGACAAAACCGCCTAATTTATACAAGATCAAGTACGGTTGTCCCCGCTAACACATTAACACGCGTATACTTTCACTTATATAAATCCGGTAGTCCGCCGAGTGTCCCGAAGGACCTCGGTAAATCAACATCACAACCAAGATCGCTTGATTAAGCAAATATACATCACATACACAGAGTTGCAGCAGAAATAATATTACAAATGAGTTCACAAATAATAGTACAAGTTTGGGTTTCAAAACCGATTAGTGAAAACAACATAGCTTTCAAATGATTACATTAATGTAAGTTCCAAATACATTGCTAGCATAAGTGACATCCTCTGATAAAAGCATATAGATGAGAAATAAATATAGAGTCACCGAGCCCACCGGTGGTTAGCCACCATCTTCAGCAGGCCAAGAACTTCACCTGCAACATGGTGGGATAAACCTTGAGTACTTGAATGTACTCAGTTAGACTTACCTGTCATAAACTAGAAATAAAATGACTCTAAGGATCATGCAAGGCTTTATAAGTAGAGGTAGCTTGACAACTTTTTGCATAAAAGCGATTAACTCAGTTATACAATTATACTTTGGTCATCGAGTTAATTATAGCTATTCATCTCTAGATTAACAACTATCCTGTGCCAAACATGTGGTATATCATTTGATAACATACGATAGTAACCATAGCCGGTGTAGTAATTCCATGTTTATCCGAACCATCACATTCCATAATACAATTATTACGATGTTGGAGCTAGCCAAGTTTCTCACTATCTAGGAGAGACGACGATTCGAATCGATTTCAACCAGCTGGGAATTTATTTCTAACACAAACCTAGACATACCAGCGCCAAGGTAGTCTTAGGTCACCTTTGGTACAACTCAGGTACACATTTCGTGGGTTCGCCCAGCGCCACACAATTAGGGATGACCAGCTGCTAGGACGATCAGGACTACCCTGCCCTTGGGCTCACGTATGGCTCCCCGCACATCCTTACTACCATCCAGAGTGCTCACTTTGACAGAGCGGGGCCCGACCTGAGTTGAGCTACTCGGCTTCACGGTTAGAACAAGTTATCTGGCCAGCTAAGTGATAGGCATGCGTTCAATCTTGTCAAAAGGTCCAATAATGGTACGGTCCTTAATCGACATAGACGGGGATAGATCCACACCCAAGACCTCCATGTCTTGTTGTCTCTCTATCGACATCCTGCCTGGTCTCCATTTATATTACCCCATGGTTCTTTTTCACGATAGCAAATATAGCCAACCGTGCTTCGGTATCCACCTATATCTCACAGGTGATAGGAAATCACCCGACTTCTACCGATCTAAGCATGGCTAAGCATATATTTGATCCTAGACCTACATAGGGTTAAAGGTATATTTCTTGATAAGGTAGTTCTATGCATCAAGTGGTTCCAATCAACCCTTATAACCTAATGCATCAAACATAAAGAACTCAAGTGATATTTTTAAAAACGTAGGAGGCTTAGAATACTTCGGGGCTTGCCTGGAATCCAACACTAGGTCAGTGTTTATTAGACGACACTCGCTTGGCGAGCATCTCCCGTCCTAGCACTTGTCTAGTCCTTCCACCTTCGGGATAGGCCCACCATACACCGTCTTCGGGTTCGGCTCCAACATCACGTCCTTCACGTGGTGCATCTAGCGTACCTAGATGAGATGCAAGATGTAAGTGCATGAATATGAAGAATGGTAATATGAGATGCATCATATAATAGCATTCAAGGCAAATATAAGGTCATGCAAGACATAGGCACCTAGAGTTATTTAACTAAACATCACACAACCTATTATAAAGGGATAGCCAGCATATTAGGCATGGCACATAAGCGAACTTAAGTTCAGATATTGCACACATGCATTGATCAAGAACTAACCAACATGTTTAGTCAAAACAAGAGTAAGCTAAAGCAATCACCTAGCACATGTATAGAAATCTGGACAACAACACAGTAGTCACTTGTTTTAACCATACCTAGAGATATAAGCATCCAACAAGGGTGACCCTAGACTTTTTGGAAATCTAATTAAATTGCCTACAACATTGTTATTATCACCAAAAGCTTATTCCAAAGCTAACCAGGTCCAACATGCCAATGTTTTAGATCTGCGCAGAACTAAGACAGAAAAGTAGTAGTAGTTTCAAAAAGGCATAACTAGAGTTACATACATCAAACAAGCATGAACCTTAACCTTCTAGAAATCTTATTAAATTATCTAAAACATGTTTATTATCATCACAAGGTAATTCCACAATTAACAAGGCCAATCAAGCACAATTGAGCACCTCTGTCTAGGCTTGGACAGATTCTGCCATGCAACTTCTCAAGCTTATAACTAGAGATTTAGACCACAAAAAGGGTAATCTTTAACAATTTGGAAAGCTCATGAAAAGCACTACACTTCTTCTATTATCTCCAAGACATGATTCAAAGCGTAGCTAAGTCAAACAACACAATCATTAAAATCAATACAGAGAGCATGCAAAAACCTAACAATGAACTTGTAAACTCTATAGATCCTCAATTCTCAGGACTATGGTCATGAAAATTTAACACAAGCTATATTATGAAATTATTACAACTTTGGTATTCACTACAATCATAGAAAACATCATTTACACTACGAAAATAATTGCACATACAGCCCAAACAGCAGTGGTACAAAAAACCGATAGGAACTTCAGAGAAGCATAACTGGAGTTCTAGACCTCCAACAATCATGAATCATAACTTTTTTGAAAATTTTATGAAGTTACCTACAACTTTATTATTATCATCTTAAGATGATTCTACAGCTAACATGGTCAATTAATAAAATGAATGCATCTCTATCCAAAACATGGACAGAATCTGATATGCCACTCTAAACAGATATAACTAGAGTTCTACATGTTCAATAAATGTGTTTATAGACTTTTTAGATATCTTAGCAAATTATAAACAACTTTGTTATAAACACCTAGAGCTAATTCTACTATTAAAAAGGCCCCACAGTACCAACAAGGCAATCCGGTCTGGGTTTGGGCAGAAACAGCCACATAAATTTAAGCAACTATAACTAAAAATATACTTAACCAAAAATTATGCTCTTTAGCTTTTTGGAAATCTTAAGAAAAGTAATACAACTCCTCTATTGTCATCAAGGCATGATTCATAACTTAACTGAGCCAATTAATTCAAACATACAGGCCTATTCAGAATAGGAGCAAGGCAGCACAGGGCATTTGTTATTTTTGTAACTCTTAAACCATCAAATCTAAACTTCTGAAATTTTCACCCGACATCAACCATCACCTTAGAGAACTCCATAAAAATTTCACATTTATTTGAGTAGCACAACTGCAGTTATGAAAAAAACAAGACACAACTAGTATTAAAAACCTAACTGCATAAATCTATTTTTACAGAAAAATATTTAAACTAAAACATGCCATATTATAGTTCTACTGCATATATAATTTCACAAGGATTCCAAAAAGTTCCCATTTACTATTTTTGGATTTTTCTACAATTTTCTACAATTTTCCAAAATGCAGCTGATTATATGCATATAATGAAAAAGAAAAGGAAATGGATTTTGCACTGGGGTCCCTACAGAAAACATTAATTAAACTCCAGTGAAGAGGTCCTCATGAGCACTATTCAAAAGAGTCACGGTTCCTTCACCTAACCCCCTGGAAAACATTCTATTCCCACGCGTGGTCCCTCATCTTCTTTACCTGGTCGGAACAGAGCAGCTCGCCGGCGCTCGCAATTCCGGCCGTCGTGGTGCTCGCCAGCGGGGAAGGAGGGGTGGCGGAGCACCAAGGGACTAGAGTGCACCTGTGGGGCTGTCTGTCTTGGCCTGAGATAGACCAGGATGGCCTAGCCGTGGCAGCAGCGAACTCGGCCCGCCTCGGCCATGGCGGCATCCGTGCGCAGCCAGCAGTGGCAGCGGTGAGGCGATGCGGCAGCAGCGGTGGACGACACGAGCGCGGAGCTGGGGCATGGGGTGGCCGAGGGGCTGTAGCACGGGCGGCCGCGTCTAGGAGCGTGCACGCGATGCCAGAGAGCAAGGGAGAGTGAAGGGGGGTAGAGGAAGTGAGGGCGAGTGCGCTGTGGCTCGGTGCCCACTCCAGGAGGACGCAGAGGAGCGACAGGGAGGCAGGCGAATGCATCGGCCATGGTGGGGTGTGAGCACGCGCATGGACGCCACGCAGGCAAACTGTCGAGCATGTGGCGAGCGACGAAGTGTCCAACTTTGGGATCATGTTCAGCATCTTCCGTGCATATTCTGTCCTGGATGCTTGAATCAAAGTTGTTTCTCTCTGAGTCCTCTCCAACATTCGTTAAGGGTAACTGGCCATTAGGGCTGCAGGTTAGTGGCTAATTAAGCCCCAAAATGATAGTGTCAGTGCATTGACAGCGGTTAAGTAAACTCAAAATTGAGGACCAAAACGGAGTCAAACTTAGTCCAACTTTTTATATGCTCTTCTCCACAATGTATACTCCAACTTTTATCTTTGGACCAAATCTGAGTTGTTTAACAAAATTTGGAGAACGCGGAATGCCAATGTCGATGCTAAGTGAAACTCCCAGACTTAGAATATTTTTGGACTCTGAAAACAGCAGCAGATTCAAAGTTTAAGCCTCGGTTTGACTTGCTTACAAGATGATCTGGCTCTTGGTCCAAAAACAAAGTTTGTTCTACTCCACTCAAAATTCACCTTTTATTTAAGGTGCAACTCCATGGAAGCATTGTAAGACATAGTTCAAAACAAGTCAAAGTAGCATCACGGTAAAGCTTAAATTAGAGTTTCAGATCGATTGAGGCATTTTCTTGACTTCTGCTCAACACGAACCCTTCATGACTTTTATTGTAGAGTTCAATTAGAGTCACTTGGGCCAGGTATCAAGGTTTGGTTGATGACCTATAATTCTATTCACTTAATAAAGCAATCCAAGAAAGATTTTAACTTATCATTTCATGTGACTTCTTGATTCCAAACTTCATGAAACTTTTCCAGTGACCCATATAGATGGTAGAGGATGTGAGGCACATGGAATAAGCATGTTTAACATTACTCAATCACATGCCCAAAAAAGGCAATCACCATCAAACTAGCTTTGCTCATTGTCTTCCAAATAGTTGAGTTGGGCCTCATTCTTAGTGAGTTGAAGTTAACACCTTGTCACCTCTTGCAAGACTTGAACTAGAGCCCCTGATCATCATTAATAGGTCATGTTTGAGCTCAAACCCATTGCTTAACTGGTGGCAAACACCTAAGGTGTTACAATTTATCTCTTACTCATGTATATGTATGATTATATAATGTTCTTTGCATAGCTGTAAGCAGATATGCCTACTCCTGTAGGATCATTCTTTTATTCTTTATTCATTCTTTCTTCCTCTTTCACCCCCCTGTGGTAGACTTAAGTGTGTGTATCCACTATCTTAAATCATACAATGTTTACCCCTATCATGAACTTTGGTATGCTTTACAAGTATGTCTTCATGTTCATACCCATACTAGAAGCTTTACACCATGCCTTCCTTTGGGAAAATATAAATAATGATAGTCTGAATACTTCCAGGTGAAATGCTACAACAGTATTTCCGTGCGCTTGCGAACTTAAATCTGTAAATGTTAAGATTTATCGGTTGACATTTTCTAGTGTCATTATCTAGGACCTCAATCCTAGGTAGCGATGATAGGAAATGCCAACAGGCATTTTTAGTGCCATTACCCATGGACTATAAACCCCCAACAAGCATTTTTGGCGCCGATGCCAGGGGAATACATTCCTGAGTAGTGATGCTAAGAAACACCAACAAGCATTTCTGGCGCCGCTGCCGGGGAAGGCATTTGGTTAAAAGAATCTAGTAGGACATGATCATGATGATATGCATGTATGGTAGCCATTGTTTATGATAGGCTAATCTTTGTTGTTCTCTCCTATTGTGGATGAAAACAGGATAGTGTATGACCGGTTTTGTCTTGCCGGAAAACTACATCGAAAATCCGAAGGCACTCTTAAGGAAGAGTCGGTCCCGTACCGTTTCTTCTGCTGCTACTCCACTAATAGACGAACCAGTCATCCCCGCACCATCCGCTACTACCGTCGTGGCCCAAAAGACACTCCGCGAGTTCTCTGTCCCCGCTGTTGCCAATGTGCCCACTAGGCCCGCTGTCAATGTTGGTGACAAGAACTTTGAGTTCAAGACTGGGCTCATCACGATGGTGCAGGCAAGCCCATTCTGTGGCCTACCAAGCGAGGACGTGAACGCACACTTGCAACACTTCCTAGAATTGTGCGACACCATCATCATCAAAGACATCGCACCGGTGATCATTTGGCTCCGCCTTGTTCCCTTCTCCCAAGTGGGGAAGGCTAAGCAGTGATTTTATCGGGACCAGGAAGCTGTTAGTACATGGGCAAAATGCTCCATAGTGTTCCTCACCAAATTCTTCCCCATGGGCAAAACCACTACCCTACAGGGAAGAATCGCTAACTTTTAGCAGAACTCTACAAAAACCATCCTCGAGGCATGGGAAATGCTACAGGAGTACATCCTCACCGATGCCATTACCCATGGACTGTAAAGCCCAACAAGCATTTTTGGCGCCAATGCTAGGGGAATACATTCCTGAGTAGTGATGCTAAGAAACGCCAGCACGCAGCTTAACACAAGAATTAGTCAAAACATGTGTGTGCGAGAGGTTATCGGTACCGTCAGCCTTACTTTGCAACCACATGGAGCCTATGTCAAAGACACTCAGGAGCTCAAAGCAATGGTTTCGGTCATCCCTACAAGGCTCAGGTTCATCCAAATGTGCAATTGGAAGCTATCCTGATACCTTGAGGTGGGACAGTACAGACCCATCTCGATCTTTTCTCATCACTTAACTTGGATTTCAAATTTTAGCACAAGTATATCGGAGCTGTCCAAGTAAGTGAATGACTCAAAACAATAGACATAGCAACCTAACATATACATGATAGCACAAAGGATTTCAACACATGCTAGTTGCCAATCTCAGCGGTGAACAAATTTTCATGTTTCAACAATTATTAATCATGTTCACAAGTTTTAAAACAAGCTTAGCTCATAATATGTATCAAGTGATCAAAAAGAGCCTAAGCTAAAGCACCATCATGTACGCACAGAACATACCAAAGAGAGCATAATTTCATTCCAATAGCTATAATCATGAAGCTCAAGGATGCTCTATCATACATGATGCTATGCAATGCAATTATGATACAAAAGCAAGAACAAAGCTAAACTACAAAGAAAGCCAAAACTAGTGTACAAGATCCAAAGCTTCCCTCCTCTAAAAAGGGAAGCAAACACCCAACTCCCCTCGCAAGCGGGCAAAGGTTGCTAGGTCGAGAGGTTTTGTGGATATCTGCAAGTTGGTTTTAGTTGTCAACATGACAAAGGTCAATATCCCCTTTCTCATAGTGGTCGCATAGGAAGTGAAAGCAGATATCTATGTGCTTGGTTTTGGAATGCAGAATAGGGTTCTTTGCCACACTTATAGCACTGGTACTATCACAAAGAAGTGGGACTCTCGAGAAGCTCAACCCAAAATCTCTCAAGGTGTATATCATCCAAAGCAACTAGGAGCAACAACTAGCAGTAGCAACATACTTAGCTTCGGTTGTGGATTGTGCTACACTAGACTGCTTGCGAGAGGACCAAGAAACCAATGAAGACCCCAAGAACTGATAGGTACTAGAAGATGACTTTTGATCCAAGCGACACCCCACAAAATCCATATTAGATTAACCACAGAGCGAAAGGGTCAAAGAAGAGGAATACCAAAGACCAAACTCAGGTGTGAAACGAAGGTACCTCATGATCCTTTTGACCGCCTGCTTATGGGAAGTGCGCGGTGAAGCCTAAAAATGAGCGCACAGACACACTAGACACACTGCAAAGTGTATGTCTGGCCTCGTCACTGTCAGGTATAGGAGTGAGCCGATCATGCTCATGTACTCCTTCTGGTCCATGGGCTCACCGTCCTCATCAGCATCTAATGCCGTCATGGTTGACATGGGCATCAAAAGAGGCTTGGCCTCACCCATGCCAAACTTCTTCAGGACATCCTTCATATACTTACCTTGATGTACAAAGGTCCCATCCCGGGTCTGCTTGATTTGCAACCCGAGGAAGAAGTTGAGTTCACCCATCATACTCATATCAAATTCCCTGCTCATTGTATCTTCAAACTTGGCAACCAAAGCATGAGAAGAGCCATCGAAAATGATATCATCCATGTAAATCTGAACCAAGAGAGTGTCAATGCCTTGCTTGAGGAAAAACAAAGTTTTATCAACCAAACCCATTTTAAAACCCTTTTTTAAGCAAGAAGGTTTTCAAACGCTCATACCATGCTCTCGAGGCTTGTTTCAAACTGTATAAGGCTTTGTGGAGTTTGAAAACATGGTTTGGAAACTTTGGGTTCTCAAAACTAGGGGGTTGCCTCACATAGACCTCTTCCTCTATATACCTGTCCAAGAAAGCGCTTTTGACATCCATTTGAAAATGCTTAAAACCCTTTGAAGCTGTAAAAACAAGAAGGATTCTAATCGCCTCTAAACGAGCTACAGGGCCAAAGTCTCCTCATAATTTATACCCTCTTTCTAGCAAAAACCTTAGGCTACCAACCTTGCTTTGTTCCTCACTACCACCCCATCTTCACTCTATTTGTTTTTGAAAACCCACTTAGTTCCTATGGGATGACAATCTAGTGGAGGTGGTACTAAAAACCCAATCCTGGTTTCTCACAAAGTTTTCCAACTCCTCATGCAAGGCATTTACCCCATCAGAATCAGACAAAGCGTGTCCAACATCTCAAGGCTCAAAAGACGCAACAAATGCAGAATGAGCGAAGTGTGAGATGTGATACGACCTGGACCGCGTGACTCGATGGTTGATGTCGCCAATCATGGTCTGAGGTGGGTGGCAATTCTAAATGTGCCATGGTGCCTCCCTGAAAGAAGTAACCTCCCCTCAACAGTGGCTGGTGCCTCCTCAGGTGCAGTTGGCATAAGCTAAGATGGCGGCTCGAACGGTCCCCAAGAGGTGCATGTCGAGGGGTCAGGACCATGAGCCAAGGTGGTCATCGCAAGCTCGATAGGGGGAGCCGGTGGAGTCAGCTCAGGATCACCCCAATCGGTGTCTTCCTGCTCCTCCTCCACAAAAATGCTTTCACCGATCTCCTGCTCACCTGCACACTCAAAGATAGAAGATGGACACGGCATTGTTTCGTCGAAGGTGACCTCGCAGGTATCCACAACTCGGTTAGTCTCTAGGTTAAGAACACAATATGCTTGAGAATGAAGTGCATAACCAAGAAAGATGACATCTGAAGATCTAGACTCAAACTTGTCCAAATTACCTTGTTTGAGAATGAAGCACTTGCATCCAAACACCCTGAAATGGATTACCCTAGGTTGCCGTCCAAATCGCAACTCATAAGATGTCTTCTTCATAAACGCCCAAAGGAAAATGCGATTGGAAACATGGCAAGCGGTGTTGATAGCTTCAGCCCAATATCTCCTAGGAGTCATGTGCTCATCGAGCATTGTCCTAGCCATCTCAACCAAAGTCTAATTTTTTTGCTCAATAACACCATTTTGCTGGGGAACATAAGGAGAGGAAAACTGATGCTCAAGGCCCAAAGAAGCACAAAAGGTTTCAAAATGAGTATTCTTGAATTCCATGCCATTGCCACTATGAATCGCTCTCATGGCATTCTTGGGGAACTCATTTTGCAACCTAAGAATCAAATCTCAAGCATGTGAAAAAGCCTCATCCTTACCCTCCATGAAAACACCCAAGAGTAGCGAGAAAAATCATACACAATCACTAGAACGTACCACTTCCCACCATCTGACCGAACCTGAGCTAGACCAACTGTGTCCATGTGAAGTAGCTCACCAAGTTCTTTATTCATGACTTGGCTCACAGGTGGGTGAGAAGCAGCAACCATCTTCCCGTGGCGACAAGGGTGACAAATGAGATCCTTCTCAAATTTCAACTTGGCAATCCTCGGATTAAGTCAAGTGAGCTCAACCTAGCAAGTAGATCGAAGCTCAAATGACCAAGTCTCCTATGCCACTTCCAAAGATCAGAGGAGGATCCGGCCACAAGGCAGCGAGAAGAGCCAAAAGAGTGAGAAAAATCAACTCGAAAGACACGACCAAAAGGGATAATCCGACAAATAGATTTTCCTGAGAATCAAGAACCCGAGACAAGCCGGTCTTAAAATGCACTTCGAAGCCGTCCCCACGGAGTTGCGAAACAGAGAGCAAGTTAAAATGCAAATTTGAAACCAGCGCAACATCCTTGAGAACAAAGCACTCATTAACCCGAATGGTTCCATGAGAGACAACCTTACCTTTGCTATTGTCCTTGAATGTGATGTACTCCTTGCAACTCATGGGGTCGAGGCTAGAGAACCACTTTGAGTTTCCGGTCATGTGGCACAAACAGCCAGAATCAATGAGCCATGTGTTCTCCAAGCCTCCATCCTGCATCAATAGAAAGGCATGGGATGAGCAAATGGCACACCACTAGGGTTAGTAAACTATGAAGGATACCAGTGATGAGTCATTTGCCCTGGAAAAATATTAGGAAAAACACCAATCATACCATGTCCCATTTGAGGAAAGCGATCACCGTGAGGGGAAAACGTGGTCCGCTAGAGCTGTGGGACTGAAAACCACTGCCACGGAACTCAGGATCATACTGACTACGACCTGAACCCCGCCGGGCACGACCACCACGTGGTCTCGCAACCTGAGGCCTAGCACCTTAAGGCATTGCACCTCTTGGACTAGCACTACACCTCTAAACAGATGGTGCATGTACACCATGGGGAGGGCAGTACATATTTCGGTTATTCAACTCGTACTCTCGCCACTCATCTCTCTTCCTCCTAAACCAGAACTCAGCAAGGTGACCATCCCTATGGCAGTAGTCACAGTGATACCTCACCTCTCTCTTGGGTGGTGGTTGGTTCACTCTCTTGTGGGTATGGTTCACTTGTGGTGGCTTTTGGACTCTAGGAAGGGTATCCTTAGAGATGTTCAGTAGAGTGTCAAGTGGGTTCCTGAGATGGTTAGGTTTTGGAATCCACACTTGTTTCTAGGGTGGATCTTTTGGAGGTCCTTCAAACACTCCATCTTTGATGGTGGGCTCAGTGGGCTTGGGTGGAGTGATTTTGATCAACTTGGGAGTGGTGGAAGATTTCTCGCTTGGGTTCAAACCACTGCACTCACCAACCTTGCCATAGAGATTTTCACCCTTCCCACCTAAAGCAAAGCCTACTCCTGGTCCACCAGTTCTCCTCTTGAACTGGCTTATCATCATGCCCAACTGCGGCTCACTGCAAGACACCTAGCTCAAGATGGAATGAAGGTATGTGTTTTCTTCCTCGGTTCTCATCTTGTCGTGCCTGCAAGACTCAAGCTCAAACTCCAAACCCTCACAAAGAGCACACTTAGCAACTGTGCTATCTGAACTTGCCTTCTCTAGCAAAGAGATCCTAGCATCCTTCTCTACCAGCTTAGATTGCAAGCCTAAATAGGACTTGCACGCACCCAACAAGATAGGCCTATCCTTCAACTCATCGTTCTCATCAAGCAAAGAGGCATACTTGGATTGCAGGTTAGAAAGATTAGACATGTGAATTGCACAAGCATAGCCCTTAAACTCGTCAGACACTACCACAGTAGACTTAGCAAACTCAAGGTCCTTCAGTGCAACTTCTAGCTTATCCTTATACTCCTTCCTATCATGAGCAGCACACTTAAGGAGCTTGTCCTAACTAATCAAAGCTTCACTCAAAGCATCTACCTCAGCGGCAAGCTTGTCGGCGGAAGGTAATACATCAGGGGTGTCGTTGTTGCCACGAGTGTTGTCCTTGCCGGTCTCCACGTCTCTAAGAGCCATGGTGCAGAAGCCACCATGGGTGTAGTCGGTGAAGAAGTAGAGCATGTTTAGCTTCTCCTTGACCTTTCTCTCAGACTCGTCGTCACTTGAGGAGAAAGAAGCTCGCTCATTGCCGGAGTCGTTGTCGAGGTCACTGAGGGAGGCAAGGAAGGCACGCTGTTGAGCCTTGGCCTTGTTGATGTACCTCTTCTTAAGCGCCTCCTTGTCAAATCCTCCCTTGGACTTGTGCTTGTCAAAGGTGTACTCGTGCTTGTCCTTGCATTTGCCAGCGTCGAACTTGTTGGAGGAGTGCTTGTTCTTCTTGGGGCAGTTGGAGACGAAGTGGTCAGGATCTCCACAGCCAAAGCATCCTTGGTTCTGACCACCATGTCGGTGATTCAAGTGGTTGTTGTGGAACCATGAGAATTGGCTGATGATCAGAGCCAGCTCATCATCCCTAAGTGCCTCCACCTGCTCCTCTGTGATAGACACCAAAGAAGACAGTGCAAAGAAATCCTATGAAGGGTTAACCAAAGAACTTGAACTACCATTACCTGAGACCAATGCCATGGTCAGCGCAGAGGGATTCTCGAGTTTGGCTGGAGTCTAGTAGTCAATCTCGGTGGACTTGAGCTTGCTGAATAGCTCAACCACGGTGAGGGTCTCGTAGTTGGGTGACTCAAGGATAGCAGATACCTTCACATCCCAAACCCTCCGATCTAGGCCGTGTAGTAACTTGAGAGCCCTCTCATGATCAACATAGGGTAGCTGCGGCTTATTTGCCTGCATCTTGTTCACAATTGACTGGAAGCGAGAAAACATGGAATCGACAGACTCTCTAGCCAACTGAGCAAAGTTTTCGTACTCATGTCGGTACATCTCGAAGGGTCTGTTCTTTACCAAGGAAGTCCCCTCATGATACTGTTCAAGGGTCTGCCAGATCTCTTGAGCCGTATGGAGGTGACCAACACGATCAAACTCTAGAAACGATAGGCAAGAAAAGAGAGCATTATGGTCCTTGCTATTAGCACTATGCTGGTCAATTTGCTCCTGACCAACTCGAGCAGCAAGCACCTCATAATCTGGATCCTCACAAATCTCCTAGACCCACGAGTCTATGCTTTAGAGATGTGCAAACATGCGGATCTTCCAATACGGGTAGTTTGTTCCATCGAAGAACGGCGGCTTGCTGGAACCGCGCTCCATGTCGCCTTCGAGAACCACGGACCAATTAAGGTGGAATAATCCTTAACCGGCTCTGATACCAATTGAAGGACCGAAAACGGTGACCAGAGGGGGTGAATGGGAGCCTCAAATTTCTTTTGAAATATTCAGCCGCTGTCCCAAAATCAACGCAAACACGTGAAGCAAACACTGTGATGTCCACAACCCAAAAGAATAGGTGGATGTTCCCTAGGAACACAACAGGAAACCACAAAGCAAATGAACCAAGAAACACTTGCACAGGAGCAACGATCCAAAAGCGGTACACTCAACTCCTATGGATAAGAAGCAAGTTCCCAACCCTAAATACCCAAGCCAACTAGTGACAAGAGTACTTAGAAAAGATCATTGGGTCGCTAGAAAACCAACACAAAAACCGGATCGCGAATTGGAGCTCCTATGAACCGAAACGCGCAAGAAACGGACGAAACAGTGCTGCAGGGACTGCTGCACCGTCCTAGTACTGTTCACGTCTGGTGCACCAGACAAGTACTCTTCATGTTCGGTGCTACCTTGTCCGGTGCACAGCGGACCAGATGGTCCAGGGTCACGATGAGCCAAACGCACCGGACAGCTACTGTGTTTGTTCGGTGCTTCTGTTCAAAACACGTACATCACACGAGCACCAAGGAAATCAACCAAATCTCGGCCAATCAACTCCAAACTCCACCAAATTTTGACTAGAGGATCACAAGGAGTTTGGGAGTCTATCTCTAAGAGATCATAGCCTAAGATTGAGCCTAGCCATGGGAAAATCAAATCTTGCGAAGAACACGGTTCTTTCTCCCCGAAAAGGAAATCGGCCAAATCTTTATGCTCGTGTGGATTCAGTTAAATTCCTCTAGTAGGAAGGTTCAACACACGTCCTTACATGATTTGAACTGACCAAAAACACCCCAAAAGCTTGGATCGAAGAGATCAAACAAAACCAAGAGAAGGGGAAACCGGGAGAGGAAGAACACAAGAAGACGGATCACAAAGACACAACTCACGATCTGAATCCTAGAGGACAAGAGGAGGTAAGGGCCTCCATTCCCACTTAGATCAAGAGTACACAGATGAAGTTCTTCTAAAACATCTGTGGATCACTACAACAGTCTAGAGACAGGGAAATCCTAACAGAGATGAACTGGAAATGAACAACTGGAGTGATAAGACTAAGTGGAGGTTGTCCCATCTTATTTATAGGCCTATTACACAATTCCACTAGTGCCCCTAGATATTTTGAGCGAACCAGCTATCCCTAGGGGCATTTTGGTCCAACTCTTTCTCTATCGATCGGACGGCCACGCTTCCTTTATAGATTTGCTTCGTCTCGACGCAACCTCTATGATTTCGCCACGTGCCACCCCATTCCTCCTCAGAACCTCTGTTCTGGTTTTGTGGCCCAAACCCGAATACCATCCACCGGTGGTTTTGCGGCCCAAACCACCAAACATGCTCATGAGTAGCGTACTCCATACACGTCCCCCACCTCGACACGTGTCACCACCGTTCTCAATCGCCCGGCCGCCAAGTCTTCTAGAGCCTCCGCTCGACTCGCCTGGCCACCGTCTTGACTCGATCAACATGGTCAACTCCCATGTACACTTGCGCTTGTCGATGTCTCCAAGTGTCAGCCATTGTGACTGGTCACTCGGCCTCCTGGTCCCTTGGTCCAAGCCTCACGTCCATCCTTCACCGCTCCCGGTCCATCGACACGGCACGTCCCTACTTGACTTTCACCCCACCGTCGACCACCACCTCTGAGCTCCACACCTGCGCACCACAACCCAAGAGACGTGTTGCACGACACAACTCATGCCATGGTTAGTTCATCAAACTCAATCCAAAGTGCCAGCCCCCTCCACAAGGGTACATATCAACCTTGTGTTCGCACGAAGACACTAAACTATATATCTATCTAAGTTCCATGCGCCATGGCATTGGCATGTTGGGCACCACTCCATCGAAACATGACTTACTATCGCTTGATCGCTGCAATGTCTGCCCTCCTGAGTGCATGCAAGTTAATGGCTACTTCTCATGTTCATTCGTTCTCTTGGCGATAGACGCGTGCAAGAAAGAGCAACTTGCACCACTGATAGCAAACATCGATAGATCTCCTGTTCTGCTTCTGGTACTGTTTGTATAGAGCACTTGCATTCTTCTTGGAGATGAGCATCAATCTTGCCTAATATTTTATCAAGAAAGTTACTCTCCACAAAGCTAACAATGCTGAGTTCATTCTCAAACATCGGGTCAGTTGGTCATTTGCCTATTACCATCTCCAGAAGTACTATTCCAAAACTGTAGATATCCCCACATGTTGATGGATGAACACTTTGACCATACTCTAAAAAATAAAGTATATAAAATCCTCTGATTAGTTCCTTAACTTTTTAAGAAACGAGTAAAAGATTGCCTTATGCAAAGGTTTGACGTGGCAATGAATAATATGTTACTATATACACACCTAGACCCATATATCCTATGGTTCCTGTTATAGCAACTGAACTATTAAACCCAGAATGTCCAATAACTGAACTATTAAGCCCAGAATGTCCGCCTTCTGTTGACCTAGAATCAAGAACTAAACTTGCTATGCCAAAGTCTCCCAAATGGGCATTCATATCATCATTAAGAAGGATATTAGTTGGTTTCAGATCACAATGGACAATAGGTCTCCCATAGTCGTGGTGTAAATATGACAGGGCATCAGCTATGCTGACAGCTATGTTGATTCTTTCTATCAAGCCCAAATGTTTCAAGGGTACGCTTGAAGGCCTATGATGTAACCATGTGTCAAGATTCTGATTCTGCATGAACACATAAATTAGAGCTTTAAAATCATTCCCATTGTTGTCTATCGTTGAACATGCCGTTAGGATAGGAACAAGGTTTCGATGAAGGATTCTTGTTAACACTTCATATTCTGATATGAAACTTCTGTCTGCGCATCTCATCCCAAGGTCAAAAACCTTAATCGCCACATGCATTTTAGCAACAGTTATTTTTCCTTTGTAAACCGAACCATAGCTTCCTCTGCCAATTAGGTTTGACTCACAGAAGTTTCCTGTAGCTTGGACTAGATCATTGTAAGAAACTTTAGGGAATTGCTTACCAAAAGAAAGTAGCAACAAGTATGGTCTTCTTGATGTCTTCTTATTCCAATGGAATATAACATATGCTAGCATTATGAGTGAGATGAAGCCAAATATTGGGATCAATGTTTTGAACAAATTGTTTATGGTTTCTATTCTTCTAGAAACAACTTGACATGAAGGCATATGAAAATCAGTGACTCCTCCACAAAGTCTAGGCACTACTACAGTAATTTTAACCGAGGCGGGCAAACCATCCGTCTTCGTCAAAAGGTCACGGTTAATCCAGACCTACGGAGGCAGTTGGCTTGCCAGCCTCGGTTAATCGATTAATGGAGGCGGGTGTCCTAAGGTGCCCACTTTAGTTAATACCAATTAACGAAGGTGGTCACCCTAAGCAGCCCGCCTCGGTTAATGGATTAAAAAAATAAAAAAAAACCATCAACGACCCAGTGAGCCCATCCATGAGGCCCACCGAGCCCATCGATACCCTGTGGCCGCCGCTCGCTAGATCTGCTGGCACCAAGAAGCACCGCTGGGGCCGCGCCCTCGCCCATGGACACAACGAGGCCACCGCTCACCGGATCTGCAGGCGCCGAGAAGAGCCACAGGGGCCGCGCCGAGAAGAGCAACCGCTAGGGCCGGGCCCCCGCTCATCGCGCCGTCGTGAGCGGCTGCCGCCGGGGCTGGGACCTGGCTCATCATGGCATCGCAAGCCACCACCGGATAGAACCCCTGCTCACCGCTCCCTTGTGAGCCGCCGCCTGGGCCAAGCCCCCGCTCGTCGTGGCCTCACGAGCTATCGCCTGGGCAGGACCCCGCTCGTCGTGCCTTCATGAGCTACCGCCAGGGTAGGACTCGCTCGTCGCGCCCTCGGAGCCATAGCTGGGGCTGAGCCACGCTGCCATCGGGGCTAGGAGCCCCCTCGCCGTGCCCGCGTGAGTTGCCGCTGGGCCAAGACTCCACTCACCGCGCCCTCATGAGCCATCGCAGCGTCCGAGCAGCCGCCGTCGGGTGGAGGTGGAGGGCGCCGCCGCGCTAGAGGTGGAGGGAGCTGGCCGAACTTGGAGGTGGAGGGGGCTGTGGTAGAACCGCCTAATCTAATGCCTCATAGGAGTGCTCGTCTTCCATTAGACACTAAGCACCCAAAGGAGAACACCAAATTACTCGGTCCTGTCGGGTACACCCTAGGGGAGAACCCAAAAATCCACATTTTTCCATTAGGATCACAAATGAGAGAATAAAGCTTACATCATTCTTAACCATTTCTTACATCACTTTTAGTACATCATCAGAGTATAATATTTATTATTATAACAGCAGAATGTAATCATATTCTTAGAGTTATGAATAATTTAATATAACAGCGGAATATAAACATGTGATCAGAATTATAGCGGAGATAAATAGATATTCATGGCATGATGAAACATTGGTATATAAGCTATGACAACAGATTATAAAGCTTTCATTTATAAAAGCATTTGGTGAGAGTTATAAATAACAACTACGATCGCAGCGTAAAGGAATCCTCGCTGAGCCCACCAGGAGGTATCCACACACAAGGGTCAGCTCTAGCATCCACCTATCACCTGCAACAGGGGAATAAAACCCGAAGTACTCAATTGTACTCAGCAAGACTTACCCAACAGGAGGAAAAAAAGACTCCAAGGATATGCAAGGCTATCTGGCTTGTGGGTTTATTGCATTTGCAGGAAGCATTACTAAGCGTGCATCCTTATATTCGATTTTTATTAATAGCCGCATTGGTTCATTAACTAACCATTCTATGTAAGCACCTGTGCTACTTTTGAGCAGGTGGTAAGCAAATAGACTTCCTTTTCCATTCCATCTTTCATCTTTCAGTTCTTACTACGGTGCTAGACATGAAATAAGCCATACCGGATTGCCCAGCGATTCGTGGATCAATGCCCCCACCTAGGTACCTCGAAAACACACGCCCTGCTTGTACCCTGGGCACAAGCAGGACCAACCCACCACCCTCCTATCCTAGGTGTCTAGGTCCCCGTCTAAACTGAGACTCCAAGCCCCCGCCTCTGAGTCCTGGACTCAGTGCGGTGCAAGGACCTCCTCCACCAAAAAGAAACCCTAACAGTTGGTCCGAAAAGAGCTAGATCCACGACAAGAGAGCAACAAGTCTTCCAAGCGCCCATACACAAGTATGTGCTTGGGATAATAAATCTATGACTTGCCCACGATGCCTTATGCAACGACCGGTCCTTAACCGACATAGACAGGGAAAGCGGTGTAACCAAGCCATGCCCTGTGTCCACGATGACACAACCTCTTACACCCACCAATACCCAAACCATATCCCTGCCCGGTCACCATTTTCCTTTCCACCATTTTTATTTTTCAACTGATAATAATACAGTAACATATTTTCTATCTCTCGCGAGTGACAGGCAATCACTCGACTTCTATCGGAGTCCGGTAACATAGCATTCTACACGTTCCTGTCATACTAGTAAGACTCATAGGATAAAGATATATATATGCAAGTGGGTTTCATTAAACTCCTTAAAACTTAATGCACAAATATAATTTAAACTGCAGAAAAGTAGGGGTTATGCACCGGGGCTTGCCTGGGTAAGATATATTAGAAAGTTAGTATCTACATCATCAGATCATCTACCATCAACTGAATAGAAAGCCCATTGCATCATCTCCTGGAGAGAATACCATTACACCATCTTTGGATTCCCAATCATCCTTCAATTGATCCGTTGATTCATCATCGTACCTATATGATATGCAATGCGATGCAATGCAAAGACATAATTAATCGACTGCAACCGTGACTCGAAAAATACGATTTACGTCTCTCAAGTTAACGAGCTAGTTCTAACGACGACCCTACTTGGCTACATGTACACGTTGTCGCATAAGACGTTATTCCCCAACAATATTTAGTTATACAAAACCCAATGTTTTTCTTTATTCCAAATAGGGCATTCTTATCTATCTAGCAAACTAATTATTCTAGAGCTACAGAAATTACAGTACCTAATATTGCTAGGAGCCTACTGTAAAAATTTTAGATTCAACAATATTACCAATTTATCACAACAATTCCTACAAGTTTATATTTTTATAATATTAAGTATGTTAAAATAATTAGAGCAACCCTAAAAATATATAGAACCTATGCGAACGAAATATACTATTAGATAGATCATGATTTTAGGAACTCAACAAAACTGGTTTGGCATTTTTCTAATTTTTCTACATTTTATTATCAATTTCCAAGTATTTAGACACTTGCTGAAATTAACAAAACATCGAAAAAGGTAAATGGGTCCTTGGGCCCAAAGCAGCCCAGCTTGCCTGGACCAGCGGCCATGGTAGCATAGGCGACGCAGGCGCGGCCCAACGTAGAACAACCAGCGGCCCAGGCGTGGGTAAAGGCGCGGACAGCCCAGCGAATACACTGCCCAGGCACACAGCAGCGGACGGCCCAAAGGGGCGCGCAGCAGGCCGGCCTAGCGCAGGCACGAGCGGCCCAGACAGCGACGGCAACAGGCCGGCAGCGTGGCTCGGCCCAGAACGACGGACGCACGGTCCACTCGGCGAGCAGGTCAGCCCAAGAGGGGAGGCCCAGCGGCGGTGGTGGTAAATTTGCGAGAAGGCCCCCATACTTTCCTTAAATTAATCTGCGGTACTAACATACTATTTACGTGAGTCTCGTATTTTGCAATAGGGACCCTGTATTAATTCTATTTTTGGATTCTCACCCTTCCTTCCTTCTCAGAGCAGAGCATGGAGCAGAGCCACCGACCGCCGCCGGCGGCAACGGCGCGGTGGGGCCGGGAAAGGCATGGCAGTGGCGGAGAACTCGCCGACGAGCTGCATAGGGACCTGCGTGGCCACGGACTAGCCACAGCGAGACCAGAGCCAGGCCCCGATAGCCTGCCTGCATGAGCCATGGCGTCGGCGAGTCGACTGCGGCGGCGCTGGGAAGCAGGGGAAATGGCGGTCGCGGTCAAGGCGGCCGTGGTCCAGCATTGTGGTTCGACAGGAGCCGTGGAGGCAGAACCCCACGGCAGCAGCAGCAACAACAGCTCGGGCCGTGCTGACGATGGTGGAGATGCGATGGTGGCGCGGTCCGGCCTAGACCAGGGCGGGCGCGACGACCACACGCAACCACGGCAGCGAAGGAAAATGAGGGAGGGGGAAACGCCGGTGCTCGGGAATGGGAGGAGCGGCGCTGCTGAGTAGCAGGCTCAGCACGGCCGATAGGGGCACTGGGGCTACTGCGGGTGGGAGCGGGCATGGCGGGCGCCAACGCGCCAAGATAGTCAGAGGGAGGGCGAGCAGGGGGGAAAGAGCAGAGCTGGGTAGCGGCTCCGACGAGGAACAAGAGAGCTTTGCGTGTGGGCGGGGAGGCCAAGGCGACGTGGGCGCCATGGAGCTACGGAGGCAGCGCTGAGGCTTGCGTGCACAGTGGCCGGACGCTAAGGGTGCTTGGGAGGACGGCATGGGCAGTGCGGCCAGCAGCGCGAAACGAGGAGCGAGGAGAGCTGGGACAGCTCCCCACGGCAACAGAGAAGAAAAAGAGAGGGGGAGGCATGACTGATTTGGCCTAACGTGACCCAGTGTGGCCGGTAGGATTTGGCACGGACAAGACCGAGGCCGCAGAGACAAGCAAGGTGGGCAAGGACGAGACCGTGCAAGGCAGGCAAGGAGACAAGACCAGAGGCATTGAAAAACAGGCGTGCGAGATAGAGCGGGGAAAAGAAAAGGACCTTCTACTGCTTGAATGATCAGTGTGACAGGCGCTACATAAAAATATCAGACACGACGCAAGCAAGTGAGAGAAGGACAGGGGCACTGGCAAACGAACATGCCGTGGTGCGGAGCAATGCAGAACCACAATGAGAGACGTGACGATAATAATTTCCGTGCAATGAGTACGCTGTACGTCAAGAAAAATAAACGAAGCTGCTGCGCTCTCTCTCTCTCTCTCTCATGTGTTCGTGCTTATCAAAATAAACCCATGAGTATATATATGTATCGTTCTATTTATTAATGGATTTTATTTTATTTATAAAAATTGCTTTTCGTACTTAATCTAACAGAATAAACCATTCGCCATTTACTTGCTAGAATCTTTAGCGGACATTCCTAAATATTTCTATGCACTGCGTAATTTAACTTGAGCGTTTATTTGAGTCCACAAAACTAAGCCACACAGGATTCACTTATCGCCTCAAGTACGTTTTAAATTAAAAACCCGAGAAACTCGATTTGGAAATTTGACTTAGGCCTAAATCGCGATGCTAAACGAGCTCATAACACCAGGGGTGTTACAACCAACCCCCCTTAAAAAGAATCTCGTCCCGAGATTCGAAACAAGAACCAGTGGAGGGGAGGCGATTACATTCCGTAGATCAGGGATTACACGAATGATTACATGACTTCGAATGCTAACCCACATGGGGATCTAGGGATACATGGTTAAGTGCAACCTAATACCACCGAGACTTACTCCAGAAGTCGAGATAGGCGAGGACAATGGAGAAACAACAAGATAATGAGGATCCAAAACATGGCGTAGGTCCAACAGATCCAAAAACAGTCGACTGAGAAGTAAAACATCATGAACCCTAAGATTGACCAACCCAAAGGGAACTTGAACTTCTTCGACGAACCGGATCCTTTCTTCTCCTCAGGTTACACCATCACCTCAGACTGATGAACCTAGCTTCACAATGTCGACTGGATTTCATAACTCTGCTCCGAATGCGAGGGAACTAGGGATGAAGAAGAAGAGCAAGGACCAAGGGCATCTTATATAGGTGAACGGAGGTGGGGCGCAACACACCGGAAGTGGAGGCAGCGTGGATGGGATACACAGACAGTTCATGCTGTGAAGATAAGATCGAACATGGAGCGCTCCCTGTGCAAGCGGGCAGAGGATAAGGGAGAGGAGGGAGAGGGGGTCCGCTCGATGAGGAAGGAGTGCGGGCGACCGTGTCACCAAAAGAAGGAAGAAAAGAGAGGAAGGGGGTTTGGTACGGGGATGAAGGCAAGGGGGTCGAGAGCCGACCGGATGCTGGGGAAAAGGAAAAGCGCACAGTGCACAAGGACGGCGAGTGTGGCACGATGCCGCGGCCACGCTAAATCGGGGTGCGAATGAACACGACACAAATGATGTTCGCAAGGCATGCAGCGAATAACCCAGCATGCGTAGCATGGTCATCTAAACACAAGGCTTGGGACATGACGTCCACTTAGGCTTTTACAATCACCCCCGAGTACCCGAGCCTAACTTTCCTTACTAGTCTTCTTTTTCTTTCCCTTACTCGACCACATTTGTCTTTCATGTAGACTGAGACCATGTCATACTTTCTTCCCCCAAAACCACCTCCTCTTGTTTACTTTGAGAGAACACTATGTCATCAACCTGTTGTGGATTTCCCGTTTAAACACGTGAACATTTTCAAGGAGAATATTTGTAGCAAAAGGGGTATGGCAGTATAACTTGGCAAAGGTAGTTGGTTAACAACCTCGATACCAGCACGTGCCGAGCAGCATCACATGTGGCAGCTGTTCCATAGAGAGCCCTCGGTTTCACCGTGGCACCCTAAGCTATTAACCAGGCAACTATTACCAACTTACATGCCATGAAGGTGGTGGGGTCATAGACCACAGAATAAGGGGAGTAGTGCAAGGGAAAATTCAAACAACAAAGGTTCCCTTCACAACAAGGGACAAGGAATTCAAATCCAACGGCGGATTTGTTTTAAAGAGATTCAAGTGTTCTGTTGGGACACCCCCAATTAGTCGATACAATGTGCAATGTTCTCCAATCACGATTGGTTTGCTATCATCTGAATGGCAACTTCTCTTATGACCTACTTAACATCACCCTTAAAAACTTTAAGCACGTCTAACAAAACTTAAGGGTAGATGGATGCAATAAACACAGTGAAATAAACAGAATACATTTCCAACGGTCTTATACGGGTACAACGTACAGGCATTCAAGCTCCCATTCATGACACGACATACACTATGGTCGGACGATCTCAACACTACGGATGACAACAATGGCAAGAGTGCAATAACAGAGGACAGCGACGAAAGCACTACAACTACGGGTACAACATCCCAAGGCAACTAATCTACTCAGGACCATGAATCTTCATTTCTGGGCTCGGTGGATTCTTCTACTGCCCAGGCTACGGATCTACATCTTCTCTTGGCACTGGCTGAGTGAGAGGAATCAAGGGTTCTGCTTCTAACACTTCTGAAGGTGGAGGGGCTGGCGGTTCTGCATCACCGGTTCTCCTTCTTTCCGATGGGTGGATAGGAATCCCTTCCAAGATCGGGGCATCCTGCCTTTCAGCAACCAGCGTCCTCAGCTTGGCCCTAGTGAAAAGATAGGCCTCACCTAGTTGATGGACATGCCGATCTTCAACCTCCTTCAGGGCTTCCGACATGGTAGTCTCCCGGCTCTCAGCAGCTGCAGCACTGGCATGTGCTTCGGCGAGCTACACCTGGAGCATCCGGTTGAAGACCTTGGCTTTGTCGGCATGCTAGAGGCACGCCCTCAGCTCCAAGACTTGCCGATCATACTGCTCATCCAGCATGAGCAGGTACATGGTCAAGTGCACCATGGTTAGACTGTCTTCTTGTGCATCTTGCCCTTGCAAAGCCTCCATGCAAGCCCTCCATGCCCGCCGATTCCTATTCAAAGGTGGAAAGAACCTCATGGGGGTACGGGCAATGGGCTCTTCATAGATCTGGTAGAGGTACCACAAGGCGTTGCGGGCCACAACCTGGTAGGTGTCGACAAGGCGAAACCCAGTTGCGGTCACACTCTAGGCTTCGGTGAGGTCGAGGAACTCTTCAGTCTTCCCGATGTAGATGGTAACCTCACACCGCTCGGTGCCACGCTCCTCATACTCACGGCCCTCATACTCAGGACAATCTTTAACTCTGAGCTTTTGCATGGTGGCATGTAGGATTCTAGGAAAACCCTCAACGTTCAGGCAGTAGCTACTAACCCAGGCTCCTAACATTTCTAGCGGTGGTGGTGAGGAAGGCTGAGCGAAAAGCTGGCTCAAAGGAAAAGCTAAGCGAGCTAACGTGCATCAAGTGGTGGTGCCAATGACTAAGTTAGGCTCTGCTTATAAAGGCGGAGTGTTCAGTGGTCCTGGCGCGGTCCACCAGGGTTCCCGTGCTGGATCACTACGATGAATCGACCAAATTCCGTGCGTTCGAGGCGAGCGACGTGCGATGCAATTACTAACTAGTACGACTGCAGGGCAAGGGTCTGACAAGAGCGCAGAAAAGGGGTACGGGGAGACATGGGTCACGACAGGCGTGAACCACAGGCGAACGTGGAGCATGAAGCCACAGTGTAGACCTAACTCTAGAACAGGAACAAGACAATCATGCACAATCCGACATCAATCCGACACGCGTGACACCTATGTGTAGCGTATCTGCAAGTAATAAGGCACTACAATGCACAACCAGGATATGCATGAATGCACGTCCTATACGTCCTTTCACTGTTGCCAACATATAGGGCAACCGTTCTCAAATTTTTGGCACATCGTTCTCTCCCTGTAACTAGTCGATACTATCGAACTATGCTCGAGTCAGTGTACCTGCAGAAACTTGATTAATCCTATCTAAGTCAGCAAAGTGCCATCTATCCTAGATACATAACCATAGTAATAGGGCTACTTATATAACTTCGCATAAGAATGTCCTATTCTTTTGAAAAGAATTTGTTGTCAAATTTTATTTTAGGAAAGGTTTCCGAAGCTTTATTTCCTCATTTATTCTCTGATACTACCTATGGCAGAACCGCCTAATCTAATGCCTCATAGGAGTGCTCGTCTTCCATTAGACACTAAGCACCCAAAGGAGAACACCAAATTACTCGGTCCTGTCAGGTACACCCTAGGGGAGAACCCAAAAATCCACATTTTTCCATCAGGATCACAAATGAGAGAATAAAGCTTACATCATTCTTAACCATTTCTTACATCACTTTTAGTACAATATCAGAGTATAATATTTATTATTATAACAGCAGAATGTAATCATATTCTCAGAGTTATGAATAATTTAATGTAACAGCGGAATATAAACATGTGATCAGAATTACAGCGGAGATAAATAGATATTCATGGCATGATGAAACATTGGTATATAAGCTGTGACAACAGATTATAAAGCTTTCATTTATAAAAGCATTTGGTGAGAGTTATAAATAACAACTACGATCGCAGCGTAAAGGAATCCTCGCTGAGCCCACCAGGAGGTATCCACACACAAGGGTCAGCTTTAGCATCCACCTGTCACCTGCAACAGGGGGAATAAAACCCTAAGTACTCAATTGTACTCAGCAAGACTTACCCGACAGGAGGGAAAAAAGACTCCAAGGATATGCAAGGCTATCTGGCTTGTGGGTTTATTGCATTTGCAGGAAGCATTACTAAGCGTGCATCCTTATATTCGATTTTTATTAATAGCCGCATTGGTTCATTAACTACCATTCTATGTAAGCACATGTGCTACTTTCAAGCAGGTGGTAAGCAATCAGACTTCTTTTTCCATTCCATCTTTCATCTTTTAGTTCTTACTATGGTGCTAGACACGAAACAAGTCGTACCGGATTGCCCGATGATTCACGAATCAATGCCCCCAGCTGGGTACCCCGAAAATACATGCCCCGCTTATACCTCGGGCACAAGCAGGACCAACCCATCACCCTCCTGTCCTGGGTGTCTAGGTCCCCGTCTAAACTGAGACTCCAAGCCCCCGCCTCTGAGTCCCAGACTCAGTGCGGTGCAAGAACCTCCTCCACCAAAAAGAAACCCTGACAGTTGGTCCGGAAAGAGCTGGATCCACGACAAGAGAGCAACAAGTCTTCCAAGCGCCCATACACAAGTATGTGCTCGGGATAATAAATCTGTGACTTGCCCACGATGCCTTATGCAACGACCGGTCCTTAACCGACACAGACAGGGAAAGCGGTGTAACCAAGCCATGCCCCACGTCCACGATGACACAACCTCTTACACCCACCAATACCCAAACCATATCCCTGCCCGGTCACCATTTTCCTTTCCACCATTTATATTTTTCAAGTGATAATAATACAGTAACATATTTCCTATCTCTCACGACTAACAGGCAATCACTCGACTTCTATCGGAGTCCTGTAGCATAGCATTCTACATGATCCTGTCATACTAGTAAGACTCGTAGGATAAAGATATATATATATATATATATATGCAAGTGGGTTTCATTCAACTCCTTAAAACTTAATGCACAAATATAATTTAAACTGCAGAAAAGTAGGGGTTATGCACCGGGGCTTGCCTGGGTAAGATATATTAGAAAGTTAGTATCTACATCTTCAGATCATCTACCATCTACTGAATAGAATTCACATTGCATCATCTCCTGGTGAGAATACCATTACACCATCTTTGGATTCCCAATCATCCTTCAATTGATCCATTGATTCATCATCATACCTATATGATATGCAATGCGATGCAATGCAAAGACATAATTAATCGACTGCAACCGTGACTCGAAAAATACGATTTACGTCTCTCAAGTTAACGAGCTAGTTCTAACGACGACCGTACTTGGCTACATGTACACGTTGTCGGATAAGGCGTTATTCCCCAACAATATTTAGTTATACAAAACCCAAGGTTTTTCTTTATTCCAAATAGGGCATTCTTATCTATCTAGCAAACTAATTATTCTGGAGCTACATAAATTACAGTGAGTACCTAATATTGCTAGGAGCCCACTGTAAAAATTTTAGATTCAACAATATTACCAATTTATCACAACAATTCCTACAAGTTTATATTTTTACAATATTAAGTATGTTAAAATAATTAGAGCAACCCTAAAAATATATAGAACCTATGCGAACGAAATACACTATTAGATAGATCATGATTTTAGGAACTCAACAAAACTGGTTTGGCATTTTTCTGATTTTTCTATATTTTATTATTAATTTCCAAGTATTTAGACACTTGCTAAAATTAACAAAACACCAAAAAAGGTAAATGGGTCCTTGGGCCCGAAGCAGCCCAGCTTGCCTGGACCAGCGGCCACGGCAGCCCAGGCGGGGCAGGCGCGGCCCAATGCGGAACAACCGACGGCCCATGCGCAGCTAAAGGCGCGGACAGCCCAGCTCACAGCAGCGGACGACCCAAAGGGGTGCGCGGCAGGCCGGCCCAGCGCAGGCGCGAGCGGCCCAAACAGCGACGGCAACAGGCCGGCAACGCGGCTCGCCCTAGAACGGTGGACGCGCGGTCCACCCGGCGAGTAGGCCGGCCCAAGAGGGGAGGCCCAGCGGCGGCGGTGGTAAATTTGCGAGAAGGACCCCATACTTTCCTTAAACTAATCTGTGGTACTAACATACTATTTACGTGAGTCTCGTATTTTGCAATAGGGACCCTGTATTAATTCTATTCTTGGATTCTCACCCTTCCTTCCTTCTCAGAGCAGAGCATGGAGCAGAGCCACCGGCCGGCGGTGGCGACAACGGCGCGGTGGGGCCGGGAAAGGCGTGGCAGTGGCGGAGAACTCGCCGGCGAGCTGCACAGGGACCCACGCAGCCACGGGCTGGCCACGGCGAGACCAGAGCTGGGCCCCGGTAGCCTGCCCGCGCGAGCCGTGGCGTCGGCGAGTCGACTGCGGCGGCACTGGGAAGTAGGGGAAACGGCGGTCGCGGTCAAGGCAGCCGTGGTCCAGCGTTGCAGTTCGGCAGGAGACGTGGAGGCGGGACCCCGCGGTAGCAGCAGCAGCAGCTCGGGCCGGGCTGACGACGGTGGAGATGCGATGGTGGCGCAGTCCGGCCTGGACTAGGGCGGGCGCAATAACCGCACGCAACCACGGCAGCGAAGGAAAAGGAGGGAGGGGGAAACGCCGGTGCTCGGGAACGGGAGGAGCAGCGCTGCTGAGCAGCAGGCTCAGCGCGAGGCGTGCCGACGGGGGCATTGGGGCTGCTGCGGGTGGGAGCGGGCATGGCGGGCACCGACGCGCCAAGGCAGTCAGAGGGAGGGCAAGCTGGGGGGAAAGAGCAGAGCTGGGTAGCGGCTCCGGCGCGGAACAAGAGAGCTTCGCATGTGGGGGGGAGGCCAAGGCGACGCGGGTGCCATGGAGCTGCGGAGGAAGCACTGAGGCTTGCGCGCACGGTGGCCGGCCGCTGAGGGTGCTCGGGAGGACGGCGCGGGCAGTGCGGCCAGCAGCACGAAAGGAGGAGCGAGGAGAGTTGGGATGGCTCCCCACGGCAACAGAGAAGAAAAAGAGAGGGGGAGGCAGGACTGATTCGGCCTAACGTGACCCAGCGTGGCCGGCAGGATTTGGCACGGACAAGACCGAGGCCGCAGAGACAAGCAAGGTAGGCAAGGATGAGACCGCGCAAGGCAGGCAAGGAGACAAGACCAGAGGCGTTGAAAAACAGGCGCGTGAGATAGAGCGGGGAAAAGAAAAGGACCTTCTGCTGCTTGAATGATCGGTGCGACAGGTGCTACATAAAAATATCGGACACGACGCAAGCGAGTGAGAGAAGGACAGGGGCGCAGGCAAACAGACACGCCGTGGTGCAGAGCAATGTAGAGCCACGATGAGAGACGTGACGATAATAATTTCCATGCAACGAGTACGCTGTATGTTAAGAAAAATAAACGAAGCTGCTGCGCTCTCTCCTCTCTCATCTATTCGTGCTTATCAAAATAAACCCATGAGTATATATATGTATCGTTCTATTTATTAATGGATTTTATTTTATTTATAAAAATTGCTTTTCGTACTTAATCTAACTGAATAAACCATCCGTCATTTACTTGCTAGAATCGTTAGCGGACATTCCTAAATATTTCTACGCACTGCGTAATTTAACTTGAGCATTTATTTGAGTCCATGAAACTAAGCCACACAGGATTCGCTTATCGCCTCAAGTACGTTTTAAATTAAAAACCTGAGAAACTCGATTCGGAAATTTGACTTAGGCCTAAATCGTGATGTTAAACAAGCTCGTAACACCAGGGGTGTTACAGGGGCTGGCCGGAGGTTTAGCTGGACGTGGAGCCAGCCGAAGGTGGAGGTGTTGGGGGTGGCCAGAGGTGGAGGGCTGGCCAGAGTGGAGGGAGAAGGGGCGCCGCACGTACGCGCGCGGTGTACTCGAGAGAAAGGGAGCATGGCGTGCAGCGTGAGAGGGGGGGAGGAGATATTTCTTCTTAGTGAAGAAGCACAAACGAATTGGACAGTTAAGATGGATTCGCGTGGCCTTCGATCCAGCCATCCAGACTTCCACGTCAACGATCCAGGTCTCCGAACTAATGCAAACTCCCGCACGGGTGCCTAGGCGGTGTGGGCACGTCGGGTGAAAGGGCGGCGCAGTTTTTTATGGCGCAGCACCTGTCGGGCATGAGTGCGGGGGAATGATTTACGAAGGCGGACACCTTATAAATGACGCCTCCATAAATGATTTATCGAGGCGGGCAGAATAAGGTGCCCGCCTCGGTTAAGTTCGATTAACCAAGGCGGTTATTTTAAGGCAATCGCCTCGGTTAATATATTAACGTGGGCAACCGCCTCGGTTAATCGGCATTAACCGAGGCGGGCCAGTAAGGGTGCCCGCCTCCGTTAAGTGTTTACCGAGGCGGGCGCTGGGCCGGCTGCCCGGCCACCGAATAACAGAGGCGGGCAACCAGCCCGCCCGCCTCGGAGCCCCATTTGCAAATGCCTCGCAAAAGATTTTGTGTAGTAGTGAGGATTGCCATTGAGTGAAACAATAGTAGCATTATTGAATAAACTGTTTCTTGGTATTTCTCCTTTGAAATTGTTGTAGGAAAGATCTACTTTAGTGAGAAGCTCTAGATTATTTAGAAAAGCTGGCATGGGTCCAAACAAAACATTATGGGAAAGATTGAGCTCTCTCAAGCTAGTTAGATTGCTGAATGTGGTTGGGATGTTTCCTGTAAGAATGTTTTGGTCCATTTGGATTCACTAGCTGTTGGCATTGCCCCAAAGTCTCAGGAATTTCACCACTAATTTTGTTTGATGAAACATCTACTGAGATTAGTTGTTTAAGATTACCAAATTCAACTGGTATGATCCCTTGGAAATTGTTATAGCTAAGGTTCAAATTGTTCATTTGTTGAAGGCTTCCCAAGCTAGGTGGTATTGAACCAGTGAATTTATTATCTGAAAAATCCAAAAGGTTCAAATTAGTAAGGCTGCTAATGGAAGGTGGAATTGTACCAACAAAGTAGCTGCCATTGAGATATACACGTTGTAGATTCATAAAGTTTTAAGACCAACTCCACAATTGTACCGGTAAAATTGTTGGCATCGAGACCGAGTTCAATTAAACCATTAAGCTTCCAAATGTTTGAGGGGACTATTCCTAATAGGTGGTTATCACTCATTAGTAGAAATGTAAGGTTGGTGGATAGGTTCGCAATCGATTTTGGTAAGACTCCCTGCAGATTATTACTAGCCAATGAGAGCACACTCAGGGAACTGCAGTTTGTCAGGGCATCAATGAATTCCCACCCAGCATTATCGCTTGCTTCAAGCATGTTTCTCTCAAGGTTTAGAAAAGACAGGCCTGCAGTTTTCCCGAATGTGCTTGGGATTTGTCCAGTGAACTTATTATTCGTCGGATCCAAATCTATTAGACCTGAAGCATTGCCTAGGGAAGCTGGAATGTCCTTCAAAGTTCAAACATGTTGTTCCCCAAGTACAGCGATCGATTTGAGGTTAGGGAGGGCGTAGCCAAAGTTGGATGGTAATGTGTTGCTCAACATATTCGACGTCAAGGATAGTTGTTGAAGAGAAGACAAATTAGATAGATTTTGTGGGATTCCACCGGACAGATTATTATTCTTCAGGTACAAAAATGCTATGTTTGGCATTTGCCAGAACTCACTGGGAATTGGGCCATTCAGTTGATTTTCTGAAAGAACAATTGTTGATAAATCGGTGATGTTGCCGAGGCCTGGTGTGATGACCCCGTAGAGATTATTTCCATTCTTCCACAACTAAAAAGAACAAAACATGGATATTTTTTTATGCGACATTCCAACGTGGGCCTATAGTTCTGCCTGCTGCGATCCAGCACCCATCGCTCCCATGCCCGTCCTTGCGAAGGAAACAAACCTTGCTCCCGTGGTTTCAAAAGGAAACAACTATGAAAAGAACGTGCAACCGAGATCATGGGAAAAAATTCCCGCCCGGCTCCACGAAATCATGACACCTCCTGTTCCACCTTCCTAAATCCCTCACCCTCTCGCTCTCCTCCAATCACGCGATTCCCCGTCGTGGCGCGCGCGATCTCCTACAATCACGCGAGCATCTCCTCCACCTACGCTCGACCGCCTCAAGTGAATCCCCAAGCCGAGCACAGTGAGGCGCAGCTGCGTCGCCCCTCCCTCCATCCGCTGGCCAGCGGGCGCCTCCTCCCTCTCCTCGGCCGCCGGCTGCAGCCACAGCCTGGCCGGCCATGACCTGGCACAGATCTAGGACCGGCACGTGCCGCCACGGCCCGCTCCTACCGGCCTACCCCACCGACGGCTAGCTGCTACCACGCCGAGGCCGCCGCCTACCCCGGCCTCGGCGTCGGTCCCATCTATGAAGGGTGTTTGGTCTCCGTCGTCCTGTCTTTACCACGGTGGTTCACAGGGCGGAAGAAGCCCCAGCAGCAAACGGCCTCAGCGGCGGCGGTGAGGGGCGCATCGAAGGAGAAACCGACGATAAGGATGGCCCTAGGGACTCCCCAGCTCTGCCCCGCCATTGCCCATTGCTCCGGCGACGCCCGCCCCACCACAATTCCAAGTGTGAGGTAGGCATGAAGGATCCGCACGCGTGACACGACCGGGGTCTGCTGGTCACCATGCCAAACCCCAGGCCGAGGTGAGCCCCTGCCTCCTCTCCTCTCCCTATCCATGTCCCTTTTTCTCCCTCTCCCAGATCTGTGGTGTCCTTTTTGTAGCAGCAGGCGGTGGAGGAGCTGCTCCGGTGAGTGGAGGAGCTGGAGCAGGCGGAGGCATGGCTGCTCGGCGAGGAGGAGACCGCGGAGAACGAGTCCTGGGTTGCTGCCTGAAGAGGAGAACGCAGCGCGGGGGCTGCTGCAAGAGCTCGACGCTGGGAGTACCTAGGTCGAAGAGTATGTGGGATTGCCCTCGCCATTCGTGCTCCCGTCAGCCAGTCTCGATGTCGCCTTTCATGTCACCCAAGTCCGGCAACACCCCCTTTGCCAGCATCTATTGCGTTGTAAGCTTCTGAACCATCACATGGTGGAATGCTTTGACCCTAGCCCTAGATCAACTCCTGCTCGATGTCTCAAATTCAGAGCCTCTGGCAAAAATATTTGCGTACTCCTTGTAGTGCTGTGCAAGAAGTACACCGAGAAGGGCTCGACGGCAGTAAGTTCCGTCCTGAAGGTGAAGAGGTTGCAGTCGTCGTACACTTGTACCTGTTCTTGGAGCTCAGCTCAGCCAAGATATTAGAGGGAGGTTGGTGGTGTCATCACTGGAGTGTGTTCATGGTAGTTTACCTCCTTTGCGTGACAATTGAATGTGCGGGCTTCAGAACGTAGGTGCAGACATATCATTCGCTTACTTGTTAATTGTTGTGGTTCATTACAACTATGAGGTAAAATGCATACTTGCTAATCATTGTCCATTTCATGGCTCAGAACTCATGAGTGTGAACTGCGCAGTGAAAATTTAGTTCAGTTAAAATGTTAAGTGCTCAGCGGCATTCATGCTTGCTGCAATTAGATGGCTTGGGTCGGGTTGCTTCTATTTAGCCATATATGTATGTAGAAGAAATAGAGATATTGCAAAGGCCTTGCTTGTCATTGATGCTGATATGACAAGTGAAGGCATGTCCCTATTGTAAAAATGTTTTCCTATTGCAACCAGGATTGTTATGTTTTTGCTTCCTGAGCTGATATGCTAAAACTAAAATTTGGATGTGAGTATGTGACCAAGTATTCGTCTATTTTACTACCTTCTGAGTCATGTTTCCATTTTAAATGAAAAAAATATAGATAGAAATCAAATATGGATTTTGTTGCTGATTTGTATTCTGAGAATTCAGCTATTCAGTCCAATGGGTCACCAATAATTTTTACAAATTTAGTAGACAATATTGAGCTGACAGAGGATCTTGATTAAACACCACGGTAAACAAAAATCACATTAGAATTTATAGGATCTCAGTCAACGTTAACAAAAACCTAAGGCATTGCCTATATTTTATTATGCTGGATGATCTTATTTGGTCCATTGGCTATTAGAGGATGTTATTTTGTCATTAATCTTGTAACAAAAAGCACCAGCAGCAGCCTTTTCTGTTCAGAGAAAGTTGAAGTAGGCATCATTAGTCTGACCAATGTCAGAATTGTGATAAATTTTCTTTTTGTTCATCTACTGCAGCTCTGACTCCTTTTCAATGGGTGAAGCTGGATAGTGTCAAAATTGCAGATGAAAGGCTTTAGGACAACTCCTATTGGACTAAGGTGCTTTACTGCTTTGTTGGTCATGTGTGAACATGCGGGAGATTTTAGCATTTATCAAGCTAAGCTTTAAGCACTAGAGCTAGCTTCTTGTGCTTATTGACTGTCAACTTATTTGTACTCTAGACCTTAAAATGCTAAAAAAATTCTAGGAATGGGCACATTTAGGTGCTCAATCAGGTTTGTTTTTTTCTTCATATCCATGTTTGGTGTAGCTCCTGTGCCATGTTTCATATTGGTGTGATTAGTTCTATTACTTACTGTATTAGTCATGTGCTTATTTTAACAACTAAAATGGAGCATGGTCCAAACACCATCATTCAGACCTATTGAGTTTGTCATATGTGCTAACAGTAACAGCTTATACAAGTTTTAACCTAGATAACCTTATGTTCAATCCTTGAACATGGACATCAATGAAGGTGTATTTAGCCCAGATGCATTATTGCACCCTCGAGAAGTTCCATGTTATGAATCACAGCATATAGTACCCAGATTTACCATTTTAAATTTAAGATGTTTCACCACACATTTGGTCTGGAATGATCAATGTGTTTGCCATAAATTATTTTCTTAAGTTTGTTTTCTCTTTGTGTAGTTAAGAGATTTCTAGAGCGTTGTTTACTTTCTTGTGGCCTGTGGCCACCCCTGGTCGATTAGTCGATTTGTCGAAAAGGCAAGAACATCTTTGCAATCAATTAGATATCTTGACCTATAAGCATGGAAGATAGAGGGCTTGATATGGATTTCCAACCCAAGTTATGAGAATTGTTGAGCAAATGGACATGGCTCCACCTGTTTCAGGCTATAAACCATACTATTTTGTGTGACTTTCCCAAAGGAAATCCAGGTTACCTATTTTTTTTGTCTTCTTACCATAACTGTGATGTTAAACCTATGCATTGCATGCATATAAGCATCCCTGTATAAAAGTAAAAGTTGTTCTTCCTATAATTTGTGGTCCTCATCACACTTTTGTATTGTTTCTTCTTACTGTTATCAAGTGTGACTTACTGCCGTCTTCATTGATTCAGATATGGCATCAGGATTCACGTAGGCTTCATAAGCATTGGCATAGTCTGCAACAAGAGCTTCCTAGCAGGGTGGACTCTTTGAGGACACTTTCACATGTCATGCCACTGGCTCTTTCACAAGCAGCCAAAGAGCACATGTAGCCTATGGATGTTTTGGTTCGGAACTTCTCTGTTTAGTGCATATTTTTTTCAAAAAGGGATTAGTCGTTGTGTCCACTCATACTTTTCTATAAGATTGCGCTTGCAACGCAGTTAATTAAGTTTTGCTATTGTCATTCCTCGTATATTTTCCATGCTCCTCTTATTGTCTTTGTTTTCTCTACCGCACATCACGAAAATCACACTCAAAGCATCCTTTTTCTTTGGTAAAGGTATAACATTATTAGACTTCAATTGTTATGATTGTATTTGTTTTTTTTTTGTTTCCGTAGCAACACACGGGTATGAACCTATATATAGAACTAATAAATCTATTTGTTAAGTTTTGCCATGTTCATTTATCATATGTTTTCCCTCTTATTGCCTTTGTTTTCTTTGCTACGGCACATCGCGAAAAACACACTCCGAACATCGTTTTTTGGTAAATGTATAACACACATTTAGACTTCGATTGCCGTGGTCTTATTTGTTGCGTTCCTGTAGCAATGCACGGGCACGAACTTTGCTTTTTTGGATTAAATGCCACTTTAATGTCGGTATTTATTTTTACAATATTATTATCTTATCGTACGATCCGTGTATTTTAAGTATAAAAGTTTAGTTGTTCCGTAGCAACACACGGGTACACTACCTAGTCAAAAAAAAAGAGACTCTAGCTTGGTAAGAAAGCCTACTCTTGGAGGAATAACGCCGATGAGGTTGTTCTTAGGGAGATCTAGAATAACTAAGTTGGAACAGTTTGTAATTGCGTTGGGAATAACACCTTGCAAAAGGTTATTTCCCAGTGAAAGGATCTTTAGATTTTGGAGTTTGCCAAAAAGAGGTATAGGGCCATTAAAGCTATTATTGGTTAGAACAAGCGCATTAAGGTAGGTCAGGTTTCCAAGGGAGGAGGAGATTTGGCCAGCTAAGCTATGGTTGGGGAGGTTGAGCCGCGTGTCGCGATATGGCGGGGTTAAGGTGCAGTTGACACCATTCCACCGGCAGAAGTGAGTGTTGCTGGTCCAATTGCTCAAGGCTCCATTTGGATCGTCCATTTGGATCGTTGGTGATGCCGTTCTTGAAATCTACCAATGAGTGAAAATCTTCGCTGTTCTCGTGAACTGTGGAGCAATGAACCTTGCCAAGTCCATAACACAGCAGTAACAACGGCAGTACTATTATTAGCACGGTGAGTTTTGCCGGCGGCTTAGAATGAGGCATGATGAACTTAACTGAGATCTGAAAAAATAAAGCATAAACTCGTCGCTATTACTAGAGAAACCACGCTGCGTTCAAGCTGAAATCAGACCGTACATAACAAGCCCCCTTTTTTCAGAAAGGGGCAGGCACACACTCCCCTATATCGAGAACCCTAGCACAATTATTACAGGAAGTATATACAACAAGCTAAAACGGATAATTACGTACGAACACTAAGCAACAAGAGAGATTAGCTAGGGTACCTCTGCTCCGCCGGCTGTCCTTTTAATCTGCTTCGTTTTGCTTGCTAGTGGGAGTTTGAGGCTTTAATAAGTTGGATGCTCATCTCGCAGATCAGCAGAGGAGGCTGCAATGTGATGCCTTGACCGCCATCGCAGCGAGGACCGTGAGCGGCGAGTCCATCAGATTCGCCAGTTACCGCCACTTTTCCTCTACCACTAGTGGAAGGCGTGCGCCCTTATACATAAAGGATTGCATAATAGCATAGGGTGAAGCCATATTTAATTTCATAAGACACATCAAGCTGACAATGCACTTCGAAGTTGGCATCATAAGAAGCAGTTGTAGGTTTCATGACCAGCATGTCCTAATTTGCATCTAAAATCACGGGCTGTAATAAGCACGGACCAAATGTAAACAAGACGGAACAAGGTGGGCCTGTATGTTTTCAGATCATGGTCATCATCGCGATCAAATGATAGACAGTAACACGGGCATGATGGATTAAAGCAATACCTGAGTAAAAGATCCGTACTTGCATTTATGATACAAATGCAGGTGTCTCAGGTATTTTCAAAGTTACGTTCATGTACAACTATTATGTCTTAGAATCATGAATCGAATGAGTTCTTACAGTTTAATCTCACACAAATCCAACCTATTGGTGCTTGATCAAACACCTTGGACACAATAATGATGAGAACTATGAGCTGGAGACCACACCGCTGGACAGCACCTATTCTGGTACGAAACAGAAGCATAGAATGGGGGATTAGAGGAGGAAGTAAATCTCTAGAGTAAATTTGATGCTCTTAAGCATTGTCTCTTGGGTATCTAAAAAGCAGGAAATCTAAGAAACAATCATTCTCTGATAACCTACACCACACTCCCTTCAATAAAACCATTCTTTGGAATTGCACTTTGTAAAAAAAATAATAATTTTACAGGCTTCCTCAAGCAGAAATAATACGACAATTGAGAAGAGTGGTAGTAGATCTATGTATAGGAAACTAAACAGCGATGCAAGGTGGACATAATAAGATTGGAAACTAAGTATCTACTCATTTCATCAAACGGCCATAGCTATACCACACTATTGGCATTGACTCACTTATATTGTCATAAATACCACAGCAAAGTGCAGTGCAGTGCTTGGGTTTTTTATGGTGACACCTAATGCCTCCATGTAGACATTTTATTGAACACCTTGAGGGCCGTTCACTAAACATACGACTTGCAGATCAATGCATATCAGTAGGAATGAAATGCATTTAGCGCAGGAGGGGTGAACCACAGATGAAGAATCAATATTGTAATGAGTGGAAATGCACGCAAATAAGTGTACAAAAAAATATTAAGGATCAATGGTGCAATTCAACTGTAATTGACATATTCAGCATATGAAACAGAGATCAACTCAGAAATTATCTACCTGCATCTGTAATGAGCCAAATCCACCTTCTGAATCTAGAATACTTATCAAACCTTCTTATCCACCCATGCTAGACGCAATAAGGGACTCCACATAAGAGATAGAATCCCTGGCAATTTTGTTAACGTACATTAGAGACAAAGATAGATTCACTAATTAATATGCCAAACACGGAAGAGAAGTGCAACCCTATAGACTTCCATGTTTCAGGCTTACTGTGGTAAGATGCTGATGATAAAAGTAGAGTTTTTTAAGGCTTCCATGTTTGGAGAGTTGGCTCTCAAGCTCATGCACACATCTGCAGAATATGTTAACTGTAGTCAGATTGAAATGATTCTTAAAGAATTTTGATTCAAATTCAAGTATTTGAGTTCTTGCCAAAAGCACAATAACAGAGAACAAGAGCTACGCAGATGGATGCACGATAAACAACTACTTTAGTTACTCTACTTTATCAACTGTATTTGTAGCAGTGTAAAATATAGGGATAAGGGACATGCAACTAATGGCACGAAGATGGTACGAAACAAGGTGTAGTTTTAGGAGCATCAAATAGGATTATTTATTTATGTTGGGCCAATTATGCTAAGCACTAATGAAAAGGAGGAAAGCATAAAAGATTTCATGAGCTTCTGAACAAAAAGCACAAGGACTACTTTAACCTTGACTTCATCATATGCTCCACCTGTAGATGTTATTAGCATAATAATTGCGATTGCTGAAACTACCATGTACCTTTTCATTCACAATTACAAGGTTGACATTAATTCTGCCATGAAACCCAAACATATATTGTGGCATGTCTAACATGAGGATGCAGTGTGGGGAGATGGAACGGTATCTTGAAAATCCACGAAGATAGCACGTTGAGTAAATATAGGAGTATATAATAGTGAGAATTCATGAGCAAGTGGTAATCCGTAATTTCTGAAATAACAAAATTGAAATAAGTGTACCAAAACAAATAAGCCATCCAGGTGACCTATTGTTTTATCCATCATAATATGATATTTTAATATTTTTTAGATAACTATGCACATATGGTATGAAATTAGCACAATAGTGTAGTACAGCAAAGAAAGGTGTACTGATATATTCTTGTTTTTTCTATGAAATCAACATAACCAACATAACTACCTGAATGTAAATAGGGTGTTTCTCGGTACATCAAAACCTGAAAATTACAAAGAACTTCATACTATTTGCATTTTTTGTATCGATATATAGGGTTGCATGCCCAATAGATCTGTTGGTGCAATAACCTAGTGAACAATGGACAATAACAAAATATACAGTTTGAATCTTTCTCATGGAAAACAGGAAGAGTGCCAGGTTTCTCAAAAGAACTTTTGTGATATAATGTTGGGAGGACTATTATTTTGAACAATAAAATCACTTCTGTGCAACAAAAAATTGTAATGGCCTATCAACACACACTATAGCTTGCAAGAAGTACTTGCAGTTATAAACTGTTTTGTGTGGCTTCATACACTAAACAGAGAGTAGAAGTTGATGATTTGTAGAAAAAATGTTTATTTCCAAACTGTCTGATTCTGAAGTATCTAGCATGAGCACCAGGCAGCATCCTGTTCACCACAAGAGAAATAGGAAGGCTGATCTATATAAGAAAGTTTGGGATGAATTAGCAACTCTAGAGCTATGGTTGGCGAGTACATGTAAAGGGTACATAATTGACAAATAATTTTGCTCGATATATTAGCAATTGCAAAAGTAGCCTATAAGTAATATCTGTGACATTTTGCATGAGGGTTAAAACAGAAATGCACCATCCACTCACTTTTGAATCATGGAAGACAGCATCCACATCATCCAATGGTATGTCATATTTCTGGTCAAACTCCAGGTGCTTGTAGGCCTTTCTGAACCAGCCATCATCTAGTATTCCAGGGATTGTTATTCTCTGTCACTATTTCAGGGGAAAAAAAGAGCAGCAATCAATTAGGCCTGATGAATCCGACCAAACTATATGCATCGAGCCATTAAAAAAACAAGGCACCCAACGCTATAGTCAACATTAGCCTGAAGAAAGTTAGGGTCCGACGGAAATGAGCAAATAGGTGGCGCCATAAAGTAATTAGCAAAATAGGCCCCGCTCATATCGGTATTCATAAGAGTTTGGTAACCATCTGTTCCACCCCAAACTATATAGCTTTCGCCATCTAGGAACTGAGTGACCTGTAAGGAGATAAAGTCAAAAAAAATGCGAAAAATGAAGGAAGACCAATGATGAGGATCACAGATAACCGACCTGAAAAGCTTTGCTGATTTGGCTAGGTGCATAAGCATATACTCTAATATCTGGTCTGCAACATTAACGAAGTGTGCTGTTAATTTCTACCCATACTGTGAGTCCATAACTCTATGTATATCTATTATAACACACAAAGCTCATAATCCAAGATACCAAATAATGAACCAACACTAAATCCATCATCCCTGCAATGTAGGAACTATACCAAATAGCTAGAGCATCAGGCGACGAATCCGACAACACAAATAGGGATAAAGTATCATGAGATACCTGATCATGAACAACCAATCCCAATAAACAGATCCTGTCAAACAGAGATCGAAAGCATAGGACTTTATGAGAAACATAAGCAGATCATGTCCAATATAACACGTAGCAATTATTAGGCAGGTAAGAACCATCTATACAGCGGCTCTTGCAAAGGTAATGTAACCATCAGTGAGGCAGAAGACTTTAAGTATTGAAGCGAGATACAAAGCAACAGTATGAACAATAGAGACTTTAAGTATAGTAGTGAGATATAAAGCAACACTATCGATAATAGTAAATCCTAGAACGCTAATCATGCAGTACCTAGATCCACACAACAAAGATAGAGAGAGCGAGGGCAGGAGAGAGAGAGAGAGAGAGAGGAGATGGGAGTTTACCCCGTCATCGACGCAGTCTCCAGAAGGACATCGACCTGGTGGCCGCCGGTACTGTCGCCGGCGGGAGCGTTAAAAGAGTCAAGGTTGCCATGGCCTGAGCTGTGATGGTTATTTTTTTCTAATGCATGAGTGCCATGTAAAAAAATATCATTTTCCTTATGGGAATGAGGTAAAAAATTTAAGCAACAAAGTGAAACTCGGTGGCCTGCCATCCAGTCTGAGTTCCATACGATACTTTGGGGAACAGGAGAGGCTCAACCATTAGCTCCAAGCAAGCGATCTTTACATAATTTTTAGGGACAGAGGTACAGCAAACCGAAATAACTAATGTGGTCCACAGGTGGCCTTCATGTATTTGGTGAATATTAATATGTTGGCTGCTCTGTGTAGATGCTTACTTGTAGATGGGAAAATTCTACCAAGAAGTGAAAGAAGAGAGAAAGATCTGTGAACACCCATGGCAGGTTTAGAGAGGAGCAAGTATGAGACTGGTCCAACACGCACTGGGACTATATCATTGCAAAGCTGCATGAGGGGCAAAAAAAAGGTGTGCAGCCATTATTTTTCATAAAAGAAATTAGCGTGCCCCTTCCTTTACATGTTGAAAATCACCAACATATAAGAAAAAAAGAGCACTGCAGGGGATCCTATCATATTGCTATTAAACTTACGCACTCATAACCAGCATAACTACAAAGAAATGAAAGCAGCATTAGTTGACGGACAAATAATTTTGTAGACAGCCAAATTAGCATTAGTATGCACAAAAAAAAATTAACAGCCATGTAACAAAGGTTCTGAACATGCTGAATCGTATCCCAGAAGGATGCATGAATACACGAACCTCTTGTCGACTGGCCATGCTTGACAGAGCGTACCAAATCAGGAACCTGCAACAAACAAATCGAGGTACATCTAAAAAAATACACAGGCATAAAATCGAAATACAGCCATAGGAGGACCTCAGCTAGCTGCACACGCCACGAGGAGAGAAAGGAGCCGGGGGCGGGTTCGGCGTGCGAGAGAGAGAGAGAGAGGAGTCGGGGCGGGGTTTGGCGCTAGGAGCTCCCGACCTAGGGTTTCCTGTAGCACATGAACGCCCGCGGGCTAGAGGAGGATGCGGCGCCGGGGGGCAGCCACCGGCAGGGCCCGGTCACGTTGCGCCGTGGCCGGAGACAGCCACCACCGCCGGCGACGCGCGGTGCCGCGGCAGAGGCCGGGGAGCGGCGGCGCGGCCTGGCAACGCGGTGAGCCAGCGGCACTTGCCCGGCCGGCACGCCGTGGGGAGGTGGAGGAGGACGACGAGGGCGACCGCAGCCGCGCCGCGCTGCTGGCGCCGGTGGCCGCCCTGGCCGCGCGTCGGGAGAGATCGGGAGAGGGAGGGAGCGGACGAGAGAGAGCGAGGAAGGGGGATCGGGAGAGGGAGGGAGCGGACGAGAGAGAGCGAGGAAGGGGAAGGAGAAGCAGAAGTCTGGGGAAGGGAAATCCGAAGCTGGGTATTATATTCGTTTCGCTGGATTATGAGAAGAAGCCGTATAAGGTAAATAAGAGTGCGAAGAATTCGAAGAAGCTGGAGAGGACGACGGGAAGCTGCTCCGGACGAGAATCAGCTTCAAGAGATCTAGGCCATCGATTCGAAAATCCGACGGAGGGAAAAAATTGGAGCTACGTGGAGGGGGGTCCTGCCGGAGGAGCTGGCCATGTTTTTGGCTTTGAATTCCGTCGGCCAGCTGCGCCGTCGTTGTTGCGGCGTGTCCAGCCTCGAATCCTAGTATACTTTTCCGTAAGAACCAGACAGGGATATTTCAGGCTGATGTGCGATCCGATATCGACAATAATTAGCTCTCGTGGAATGATCTACCGGTGCTGGATTTTCGTTTTGAAATCAAATTTGGTTCTTCGTGATGATCTCGCTTCCAGAATGTATCGTGTGGGCATGCACCCTGTTCGCTGGATCATTTCTGTGGCTTATAAGTCAGCTGATGTTGTTTTGTTATGAGAAAAAAATACTGTATCATGGCTGATAAAGATGGCTGATACGATCAAACGAACAGGGTGACAATTCATCCACAGGAGTTATCTTTGACAGCTGACAAGGCCAGGTACTGGGTCCAGTCAACTTGTATGCATCTTTACCTGGACAAGAATATTCTATCTGTACAATGCCGCGCTTCGCAGGATTCTTGCGAACTGTGAATACTGCTGGAATTGGAAAAGTATCTAGTAAAACAATTAGATTTATTTATGAAGGGTAAAGTAGATTTGTATTAGGTAGAAATTAGTGACCATAGTTTAGAGTAGAAGTTTTAGAAAGCCTAATTCCCTCTTCCTCCTAGACGTCACGGTCCTCTTCATGCCATTCGCAAGAATCTGTAACTACATAAAAACTATATCGAAAAGCTATAATAAAAAGTTGTGGGATAAATTTTGTCCCACAAAATATTATGCACATAAGTTGCGAGTATAACTCTAACTTTTTAAAAAATGGAAAATTGCATAAATACTTTTTTCCAAAAGATTAAAGTTGTGGAGGTTGTCCGATTGGTTCAATGGTATTAAATGTAGCTAAGGACATGTCTGGTTCCCACTGCAGCACACCGCACCACAGCTCCGGCGCCGCCAAAAGTTTGGCGGTCAAAACGATCGCCGGACTCTTGGCGAGAGTGGGCGCAGCGACAGACAGGAAACCGTGCCGCACCTTCGACACCCCAACGCGCGACGGCAACCAAACGCTGCAGTGTGTGCCGTAGTCCAAGTGCGTCAGGTGCGACTAAGAACCAAACAGACCCTAATATTCGCTGATTAATTGAGTCGCATCTAGCATCTCCTTATTCTCGATGGTCTCACCTTATGAGCATCGCCACCATTGCGTTTCAACCTGTTTTCTTGCAAAACGGGCTAAGTAATTACCTCAAATGGATGCATGTGGACTTGGCCTCATCACAGCCCATTCAAAAACATGTGCCAGATGATGATGGGGATTGGGGAGTTGCTGTCTCGGAGTTTAGACTCTAAGAGCATGTTTAGGACAGCTTCTGGAGGATCTTTATTTTTCTATGTCTCAACTCTTCAAGTATAAGTTGTAGTATCTGAATTCACGCACTAACTCACACCACCACAACACACGCCGACTCACACACACACCCTAGTGCGTAAGTTACACCTACACCTATACGAAGAGACTGCACGTGGCTGAGAGGTATCCGAAGTCCCACGTGGCTGAGAGGTAAGTCATCTATGGCTTCGCACATGTCACCCTGACCATTGTGGTGTATCCACATATGAAGCTGCACATGCGTCGAGTAGCGCTCGAAATGCATGACCGGTGGCTTCCGCGTCAGGAGAACCGACCGTCCGAGCTATGACTCGTTCCTAGCTCTAACTTGGATCTGGATCCTACTAGTAGTGATGAAAAAAAGTCAACAATACATCCCTCAACTTTTGCGAAAGTCTGTTTTCCTCCCTGAACTTTAAAACTAGATAAACCACCTCCCTAAACTTTTTAAACCGTTCGTTTTACCTCCCTGACCGGTTATAAGTGGTTTTTAAAGGTTGTTCTGTCTTTTTCTTTTTTATTTATTTTGGCTGAATCTTTAAAAAATCATAGTAAATCACAAAAAAACAATAAAATAAAAAAATCTAATTTTGTTGGACTCCACGTGAGTAGATCTGCACAATGAATATATAATATGGTATGCTTTAATACAATTTTTTTGTTGTAGATTTAGATCTATGCTTTTCTGTAATTAATTCATAGTTGCAGTTTCTATGGTCTAATTGCGGTGAAATTTTTATGATTGGTTAATTATTATATGTTCGAATTGTAGTAAAAATTTCATACTCATTGGATCATATATAATTTAGTTATAGATTTATAAATATTTCTTAACAAGCATACACCTAAAAAAATTTATAACTAAGTTATACATGATTCAATGAGTATAAATTTTTTACTACAGTTCAAGCATATAATAAATAGTTCACCATAAAAATTTCACCATAATTGGACGATATAACTGTAGCTATGAATTAATTATAGAAAAGCATAGATTTAAAGCTACAACAAAAAAAAATTATACTAAAGCATACCATATTATATATTTGACTGTATAGATCTACTAACGTGGAGTCCAAAAAAATTAAATTTTGTATTTTATGATTTTTTGTGATTTACTATAATTTTTTAAAGATCCAGCCGAAATAAATAAAAAAGAAAAAAAAGACAAAACCGTCTTTGAAAACCACTTATAACCAGTCAGAGGTAAAACAAATGATTTTAAAAGTTCATGGAGGTAGTTTATCTGATTTTAGAGTTCAGGGAGTAAAAGCATACTTTCGCAAAAGTTAAGAGAGATAATATGGACTTTTCCTGTGAAAAAACTGTTTGGGACAGCTTGACGGTGAATCTCGTGGACCGGCCCAACAGCTAGCTAAGTGTGGCCCAACAACAGCCCATCATAGGAAGCTCCACCTCCCCTTTGTCTCACTGACGCACTGGACCCCGCATGTCACGCTCTTCTTCTTCCCAGAACTTGACCACGGTGCTGACCACGATGAGGGGCGGACGAGGATGTGCGCGCGGGCGGCCTGGCCGGTGCAGCCGTGCGCGCGGACGGCGGTGTAGGGCGCGGCTGTGCGTGCGGGTGGGCGGCGCGCTCGTGGGGGTGGGGCCGGGCCCTCTCGGCGGCCGCGCTGCCGGCGTCGGGGACGGCCCGCGTGGACGCGGAGCTGGGCGGCGTCGGCGGCAGGGCGAGGCGCGCGCGGCCACGACGTGCATCCGGCGGCGGAGCTGCCCGGCATCGACGGCGGGGCGAGGTCCGCGCGGCAGGGCGGGACGGACAAGTTGTTCAACAATTTCAGCAAAGGCCACTTCCTCAGCGCGTGTGCATTGGTAAGAATACAGATGCTCATCTTCAACCTCAATGTTGCCCAACCCACTCCACCTCTAGCTACCTCGCCCGCCGCCTAGACCACCGGCGGCGACCTCCCCTCCCGTCGCTCACCCCTGCCGCTTCTTCCCTAATCCCAATCCACTACTTCGTCAACAACTCCGCCCCCCCCCCCCCCCCCCCCCCCCCCCCCATCTCCACATCGTCGGCTCCGTCCAACCGGATATCCCCCACCGGCCCTCAATCTGCCACCACCGTCGTCGAGCCCCTCCCCATTGTAAGGCCGTTGGCCATGGAAATCCCTTCCCCGAAACCCGAAATCCTGACATCAAATTCCTTACCACTGTCGCGTCGTCCAACGCCCCACCGGTAACCTCGCCATCGGCCGCTCAGCCAAACATCCGCCCCTTCCCCCTAATTCCAACGGCAATGTCACATGTGTGTCGCCTCAGGTAGCGATGCACACGCACCAAATAAAGATTGTGATTTCAGCAGGCTACTCACACCTGATTTGCCATCTTTCTACCAATTACATTTTTTGCATGACCGTGTCCTTAGGACATGTATTTCATTAAGATTGTATAAAGTTAAGTGCAGGCTGAACGCCTGAACCGACGATAATTTGCCATTACAGGTAAACCCCTCTTGATCGCCTAAAAAAGACAATTTGAGCTAGTTACACAAGATCTCCACAGAAGCATGGCTTTGTCTCATTTAATCGCTGAGATATATGACGATTGCATGCAAGTTAATGGCTGTTTCTCTCATGCTCATTCTTTCTCTTGGTAACCGAAGCGTGCAAGCAAGGGCAACTTGCAAGAGGGATAGCACACATCGATAGGCCTCGTTTTCTATTGTTGTTGCTTTATTAAAGCCCTTGCATTCTTCTTGGACATGAGCATCGATGATATCTAGCACCTGATCTGGAAAATTTCTCTCCACAAAGCTGATAATGCTGAGTTCACCTTCAAACATAGGATCAGTTGGTCTTTTTTCCTATTAGCCTCTGCAGAAGTATTACTCCAAAAATATAAACATCCCCATAGGTAGTTGCATGAACAGTTTGAGCATACTCTACAAAATTAGAGGAAAACAATTATTGTGTGCACAACAGATTGATTTATACAAGTACATGATGAGATGACAACATTCTAGATTTATACCAGGAGCTATATACCCTATGGTTCCCGTCACTGCAAGTGAACTATTACAATCTGAATGTCCAGCTGCTATTGACCTGGAATCAACAACAAGACTTGCCATGCCAAAGTCCCCCAAATGAGCATTCATGTCATCATCAAGAAGGATATTAGTTGGTTTCAAATCACAATGAACAATAGGCCTTCCACAGTCATGGTGTAAATAAGCCAATGCATCTGCTACATCAACACATATGCTTATTCTTTGAGCTAATCCTAAACCTTTTGGAGCTACACCACCACGTTTCTGATGCAACCATGTATCCAAATTGCCTCTGGCCATGAACTCATAAATTAGGGCTTTGAACTCGTTACCATTATTGTCTATCGTTGAACATGCAGTTAGTATAGGAAGAAGGTTCCGATGCCGAATGGTTCTCAAAGCCTCACATTCTGAAACAAAACTTCGGTCAGCAAATCTTATATCAAGGTCAAAAACCTTAATGGCAACTTGGATTTTTGCTTGATTTAACTTCCCTCTGTATACTGAACCGTAGCTTCCTTTTCCAATTAAGTTGGACTTCGAAAGGAAGCTAAGGTTGCCAAGAGAGGAGCTGATTTGGCCCGATAAACTTTGCCGGGTGAGGTTGAGACTCAGGACGCGGAATGGTGGCGTCGTGGTACACGTGACACCGTTCCACCGGCAGAAGTGGGAGCTCATGGTCCAATTGCTCAAGGCTCCACGTGGATCACTAGTGATGCTCTGCTTGAAATCGAGCAGTGAAAGAAGATCTTGACTGCTCGCATTCACTGTCGAGCAATGGCTGTTGGTAGCTCCACAACACAACACCAGCAACGACAACAGTATATGCAGCATGTCCACTTTCACCGGCTGCTTGGATGATACACTTTGGCATCTGCAAGGCATAGCATAAGTGCATAGCTGCTAGCAGCTTCATTCATTTGCACGAACAGTTGCAGCCAGGAGAAAGGCTAGAAGGCATCAAAAAAGGAGAAAGGCTAGAAGAGATGTTCAGCAGGAGCACTAACCTTAAATCAGCATCAGGATTTCAGGAAGGATCCCAGTACTTGTATTGGCTGGAGCGCACGATGCCTTGTAGTTGCAGCCGACCTTTTTATCTTCTTGGTCCTGCCGGGTGATGATGCATATGAGAACTGAGTTTGTTTGGATGCACGGCTGGGCTGTTGGCTGAGGCGACCATGCAGGGTTCGAAATTTTTTTTAATCTTTTTCTAAAACAAATTCCAAATTTAACACCATTGTTTTTTTATTTTCAAATCTAACACTTTTGGCTACGCAAAAGTCTGTGGCGCGGCCAAAACACGCTGCCGTGCCACATGCATCGGCGCGGCACGATCTGCCACATCGAACAGCGATTTTCACGTGGAAAATCTCACCGTCGCACTGCCGTTGGCGTGGCAGCACTGTAGCACCGTGCCATCCAAACTGGCGGGGCAAGGTGCAACCTTAGAAAAATTGTATCTTTTTCATACGATTTCGGATGAAGATGATCTTTATATGAAAATTATAGCTCCCGACGAGATCTACAATTTTCTAGTTTTGAGTTTTTTCATTTGAGGTGTTAAGATGCTCAAAAAAATTAAATAAAGTTTCAGCAGTATATTAATCGCGTATAAGCACTTATCGTCTTGGAAATATCATATCGTCCTTATATGGTGTCAAATGGATATACTTTCTATATGAAAGTTGTAGCCCTAGATGGAATCTACAAATTTGTAGTTTTAAGTTTTTGCATTTGAGATCATTAAGATGCTCAAGAAAAAATATAAAAATATAAAGTTTCAGCATAATATTAATCGCGTACATGCACTTGTCGTCTTGGAAAAATCATATCTTTCTTATATTGTGTCAAATGGAGATATTTTCTATATAAAAGTTATAGCTCTCGGTAGGATTTATAAATTTATAGTTTTGGGTTTTTACATTTGAGATCATTAAGATGCTTAAAAAATAATAATATAAAGTTTGAGCATAGCGCTTGTGATCTTGAAAAAATCATATCTTTCTTATATGATGTCAAATGGAGATACTTTCTATATGAAAGTTATGGCCCTCGATGGGGTCTATAAATTTATAGTTTTGAGTTTTGCATTTGAGGTCGTTCTCTTGGGCGCGCGATGTGACTGATTACTAATCGAAAGTCGACTCAGGAGTTCAAGTACTACCAAAAAATGGATGAAGATGATTGATTTGTTAGGCTGATGATAGATAGTTTAGTCGCACACTATTACTATTTCACTACACTTTCGTCATCGCTTTGCATAAAAGTTTTATGCAAAGATGGTGAAAAAAGTTACGCAACAATAGACATCATTAATTGTAAAATTGACGAGATCTAATAAACTTAGAAATTAAACTATAACCTTAACATATTCCTTTTATCACTTAGTGTAACCGTATTCTCTCGTCATATTTTCTTGTACCTAAAAAGGGGTACTTTTCTCTCACGTGTGGCACGCACCAGAAAAGATTTTTATGAAGCGTTAAGCTCAAGTACATAATTATAATACTGCTAAAACTTTATATTATTGTTTAGCATCTTAATGATCTCAAATGGAAAAACCAAACTATAAAATTGTAGATCTTATCGAACTTCCCGGTGGTGAACTAAACTCAACTCTGCCCAGGAAACTCAATAATTTATTTGATCTAAATTTCTTTTGGTAGAATTTGAATTGTGAACTCGAGCTTGTCATGTACCGCGGCAGTACCGCTTGGAAATTTAACACTTGTTCAAGTTTGTTTTAAACATGCGTAGTCACGTCGCGCGCCCAAAATAACGACCTCAAATGAAAAAACTTAAAACTATATATAAAGTTGTAGATCTCATTAAGAGCTACAACTTTTATGTAGAAAGTGTCTTCATTTGACAACTATAAGAAAAATATGATTTTTTCAAGACGACAAGTGCGGGTACACGATTAATACGATGCTAAAACTTTATATTATTTTTTTTAATCATCTTAATGATCTCAAATGCAAAATCCTAAAACAATAAATTTGTAGATCCCACCGAGAGTTATAACTTTTATATAGAAAGCATCTCCATTTGACACCATATAAGAAAGATATTATTTTTTGAAGACGACAAGTGCTGGTACGCGATTAATATGATGCTGAAATTTTTTATTATTTTTTTAGCATCTTAATGATCTCAAATAAAAAACCCAAAACTAAAAATTTGTAAATCCCACCGAAAACTATAACTTTCATATAGAAAGTATCTCCATTTAACACCATATAGGAAAAAATCAATTTTCCAAGACGATAAGTGCTCGTACGCGATTAATACGATGCTGAAACTTTATACTCCCTCCGTTCCTTAATATAAGCCATATAGTTTTTAGCACCCATATTAACGCACGGCTTGGGGAAGAATGTGAGACCGAGGAAAAAAAGGAAAATCCGGTCATCTTCTCTCTCCCAATCAGATTGCTTTTTAAATCTAAGGGATTGGTTGGGCATGTGCTATGTACGGTGGGAAGATTTCCAAACTAATCGGCGTGGGAGCTGATACGTACCTATATTTTGAAATTTTCTTTAGAAATCTATATGGCTTATATTAAGGAACGGATGGAGTATTATTTTTCTTGAGCATCTTAATGATCTCAAATGCAAAAACTCCAAACTACAAATTTGTAGATCGCATCGAGGGCTACAACTTTCATATAGAAAGTATCTCCATTTGACACCATATAAGAACGATATGATTTTTCCAAGACGACAAGCGCTTGTACGCGATTAATATATTGCTAAAACTTTATTTAATTTTTTTGAGCATCTTAACGACCTCAAATGAAAAAAAAAAACTCAAAACTAGAAAGTTGTAGATCTCGTTAAGAGCTATAATTTTCATATAAAGATCATCTTCATCTGAGATCGTATGAAAAAGATACAATTTTTTAAGGTTGCGCCTTGCCGCTCCGGTCTGGATGGCGTGGCGCTACAATGCTGCTGCGCCAACGGCAGTGGTGCGGCGAGGATTTCCATGTGGAAATCGCTGTCCGACGTGGCAGATCGTGTCGTGCCGATGCATGTGGCGCGGCAACGTGTTTTGGCCACGCCACGGACTTTGGCGTGGCCAAAAGTATTAGATTTGAAAATAAATAAGTAATTGTGTTAGATTTGGAATTTGTTTTAAAAAAATATTAAAAAAAAATCCCGACGTTCCGCCGTTGCTGCGCGCCTGCGAAGACCTCGAGTCCATCAAGCTTGCCAGTTTGCACACGTGAGGTACAGCAAAGAGCCGAAGACAGACTTGGCTGAGTGATTCCTTCAACGGGCGCTTCTTCTTGGGCCTTGTAAGATACTCAACCTACATCGTTGGTTTCTTGGGCCACTTCAGTCACTACCCAAATCCAGGTCCACTTCTATAGTTTTGCTGTAAGGCCATGTTAAAGGTGTAAAGCCCATTTCCGGTCTTCCCCAGGTCCTTGTTATCTTGTCGATGTCAAGCGCCGCAGAATAATCTATGAAAAAGATTGTTATCTGATCAACGGCCAATCTAAGGCAAAGCAGTACCGAGTTATCTTGTCGATGTCAAGCGCCGCGGCCCACAAAGTGGTCGGGGCACATGATTTCCTCCTAATGTAGATTTTGGGAATGAGCAGAAGGCCTACAATGACTCAACAACTCTAGAAACGTCCTATGAAAAAGACATGTGACACACTTCACGAAAATAACTTATTAATGCTTTACCAATCCATTTTTCAAATGTTCAAAAATCAAATCTTTGTATGAACTGGTAGCCTCGTACTACACACAAGTTATCTGTCCAACACATATAGCTTTATTTCTATGTCTGCAAATCTGATCTCAAGGTCAAAAACCTTAATAGCAACTTCTATTTTAGCTTGAGTTAACTTCCCTTTGTATACTGAACCATAGCTTCCTCTTCCAATTAGGTTGGACTTTGAAAAGCTCCCTATAGCTTGCTCTAGATCCTTGTAAGAAATTCTAGGGAATTTCTTGCTAAAAGAAAGAAAAATTAAGTGTTGACTTCTTGGCGTCTTCTTCTCGTGCATTCTAAAGTAAATGAACAGTATGAGTGAGATGGAGCCAAATACTGGTACTAGTATTTTGACCATATAGTTTATGATTTCTTCTTCTCTTCTATAAACAACATGGCATGAAGGCATATGCCAATTTGTGGCTCCTCCACACAGTCCTAGGTTGCCATCAAGTGTAACAATTGTAGCATTATCGAACACACCATTTTCTAGTATTTCTCCTTGGAAATTGTTGTAAGATAGGTCTAGTTTTGTTAGAGACTTCAGATCATTTAGATAAACTGGAATGGGACCTGACAAATTGTTGTGGGAAAGATTGAGCATGCTCAAGCTCTTTAGATTATTGAAAGTAATCGGAACATTTCCTGTAAGAATATTTTGGTCCAATTGAATCATATATATCTGTTGGAATTGGCCCATTGTTTCAGGAATTTCCCCACTGAATCTATTGGATGAAAGATCTAGTGTGGTGAGTTGTCTAAAGTTACCAAACTCGACAGGTATGCTCCCTTGGAAAGTGTTATAGCTGAGGTTCAACACTAACATTTGTTTGAGGTTTCCCAAGGTCGGTGGTACAAACACTGTGAATTGATTTTCAGCAAGAAAGAAATATATCAACTGTGTAAGATGGCCAATGGAAGGTGGAATTGTCCCGTTGAACCTGTTCGATTGGAGATTAAAACGCTGTAGTTTTGTCATGTTTCCGACCCATTCTTCAATTGTACCGGTAAGATTGTTGTGATCTAGCGATAGTTGAATCAAGGCGCTAAATTTTCCAATACTTGGGGGAACTATACCTGATAGGCTGTTTCCACCCATCAGTAGACGTGTAAGACTGGTGGATAGGTTTCCAATTGAATTTGGTATGGCTCCCTGTAGCGTATTATTAGATAATTCTAAACAGCTAGATAGCTACACTTTCCTAGGGCGTGCAGGAATTCCCAACCCTCATTGTCTGTTGATTGAAGCATGTTGTAACCAAGGTTAAGATAATTCAGCTGTGAAAGGTTTCCAAAAGAGCTTGGGATTTGGCCACTGAAATAATTTCCTGATAGATCAATGTCTCCTAGACTTGGAGGGTTTCCTAGGGAAGCTGGAATGTGACCTTCAAAATAGTTGTCTGCCAACAATAGAGTCGTGAGATTAGGTAGTGCATCGCCAATATTAGATGGCAATGTGTTACCTAGCATATTGGATGTCAAGGTTAATTCCTGAAGAGAAGATACATTAGACAGAATTTCTGGGATTCTACCCGACAGGTTATTTAGGTCTAGATATAAACCCGATATCTTTGGCATTTGCCAAACCTCAGGAATTTCACCTGATAGTTTATTTTGCACTAGGGATAATATCTGTAGTTGTGACATTTCCATAACCTCATGGGGAATGCTTCCAGTGAGTTGATTTTGTGAAAAACTGACTCCTCGTAGATTGGTCATGTTCCTGAGGGCTGCTGGGATGCCCCCAGTGAGATAATTACTGTCAAGGTAAAATTTTGCTAGATTGGTAAGAGAACCTATTGTAGGAGGAATAACACTGGTTAGCTTGTTTGTAGAGAAATCCAGATATACTAGGTTAGAACAGTTTGTGAGTGCGTTAGGAATGGGGCCATAGAAGCTGTTACTCGATAGATCAAGCGTATGAAGGAAGGCAAGCTTTCCAAGAGAGGAAGAGATATTGCCAGCTAAGTTTTTGCCCGAGAGTTTGATTTCCGTGACGTGATATGGTCGGTTGGAACTGCACTTCACACCATACCATCGACAGAAGTGGGTGTCGGGGTTCCAATTCTTCGAGACTCCTTTTGGATCGGTGATGCCCTGCTTGAATTCGACCGATGCCTGAAAATCTTCGCTGTTCTCATGAACAGTCGAGCAACGGACATTGCTCGCTTCATAACACAGTAGAAGCAACGGCAGAGCTATAAGCATGGCGAGTTTCGCCGGCTGTTTGGGCTGCCCCATTAGGCACTTAATTGATGACACCTGCAAAAAAGGAAATATAAAGCTCGCGGCGTGTTACTAGAGCAACAACTACGTTGCGTTCATGCGATGATTAGAGTTATGCACAAGCTTACAATTTCCTATCAAATTCTCGTACACCGTGCAAAGTGCCCTTGAATTTAAGGTCTCCAATAATTTTTTAAATAGCTAGTGTAGGAAGAATTCTATGGTCCGTGAAGGAGAGAGATTAAATAGTTAACGATAAATAGTTAGTCTAGCACGATTCTCCAGAAACAACTCTTTCAGTGTTTTTTTATTATTTTTAGTCGTATCTAGCTAGCTATTCGTTAGAACGCCCCTGGTGCTGATTTGTATGGCTTGTTCGGCTGGCTGTAAAACCGCTGGTGCTGATTTGTATGGCTGGTTTTTTTTAAGAGAAAAATAATGTACCATAGCTTATAAGCCAGCAAATAAGCTGGCTGATAAGACCAGTCGAACACTCCCGAGAGACAAAGATTGTCAAGTCGTTTCCCGCCTCGAATTCAAAGAATACTACTTTGAGTTAAATGCACCATAGGCCCCTGAACTTATAAGCGTGTGTCACATAGGTCCTGAACTTGGAAAATGCATTTCTGGCCCCCTAAACTTGTTAAGTGGTACACATAGGCCCCTGAACTTTGAAAATACATTTATTGCCCCCTAAACTTGTACCACAGGCCCCTGAACAGTAACTTTTGCTATTTTTCCAAAACTTTTTTAGAAATCCATTTGCAACGCTCCGTATACACAGTCATATATATATATATATATATATATATATATATATATATATATATATATATATATATATATATATATATATATATATATATATATATATATATATATATATATATACGGTACAAAGCAGCAGGGCATCCATCAGGCGATATGATGCAGCAGGGTGAGACAGGAATGCAGTAGCCAGTAGGTTTGGCATTGAACGTGTAACTGCATGCTCGGCGTGCATGCCTTGGTACAGCGGCGCCTGACTCGCTCGCTCTCTTGTGCTTGACTGCCCCTGCCTGCTGCTGCCTCCCTCCATGGATGGAGAGACACAGGGAGAGAGAGAGAGAGAGACCTGCGCGGCTGTGCCGCTGCTGCTGCCGGTGTCTGGCCGGTGCTGCTGGTGCAGTTGGCGTGAGGAAGAAGAGAACCGGTGCTGCTGCAGTGCGCGCATGGCATGGCGCATGCGACCCAGGCTGAGGCCGGCCGGCCGGGTGACCGGGTCAGGTTAGCCACGCACATGCATGCATGTCCATATAAGTCGCCATGCGCACACCTACATATATGTCGTCGTAGCACGTAGTACACCGCACACACATCAGCACATGCATGCATGCATTTTACGTACCAGTGACCAACCACTCATGCCAACGCAGCAGCAGCAGCAGCAGCTCCGCCGACCCGACCGGTCTCACCCTGCTGCATCATATCGCCTGATGGATGCCCTGCTGCTCTGTACCGTATATATATATGACTGTGTATACGGAGCGTTGCAAATGGATTTGTAAAAAAGTTTTGGAAAAATAGCAAAAGTTACTGTTCAGGGGCCTGTGGTGCACCATTTGACAAGTTTAGGGGGCCAGAAATGCATTTTCAAAGTTCAAGGGCCTATGTGTACCACTTAACAAGTTTAGGGAGTCAGAAATGCATTTTTCAAGTTCAGAGACATATGTGACACACGCTTATAAATTCAGAGACCCATGGTGCATTTAACTCTACTACTTTTCTGCTGGGAACGGACAGAGATATTCCGTGTAGACGTGCGACCTGCCTCCTGCGGTTCCAGTACTGACAAAAAATAGTTCGTGGAATGTTCTAAGGTTGCTGGATTTTCCTTTCCAAACTGGATTTGATTCCTTCTGATGCTTAATCTTCCTGAATGTATTGTGTGGGCATGATTCGTTTATGGGTTATTTTTTACAGGGTACGGGTCAAGTCAACTAGTTTATATTCGATCAGGACAGAAGAGTGTTTTGTAATGCCGTTCCTAACACGGTCTTTGCAAAATGGTATTCGGTGGAAATGGAGAAATATCAGCAACCAGATCTTATGAGTGTTGAAATGTGCGGTCCCTTTTCTATAAAAAAAAATGGGTCATTTGAGCACGAGATAAATATAAATAGTCTCTAAAGAATCAATATACAACTTTTTTTTATCTTACTACTTTCTCTGTCCTTGAATAAATAGATTTCTAGTAAAGCTTAGGACAGATTAGCATGACAGAGAAAATAAAAAAACTTTAGGGTACTTGAAAATAATCTGAGCCCGCTATTCAACTAGATCTAATGGTTAAGAATTAGAAAGAACCAATTTAAAGGAATTAAGTTGTGGTCCGGAACTAAATATTAGTGAGCCAGAAACCAACAACAAATATTTTGAAAGGTTAGTTATTTCAAGATTCAGGGACTTCTTTCTGGTCATAACACAAACGCCCCAATCTACATTGCGTCGTACCCGTGGTCCCCGCATCTTTCTTGGTCCCCATGCGGCCACGCACACGGTCTGCATCGTGTGAAGGCTTTGCCTCTTTCCTTGTCCCCACGTGAGGCTTTGCCTTTTTTGTGGTCCCCACGTGAAATCCTTCCGTCCACATGCAACACAGTAAAGTATTGCATGTCCTTATTTTTAAGGATACATGTCGCTAGTTATGTGTGCATGTGCGTATGCATGCATATTAAAATGGAAACTAATTTGTGTGTTTCGCACCGGTGACCTCCACGTCCGCGCCGAGCTCCGTATGTTTTATACGTTTCAAATGTATGTTTCATATGGACGTTGCATGTGTTTTACGGGATGTTGAAAATGTAGATTTGGTATTGCATATATTGCAATGGCTATATAGTATGTTGCAAGTATATATTCCTAATGTTTCAGATATTTCAGACACATGTTACAAATATTTTATTTGAATGTTGCATATATTATAGTGGCTATACACATATGTTGTAAGAGTATGTTCTAAATGTTTTATCTGTTTTTCGACGTGTGCTACAGCAAATGTTTGATGTTACAGTTATTTGACGAGTCGGAAAGCTAGCGCAGGTGCAGGCGTTCCCGCGGGTGCAGCGGTCCCCGCGGCCAAGCGCAGCAGGGGCAGGCACAGCGCAGCAGCACGCGAGCAGGCGCAGTCACGGGGCGCAGCAGCACGCGGGCACTTTCTTTCTGTTCGGCATTTCTTCCTCCTGATTAGATAACAGGTTTTAGGCTTAAAAAAACTCGTGGTACAGTGCTAAACAAATTATAGGAAACCGGAGGGTTCAGGAAAAGGAGCAGCAGTGTACAGGGGCGTCCGAACACGCGTCCGGATCCGGACGTCCGGGGCTAGCCTGACCCGTAATCCTGGGAACCAACACCAACGATTCGGGCAGCCTGTTCGTTTGCTCGTAAACGATCGTAAATTTTCAGTTGGGAATAGTGTTTTTCTTTCACATCAAACTAGCCAGTAGTAAATAATCCACGATACGATACGGCCTCCCGAACAGGCTGCACGACTCGACACCGGCAATGATGTTCTGTCGCTGCCTAGGCTTTGCTCTGTTCGTTCGTTGTTCGGTTGTCGCAAGATGTGCTAGGGTCGTCGGAGTCGGATGCTATGAAGCCGGCACGCCCACACGGCAAGAGGCGGCGCGCTGCCGGGGTGCACAACGGAGATCGCGGGCACGCATCCGGCGGCGGGCAACGGGCTGGCAAGCGACGGTGACAACTATGGGCAGGCGAGCGGGGTCTACGACAGGGCGTCACGCTTCTGAAAGCGGGCACCGGGAAGGCAAGCGACGACGACTTTGACCAGGTGAGCGACGACGGGTTACGGGCAGGCATGCGCCGGTGACGGAGCAAGGAAAGTTAGATCGGTTGTTTGACGAGAAGAAAACGACTGTTTTATTAGATTTGAGTTAATGACTGAAATCAAAGTACTAAAATACCCATAATTATAAATAAATATTTTTTTTATCAACGGCTCATAATAACTCTACCTGGAGGAACCGGTGGTTCCTTCCAAACATGGTAACAAACCTTGAGAAATTATATCATACTACCCTTTATTAATTGAAGTAGTTGTACACTGATAAGTAATTATAGCATTTAACTGTCTAATTACGGAAATTCTAAGCGTGGATTGGTGGAGGGAGAGGGGACTCTGAGGAAAATAAATGGCTCCGTGGACCGTCTAGTCTTCTAGAGGTTAATTTATCTATAGACAAAATTTTATGCTAGGAATATATTTATTCAGAGATAGATGGAGTATTTTACCATCAATTAGATGTTCCAACGAAGCCAACGCATTAATTCGCACGAGATGCGATAAAAATAAATTTTAAAAATTTTACTACAATAATTTTATTTTTTACCTTTAATTTGGTAACTCTAATCACCATCATGGTAAATAATAGCCATTAAATATATTTTGTTTTATAAAAAACTACCTATCATCCCCATCACGAAAAATACATAAAAACAAACTAACCCTCAAAATTTTTATCTAAATTATTGTGACCAAATGAGGTCATTTTTATTTAACGAATATATACGTCTATAAATGTGAAGTGAATTGGATGCTCAACTGCTCAAGGGGATTAAAACACACGTTCAAGGCACAGTTACTGGTCAAGCAGGATGAATGTGTGTCTTATGTGTAACAGTGCGAAGTGAGTTTGGATACCCTCGTGGCTGAGGATCAAGGGGTTTAAAATGCGTTCACGGCACAGTAACATCCACAAACGTCCTCTGCAGTATCCATTATCGCGCCTTACCGATCTTAGCTTAGGCCGCTGTTTCGACGAAGACCCTGGGTCTGAGAATCTCACCAGTTACTGCAGATTTTCCACACGAGCGTGCCATCGCTGCTTGAGCTTAACGTCGGCATGTCCGGCCTCAAATGCGACAGCTCTACGGTTCGTCCAGTTATGTACTTGCATTGCAGCCAGACTGTGAAGTTTGATCTCTGTCGTTCCACATCAATTCACATGTAGATCGTGCTCCTGGTTTATTGGGTTTTTTTCTTACAACGTAACGGTCTTCGGTCAAAATAAAATTCATACATATTTAATTTTTTGGGGGGAATTACACGAGTACGGACGCAGACGCTTAATACGCATGAACACACTCACCCCTATGAGTACCTTCGAAAGACTGTGCCGGCATATCTCAAAATTGACGAAGTCACCACAAGCGCCTCGCTGTCGACGGGTACGTCGCCTACCACTAAAAGCACAATGCCATTAAATCATGGAATAAATCCAGAAAAATATTGTGCACGAATGTCTGCTTCTCGAAATTTTGCTATGACCATTATAGAAATATCTAGGCATATGGCTCCCCAAATCTAAATTAGTGAACCACCCAGGGAACGAAGACAATCCCACGACTTTTGTGTCTAATATTTTGTGGAACATAACTTTTAATCATAAATTTTTACTATATTTTCTGCCAAAATTTCATAGGCTTTTAGTCATAAATTTTTACTATATTTTCTGACAAAATTTCATAGACAACTTATGTTGACAACTTTCTATACAACCTTTGCAATCAAACTTTTCTATAATAATTTAGAGGTCGTGGTATGCGAATCTGGCAGAGCCGTCTCATTTTCTCGGTATTTTTTTCCTTTCCTTTTTATTTTTATATTAGCCTACCTATTTTTATTCTATATGCAATAATTTTTTTAAAGTTGAGAAGTTTAGCAAGAACAAATTATGTAAAAAACTTTTGCTGGATAAGTTGTGTATAAAGTTTTTGAAAGATGTTGAACAACAGAAGGTTATGTGTATAAGTTATGTTATTTGTAAAAATTGTCATATAAAAGTATAGCTACAAAATTTATGTTAAAAATTATTATGATAAGTTTGTCCGTTGACCATTACGAACAAAAATTATGTTGCAAAGGTCATATAGAACGGTTGTCATGATAAGTTATCTATAAAATTACAAAAGAAAAAATATATTCACAAGTTATGATAAAAATTCTTGGGGATAAGTTTTTTCTATAAAATATTATACATAAAAGTTGTGATTATAACTTTATAATTTTTTTAAAAAAGTAGAAAGTTTACATAAATAAAATTATTAAAAAATCTTGGAGGTTGTCTAATTGGTTCGCTAGTAAGCAGTCTCACCTTACCGGCACCTTGGGCCACCGTTGTTTCAGCCCATTTACTTGCAAAACGGGCTAAGTAATTAGATCAAATTGATGCATGCCGATTCGGCCTCATCACGGCCCATTCAGAAACGAGCTAAGAAATTAGCCCATAGGTTGCTAGTAGATCGAGTTTAGATTCGATCATTTCGTTTTTGTTGCCGTCTGCACCTAGGCTCGTGGTTCGTTGATACCGAAAGTGAATGACTAGAAATGCTAGTACGTAAGGGTTTATAGCTAAGCAAATACTGACGTGGAAGACAGAAGGAAGGAAAGAGGAGAGCTTGGCTCTCATGCAAGCAACAAGCTGGGAACGGATGCATATGTGGTGATGGGTCCATACACTAAGTGAATGTGAGGAGGAATGAAGATAAAGAAGGTGGGGCATGGATAAAACTAACAATAAAAAAAATTCTTATGGACAAATAAGAGATCAGTATTGTATAGCTTGGCTTTTACAACTTGGTTAATAGCCAATCACTTAGACTCTATTATTGAACTTGCTCTAATGTACAGATGAGTATGCAGCCCTGTGGCTAGAGGGGGAAACAAATTACATGGAAACCGTATGCAGCGAGTCTCCGTGGAAACCTCTCTTGGATGGAGGACACGTGTCGGTGAAAAGAAATCTAGATCGCTGATTTAGCTGCTGGAGACGTAGCAGAGCCGTGCTTACAGCCGAGCCCAGCCTACGACGTCCAGGCGCGGAGCAGAACACGTGTCAAGTAATGACGCATGTATGCACGGCTCCAGGGTGCATACGGTTTCCATATAATTTTTTTCCGCTAGAGCTAGATGGATGAGGCCACTGTCACTAGACTCTCTTATCAAGAATCAATACTCGAGAATAGAGATCGTTGTAAGTTGATCCTTTGGCTCTTAGCGAGACGGTTGCAAGTCAATATTCGATGTTTCGGTGCACTGTTTTCTTTCTATTTTTTGAGACAAGGTTCCTGACCCGATCAACATGAACAGAGTCGAGCGTGGTCAATCAAGATACTACTCCGTATCCATCAAAGCGATTTGTGACACTTGACGAAAATGACTAATTGATGCTTAGCCAAACCAATTTTTCAAATGTTCAAAAATCAAATCTTGATATGAACTGGTAGCCTTGGAGTACACACAACTTGTCTCTACAGCAGCACATATAATTTTGTAGCAGGGTAGTTCATCAATTTCAGCACACTACTCATGCCTGATTTGCCATCGTTATGCTAATTACATTCAAAGACAGTCTGAGCTAATTACACAAAATCCACAGAAGCAAATGGATTGTCTCATTTAATCGCTGCGACATATGACTTTCTGATTGCATGCAAGTTAATGGCTACCTCTCTCATGCTCATTCTTTCTCTTGGTAGTGGAAGCGTGCAAGCAAGGGCAACTTGCATGAGGGATAGCACACATCGATAGGCCTCGTTTTCTGTTGCCACTATTGATTTATTAGAGCCCTTGCATTCTTCATGGAGATGAGCATCAATGATATGTAGCACCTGATCTGGAAAGTTCCTCTCTGCATAGCTAACAATGCTGAGTTCATCCCCAAAGATAGAATCAGTTGGCCTTCTGCCTATAATCATCTCTAGAAGTACTATTCCAAAACTATAAACATCCCCACATGTTGATGCATAAACAGTTTGAGCATACTCTACAAAAACATAAGGAAAAAACAATTAAGATTGCTTTATACAAACATATATAAGAGGGTATGGCAACATTTTTGTTATCTGTACCTGGAGCGATATACCCTATAGTTCCTGTCATAGCAAGTGAACTACTATAACTTGATTGTCCAACTGCTATTGACCTAGAACCAACAATGAGACTTGCAATCCCGAAGTCTCCCAAATGAGCATTCATGTCATCATCAAGAAGGATATTAGTTAGTTTCAAATCATAGTGGACAATAGGCCTACAACAATCATGGTGTAAATAAGCCAATGCGTCTGCTATGTCAACACATATGCTTATTCTGTGAGCCAAGTCCAAAATCTTCAGAGCTACACCGCCACGTTTCTAATGCAACCATGTATCCAAATTCCCATTCGGCATGAACTCATAAATTAAGGCTTTGAAATCATTACCGTTATTGTCTATAGTTGAACATGCAGTTAGTATAGGAAGGAGGTTTCGATGCCGAATGGTTCTCAATGCCTTGCATTCGGTAACAAAACTTTTGTCTACAGATCTTGTCCCAAGGTCAAAAACCTTAATAGCAACTTGGATTTTAGCTGGAGTTAACTTCCCTTTGTATACTGAACTATAACTTCCTCTTCCAATAAGGTTGGACTCTGAGAAGTTCACTGTAGCTTGAGCTAGATCATTGTAAGAAACTCTAGGGAATTTCTTGCCAAAAGAAGCAACAATAAGTATGTTCTTCTTGATGTCTTCTTTCCATGAACTATGGTGTAAATCAATATAATAAGTGACATGAAGCCAAATGTTGGGATCAATATTTTGACCATATAGTTTATGATTTTTGCTTTTCTTGGATAAACAACATGGAATGAAGGCTCATGAAAATTCATGGCACCTCCACAAAGTCCTGGATTACCCTTGAGTGAAACAATCGTCGCATTGTAGAATACACCATTTTTTAGTATTTCTCCTTGGAAATTGTTGAAAGATAAGTCTAGTTCAGTGAGAGACTCTAAATCTTTCAGACAAGTTGGGACGGGGCCTGACAAATTGTTATGTGAAAGGTTGAGCATGCTCAAGCTCTTTAGATTGCTGAAGGTGATCGGAATGTTTCCTGTAAGAATATTTTGGTCCAATCGAATAGTATATATCTGTTGAAATTGCTCCATACTTTCAGGAATTTCCCCATTTAATCTGTTGGGTGAAAGATCTAGAGTGGTGAGTTGTCTAAAGTTACCAAACTCAACAGGGATGTTCCCTTGGAAATTATTATAGCTAAGATCCAACTTCAACATTGGTTTAAGATTCCCCAAGTTAGATGGTAGAGAGCCGGAGAAATTGTTTTTGGCTACAGAGGACTGTACCAACCGTGTAAGATTACCAATTGAAGGTGGAATTTTCCCTATGAAGTTGTTCGATTGTAGTCTTAAAAGTTGTAGATTTGTCATCTTTCCGACCCATTCCTCAATGGTACCAGTAAGATTGTTGTTTACTAGTGATAGTTTAATTAAGCCACTAAGTTTCTCAATACTTGGGGGAACTATTCCAGATAGGTTGTTCCAACCCATTAGTAGATATTGAAGAGTGGTGGACAGATTTGAAATCGAATTTGGTATAGATCCGTGTAGAAGATTATCAGACAATGAAAGTGTATTAAGAGAGTGACAGTTTGCCAGGGCATCAAAGAATTGCCAGCCTTCACTATCCCCTGGTTCAAGCATGTTTACCTCAAGGTTTAGAATCTGCAACTGTGAAAGGTTCCCAAAAGAGCTCGGGATTTCGCCAGTGAAATAGTTTTGTGATAGGTCTATGATTTGTAGACTTGAAGGTTTGACTAGGGAAGCTGGAATGAGACCCTCAAAAGTGTTGTTTCCTAAGTAGAGTTCTTGGAGGTTAGGGAGGGCATCCCCAATGTTCGATGGCAATGTGCTGCCTAGCATATTAGTGTACAAGGATAATACAGTAAGAGAAGATAGTGAGAGAGTATCTAGGATTCCACCTGATAGGTTATTTTGTCCTAGAGACAACTCTACTATGTTTGGCATTTGCCAAACCTCATTAGGAATGCTTCCGTTTAGTTGATTGTCTGAAAGATCAAGTACCTCTAATGTGGAGATCTTTCCCAAGGTTGGAGGGATGACCCGGGTGAGATAGTCACTGTAAAGGAAGATGATTTTTATCTTAGTTAGAAAGCCTATGTTAGAAGGAATATAACCCACAAGGTTGTATTCAGAGAGATCTAGGCCGACTAAGTTGGAACAGTTTGTAAGTCCATCGGGAATAACGTCCTCTAAAAGGTTGCCCCACAGAGAAAGTATGTTCAGGTTTTGGAGCTTGTTAAGAAGAGGTATGGGGCCACTGAAGCTATTGTTACCAAGATCAAGTGTATTAAGTAAGGTCGGGTTTCCAAGAGAGGAGCTGATTTGGCCAACCAAGCTTTGGCCGGTGAGGTTTTAATTTGTTGCACAAGAACATAATTTGTGTTGCAGTAAATATTTTGTTTTTTTTCAGTTCTAATCATCGACTTTATGGTCACAAGCTCGATCTTCGTCCCCCCCCCCCCCCCCCCCCCCCCAATGTTTGTTGCTAGGAGACTCATCCTACGCGGCTATGCCGGTGGCTGTGCGTGCCTCTCCGCATCGTGCAGCCAGCCACTGGCCTCCTTGCCGCTTCGCTCTTCCCCGTCGGTCGCGGGACAACTGGATTCAGGTTCTTTGCCGAGTGCCTGAGGCACTCGGCAAAGGCCAAATTGCACTCGGCAAAGTCTTTGCCGAGTGCGGCACTCAGCAAAGAACACACGGCAAAAAATTGACCGGCAAAGCCTTCTTTGCCGAGTGTCTTTTATCGGGCACTCGGCAAAGGCTTTGCCGAGTGCCCCGGGGACACTCGGCAAAGAAAAGCGACCGTCACGGCGCCAGCCCCGTTGACGGTGGCTTTGCCGAGTGCCAACCCTGCAGGCACTCGGCAAAGATTTTTTTTATTTTTATTTTAAAAATTTCTTTGCCGAGTGCCAACCCTACAGGCACTCGGCAAAGATTTTTTATTTAAAAAAAATTCTTTGCCAAGTGCCAACCCTGCAGGCACTCGGCAAAGATTTTTTATTTTTTTTAAAAAAAATCTTTGCCGAGTGCCAACCCTTCAGGCACTCGGCAAAATTTTTTTAAAAAAAAAATTCTTTGCCGAGTGCCAACCCTACAGGCACTCGGCAAAGATTTTTTATTTTTTTTACAAAATTTCTTTGCCGAGTGCCAACTCTTCAGACACTCGGCAAAGATTTTTTATTTTTTAAAAAAAATTATTTGCCGAGTGCCCCCTGTCCGGCGCTCGGCAAAGTTTGGATTTTTTTTAAAAAAAATTCTTTGCCGAGTGCCCTCTGGCCGGCACTCGGCAAAGTTTGAATTTTTTTAAAAAAAAAATTCTTTGCCGAGTGCCATGGTCACAGCACTCGGCAAAGCTGGAAAAATGTAATTTTTTTTTACATTCCATCATGACAAATACATGAGCAGCAACATAGAAGATTTTTAACACTACAGAAGCTGTGACTACATTGAGTATGAGGGTTGTTCTTGAGATCCTGCAAAACCATTATAAACCAAAGTACAAATTTAAAAGTGCCAACAACAGAGAATACTGTAATAAGCAATAAGGTTTGCAGCTGGCAATGTTTAGAAAGAAGGGCAGTATGCAGCAGCTCTCTTGCACCATCAATCAACCAAACTTACTTAGACATAGAGAGTGAAGCAGCAGCGCATCCTAAGATATTTAAGGCACCAGGTCTCAGCCAACATGCTCAATCATACCTGAAATGCAAGGAATAAGACCTACCTTACTCGATATAGAAAATAACAATTTGGTATGCAATCCAAAATGTGGCCTTTCTAACATAGAAGGCCACTCTATACAGAAAAGTATTACAAAATGAAATACAATTGATATATAAACTGGTTCCATTTGGATTGTATCCTACACAAATTCGCATGTACAGAACAATAGTTCTTGCTCTGTGTCAACTCACACATGAGATTTATCCTGAATAAAAATTCAATTACAATCTAAATGCAATTGAAAGTGTCAAAGTGATACACTGTGTCAGTAAATAGTACGTGATCTTTTGTTTTTTGCCAAAAGAGGGGCATAAATCATGATTGAGAAAGTTCTAGGGTGCTCATTTATCAAAAAGTATGCTTAAATTTCAACCTGCAACTTGTGGTCAGAACCACTGCTGCACACAAAGCTGGCAGTAGAATATGCAATATTTCAAGGTTCTTCAATATGTGAAACCCACGGCCTGCATTGGCACTAGAAGGACAAACACTGTGTGATTTTTTTGCGAGAAAAAAGAAAGTTTACCTGCCAACCAGGATATTTTCTTTAGCAATCTTTGATAGCCTAGTTGCGTATTCAGAGTGGTCAAGAAAGCACCTGATATATACACATAAAGTTAGTGAAATTTTAAGAAACTAACTGAACTGATGATTTTTTATATAATAGAAACAGTGAGTAAAGTACACAAATATTTATATAGATCTTTCTAAGGATGCATGTTTACTGGATTAATAATAATAATTGGACCAAGAGATCTCAATTCTAGAGAAGAGATGTTTTCTGGAATAGAACATATATTGGCTCGCCAGTTAGTAATCAAGTATATGTTACCATATTTATGTCCCTCTCTGTCAAATTTGGCACCAAAAAAACCAATCTGGCTCAGGCCAATAATTAGAACCCGATGATAATCTGAATCAGAATGTCCCTAGCACTATTGGTAGCAAGCAAGTAACATAGAGTTCCTTCTTTTGTACAGAAGTTTGCATGGAAGGTGTATTCTTAATTTTTCTGTGTTGTAGTCTCCAGATTACAGCTACTATCTTAAATATCATTGCTTTTGCAAGATAATTTTAAGAGTTAGAGTGGTCTGAATTTACTATCAGTTCACTAATATTTAATTTTTTATGATCAGACAATATTTTTTAGAACAATTATCATACTATAGGTACTTGCAGCTGAAGATAAGTGCAACTGTTATCATACTATAGGTGACTACATTGAGTAAGGCATGTTCTTGACATTCTGCAAAACCATTATAAATGGCCACTGAAGATAAGTGCAGCTGGTCAGACATTTGGGTATAAAAAATTCAGTCAAGTTCAGAATATTATGTACATCATATTGAAGAACTTACTCAATAGTAGCTTGGTTTTTGGCACTTGCAGGAGCTTGCCACCGCTACGGACACAGCTCTATGGTTGTCAGGTGCCTGCTGCTTTAGAATAGAACCTATCATCCTTTTACTGCAAAAATTAAGTGGTCATAAGGAAATCATGTATACAAATAGAAAGAGCAAAAGATATAATCTGAATTATCATAAGCAATTTAAAATTCTCCACGGTGAACAAGACAGGAACATAAAAATATGAATTGTACACCTAGGTCATCCAACACTACCTTATACATGCCAGAACAAGATCGACTTAAAACTTGCAGTGCAGCAGCAGATCAAAAATTTAAAGCAAGACAAATCTTAGGCTTGACTAGAGAACTGCATTTATTGTTGTACATTGTACTCGCAGCAGAATGTAGGTGTGCACCATACTGCACAAGCTCTAACTCTGCCCCGATGAAAACTGCAATACAACTTCCTCCTATACTACTTGAGGAGTTCAGAAAGGACCCATAGAATCAGTATGAACGATGATATCTCAAGCACAAGTATAATAGCACATTAACACTACCTGATCCACACTAGTCAGTTAACAAGAGCTTTTAGAATAGTGGTCAGTATAGCACAAGTATAATGAACATTAGCACTATAATAGTGGCTAGTATAGCAGGTTGCTGGGTTCAGACAAGAAAGAAAATGCTTATAGATATGCACTAGCTTTCAGAAATACTAAACTAGTTCCATTTCCTAAAATAGAGATAGTTCACAGTGTAGCCGGAAAGATGCCTAAACCGACATAACACAATGCAGCACATCTGAAAATGACAGAATGGGAATGTATTATACTTGCCTTCTTCTCAGGAGGTTTTATGCCAAAAAAATTCACCCATCGCTAACTTCTCACTTGATTCCTATACAAGGATGACATGACTACTGTGTTAGTTACATTCATGAAATTGTAGAAAAAAGGTAAAGCAACAACGATGCAGAGTAACAGCTAACACACCAGGCATGTACATGCTAGCTAATATGCAGTGCCAAATTTTTATCTCTTCTCTTGGCTGACTATATATGCTAGCTAATTAGCTATATGTGCTTGATCGATCTACCAACAAATCAAGATTGCCGATGAATACTGGCCTTCAATAACCTGCATGATGCACGCTGACCTGACCAGCTCTCCCTATTGTGGCATCAATTGCGCCATTATTGCGATAATTATTGTCTTGAAAACTATGTAGTTATGCATTTGCACAATTTATTTGATGGGGGCTTTCTGACTATGACAACATAGGATACTAATTCTACCACGAACTGTACAGGAACATCCCCCTAAAGCTATCATAGTCACGGATAAAAGCATACAACTAAAAAAAACCAGTAAAGTTAAAAATTATGAGTAAGAATTTTGAGTGAACTATCTTTCTTTTCTATCCATTTAAAGTGTGATATTCAGATTAATATATCTTTGGATTTCGAATGCCCACATTTCTGTCGAACTATTATTCTCTTTTCTGTCGAAAAAAGTTTGCGCTATCAATTATCAAAGGATGCTTTCTCAGAAAGTCTAACACTTCAGAGGAGAGATTAAAGAGCTTGTACGTACCAAGAGTACAAGAGGAAGCCGGGGAAGCCACGGTTGTGCCTGGCTGGCCGGTGCCTATGTTCGCCTCCACCTGGTGTTGGACTGTTGGTCGGTATCACATACATACACACAAGTTCATCGATCAGTACGTGATCGTCGAGGCTGCTGGCTGCAGGCAGGCATCGTGTGTTCTAAAATCAGGTTCAGAGAACAATAGCTACAGTTCTGAAATCAAGTTCATTTGAGAGAAAATAGTTCACATTTTATCTAGGTAGCCATAACTGCAAGAAATAGGACCATGTAAAATTCACCATGCTAAGTAACATAACTTTATTGTCTGGAAAGGTAAAATAGCAAGTAACACTTCATGGCAGCAATAGACATGGTAAAATTCTTAGCTAACTAACAGGAATATTACTGAAAAGAAAACAGCAAGTAAAATTCACCATGCTAGAGTTTTACAAACACTGGTAAGCACTCCTGCACACTCAATTGTCAGCAGCATTTTCAGAACTGCAACGGCATGCATTTTTTCTGAAATAATAGGCAACAGTTGTCCGTCATGCAGTTTTCTGAGAAATAGATAAACTTGTCTAGAACAACATGGTCACAGACATGCCGTACTAACTCCACAAACATAGTTTCGTAATGGCCCGATGCAAATTTTAGAAAATCATCTACATCAAGATATCAGGTGAACTGTGAATCGTACAGAAATGTAAATCTACGAGCTTCTATTTGATGTGCACTGCTTTTTACATAATGAATGGAGAACCTTACGACGCGAGCAGCTGGAGGCGCCATCCGCGCCGGGCTGCCCCTCCGTGTCGCTGGAAAGGTCGGCCGCGCCGGGCTCCTCCTCTGTGCCGCTGGAAAGGCCACGATGGCCGCTGCAAAGGCCGGGATGGGCGCGGGAGGGGCCGCCTGTTGCCGCGCCGGACCAACCCCGGTCGCGCGCGCTGGACCAGGCGGGCGGCGGTGCCTCCCCCTCGCGAAGGACGCCGGCCGAGGATGGCAGGGGGGCCGTCCAGTCGTGGATTCGTGGATCCGGCGGCAGACACGCCGGCTGCGGCCCCTAGCCGGCGGCGGCGGCGCCCTCCTCCATAGGGCCTTTTTCCCCCGCTCGGTCAAAGCAGCGCTCGGTCGGGCAGCGCGGGCGGCTCGGGCGCGCGGGCGGTGGCGGCGTGGGCGCGGCACGCGGCGCGGGGGCAGGGGCGGCGCGGGCGTGGGCGTGGGCGCTTGGGCTGGCTGGCTGTCTGTTTGACTGCCCGGCCGGCCGAAGTTGCTTAAGTCCCAGAACCGGCTCTTTGCCGAGTGCCGGATTAGGAGGCGCTCGGCAAAGATTTATTTTTTTAAAAAAAAATTTTTGCAGGAAATTAAAAAAAAAAACCCTCTTTGCCGAGTGCCTTATCCGTGGCACTCGGCAAAGACCCCCTTTGCCGAGTGCCATGCCCGGCACTCGGCAAAGTTTTTTTATTTTTTTTGTTTTTGGCCTTAAAATTTTTTGTGCAGCCCTTTTAAAGTACCAGGAACTCCTAGTTAGAATTTGGTGAATTTTTATGGCTTTTTGATATATTTAGTTACTTTATTTCATTTACTTGAATTTTTTCGAAAAATATAATTTTGAATTGCATGTGGTACGAATAATGGAATTTAATGATTCAAAAAATGATAGTCATGTTACTGAGTATAGTGTGAGGCCGTATCCAGGAACGGACCCAAAATTTCGGACATCTTGTTCACGAAACATGATCGCGAACTTGCGTGCGAAGTATTTTTAAATTCTATAAAAAGCAAACGAAGTCCGAAAATCATGAAACTTGTTGAGATATCGTGATATCATATATGGAGGCTATGATAAAAATTTCAGAAGATTTTGTGCACGTTATCATGTACGATGCTTATAAAGCAGGACATCTCTACATGTGAGATCTGATATCACATATAGAGATGTCCTGGTTTATAAGCATCGTACGTGACAACGTGTATGAAATCTTCTGAAATTTTTATCATAGCCTCCACATATGATATCACGACATCTCAACAAGTTTCATGATTTTTGGACTTCGTTTGCTTTTTATAGAATTTAAAAACACTTCACACGCAATTTCGCGGATATGTTTCGTGAAAAAGATGTCCGAAATTTCAGGTCCGTTCCTGGATACGGCCTCTCACAACACTCGCTAACATGACTATCAATTTTTCAATCATTAAACTCCATTATGCGTACCACGTGCAGTTCAAATTTCTATTTTTCAGAAAAATTCAAGTAAACGAAATAAAGTAGCTAGATATATCAAAAAGCCACAAAAATCCCCAAATTGTAACTAGGAGTTCCTGGTGCTTTAAAAGGGCTGCACAAAAAAAATTGGAGGCCAAAAACAAAAAAACAAAAAAACTTTGCCGAGTGGCGGGGTATGGCACTCGGCAAAGGGTGTCGTTGCCGAGTGCCAGGCATAAGGCACTCGACAAAGAGTGTTTTAAATTTTTTTTAAAAAATTTCCTCTTTGCCGAGTGCATCCACAGGAGCACTCGGCAAAGAAATTATAAAAAAATTAAATCTTTGCCGAGTGTCGTGCAAGAGTGCTAGAGTGCCAGATCTGAGACACTTGGCAAAGATTTTTTTTTAAAAAAAATTAAATCTTTGCCGAGTGCTAAATCTGGGACACTCGGCAAAGAAATTTTTTTTAAAAAAATCAAATCTTTGCCGAGTGCCTAACAGCAGGCACTCGGCAAAGAAGGCCGTGACCGAACGCCGTTTCGCGGGCAGCCTATGTCGAGTGTAGAGATTTTGCCGAGAGTCTGGCACTTGGCAAAGAAGTCCTTTGCCGAGTGCCCTTGTGGCAAAGAACTCTTTGTCGAGTGTAATTCTTTGCCGAGTGCTCGATTTTTTACACTCGATAAAAAAATTTGCACTCGGCAAAGTCCAGAAAAATATTGTGCACGAATGTCTGCTTCTCGAAATTTTGCTATGACCATTATAGAAATATCTAGGCATATGGCTCCCCAAATCTAAATTAGTGAACCAACCAGGGAACGAAGACAATCCCACGACTTTTGTGTCTAATATTTTGTGGAACATAACTTTTAATCATAATTTTTTACTATATTTTCTACCAAAATTTCATAGGCTTTTAGTCATAAATTTTTACTATATTTTCTGACAAAATTTCATAGACAACTTATGTTGACAACTTTCTATACAACCTTTGCAATCAAACTTTTCTATAATAATTTAGAGGTCGTGGTATGCGAATCTGGCAGAGCCGTCTCATTTTCTCGGTATTTTTTTCCTTTCCTTTTTATTTTTATATTAGCCTACCTATTTTTATTCTATATGCAATAATTTTTTTAAAGTTGAGAAGTTTAGCAAGAACAAATTATGTAAAAAACTTTTGCTGGATAAGTTGTGTATAAAGTTTTTGAAAGATGTTGAACAACAGAAGGTTATGTGTATAAGTTATGTTATTTGTAAAAATTGTCATATAAAAGTATAGCTACAAAATTTATGTTAAAAATTATTATGATAAGTTTGTCCGTTGACCATTACGAACAAAAATTATGTTGCAAAGGTCATATAGAACGGTTGTCATGATAAGTTATCTATAAAATTACAAAAGAAAAAATATATTCACAAGTTATGATAAAAATTCTTGGGGATAAGTTTTTTCTATAAAATATTATACATAAAAGTTGTGATTATAACTTTATAATTTTTTTAAAAAAGTAGAAAGTTTACATAAATAAAATTATTAAAAAATCTTGGAGGTTGTCTAATTGGTTCGCTAGTAAGCAGTCTCACCTTACCGGCACCTTGGGCCACCGTTGTTTCAGCCCATTTACTTGCAAAACGGGCTAAGTAATTAGATCAAATTGATGCATGCCGATTCGGCCTCATCACGGCCCATTCAGAAACGAGCTAAGAAATTAGCCCATAGGTTGCTAGTAGATCGAGTTTAGATTCGATCATTTCGTTTTTGTTGCCGTCTGCACCTAGGCTCGTGGTTCGTTGATACCGAAAGTGAATGACTAGAAATGCTAGTACGTAAGGGTTTATAGCTAAGCAAATACTGACGTGGAAGACAGAAGGAAGGAAAGAGGAGAGCTTGGCTCTCATGCAAGCAACAAGCTGGGAACGGATGCATATGTGGTGATGGGTCCATACACTAAGTGAATGTGAGGAGGAATGAAGATAAAGAAGGTGGGGCATGGATAAAACTAACAATAAAAAAAATTCTTATGGACAAATAAGAGATCAGTATTGTATAGCTTGGCTTTTACAACTTGGTTAATAGCCAATCACTTAGACTCTATTATTGAACTTGCTCTAATGTACAGATGAGTATGCAGCCCTGTGGCTAGAGGGGGAAACAAATTACATGGAAACCGTATGCAGCGAGTCTCCGTGGAAACCTCTCTTGGATGGAGGACACGTGTCGGTGAAAAGAAATCTAGATCGCTGATTTAGCTGCTGGAGACGTAGCAGAGCCGTGCTTACAGCCGAGCCCAGCCTACGACGTCCAGGCGCGGAGCAGAACACGTGTCAAGTAATGACGCATGTATGCACGGCTCCAGGGTGCATACGGTTTCCATATAATTTTTTTCCGCTAGAGCTAGATGGATGAGGCCACTGTCACTAGACTCTCTTATCAAGAATCAATACTCGAGAATAGAGATCGTTGTAAGTTGATCCTTTGGCTCTTAGCGAGACGGTTGCAAGTCAATATTCGATGTTTCGGTGCACTGTTTTCTTTCTATTTTTTGAGACAAGGTTCCTGACCCGATCAACATGAACAGAGTCGAGCGTGGTCAATCAAGATACTACTCCGTATCCATCAAAGCGATTTGTGACACTTGACGAAAATGACTAATTGATGCTTAGCCAAACCAATTTTTCAAATGTTCAAAAATCAAATCTTGATATGAACTGGTAGCCTTGGAGTACACACAACTTGTCTCTACAGCAGCACATATAATTTTGTAGCAGGGTAGTTCATCAATTTCAGCACACTACTCATGCCTGATTTGCCATCGTTATGCTAATTACATTCAAAGACAGTCTGAGCTAATTACACAAAATCCACAGAAGCAAATGGATTGTCTCATTTAATCGCTGCGACATATGACTTTCTGATTGCATGCAAGTTAATGGCTACCTCTCTCATGCTCATTCTTTCTCTTGGTAGTGGAAGCGTGCAAGCAAGGGCAACTTGCATGAGGGATAGCACACATCGATAGGCCTCGTTTTCTGTTGCCACTATTGATTTATTAGAGCCCTTGCATTCTTCATGGAGATGAGCATCAATGATATGTAGCACCTGATCTGGAAAGTTCCTCTCTGCATAGCTAACAATGCTGAGTTCATCCCCAAAGATAGAATCAGTTGGCCTTCTGCCTATAATCATCTCTACAAGTACTATTCCAAAACTATAAACATCCCCACATGTTGATGCATAAACAGTTTGAGCATACTCTACAAAAACATAAGGAAAAAACAATTAAGATTGCTTTATACAAACATATATAAGAGGGTATGGCAACATTTTTGTTATCTGTACCTGGAGCGATATACCCTATAGTTCCTGTCATAGCAAGTGAACTACTATAACTTGATTGTCCAACTGCTATTGACCTAGAACCAACAATGAGACTTGCAATCCCGAAGTCTCCCAAATGAGCATTCATGTCATCATCAAGAAGGATATTAGTTAGTTTCAAATCATAGTGGACAATAGGCCTACAACAATCATGGTGTAAATAAGCCAATGCGTCTGCTATGTCAACACATATGCTTATTCTGTGAGCCAAGTCCAAAATCTTCAGAGCTACACCGCCACGTTTCTAATGCAACCATGTATCCAAATTCCCATTCGGCATGAACTCATAAATTAAGGCTTTGAAATCATTACCGTTATTGTCTATAGTTGAACATGCAGTTAGTATAGGAAGGAGGTTTCGATGCCGAATGGTTCTCAATGCCTTGCATTCGGTAACAAAACTTTTGTCTACAGATCTTGTCCCAAGGTCAAAAACCTTAATAGCAACTTGGATTTTAGCTGGAGTTAACTTCCCTTTGTATACTGAACTATAACTTCCTCTTCCAATAAGGTTGGACTCTGAGAAGTTCACTGTAGCTTGAGCTAGATCATTGTAAGAAACTCTAGGGAATTTCTTGCCAAAAGAAGCAACAATAAGTATGTTCTTCTTGATGTCTTCTTTCCATGAACTATGGTGTAAATCAATATAATAAGTGACATGAAGCCAAATGTTGGGATCAATATTTTGACCATATAGTTTATGATTTTTGCTTTTCTTGGATAAACGACATGGAATGAAGGCTCATGAAAATTCATGGCACCTCCACAAAGTCCTGGATTACCCTTGAGTGAAACAATCGTCGCATTGTAGAATACACCATTTTTTAGTATTTCTCCTTGGAAATTGTTGAAAGATAAGTCTAGTTCAGTGAGAGACTCTAAATCTTTCAGACAAGTTGGGACGGGGCCTGACAAATTGTTATGTGAAAGGTTGAGCATGCTCAAGCTCTTTAGATTGCTGAAGGTGATCGGAATGTTTCCTGTAAGAATATTTTGGTCCAATCGAATAGTATATATCTGTTGAAATTGCTCCATACTTTCAGGAATTTCCCCATTTAATCTGTTGGGTGAAAGATCTAGAGTGGTGAGTTGTCTAAAGTTACCAAACTCAACAGGGATGTTCCCTTGGAAATTATTATAGCTAAGATCCAACTTCAACATTGGTTTAAGATTCCCCAAGTTAGATGGTAGAGAGCCGGAGAAATTGTTTTTGGCTACAGAGGACTGTACCAACCGTGTAAGATTACCAATTGAAGGTGGAATTTTCCCTATGAAGTTGTTCGATTGTAGTCTTAAAAGTTGTAGATTTGTCATCTTTCCGACCCATTCCTCAATGGTACCAGTAAGATTGTTGTTTACTAGTGATAGTTTAATTAAGCCACTAAGTTTCTCAATACTTGGGGGAACTATTCCAGATAGGTTGTTCCAACCCATTAGTAGATATTGAAGAGTGGTGGACAGATTTGAAATCGAATTTGGTATAGATCCGTGTAGAAGATTATCAGACAATGAAAGTGTATTAAGAGAGTGACAGTTTGCCAGGGCATCAAAGAATTGCCAGCCTTCACTATCCCCTGGTTCAAGCATGTTTACCTCAAGGTTTAGAATCTGCAACTGTGAAAGGTTCCCAAAAGAGCTCGGGATTTCGCCAGTGAAATAGTTTTGTGATAGGTCTATGATTTGTAGACTTGAAGGTTTGACTAGGGAAGCTGGAATGAGACCCTCAAAAGTGTTGTTTCCTAAGTAGAGTTCTTGGAGGTTAGGGAGGGCATCCCCAATGTTCGATGGCAATGTGTTGCCTAGCATATTAGTGTACAAGGATAATACAGTAAGAGAAGATAGTGAGAGAGTATCTAGGATTCCACCTGATAGGTTATTTTGTCCTAGAGACAACTCTACTATGTTTGGCATTTGCCAAACCTCATTAGGAATGCTTCCGTTTAGTTGATTGTCTGAAAGATCAAGTACCTCTAATGTGGAGATCTTTCCCAAGGTTGGAGGGATGACCCGGGTGAGATAGTCACTGTAAAGGAAGATGATTTTTATCTTAGTTAGAAAGCCTATGTTAGAAGGAATATAACCCACAAGGTTGTATTCAGAGAGATCTAGGCCGACTAAGTTGGAACAGTTTGTAAGTCCATCGGGAATAACGTCCTCTAAAAGGTTGCCCCACAGAGAAAGTATGTTCAGGTTTTGGAGCTTGTTAAGAAGAGGTATGGGGCCACTGAAGCTATTGTTACCAAGATCAAGTGTATTAAGTAAGGTCGGGTTTCCAAGAGAGGAGCTGATTTGGCCAACCAAGCTTTGGCCGGTGAGGTTTTAATTTGTTGCACAAGAACATAATTTGTGTTGCAGTAAATATTTTGTTTTTTTTTCAGTTCTAATCATCGACTTTATGGTCACAAGCTCGATCTTCGTCCCCCCCCCCCAATGTTTGTTGCTAGGAGACTCATCCTACGCGGCTATGCCGGTGGCTGTGCGTGCCTCTCCGCATCGTGCAGCCAGCCACTGGCCTCCTTGCCGCTTCGCTCTTCCCCGTCGGTCGCGGGACAAGCTTAGCCGCTCGATTAACTATTAACCGTTCAATTAACGTGGAGTTAGAGCCAGTTGGACGGTGGATGTTGCGTCCCATGCTAGCCGCATAACAATAGCATGCGTAGCCGCAGTAGGTGGGGCAGACGCGGGCGTCTGGACGTCCGAGCGTTAGCCATGTCGAAAGAAAATACTCCATCCGTCTCATAATAAGTGTTATTCTCGCTTCCCGAGGAATCAAACATTTCTAACTTTGATCAAATATATATAAGCAAATATTAACATTTATAGTACATAATGTGTATCATTAGATAGATCATTGAATCTATTTTCATAATAAACTTTTTAAGATATAAATGTTGTTAATATTTTATGCATATCTAGTCAAATTTAATAAAATTTAACCAGCACGAATACCATAGCGACCATAAACGGCACGAATACCATAGCGACCATAAACCAGACATGTTAGGTTGGTGGCCTAGGCAGCTTCTCGACTAGACACATCGATCTCGGCCTGACTAAAATCAGCAACTTAGATCTGTTGCCCGGCCGCTCAATCAAACACATCCACAGGCCCTAAACCACTGCAGGAGTGTAGGCCGGGCCTATGTATTGAGTTAGTGATATTAGTCCCTGCAGCGCAATCGCCATTAATGGTCCATAAAGATGGGGATGGTTGATCCATGGAGCGAACCATGGCAGAACCACCGATCCATCTAATTAGTATAGGTGCACCGGTTGCTCCATTTCTGCTAGCTGCTGATCCCTGGGGCCCCAACGGATATTATGGGTCGCAGTTTGCAAGGAATAGCAATGAAGCTTTGGCGCTTTGCCATGAGAGAAGTACGAGTAGAAGAGAGATGGTGGATGGATCTCACTGCGGAGCAGGCCCATGTTTGCGGCCTTTCCGGCGCCAAAGTCTAGGTCCTACAGCCATGGCCGCGCTTCCGTGCCGAGATCACCAGGCTCGCCACTGGTTTCGTCCGGGCGTCGTGCCGCTCCTCGGGAGGTCCACCGTGGAGGCGAGGGCTGGGCCAAGAGGCTCGACGCCTCGTTCGCGTTCCCATTGCCGTTGGCGACGACGCTGATGACGCGGCCATTGTTCTCCGGGTGTGAAGGCGACGCGAGGCCGGCAGCGCGGCCGCACTGCCGCACAGGTCGTGGCGGTCGGTCGTGGGACGTCGGCGCCGGCACCGGCAGGGCATGGTCGTCGGCGCCAGTTTCTAGTGCGTCGTGGCCCAGGCGTGTGGAGGAACTGCACGGTGCCGATGCCATCGCAGAGACAGTGGTTCATGGGTAGTCTGCAGAGGAGAGAGGTCCATGCCGATGCCGTCGTCTGATGGCTCCACCATGAGACGAAGTGAGCTCGAACGGTGAAGGCTTGTGTGGAGGGTCGTCCTCATCCTGGGTAATTCGAGAAGGGAACGCTGGAACGAGGACGACGCATGGCTCGGCCGCCGCCGACGCCGCTGCCAGACGAAGAAAAAAGTGTGGATCGAACCGCTTGATCCTTTGGTTACGTGGCTCCCGACCCGTCGACCCTGACCTGCTATCTGGGTCAGAAGAGGAGCCCATTTGGATAAATATTATGGCTCGGTTCGATGAACCAATGGGTTGAACCGAACCACGCCCATCTTTAATGGTCCGCAACGTGACTTGAGCAGCTCGGCTTCAGAAATACTGTGGCGGTATTGTTTGACATCGTAGCCTGGAGTTTTTTTTTCCAGTTAAAAGCCTCTTGCGGAGTGAAGAAGCCAGCCATACAGCCCACACTAAATGGGCCTTATACGGCCCACACTAAATGGGCCCTTAAACTAACAAACGGAACATTTTTTCTTACTCATTACGAAACATTTGTTTGCAAATACGCAAAAGACCTACAATAATGACTTAACAACTCTATAAACATCGTCGGTAAACAAAAAACAAAAGTCTTGAGAAATTTTCTAAGGGGTAAATAAAGTTGAGTGAACAATACGAAAAGGCACGGATAACAACCAGTGGTTCGATCCAAATGTTTTCAAAGCGACAACAAATTGTATCCTCAAAAAAAAAAAAACGTGCTAACTGATGGGACTGAAAATAAACACAACAAAAGGCTTGAGAGTGTGAAGGGCCAACGATCGCTTTGGATCCAATATATTTTTGTATGTCAGTTCAAGCAAAGACCCAGATCCTCCCTCCACGTGACACGTGAGAACCCTCCCATTCCACGTGCCATTGATTAGTGCCAAAGAAAACAGAGGTTAGTGAATGGGATTATATACAGAAAGATAAATGAATTGGCGGCCGTCAGGCCGGCACATCTGACGTGAGCTGCGGCGCCGGGTCACCGGTTGGCCGACGCTGCAAAAAAAGAACCAATCTTTTCTTATCGATTGGTATCTGGAGAGGAAAAAAAAAGTCTCTGTGTACTCTGCGTTGCGTCCACCCGTTGTTTGCACCTCTTGAATCATGTCAAACGGCATCATCAAGGTGTGAAGTTGAGACATGTCAAAACGTCGAAAAATCTTATAAAAACAACATGGAAAAATTTTGTATGGTCGTACCACCGGCATCAGTTTTGGTTTCCACATGAAACGAAGTAACGAAAACTCATCAGTTACCTTGTTGATGGAAAGATTTATTTTCTCCTGGAATTCGATGTGTGTGTCATTGAACTCTGCTGTAGATTTTAACGCTGCATAAGTTCAAATAAAATCTCCTGCAGTGAAAGTGTTTAGTATTATAAAATGCCTGCATACCAAGGTACATATACAGTAATACATTTTTAAAAAAAATTACATTAGTGGTTTATTGATGATTTTATTTGTAAGTTCCTCGTAAAGTAAAGAGAAGTAAGTGGAAGTTTTATCTGTCGTTCTTCCGTTGGAGAAGTAGATCACTTTGTCTTCGCAAGTTCACATAGTGATTACGAAAGTGATAGTAACGGATCAACTACTGCTAATTGCCATGAATCTTATCAAGTACCATTTTCTTTAAAGAAATGCTACATGTACAACAGGTATCCTAAAACTTCAATATGGATCATGTAATGTAGCCGCACTGTATTATTCGCTAGGTTGAGAGTTATTAGGGAATGATCTTTGTTTTTGCACAAAATAAAACTGTAAAAATTGTCTATGTTTTGTAATATTAATACGCATGTTCTTAAATTCCATGTTGCATTATTATTGTATCAGCAACTAATTTCATAGACTACTTTTAAAAATAGGGCAATAGTATATTAGGGCATGTTTGAACCTCTCAACTTTTATAAGTCACAATATCAGCGGTATTTTAGCTTTTTATAAGCTATACTAAATGATTGGATAGTTCTAAGTAACTATAAACTACTCCCTTCGTCCTGAAATACAAGGTACTCTAGTAAGCTTAGGACAAATTATGGAGTAATGCAAATGATGCAAGTAACCTCCATTAATTATAGAGATTTTTTGTGCTTATCATATTTTGACTCCAGTTATAGACACTAATGGTAGGTACACCGTACACATGTGATTGGGACTGAGGAAGTTAATTTAACTAGAATACTTTGTAATTTGAGATAAAATTTTTAATGCTTCAATACAATATATTCGAGGACGGAGGGAGTATATTATAAGTTGGATTATTTGGATTAGTTAGAGTTTTTCTTAGCAACTTTTATATAGCTCTAGCTGATCCAAATAGAGCTTTAATTTCGTAGTATGTTTGATCGTGTGAACTGGATCCTTGAATCGATAGGACCACACAAGATCTTGATCTAACATCAAAATTTCTCAAACTAAAACTGAGTAATATCTATGAGTAAGTGGATTGAGGATTCTAAAATTTAATCAAAATTAGCATTATTGACTTCTAAATATAGAATACGATTAATGATGCAAATAAATACATCCATTTTGTCAAACAACTGATAAAATCATGATTCTACCATTCGATCATGTCATCATTGGGTATATCCTACTCTCAACAAAAGCGTCATATATATGTGCTTGATCTCATTTTAAGATCTGAAAAATGTCAAATGTTCAGTGAACCTTGCCTTTATGATTCAAAATTCTCACATGACCTTTCACGAATTCTAAAAACACGACACGTTAAAAGCATTCACATGTCACGTCACCAACCTAACCCGCACCGTGCAACGTTCTGGTGTTCCCGTTGCAAATAAGCGCCAATGCGATTAGCACCTGCACATCACGCTGATGCGTGCCGCTTCCGCCCAATTAAAAACCCCTCAGGCTGCATCCAACCGCTCGTTGTTTGCCTGTTTTTGTTGAGGCGGTCAGCGTTCCGTGGCCGCGCCAGCCTTCCGAGACCCTCCACCAAACCAGGCTCCAAGAACGCAACAACAACAGCACGCAGAAAGAATCAACCGGCCGCGCACCCGCACCACCAAAAGGGCATCGTGATACGTGACCATGTCCATGTCCGCCACCGCTCCATCGACGGAGCTCCGGTCTTCTCAGTGAGCAACAGCGGCAGGGCAGGAACGCGCGTGCAGTATGGCGGCGCTGTGGCTTAGGCTGCTGCTCGCCGTCGGGCTCCCCATCGCGGCGCTAGTCGCGGTCATGTTTCTGGTGTACCGGCGCAGGAGCTGGCCCCGTAATGCGCCGCCGGAGCTGCCGGAAGTTTCGCCTACGGCCGGGGCGAAGCCGACGGCGAGCCCCGGGCTGGCGAAGCTCAACATGAGGTACAACGCCGCCAGCGGCCGCGTGGGGCTCCGGTTCCAGCAGTTGCACCAGCACCAGCACCACGCCGTGAGGCACCGTGGCTCGGGCGGCGGCGCGCAGCAGGGCGCGTTCCAGTGGGCCGACCACCCGCGGCTGGTGACGGAGGCGGCGGAGAACGGGTGGGCGCAGTTCCTGTTCGCGGTGGCGCCGCCGCGGTCCAAGTCCGCGTCGTCGTCGCCGCTGTGGGGGACGTGCCCGCTCTGCGACGCTGGGACGAGCCGCGACATGGCGGAGGCGGCCGCGTGGGAGCTCCCCGCGGGGTCCTCCGAGCGGATGCAGGCGGTGCGGCTCAACCCGGCCGCCTCCGCCGCCGCCGCGTCCGGCAGGAAGTGGCTCCCCGGAAGCATCCCGAGCCCGCTCCGCGGCGACGCGGACGCGGGGGCGGGGAACCCCAGCGCGCTGTGCCTCGCCAGGATGAGCCTGCCGCTGCCGGGCCCGCCCCTCGCCGGCACGCCTTTCCCGCAGGACGCCTACTTCGAGATCACCATCATCTACCTGAACACGAAACGGCCGGAGTGGTCAGCGTCCAGGGCGAGCAGGCGTGGGCGGGACGGCGCCAGCGAGAGCGACCGCGTCAAGCTCATCAGTTTTGCACCGGACGCGAAGAACCCGGTCCAAGAAAACAGAGCCGCCAAGGACGGTGAACAAGACAAATGGAGGCATCTGGTCATGTCGCTCGGCCTCGCCGCCGTGTCCACCGCGCCGCAACGGCCGTCGATGGCCGGAACGTACTCGTCGTCCATCGGGTTCCACTCCGACGGCGCCGTCTACCTCGACGGTAATTAGCAAAACACATAAAGCACGGTGCTTCCAATTAATGATTCTTGAGTGCATGCAAGACATATCTGAAAGAGTTTCTTTTCGATGGATGATTTCAGGGATGAAGCTGGTGTACGAATCGGACAAGTCGTCGTGGGCGGGCGTGGACAAGGTGGTGGGGTGCGGCTTCGAGCCGGCGAAGCGGAAGGTGTTCTTCACGGTGGACGGGCAGCTGGTCCACGCCGTGAGCTGCAACGCGGAGGCGTTCTCGAGCCCGCTGTATCCGGTGCTGGCCTCCAGCTTCGACGTGATGGCGCTGGTCAACCTCGGGCAGGGCAAGTTCCGGTACGCGCCGGCCAACGCGCGGCGCACGGCCAACCCGTGCTTCGTGCGCGCCGCGTCCGCGGTGGACGACGCCCGCGGCGGCAGCGGCTCGATGGGCCTCGACTTCGACGACAGCGGCGAGCTCTTCTCCATGGGGCGGGTGGACTCCGGGTGGCTGGAGACGGCGAAGGTGAGCAGGAGCAGGAAGGAGAGCATCGGCGGCTCCGGCGCGGCGTCCGTCGTCGGCGACCCGGAGGCCGAGTCCGACCTGTTCGAGATCCCGCTGCGAGACTGATGATGAACGCGACGGCCGGAGACCAACTGGTGGCCCATTTGTCAAACAGGAATTAGTTGTAGTAATGGCGAATGGTCACGGCGATACTGACACATGCTTAGGAGTTAGGACACGCAGGTTGATTTGGCCGTTGCTGTTGATGTATCATCGTCTAGCTGTTGTTATCTAGATGTGAAAAAGTATTAAGTAGGTTAAAAGGATGAAAAGCTTGTCTTATGCAATGAGCTTTTGATTCGTTGCGTTCTTCTTTTTTCCCTGGTGTGTGTCTTTTTATCTTTATTTATGCTTTCATTATCAAGATGTACAGATGGTGGAGATAGATTCTGGAACTAGAATTTCGAATAAAGAGGAGAAAAAGAAGTGCCTAGAAAACACCACAATTTGAAAAGATGAATCTTCCTGTGGTTCACATTTGCATAGCTAATAATGGTATATCTTTTTACTTTGATTTGCAAAGTCCATGCACTTTATTATACTTTTGTTGGTGGTGACTACTTCCATCACCTCACCTATTTTTATATTTTGAGATTTATTTTTGTTATAACAGAAAATTTTGCATGTAAAGTCAGGTTTGCTTTATAGCACCAGTTGATTCCCAAACTCCCAATGGGCGCACGCTTTGACAATAAATAAAACCATGTTAATGGAGCCATGGAGGCACGGAGCAAGTATCCAACCCCAGCGTGATTGTGATTTTGTTGCTGGTGTTTGCAGCAACAAATGACATACAAAAGGTGACAATGCTTAGTTTTGTATGTTTAATAAGTTATAAACAAATCTTATATTTATTTTATTGAAGCTGTATAGCATGCCTTCTCTTTTACTTGTCAACTAGCCCGTGCAGTTGCATGGCTAAAGAATCCATGTGTGCATGTACCGCTATATCGTGACTTTACCACAAATTTGTAGTTTACCTTACTTTCAATGGCGGATCTAGGATGAAAATCTAGGAGGCCTTAAGTTCACATGGGGACAAAGGCATCAAGCTCAGCTCAGCGCTCCAGCATCGTCTTCAACCTCAGCTCAACGCTCAAACTCCTCATTTCCATCCTCCAATGGCAGAAAAATTTAGAGAGGGGGGGGGGGGGGGGGGGGGGGGGGGGGGAGGGGGGGCTCCACAAGCTCAGCCACGGTGGGGGGCTCGAGCCCCCCTGGCAGATCCACCGCTGCTTACTTTCGCTCTTCTTTATTGCCAATATTATACTTGATAATAGATATGATTTAAATATTGATCCATCATAATCATGTCGTCACTTTGCTCTAATTTTTATATGGATACTCTGTGCGCACTTATTCTCATTTTATTTAAAATTTCAATTGCAAAAACTTTTGTTTATAGGTTGAGAGCTCAGGTCCATTAATAGCAGGTTGCGCCTTTCATTGATATTTATATAGAGTGAGAGAGATCGAGTGATGCAAATAAGTCCCTATGTAATTCATTGAACATTGTTGTACAAATATATACAAGTCTCTAGCTAGACATTTACTTGTGTGAAAGAGAGCAAAAGGACACCCTTATACTGTCTCTACAGGAACATTGTTGTTCCAAATTGTATAATATTTGTGGCTTCTTTTTTTTTTACATGACTTTGTTACGTATCTAGAAAAGCTAGAACATATTATAATTTGGAACGGGGGAGTACATAGATATGTATATTGATGCAGCCTCCAATATAAATATAATGGCTGTGTTTTTCAAGTATGTGTTTATTTTTTTTAAAAAAAATATGAAAGTGCAAGTAATACGGTTTCTATATGAAAATTTAAATTGTTTATATGATCACTACTCATTATCTGATACTTTATTTTGCACAAGTGGAGGTAGGATAGATGGACTTTATTTTGCGGCTGATGCCATGTTCACTTGTCTGGCTTATCAACCATGAAACGGTGTTTTTCTCTCAACAAATCAGCTTCAGTCGGCTTATCAGCCGCAGAAACCATCAGCAGAACAACTCTAGATTTTAGTTTAGAGCAAAGCAATCCCTCTCCTTCAAATGAGTTTTCAGTGACTGCACTAAGGATGAGCATGCGGTGAAAAGAATCTGGAATTTGGATCAATGGCATCTCAAGCAACAGGTAGCTTGAATAATGGCATCCAGACATCTGTACCCCGGGAACCTTGTGGGCTGTGGCGATATGAACCATACGGGAGTTCCCATCAAACCGCGCGGCAGACGCAACGGCAAGGAATCCGCACCATTCCACAACTTGCCATTTGGCCACCCCGTTCCACAAGAACTCTACGAGAAAAAAGCCTACAAGATAACAATAAGATGAGCCCATGACTTGCTGCGCTTCCGAATAACGCTATCCAGGCATCCAGCAACGCAGAGCAGAGAACAGAGAACTGACAAGCAATTGCCGGCTGCCGCTAGTCAATTAAAAAGGGGTGGAAAACAACAAGCTCGTGCCGTCCGTAACGTCACTGCAGCTCGAATGATGATCTATCTAACAATTGGATCAGAACTAATCCAGGTGTCTCTTTGGCCTCAAGGGATCAATGGCGTCGCGGATTAGCAGCTGCACGCGAAACCAGTGACGTTTCTGTCCGAGTCCTGCCGCGGCACCCGCGGACTTTTTCGTGTTTCTTCATGCGAGTTGTCAGCATCTGAAACCCCTTGTGCGTTCAAGGTGTTGCCGGGCTCTCCTGTCCATTTCAGCTGCCCTGTAGAATACGGCCGTCCTTGTGTGAGCCGGTTTCGGACGGCGCTGCAGCTTCATCTAGAAGCTGAGGTTTGGTCCAGCAATGAGCCATTCACTTTTTCTTATCCCATTCTGCACACGGTTAGGCTACTGCTATATTCCTTTTCCATTTGTTTATCAAAGTAATTAAGTCAGAACATCACATTCCCGTTGAGAAGCCTTCTTGGGATGAGCACTTTTGCCATGACATTAAACAATCCTGCAGCGCTGATGCATTCAGATCTCTACAGTGACCATCCAACCAAATTCAAAAGGCAAATTGGAGCTCTCAAGCTTGCTCACATGCAAGTTTCGTGTGCCGATGTGTCCACAAGTATTAGGAGCAACGGAATACCGATTAGCTGTAACATACTATAATAAGGACCAACGGAGTACAGATAAGCGGTAATATATTATCAGGAGCAACACTCCCGCTATGCTGTAGAGAATAATTATCGAACAAATTCATTCTTTACCCTCTGGGTGCCTACTTAACTATGCGTGTCTGCTGACCCTATGTGTGCCTATTTGCCCCCACCTTCTGTTACGAGATACTGAGATAGCTAGGATAGCAGGAAGAGGAAGCATGAAATGGAGATAGAATCAGAAGAACACGGCAGGAGCCCGTGGGAATGCCAGGATTTCTTCAGAGTTGAATCGGTAATCCTACAAACAGGACGTCCGACGCTAGCGACTCTCTCTGGACGGCCGCATGGCATGACGTGCCCCACAACTTTGCCCTTTTTTTTTATTCCCTGATCATTTCCATGTCTCTTATTCGCATCTGGACGCCTTGCCTCACGCCGCTCACTGCTGCGGCGTTCTCCTACCACGCCCTAACCCTATGCCACTTGCTCGCTCGTTCCTCGCTCTCGTGCCGTTGCGCTCCCCACTTGCACCGCTCGCTTCTCGCTCCTCTCCCCCACCTGTCGCGCGCCCCACCCACACCTCGCTCTTTGCTTTGGCCATGCACTGCGCCGCCCGCTTCCTCTCGTAGCACACGCTGCCCACCAGGCTGAGCCAAGGCCGGTGCTAGATGGTGGTGGTGCTCGCGCGCTACCACTTGCCGCCAGATCCCACCCCGATGACCAGAATCGACCGGCCCCAGCATTTTTCTTCCATATGTTGCAAATATATGTTTCAAGTTGTTAGAGATATGGGCCAGGGGTACCTGCACCGCCCATATATATGACTACCACCAAGTTATCGGCCCAGCAGCCGTCAAAGGGGAGGCCCGCAAAGGTTGATGCGATCAACCAACATGGAGATGAAAACAAACCAAGGCGAGCATATCTGGACAATAGCAAGGATCAATCTGTTGTAACAAACTAGAAAACAATCTGTTAGCCCGATCGTCCTCTCTGTAACCTTACCTCTCCTGCCTATATAAATGAGGGTAGGGACCTCGGGCTCGAGATCCAATCTTCCACCAATTACATCTACCTCGTAGCTAGGAGCAACAACCCCTGTACTTGAGCATACGAATACAAGAGTCGTCGCACCACTAGAGTAGGGTTAGCGTGTACCACGCCCCGAACCAGTATAAATCTCTATGTCTCGTGTGCTACCATCCGATTCTGTCTACATGATCATGTTGTTTGATATCGCTGGAGGAAAACAATCCGACAGTTGGCGCGCCAGGTAGGGGTCTTTCGCGTTCAGATTTGTTTTTGTGTTTCGGATGGCTTTTATCTACAGGTTGAGTAAGGGTGTGATCAAGAGGCGGTCGAAGAAGGACGGCCACGGTGCCGCCACCTCCGCGCGATCGAAGGTTCCACGGCGGGGCAACCTCGAGACTCGCACGCCGGCCTCGATGTCATCATTGCCCAATCAGCTCTACCTCGCCAGGCTCAGGGACGCGATCGACGCAGGACCGCTCCAGCTAGCACGTCATGTAAGTCGCTACGCCAAGTCTACTTTTTCACAATTCTGTCTGGAGTACCTCCTCGACACCGCACGTATGATCTGGTGGGAATCACACCATCCAGATGATACACAACCATCGCCATCACTGGACATTGTTCTGCCTAGATTCTTTGACAGGCTCAAGAGCGCCGCGATGGCACGCGCCTGGGAACTCTTACCGACGCCCATGATCAACCCTAACAGGGCCGGGTCACCCCGGATAACGAAGAGAAATCACGGAACCAACTGGCTGAGCGTTAAGCGAAGTCAAAAGCCAAGTTATCGGGTAAATCTTGGCTATGCCATGAACCTTCCATGCCAGAACCATAGATACCTAGTGGCTCATCTCGCCAAAGATTGTAAGATGTATTGTGCGACAGCAGCCACGGCGACTCTCTCATGGGGCACCCCTCAAGGGGACAATCGGCGGTGTAAGGGACACTCGAAACAAACCCTCAAACGTGTGATGACCATTTGTGCCCATACTAGGATCCGGTCAGATTCGGGACATACACCTGTTGTTCGGGAGGCTAACACCGCAGCACCCGCGTCGATGACTCGGTTACCTTGGTCAGAGCACCCGATCACTTTCGACGAAAGTGACCAACCCGTACACTCGATCAACGTCGGCAGGTTCCCCCTGGTTGTTAGTGCAGTTCTAGAGACCGGCCGTGCCACTAAGATCTTTATGGACAGAGGAAGTGATTCCAATATGATATATTGGGACCCACGAAAAAAATAGCGCGCTATTTCGACGCTATAGCGGCGCTATAGCGGCCCACAGGAACTGGCGCGACGCAATTGCTCATTTTTGCGCTATGCGCGCTATTGCCGCTATTGCGCGCTAAAGCGCCGCTAAGTGCGTTTAGCGCCATAGCGCCGCTAACCAGCCGCTATTGCTGGATGTCCCAAAATTGCCAAATTGAACAGCCCGGCCCGGTCATTACCAAAAAAAAGTGTGTACTTCATGAGTTTATGGCTTTATGCATTTAAACTTTAAAGTTTAATCCCTTTATGATTGTTTGGCTTTGCATGTATGAACCTCATGTGGTTATGTTGCGTGTTTGGCTATCTGCTACTTTGCTCTTATGATTATTATGGTGGATGTTATCAGTTATCACTTATGACTTATGAGTTATGAGTTATCAGATTGAGACATTGAGTGATTGAGGATTGAGTGATTGATAGATTTTTATGTTTTCTGGAATTGTAAACAAATAGCGCGCTATAGCGTGCAAATAGCGGCGCTATAGCGTGAGCAGTCAGTTGACGCTACTGCATTTAGCTGCCGCTATAGCGGAGCCATAGCGCCGCTATAGCGTTCGCTATAGCGCCAATAGCGCCTAGGACAGCCTCACGCTAAAATTGATAGCTCGCGATTTAAAACGTAGATTGGGACACTTTCGAAAGACTAAAGATTGGCACAGACAAATTGTGCCCACCAAGTGGCCCGATCACCAGAATAGTACCAGGGAGACAGGTGATGCCTCTCGGCACCATAGATCTACGGGTACGTTCGGTGAGGCGGTGAACTTTCGTCAGGAGATACTCTCCTTTGAGGTTGTGGATTTTCAGGACACCTATCATGCCGTCCTCGGCATACCGTGTTTCGTCAAATTCATGGCCGTCTCTCACTATGCGTACCTAAAGATGAAAATGTTAGGTCTCAAAGGTATCATCACGATCTCTAGGGATCTCCAAAATGCCTATCAATGCAATCTACTCGCGCTCGAGAACGTGGTTGTAGGGTCAAGATGGCGGACTAGAGGGGGATGAATAGACCTTTCTAAAACTAATCACACCGGCTCACTAAAACAAGTACGGAATTAAAACTAATGGTCTAGTCAAAACTACACCCCTCTATCTAAGTTCTCAAGCACCTTATAAAAGATCCTAGTCAAGCAAATAAGGTGTCGGGCTAGCTAGAGCTCACCTAACAATTCTAGCTTGCAAGGTCACACAAACCTATGCAACTAGTACATCAAGCAACCGGGGGAGCTCCTACACAACTAGTGCCACTCGATGCACTCTCACAATGCATCACCAAGCTATCTAGGAGGTGGCAACCTCCAAATGTAATAAGCACCACCAGCTTGCAACATGAACACCTAGTGCCACTCGATGCACTCTCACAATGCAATCGCACTAGAATCACACTCACACTCAATCGGATGATCACTATCAAGCGTATGTGAGTTAGAGGGCTCACAAGCACACCTACACAAGCCACCAAGGCTTAAGGGTGCTCAGCAACCAGCCTATGGCCGAGCTCAACCTCTATTTATAGCCCCCAAGCCAAATAGAGTCGTTGGAGCCTTGGATCACATTTCTGCGCGGTCACCGGACAGCAACGTGCGGGCACCGGACATAGTGTGGCAGTGCCCAATGGTCAAATTGCAAATGGCTATTTCAAACTAGCCATTGGGACCCTAGCATCAGACATAGGGGTGCGGTGCACCACCCTTGGGGTGGCGGTGCCCCTCGACGAAGTTCCCCCCTCTCTAGAAAAAAGTGGCGCTGCCACACCGCCATGGTCACCAGATAGTCTGGTGACCCTAACTTGCTCCAAATTGAAATCTATCACTTCAATCTTGTAGAGCTACTTGTTAGCTTTCCAAAAAGTCCTAGATCATCAAAATCGAAGTTTGGAGCTAGTAGTTATGCCCGAAAATACGAAAGGGTGTTGCTGCTGCCCCTCGCACCGCCCCTGGGTGGTGGACTGGCGGTGCACTGCCGGGGGTGGCGGTGCCCTGTCCGGTGCACACCGAAAAGGGCGGTGCCACCCTCTACAATGGCTGCAAGTTGGCTAGAAGTTAGGTTGCAACTTCTGACCCCCGGACAACCAAAACCTTGCCCTTTTCTTCTCCTTTTCAACTCCGAAGTCATCCAAAACAACTCCAACACCTTCTCCTTTGTAAATGTGCCAACACCACCACGTGTCCACCATCTTGTGCACGTGTGTTAGTTTTTTACAAATATTTTACCAAAGGATTAGTCACTCAATTCACCACGCCACTCGATCCTAGCAACAATGCAAAGTTAGATCACTCGAGTGGCACTAGATGACCTATATGCAAACAAGTTTGCCCCTCTTGATAGTACGGCCATCTATCCTAAACCTGGTCATAAACTTCTCTACACACCTATGACCGGTGAAATGAAATGCCCTATAGGTTATACCTTTGCCTTGCGCATTTTATTTCATCTCCTCTAGTGTTGATGCAACACATGCACCAACCAATCACAAATGATATGATCCACTTCATATCATCACGTGACCTTATTGGTTCATCGATCTTGACCTCACTTGCTTTTCACTGTTGCCTTCGTCCATCAGCGCCAAGTCTTGCTCAAGCTTCACCGCCACGTGGTCCATCGCTCCAAAGCCTCTAACTTGCCCTTCACGCTTACAACCGGTCCATCAAGCCAAGTCTTGTCTTGATCTTCTCCACCTTAGTCACATGACTCCATGTCATGTCTCATATGCAATAATGAGTTTCTTCATCACATGTGTGAGCCTTGCAACAAATCCAAGCCATTTCACCTCCATGGCATAGGTTGCTCACACATGATGTACTTGTGGACTAATCACCTATGTATCTCACTCAAACACATACTAGTCCACCTAAGGTTGTCACTCAATTACCAAAATCAAACAAGAACCTTTCAACGGTCCGAAACTTGGATCTGGCGTAGTGCGAGCTCGACTATGTCCTCATGCAAGGGCAGGGCTCGGGGGCTCCGACGTCAGCTCCGACTCATCTCGATTTCTAGTCTGAACCTCCTGAAGAAAGGAGGCTGCCACCAGCCCAGTTCACATCCTCAGAGCCAACCGTGGCCCATCATTCACGCCCGGGGAAGATTCGAGGAAGGTCCGCTTGGAGAGATCCAACACAAGTAAGACCACAAACATCGGGAGGAGCCTAAACGAGGCAAAAATAGGATGAACTCATCAAATTCTTGATTGACAATCGAGACATATTCGCCTCGAAACCCTCAGACATGCCAGAAATCCCAAGGGAAATCACTGAGCATTCTGTGAGAATCTAGGCCAATGCCAAGCCAGTCAAGCAACACTTGAGACAGTTTAATGACGAAAGGCGTAGGGCTATAGAAGAAGAAAAAGCCAAGCTCCTCGACACATGCTTCATCAGAGATGTCTTGCATCCCGACTAGCTTGCAAACCCCATCCTGGTGCCCAAAAAGAACAAGTGGAGAATGTGTGTCGATTATACGAGCCTTAACAAGATGTGCCCGAAGGATCCTTACCCCTTACCCTGTATAGATCAAATCATAGACTCCACTGTAGGATCAGAATTACTTTGTTTCCTTGATGCTTACTCCGGTTATCATCATATCCGAATGAAAGAGTCTGACCAACTAGCTACTTCATTTATCACCTCGATCGGAGCATAATACTACATCACCATGTCTTTTGGGCTGAAGAACGCAGGGGGTACCTACCAGCACTGCATGAAGCGCTACCTCCATGAGCAGATCGATAGAAATGTTGAGGCTTACATCGATGATATCATCGTAAAATCATCTAAAGCTAGGAACCTTATTCAAGATCTCTCGGAGACCTTCAATAACCTCCAAAAGTTCAAGATCAAGCTCAACCCAAAAAAGTGTACCTTTGGGGTACCATCTGACAAAATGCTTGGCTACATCATATCGGCTCATGGGATTGAGACCAATCCAATGAAGGTTAAAGCCATCCTTGATATCGGACCTCCTCGAGTGTTAAGAGACTCCTAGAAGCTCATGGGGTGTCTGGCTTCCCTAAGCTAGTTTATCTCTAGACTGGGAGAGAGGGGACTTCCCCTCTATATGCTCTTACACAAAATGCTAGACTGGCGATGGACCCTGAAGGCTTAGAAAGCTTTCGATGATATCAAGGACTTCCTCACCAAACCCCCATTCTAGTGGCTCCTCACGAAGAAGAGCCTCTACTCTTGTACGTCGCAGCTACCACCTAGGTGGTTAGCATGGCTATAGTTGTAGAGAGAAAGGAAGAAGGCCATATTTAGACCATTCAATGACCAATATACTTTCTCAGTTAAATACTGGCTGAGAGCAAAACTCACTACCCGCACATCCAAAAGATACTCTATGGGGTGTACTTGGCAAAGAAGAAGCTGGTTCACTACTTCGATGCATACCCGATTACCATGGTCACCTCCTTCCCTCTAGGAGAGAACATCAACAATCGGGACGCGATCAGATGGATAGCTAAATGGGCCCTAGAACTTATGGCGTATGGCATCACTTATATGCCACGCACGTCCATAAAATCCCAGGCTCTGGCGGACTTTGTTGCCGAATGGATAGAAGCACACGTTGAACTGGCTGTAGCCGACCTGGAGTACTAGAGCATGTACTTCGACGGCTCTTTGATGCTATAAGGAGCCAGAGCAGGAGTTGTCTTGGTCTCCCCCAACAAGAACCGAATGAGGTACGTACTCCGTTTAAATTTTGAGGGTGCTACCAATAACATAGCAGAGTATGAGGCCCTGCTCCATGGGTTGCGAACCACAGTCACCCTTGGAGTCAAGAGACTCTAAGCTTGTTATCAGGCAAATAATGAAAGCCTCAGCGTGCGGCGACCACAAGATGGAAGCCTATTGTGCTGAGGTTAGAAAACTTGAGGCAAAGTTCAACGGACTCGAGCTACACCACATCCCTCAAAGGGACAACGAGGAGGCTGACAACCTCGCTAGAGTCAGCTCGACCTGAGACATGCCCCCAGGTGGCGTGTTCCTTAATGAGCTTACAAGACTATCGACATGATGGGAAGTTGAAACTTAGCCTCCCCCGAGCTGAGAGTGCTTGCCACCACCAAGGCTGCAAGTTCTAACCCAAACTGGGCATAGGAACTCATCGACTATCTGTGATATGACCCTCCCTATTAACATGGACGAAGCTGATTGAGTACGTCAGAGAGCCAAATCCTACGTTATGAGGGATGATAAAATCCATCATAAATGCACGAGTGGAATCTTGCAACGGTGCATACCCATGGAAGATGGGATAAAGCTCTTGCAAGATATACACTCAGGGGCTTATGGCCACCATGCAACACCAAACACTTTGGTGGGTAAAGCCTTTCGATAAGGGTTTTACTGGCCCATCGTGGTTAAAGACGCACAACACATTGTGAGGACTTGCGAAGGATGTCAATACTTTGCTAAGCAAAAAACGTGTACCTTCTCAAGAACTCCAAATGATCCCGATCACATGGCCCTTCGCCATCTAGGGACTCAACCTTGTCGAGAAACTACCACCTGCCCTCAGGGGCTTCGACCACTTGTTTGTCTTGATTGACAAGTTCAACAAGTGGGCTAAGGCCAAACCTGTAGCTACAACAAGCTCGGAGGCGGCGGTCGAGTTCATCAAGGAGGTTATAAATTGGTATGGGGTCATGAACATGATCATCATCGACAACGACACCTAGTTCACGAGGAGTGCCTTTTGTTAACTTCTATGGCGAATAATAGATCAACATAAGAAGGGTTGCAGTGGCCCACCCAAAGGCCAACAGTCAGGTAGAAAGGGCGAATGGATGCATCCTTTAGGGCCTCAAACACTGAATTTTTAGGAAACTAAAAAAGTTCGAGGGTAGATGGGTCCAGGAGCTCTAGCCAGTCATGTGGGGCCCATGGACCACTCCTACTAGGCCGATGGGTGAAAGCTCTAGTTTGGTTTTGGTTAATTGATGAAACCCTAAGTGCTAACCTAGTTTATTAAGATGATTATGAGATAGGTAGCACTACTCCAAGTGATGAAGCAATGGCAAAGATCATGACATGGTGATGGCATGGTGATGGTCAAATGCTTAAACTTGGAAAAGAAGAAAGAGAAAAACAAAAGGCTCAAGGCAAAGGTATAAAATGTAGGAGCCATCTTGTTTTAGTGATCAAGACACTTAGTGAGTGTGATCACATTTAAGATAGATAGCCGTACTATTAAGAGGAGTGAAACTCGTATCGAAATGCGGTTATCAAAGTGCCACTAGATGCTCTAATTCATTGCATATGCATTTAGGATCTAGTTGAGTGCTAACACCCTTGAAAACATTTGTGAAAATATGCTAACACATGTGCACAAGGTGATACACTTGGTGGTTAGCACATTTGAGCAAGGGAGAAGAAGACAGAGGAGATGCCAGCGTCGATCAAGTGATCGGACGCTGGATCTGAATGCACCGGACGCTAACTGACTGCGTCCGATCATGCTGACTTGGCAGTACAGTAGCTAGGGTGTACCACCGGACGCTGGGCTGTGTCCGGTCGAGGTGGACCGAACACGTTCGGTCGAGGAAAAACGGATTTGGACCCTTACTGTACTCGACCGGACGCTGAGGCTCCAGCGTCTGGTCAGTTTAGCCAGAGCGTCCGATCAGCACTTAGCCGTTGTGATCTGACGGTTCAGTTTTAACTCAGAATGACACATGGCATAAATCAGTGGACCGAACGCTGAGTCCAGGGTCCGGTCAGTATGATCGGAGCGTCCGGTCAGAGCGCGTTTGCCCAGTGAAGGGGTATAACGGCTCTTTTCCATAGGGGCTTCTATTTAAGCCCCATGGCCTGCTAAAGCTCAAACTCTTGCACATTTTCATTGACATAGCAACCTTGTGAGCTTAGCCAAAGCCCTCCCACTCATCTCCATCATTGATCCATCATCATTGTGAGATTGGGAGAGAATCCAAGTGCATTGCTTGAGTGATTGCATCTAGAGGCACTTGGTATTCGTGTTGCGCTATGGATTTTGCTTGTTACTCTTGGTGGTTGCCACCACCTAGACGGCTCGGTGCAGCGGTGGAGGATCGGCATGAGTTGGTGATTGTTCATGGCCGCCTTCGGTGATTGTGAGGGGAGTTGTACCTTCCCCGGTGGAGTGCCAAAAGGTAACTCTAGTAAATTGCTCATGTCATTGAGTTACCTCACTTGTGGGTTGGTTCTTGCGGTGTCCAATCGTGTGGACGAGGTTTGTGAAACACCTCTTAGCCGCCGAACCACCAAGTGTTGGTCGACACAACGGGGACGTAGCATGTTGGCAAGCACGTGAACCTCAGGAGAAAATCGATTGTCTCTTGTCTTTGGCATTCTACCGGTGATTGGCTATATATTCATCTTGTGATTGGTTCATCCCCTACACATCGGTATAATCACCCTACTCACTTATTTACATTCTTGCAAACTAGTTGATACAAGCTCTTTAGTGTAATTAGAATTGAGAGCTTGCTTTATTATTTACATTCATCTAGTTGAGCTCTTTAGAGTAGCAAGATTGAGACCACTTAGTGAGTAATTATATAGCAAGTTTGTGTGCCTAAGTAATCATTGCAACTAGAATTGTTGGATAGGTGGCTTGCAACCCTTGTAGAGCTAGAGCAAGTTTGCATTACGCTATTTGTCATACTAATCAAATTGCTCTAGTTGATTTGTAGAATTTTAAATAGGCTATTCACCCCCCCCCCTCTAGCCATATTAGGACCTTTCAAGTGGTATCGGAGCCGTGGTCACCGTTTGATTGAAGGCTTAACAACCTCGGTGTCAAATTATGGCTCAAGTTGTGTTCAACCATATGGGGGGCAAACCACCATTCTTTGATGGCACATGCTATGATTATTGGAAAAGAAAGATGAGGATGTATCTTGGTTCAATCAATGATCAAGTATGGGAAGTGACCGAGAATGACTATGCTATCATTGATCCCGATGATCCAACCAACCAAGATAAGATCAACAAGCAATGCAACACAATGGCTCTCAACACCATATACAATGCCATTGATTCCAAGGTGTTTGAGCAAATCAAGGATTGTGAAAGAGCAAATGAGGTGTGGAAGAGATTGGAGGAAATATATGAGGGCACACCGGCAGTGAAGAGTGCCAAGTTGTACATCCTCAAGGACAAGTTGACAAGTTTCAAGATGAAGGATGATGAGAGCATTCCGGAGATGTTCCATTGGCTACAAGTAATTGTCAATGACTTGAAGGCTTTGGGAGAGAAGATCAAGGATGATGATGTCTCCCATCGATTCTTGATATGCTTACCTCCAAGGTTTGAGATGTTGAGATTGCTCATCATAAGAGGAGGATTGAAGGATATTACCTCTAACCAAGTACTAGGTGATGTCATGACACAAGAGACATATCGTGTGGAAAGGGAGGGGGATGACAAGGATGACAAGAAGGAAGAAGAAGACAAGAAGAAGAAAAGCATAGCATTCAAGGCTAGCTCATCATCATCAAAGAATAAGGGCAAGTCCAAGAAAGAATCAAGTGATGATGATGATCTTAGTGATATTGATGATGAAGCTATGGCTCTCTTTATGCGCAAGATGGGAAAATTCATAAAGAAGAAGGGCTATGGTGCAAGAAAGAGAAGAGATCACACCAAGAAGAAAGAGTATGTGAGAAGATGCTACAATTGCAAAAGCCCCGATCATGTAGTAGCAAATTGTCCATACAATAGTGACAATGATGAGGATGAGAAGAAGAAGCACAAGGAGGATAAGAAAGAAAAGAAGGAGAAGAAGGAGAAGAGAATGACCTTCCAAAAGAAGAATAAGGGTGGAGGCTATGTGTTGACACCGTTTTTTGCACGTGTCAAAATGATCGGAGTGGACTAATCGGCAAGGGGAAAGTTACTGTATACTTGATAGCCGATGAAAGCCAACTTGTAAAGATGGTTGCCAATAGCTGGTGATGGTCGATGGAGAGGTTGATTTAGACTCGGGCGTTGCCGATGAGGTTGAAGGTGTCATTGTCGATGCCGATGAAGGGAGGCTTGAAGACTACTGCCGATGAAACAGGGAGTATGCCGATGAAGGAAGACTTGAGGACTACTACCGATGAAACAAGGAGTATGCTGATGAAGGAAGACTTGAGGACTACTGCCGATGAAACAGGGGGTATGCCAATGGGAAGGAGGACGGTGAGATTTCCATCGTAATTGAGGCGGACAGGGAAATAGATAGGAGTTGATTTCCTTTTCTATATTTGTTAGAGTATGATTCATGTAAGAGTCACGTGTTTCCTTAGATATGGGCTTGGTGTCCTAGTTGTGTTTGGTTGTGTCTCTTTAGATCAGGGTATAAATATGGAGTGAGAGGCAATGTAATTAGATATATCAATCAATATCAAAACCAATTTTTACTACCATTTGCATCTACTTACTTTTCAGCGACTTCGTCAATTTGCATTATTTTCTCTTTACGAGTTCTCATTGATTCGGCGAGCTGCATCGCTTCAGTGCAACCTTCGGCGATCCTCAAGTTCCACGTGAGTACCTCTTGGCTGTGACTTCCGGGCGTATCGCTGTTGTTAGGACCAAAGTGCTCGTATCTTCATCCTTGTCGATTAACAGGTCAAATCGACTGGCACGCCTTGGATATCGATTCGGGTATTAGCCCTTTGTGTTTGCAGATCCACTTTTGCATCAACACATCTTTTGGCATGCTCGGTGGGACAAACCAATCTGATCAATATGTTCAATTCTGAGATCGATGCGGGGAACATTATCGCGGTATCAGAAGAAGATCTTAAGGAAGAGTAGAGGCAGGCTATGGAAAAGGCCGTAGAAGAATACAGGCAGCTTTGTCTGAAATCATTTAGCCTAAACAAGAGTGGACAAGTCATCCAGAAGCAAGATTTGCCGTTGCCTCGGCAGGTTACCTTTGACTCCAATCCTGGTAAACTTCAAGAGATGGTTAATTCTGTAGTAAATCATGCTTTGATTAATCATTCCAATGTGTTGTCCAATACTGTTCATAATGCTATGGTTCGAACTCTCAAAGAAGGACAAGCGTCACCGCATTATGTTGGGCCTGCCTATCACCAACCAGAGCCGGCATCTGTCAATACTCCATCGGCTCCCTCGGCCGTTGTGGGTACAGAAGTTACTTCTTCTCCAGTATCGGCAGGCTTACCTAATATTCAATCTACACCGATACGATCAGATCCGGTACTACCAGGAGGACGAATTCAGCTTAGTACAGATCTATCGGCATCAGCTATGTCAGGCCCTGTGTCTCAGAATAGCCAGATTCCTACTAATTGGTGGGGATATGGTATGCCTCCGGAGTCATCTGCTTTCAATCCTAGATTACCTCAAGTGTTTGACGCAGTAGGAAAAGCTCCTATACCATTGGCTGTTTCGCCGATGGCCCAAGTGCCTCAATATGCCACAGCAACTACTATGCAACCAACTCCAGGGGGTTTCCAGATGCCTTTGGTTCAAACGCCTAGTTCAAATCCATCGGCAAGCTTACTGCCGATGCAGCAGAAAGCACCTGTTATGAGTCAAACTGGGGTTCAGTTTATGCCTCAAGCTGGTTATAATTATCCAACAATGTCAGCAAATTACCAGCCATCGGTAAGTTTTGTACCGATGGGTTCTAATAATGGTTGGTCAGGACAGTTACCTGTTCAACATATAGTTCAGCAAAGTCAACAGATTGCAGGGATTCAACAGGGTTATATGCAAGCTGGTGTCTAGAATCAAGCATCGGTAGCACAGCCGATGAATCCTTTCCAACAGGTTAATGGACCACAAGTAACGGCGAATATGCCGATTGCTGGAGATCGTGGGCCACAAAGATATGTGGAGGGATATCAGCAGGCACTTCCTGTAGAAATTCAGCCAGTTCGTCATCAGGAGGCTGATGCTTTTTGGACCGATAGGATAGCAGAAATTATGAAGGATCAGTTTGGGATAAAGCCCAAGGTCAATACTTATTCTTATCGGACTCCATATCCTCCTACATATGATTTAATTCCTCTCCCAAGGTGCATTTGGTGTATCGGCAGGTCAATTCTTGGGTTTTATGGTGCATCAGCGGGGCATCGAAATCAGTAGGAAGTCTATTGATGCAATTAACAAGGTGGTTGCTCCTGCCAATAAGATTGAATTGCAATCTTTGATCGGTAAGATTAATTTCATTAGAAGATTCATATCTAATCTGTCGGGTAAGATCAAGGCTTTCAGTCCATTACTTAAATTGAAGGCCGATCAGGAATTTGTATGGGGAGCTGAGCAGCAGTTAGCCCTCGATGAAATTAAGAAATATTTAACAAATCCTCCAGTGCTAGTTCCACCTCAACACGGGAAGCCTTTCAGGTTGTATTTGTCAGCTGATGATACTGTTATTGGTTCAGCTCTTATTCAAGAATTTGAAGGGAAAGAACGTGTTATTTATTATCTGAGCAGAAGATTAGTGGATGCTGAGACAAGGTATTCGGCCGTCGAAAAATTATGTCTATGTTTATACTTTTCTTGTGTCAAATTGAGACATTATTTGTTATCTGCCGAATGTACGGTCATATGCAAAGACGACGTAGTCAAGTACATGCTGTCAATGCCGATATTAAGTAGTAGAATCGGCAAGTGGATTTTAGCATTATCAGAATTTGAACTACGTTACGAATCGACCAAGGCAGTTAAGGGGCAAGTTATGGCTGATTTCGTTACTCAGCATTGTAATACAGTGGACTCTCTGGAGATTGCCCCTTGGACACTTTTCTTCGATGGTTCCACATGCGGTGAAGGAGCAGGTATCGGCATTGTGTTGATTTCACCTCAAGGAAGGAAGTATGAGTTTTCATTGCCGATTGTTGCTACATCGACAAACAATCAGGCTGAATACCAAGCCTTGATAAAAGGGTTAGAATTACTGAAGGAGATATGTGCCGATGCTGTTGAAATCTTTGGTGATTCTATGCTAGTTACAAATCAATTGACTGGAATTTATGAATGCCGAAGTGAAGCTTTGATTTCATATTATGAAAGATGTTTGCAATTGTTGAAAGGATTTAGAGATTTTCATCTTGAACATATCTCTCGGTTGCATAATGAGGAAGCTAATCGACTAGCTCAGCATGCTTCAGGGTATCAGCCTATTCAGGAAGTGCTAACATCGGCAGTTGATACCGATGACTGGAGGAAGGAGGTTGTCGATTATTTAAAGGATCCATATAGAAAGGTTGAGAGACGTATAAGGTTCCAAGCTACTAAGTATGTGCTCCTCGATGATGAATTATATTATCGAACTATAGATGGAGTTTTACTTAGATGTGTTAGCAGTGATGAATCGAAAAGCTTGATGAGTGAAATTCATGAAGGAGTGTGTGGGGCGCATCAATCGGCTTTCAAGATGAAGTGGATGATTAGAAGGAATGGGTACTATTGGCCGACTATTCTTGAATATTGTTTTAAATATTTTAAAGGATGTCAGGGGTGTCAAAAGTTTGGTAATATTCAAAGAGCGCCTGCATCGGCTATGAACCCTATAATCAAACCGTGGCCGTTCCGGGGATGGGCTATTGATGTCATTGGTCAGATTTATCCGCCATCGAGTAAAGGACATAAATTTATTCTGGTTGCTACCAATTATTTCACAAAATGGGTTGAGGCAAATCCTTTTAAAAAGGTGACATCGGTTAATATGATTGATTTTGTGAAAGAGCATATTGTCTACTGATTTGGTATTCCTCAGACTATCACTACCGATCAGGGCACTATGTTTATATCAGGAGAATTTGATGAGTTTGCTGTAGGTATGGGAATTAAAGTTTTAAATTCTTCTCCATATTATGCTCAAGCTAATGGTCAAGCTGAGGCTTCTAACAAAGGGATCATCAAACTCATTAAGCGCAAAATTGAAGAAAATCCTAGGAGGTGGCATACAGTATTAAATGAAGTCTTGTGGTCATATCGGATGTCATGTCATGGTTCAACCAAAGTAACGCCTTATCAGTTAGTATATGGACACGATGCAGTATTGCCTTGGGAAATTAAAATTGGCTCTAGGTGAATACGTTCTCAAAATCAGCTGACAGCCGATGATTATAATACCCTTATGAAGGATGAGTTGGAAGATGTGGCGGGTCATCGGTTAAGGGCTTTAATTAGCATCGAAGAAAATAAGAAAAGAGTAGCCAGATGGTATGACAAGAAGGTGAAGATAAAGGAGTTTGCCGATGGAGATCTGGTCTAGAAATTGGTTTTACCGATTGGGACTAAAAGTTCAAAGTTTGGAAAGTGGTCTCCTAATTGGGAAGGTCCATATCGGATAAATCAGTCTGTTCCTGGTAACGCATATATTCTAGAAACCCTCGAAGGGGTTGTGTTTCCTAGAGCATTAAATGGAAAATATTTAAAGAAATATTACCCTAGTATCTGGATGGATGCATAAAAGTATAAGTGCCGATAACAGTCCTATCGGCTAGAATTATGCAAGGATGTCAATGTCTCATAAAGTGACGATACAATAAACAAGATTACAAGTTCAACAAGGATTGGATAGCTAATATCGCACGCAGGCGAATCTGCTCGGCTTCCTCCATTTCTTTGATATCGTCATCGGCAGTACCCTCCACAGGCTTGAGTTTTTTCTTCATGGCCAAAGCTTTGCGAGCCTGGATATCTCTTTCTTGCTGAAGGGCTTTGATGGCATTGGGTAGCTGGCTTTCTTTTTGTTGAGCATGAGTTAAGGCTGCATCGACTTCCTTCAATTCAGCCAATAGAGCCATCTTTCTTGCTGATAAATCCAAGATTTTCTGCTTAAGTTCAGCACCCGAAGTCCGCAAGTTGCCGATGCCCTTGTGCTTCTCATCGGCAATTTGTTTTAGTTGTAGCATCTCTTCTTTGAGTTGAGCCTGAGCTGCTCTATCGGCAATACATTGAGCAGCCCGTTGATATTGTAGTTGGCGACTCTCTAAATGGGCTGCTGGGAAGAGTACTTCTTCAACATCGGCAGGGACCTGGCCACGGATTGTTTTGAAAATTACCTTTGCGGGGTCCGAGTCATCTACCAGTTGGGCGGTATCCTGCTGTAGCAAGTTCAGGAGAGCTTCCAACCTGGACTTAGTTTCTGCCGATATTGTTCCCAGTGCAAGAGAAGAACTTGTTTCCTCTCCATCATCGTCAGAGACGTCAATAACGAAGGAGAATAGGCTGTTTGGGGAGTCTTGTTCCTGAGGAAAAGGAAAGGAGGTCAGTTAAGGATAAGTATGAGTATTGTAAATCAGCTAGGTTAATCAGTTTACCTGTTTCAAGGCGATTTCCTGTGCTCGACTAGAGGAAGCAACCTGGAGTATGTCGTGTGGGGGATCGGTTGAGCTTGCCGATGGGATATACTCTGTGACTTCATCGGTGGTTGGCTCTTGAGGTATGATGACCGATGACATTGGGGCAGATGTAGGGATCGGCATGGACCTTTGTCATTTTGGCTATGCTTTAGCATCTGTTAAAGCTTTGCGCTTTGCTTGGGCATCGGCAATGATTGGCTGGAGGGCATCGGCACTTGTTGATTGTGAAGCTTGGACATCTGGTATGCTTGCTGATGTACCCAATTGTTGCTGCAAAACAAGTGTAAGGTATGATATTTAATAGATAAAATGTAAAGTTAAGAAGATACCTCTGAAGGTTCGTCAAAAGAAGTGGTGCTTGATATTGGAGGAATTGCCAATGACGATCCAGCAGTAGCTCTTACCCCCTGGTGATTAATGTTAATATAGTTTGTGATCGGCATGAGTAGAAATAAACAAGGTTGTTACCTTGAATGCCTTGACCAAGGTTGTAGCAGCAGCCGATGGAGTGGCCCTGGCTATAGCCAATTTGGACTTGGAGGTGATGGTCTTGGTACGGATCTTCTGGTGAGTCAAAGCGGCTAAGGTGGGAGCGTTGTAGCCGATCGGTGATATCGGGGAAACAGGCCGAAGATTGAAGGGTTTCCCACTTTTGCTCATAGTTGGTGCTGGGTTGTTAACCTGTCACGAGAGAGTTAGTTACCGATATATGAAAGGAAAAAGCGGAAGGGAGCTAAAAGGAACTTACTGCGTCATCGGGAATGGCGTATTCAGGGTCGATCATGTGCCGATATGTGTGAACAGATGTTGCAAACAGTTGTTCCTTCCACTCTCGCCACCATTGCTTATATGACTCGGTGATGAAAGATACTGGCGTCCAGGTGGATATATCAACATCTGTAGTATCGGCATCGGGGGAGAGTTGTACTACCTTGTTCCAATCTGTTCCGCAGGTAATTGTTTCCCTAGGTTTGATCACATCGGCAAAGCAAAGTTTGATTGGCAGTTGCCCAAAAGCCAATTGACGGGATACTGCCGATGGGTTGTAAAATTCATACGTAATGCTGGTGTTTTTCCCGCTACCAAATGTATTTACTGGGATTACCCTGGGAGCAATGATGGCCATCATGAGTTCCTTATCCTGATTCAGAGTGTCATCGGCAAAGTTGAAAAGAAGGGGGAATCTGTTTTCTTCGTCAATATAAGGTACCCAGGCCCTATGATCACGAGAAAGACCATTGTAGAGGCTCTAGAAGAATCTGCCGATCTGGTCTTCATTGGCCTCTGTTCCAGGAAGGACAATTATGGCTTCACCAAAATTGAGGGGTGAGCGTGTTGCTGATTCATCATCCCCAAGCACATGGTCTTCAGCAATTTCTCGTGGGAATTGTTGGGCAAAAAAGTCCCATTGCAGACGTTTGTGCATATGGGCATTCAGCCACATGTTGATAAACCACCACGGGCCTCCTAGGTTGCCGATGGGTTCGCCAAGCAAAAGTTTCTGAGACACTTGATGAAGAAGATGATAAGTGGAGCTCAGAAGGTATCGGCCAAGAGGAAACCTTACACCATTAGCCAAAAGTTCAGCTGCGGGGAGGAAGGCGTTGGTTGGTCCTACTGATCGACCATAGAAGATAAATTTTTCTAACCACATATTCAAGAATGTGGCATGTTCCCTCTGGTTAAGTGTCCCAGTCTTCTGGTATTCTTGAATGTATCCCGTCCAACCGCCGATGTTGTGGGTATTCACCCTATATTCAGATTTTCTACCATAAATGGAGCCTTCATCGGCAGTTGAAATATCCAAGCCAGTGAGCATGTGGACATCGGCAAGTGTAGGAGTAGCTGGGCCATGTCCAAACATAAAAGTGTTTGTTGTGTCTAACCAGAAGTAAGCAGCTGCAATCATCATCGATTCATTCTTCTGCATATCGGCAATAGATAACCTAATGCATTGGTCTAACTTCCGTTCTGCCCAGTATACTTGCATCGATCTATTAACCCTCAAGTACCAATCTTTCCACCCTTTGGTGGTTTTGGGCCAAGATCAAAATGTGTCTTTCCATAAATTCAGAGAGAAATTTTGGGCTCTAAAGGGGATTCTGTTAACCTCTGCATTAATCAGATCGGTTGGATCTGGGTTGCCCATTGATCCTAGGCATTGGACATGCGGCTGATCGGTTGGAATAACTAATTTGTTGCGCAGTTCCTAAGTTTGAAGGATCCGGAGAACAAAAGAAAGAAATCACCAATTGTATGGATTTGCAAAAACTAGGGGAATCAAAGTAAAGGTAATGGAAGTGGAGCGAACCGTGGGGACGTCGAAGTTGATTGCCATTATCTTGAGGAAGATGAGGGCACGAGCCGGAGACTTGAGGTAACGCTGGAGAAGGGTTCTTGTTGGTTGAGGTCGTGCAGTGGTTCGTCGGAGTCGCCGCCGGAAAGAGAAAATGTCAAAGATTGGAGTCTGAGGGTAGAAGACGAGTGTTCCGGAGGAATCTATTTATAAGCCGCTTGGAGTAGGGGTATTTTGGACTTATCTCTATACCGCACGCATGTAGGTCGAAGTGGTTCAGATGGATATGGTAACTGTTCGCACGATAATCAGGGGATTGTACAGATGGGTTGATGGCAAGTAATCATGACTTGGAAGAGATATCGATATAGGATATTTTAATTCTGAAAATGATAGCATTATCATGTTAAGATCATGCCGATGGGTTATTGTTTCGGTATCTTAACCATAATCAAGGCAAGAGTGGTTGGCGATTGTGCGATATTTACTGAAGTGCGTGAATCAGGATTAGATTTGATTGGATTTGATAACAGATCAGGTTTTGGCTTGGAGAATGAGTTACGGTAATCTGGAGTAAATTTCGGAGCATTAATGGTTTTATACTCCGAAATTGGGGGGCATGTGCTGACACCATTTTTTGCACGTGTCAAAATGATCGGAGTGGACTAATCGGCAAGGGGAAAGTTACTGTATACTTGATAGCCGATGAAAGCCAGCTTGTAAAGATGGTTGCCGATAGCTGGTGATGGTCGATGGAGAGGTTGATTTAGACTCGGGCGTTGCCGATGAGGTTGAATGTGTCATTGTCGATGCCGATGAAGGGAGGCTTGAAGACTACTGCCGATGAAACAGGGAGTATGCCGATGAAGGAAGACTTGAGGACTACTGCCGATGAAACAAGGAGTATGCTGATGAAGGAAGACTTGAGGACTACTGCCGATGAAACAGGGGGTATGCCGATGGGAAGGAGGATGGTGAGATTTCCATCGTAATTGAGGCGGACAGGGAAATAGATAGGAGTTGATTTCCTTTTCTATATTTGTTAGAGTATGATTCATGTAAGAGTCACGTGTTTCCTTAGATATGGGCTTGGTGTCCTAGTTGTGTTTGGTTGTGTCTCTTTAGATCAGGGTATAAATATGGAGTGAGAGGCAATGTAATTAGATATATCAATCAATATCAAAACCAATTTTTACTACCATTTGCATCTACTTACTTTTCGGCGACTTCGTCAATTTGCATTATTTTCTCTTTACGAGTTCTCATTGATTCGGCGAGCTGCATCGCTTCAGTGCGACCTTCGGCGATCCTCGAGTTCCGCGTGAGTACCTCTTGGCCGTGACTTCCGGGCGTATTGCTGTTGTTAGGACCAAAGTGCTCGTATCTTCATCCTTGTCGATTAACAGGTCAAATCGAATGGCACGCCTTGGATATCGATTCGGGTATTAGCCCTTTGTGTTTGCAGATCCACTTTTGCATCAACACTATGTGGTCACATGGGATAGTGATGGCTCTTCAGATAGTGATAGCTCTAGTGATGATGACAAGAAATCTATCAAGAGAGCACTAGCAAGCATCGCCATCAACAACAAGCCCTCCATCTTCGACACTCCATCGACGTGCCTAATGGCAAAACCTACCAAGGTAAAATATGATATGAGTGATGATGATGAATGCGAAAGTGATGCTTGTAGGAGTGATGATGATGAAGAGTACTCCAAGGAGGAGCTCATGGACATGTGTGAGCAAGTGCATACTTGCTTTGAGATGAAGAGAAAGGAGTGCAAGGAATTGAACAAGAAAGTCAAATTTCTTGAGCAATCCCTTGATGAGCTCAATGCAACTCATGAGAGGCTAATGGAAGCCCATGAGAAGCTTGGCAAAACTCACTCTAAGCTTGAAAAAGCTCACTCCTCTCTCATGGAGCAAGTCAAGAAGGAGGAGGCCAAGAAGGAGCAAGTAATAGTAACATATGATATGGGACTAACATGTGATATTATTGATGATTCTTTTATGCCCACCATAGTTGCTCCCACTAACACTTCTTGTAGCACTACTACTTCCACTTCATCCTTGAGTGATGGTCTCACTTGTGATGCCTCACTTATAGTGGAAAATGAAACCCTCAAGAAGGAGGTGAATGAGCTCACTCGTGCCTTAGGCAATGCCTATGGTGGAGAAGCCCACTTGCTAAAGTGCTTGGGTAGCCAAAGATTTTCTCTCAATAAAGAGGGATTAGGCTATACCTCCAAGAAGGGCAAGGCGGCCTTTGTCACTCCCAAAGCTAGCTTTATGAAGGGCAATGGTCGATTTTGTAATAGATGCAAGCAAGTTGGGCATATAGAGCAAAATTGCAAGACTAACAAGAATAAGCTACCTAATGTATCCTCAATCAAATTTGATTCTTGTTACATGCTTTATAAGGGTGCCAATGGTGTGAAGGCTAAGTTCATTGGTACACCAATTGTGGGCCCAAAGAAGAAGGCCATTTGGGTACCAAAGTCCTTGGTGACTAACCTACAAGCACCCAAGCAAGTTTGGGTACCTAAAAGAAATTGATCTTCTCTTGTAGGTCAATTATAAAGCCGGAGGAAGGCATTGGGTGCTTGATAGTGGGTGCACACAACACATGACCGGTGATTCAAGAATGTTCAATTCAATCAATGAAAGCAAGAGCAATGGGATTGATAGTATCACATTTGGTGACAATGGCAAAGGCAAGGTCAAAGGGCTTGGTAAGATTGCAATATCCAATGATTTGAGCATTTCAAATGTGCTACTAGTAGAGAGCTTGAACTTCAACCTTTTGTTGGTAGCTCAATTATGTGATCTTGGTTTCAAGTGCATATTTGGTGTGGATGATGTAGAGATCATAAGTGTAGATGGCTCTAACTTGATATTCAAAGGATTTAGATATGAGAATCTATACTTAGTTGATTTTAATGCTAGAGAAGCTCAATTGTCAACATGTTTGATCACTAAGTCTAGCATGTGTTGGTTATGGCATAGAAGGCTTGGTCATGTTGGAATGAAACAATTGAACAAGTTGACTAAGCATGACTTAGTTAGAGGCTTGAAAGATGTCACTTTTGAGAAAGATAAGCTATGTAGTGCATGTCAAGCCGGAAAGCAAGTTGGTAACACACATCCTAAGAAGAGTATGATGAGCACATCTAAGGCATTTGAGTTAATGCACATGAACTTGTTTGGACCAACCACATACACTAGCATTGGAGGAAACAAATATGGATTTGTGATTGTGGATGATTTCACTAGATACACATGGGTATTCTTTCTTGGTGACAAGAGTGATGTATTTGTAATATTCAAATCATTTATCAAGGGTATTCACAATGAGTTTGAAACAACCATCAAGAAAGTTAGAAGTGACAATGGTAGTGAATTCAAGAACACTAGAATTGATGAGTTGTGTGATGAATTTAGAATTAGACATCAATTCTCGGCCAAGTACACTTCTCAATCAAATGGCTTAGTTGAAAGGAAGAATAGAACTTTGATTGACATGGCAAGATCAATGTTGAGTGAGTACAATGTGAGTCATTCATTTTGGGCCAAAGCAATCAACATGGCTTGCTACTATAGCAACCGACTCTATTGTCACCCAATGATGGAAAGGACACCTTATGAGCTATTGAATGGAAGAAAGCCCAACATAGCATACTTTCGGGTTTTTGGTTGTAAATGCTATATATTGAAGAAAGGCACTAGATTGAGCAAGTTTGAAAAGAAATGTGATGAAGGTTTCTTGCTTGGTTACTCCACTACTAGCATGGCTTATAGAGTTTGGAATTTGTCTAGTGATACTCTTGAGGAGGTTCATGATGTGGAGTTTGATGAAACAAATGGTTCCTAAGAGGAAGATGAGAATCTAGATGATGTAAGAGGCACTCAATTGGTCAATGCAATGAAGAACATGGACATTGGTGATATAAGGCCTAGAGAGGTGATTGATATTGAAGATGACAAGAATCAAGTGCTCTCTAACTCAAATGTACAAGCTAGTGGTTCTCATGATCAAATCCAAGCAAGCACTAGTAATGGCAATGTGCAAAATCAACAAATGGCTAGTTCATCATCTCAACCAAGTGATCAATCAAATGCTAGCAATCAAGTGCAAGTGCTTCAACCAACCAATGTTGCAAGAGATCATCCATTGGATACTATCATTGGTGATATTTCAAGAGGTGTGCAAACAAGATCAAGATTGGCCTCATTTTGTGAGCATTTCTCATTTATGTCATCCATTGAACCTAAGAAGATAGATGAAGTTTTGAGGGATGTTGATTAGATAAATGCTATGCATGAAGAGCTAAACAACTTCACAAGAAACCAAGTATGAGATTTAGTTGAGAGGCCTAAGGATCATAATGTGATTGGAACTAAGTGGGTCTTTCGGAACAAGCAAGATCAAGATGGGATAGTAATAAGGAACAAAGCAAGATTAGTGGCTCAAGGTTACACTCAAGTTGAAGGTCTTGACTTTGGAGAAACATATGCCCCGGTTGCAAGATTGGAAGCAATTAGGATCTTGCTAGCTTATGCTTGTGCCCACAACATCAAGTTGTACCAAATGGATGTGAAAAGTGTATTTCTCAATGGGTACATCAATGAGCTTGTGTATGTTGATCAACCTCCCGGTTTTGAAGATGAGAAGAAACCCAACCATGTCTACAAGGTGAGAAAGGCCTTGTATGGATTGAAACAAGCACCTAGAGCATGGTATGAGAGATTGAGGGATTTCCTACTCTCTAAGAGATTCAAGATGGGAAAGGTTGACACCACTCTCTTCACCAAGAAGCTTGGGAATAACTTGTTTGTAATGCAAATCTATATTGATGATGTCATCTTTGGGTCAACAAATCAAGAATTTTGTGAGGAGTTTGGCAAGATGATGGCAAGTGAGTTTGAGATGTCTATGATTGGAGAGCTTAGTTACTTCCTTGGTCTTCAAATCAAGCAAATGAAGAATAGCACATTTGTGAGTCAAGGCAAGTATATCAAGGACATGCTCAAGAAGTTTGAAATGGATGAGAGTAAAGCTATTAGTACACCAATGAGGATAAGTGGAAGCTTAGATAGTGATGCTAGTGGCAACATGGTGGATCAAAAGATGTATCGGTCTATGATTGGAAGTCTACTCTATGTGACCGCATCAAGGCCGGATGTGATGTTTAGTGTATGCATGTGTACTAGATTTCAAGCCTCACCAAGAGAAAGTCATTTGAAGGCAACTAAGAGAATATTGAGGTACTTGAAGCATACACAACATGTTGGATTATGGTATCCCAAAGGAGCAAGCTTTGAGTTAATTGGATATTCTGACTCCAATTATGCGGGATGCAAAGTTGAGAGAAAGAGCACATCGGGCACATGTCAACTATTGGGAAGATCACTTGTATCTTGGTCATCAAAGAAGCAAAATAGTGTAGCACTTTCAACCGCCGAAGCGGAGTACATTTTGGCCGGTAGTTGTTGTGCTCAATTACTTTGGATGAAGGCTACCTTGAGTGACTTTGGAATCAAGTTCAAGCAAGTGCCATTGCTATGTGACAATGAAAGTGTCGTGAAGCTCACCAACAACCTGGTTCAACACTCAAGAACAAAGCATATAGATGTCCGTCATCATTTCATAAGAGATCACCAACAAAAAGGGGACATTTACATAGAGAGTGTGGGCACCGAAGATCAACTTGCCAATATATTCACCAAGCCACTTGATGAAAAGAGGTTTTGCAAGCTAAGGAATGAATTGAACATACTTGACTTCTCAAATATGTGTTGATGCACCCCCACTATATGACATGCCTCTCCTTCGAGCAAAGCAAGGTAAAGTTGATTGACATGTCATTCATCCATTACTAAGGACTTGGTTAGTGCATCTAGTCATTCCTATCATGTCCTAGGCTCATTCATGAAAATCAAATGAATTTGATGCTTATATGGTACCACTATTGCTTGAATATTTGAAATGATCTAGTGGTAGCATATGACATGTTTGTGGGCTTGTAAACCTAGTGTTTGATTTAGAAAATGAGCTATAAGTGTTTAACTCAACATGGTACAAGATAACCCTTATTTGGAGGTGTGAAGAAGCTTGTCCTTGGATCAAACCGAGTTAAATATCTTTGCAAGTAATCTAGATTGAACCAAATTGGGAAAATGATCCTCATTTCACATGGTTTCACCCCAACATATCTATAATTTGAGGCTACCTTGTGTGCAAATTGTTGACATTAATAATCCTACCCTATCTATAAGCCTTTGTGATCATTGATGACAAAGGGGGAGAAATAGTGTACAAAGATAGTGAAACAAAGGGGGAGAGATAATATATGACAAAGGAAGGGGATCAATTAAAATTTTGAGCATACAAATAGGGGGAGTAAGCTCATGAACTCATATGGTAAATTTGAATGTGCATTACATATGTTTGCTTGCATGGCATAAGTTTTAATTTCAAATATCCATGCTTGTGTGGTGTATGCTAGTTGTAGGTTTGAATGTTGAAATGAAAAACTAGCATGCATAGGCTATAGTAACTAGACCTATGTTCATTCTATGAAAACTAGACCCTTATTTGTAATATTGATCTCATGGGGTATTCTAGTTTTTTTGTATGTCTAGTTACCAATGGTGCTAAAGATGGTATAATGGTGCACTCCGATTGCTATCACGCTTCAAAGGTCCATCTCTTATACCTTAGCATCATTTGGTAGAAATTGACTCCTATATTTCCTATCTAATCATATGTGCAAAGCTTCAATCCAAACTCTTAGCACATATGTAGGGGGAGCAATTGCTATCATATGGAGTTCATGAAACTTGTCCATATCCTTTACACATGATAAATATGCTTAGGCAAGCAATATGGATTCAAATGAACTTTAATTCATATCTTTGTATAAGGGTTGTCATCAATTACCAAAAAGGGGGAGATTGAAAGCTCTAATTTGATTTTGGTTAATTGATGAAACCCTAAGTGCTAACCTAGTTTATCAAGATGATTATGAGATAGGTAGCACTACTCCAAGTGATGAAGCAATGGCGAAGATCATGACATGGTGATGGCATGGTGATGGTCAAATGCTTAAACTTGGAAAAGAAGAAAGAGAAAAACAAAAGGCTCAAGGCAAAGGTATAAAATGTAGGAGCCATCTTGTTTTAGTGATCAAGACACTTAGTGAGTGTGATCACATTTAAGATAGATAGCCGTACTATTAAGAGGAGTGAAACTCGTATCGAAATGCGGTTATCAAAGTGCCACTAGATGCTCTAATTCATTGCATATGCATTTAGGATCTAGTTGAGTGCTAACACCCTTGAAAACATTTGTGAAAATATGCTAACACATGTGCACAAGGTGATACACTTGGTGGTTAGCACATTTGAGCAAGGGAGAAGAAGACAGAGGAGATGCCAGCGTCGATCAAGTGATCGGATGCTGGATCTGAATGCACCGGACGCTGACTGCCTATGTCCGGTCGCGATGACTTGGCGGTACAGTAGCTAGGGTATACCACCGGACACTGGGCTATGTCCGGTCGAGGTGGACCGGACACGTCTGGTTGAGGAAAACGGATTTGGACCCTTACTGTACTCGACCGAACGCTGAGGCTCCAGCGTCTGGTCAGTTTAGCCAGAGCGTCCAGTCAGCACTTAGCCGTTGTGATCTAACAGTTCAGTTTTAACTCAGAATGACACGTGGCATAAATCAGTGGACCGGACGCTGAGTCCAGGGTCCGGTCAGTATGACCGGAGCGTCTGGTCAGAGCGCGTTTGCCCAGTGAAGGGGTATAACGGCTCTTTTCCATAGGGGCTTCTATTTAAGCCCCATGGCCTGCTGAAGCTCAAACTCTTGCACATTTTCATTGACATAGCAACCTTGTGAGCTTAGCCAAAGCCCTCCCACTCATCTCCATCATTGATCCATCATCATTGTGAGATTGGGAGAGAATCCAAGTGCATTGCTTGAGTGATTGCATCTAGAGGCACTTGGTATTCGTGTTGCGCTGTGGATTTTGCTTGTTACTCTTGGTGGTTGCCACCACCTAGACGGCTCGGTGTAGCGGTGGAGGATCGGCATGAGTTGGTGATTGTTCATGGCTGCCTTCGGTGATTGTGAGGGGAGTTGTACCTTCCCCGGTGGAGTGCCAAAAGGTAACTCTAGTAAATTGCTCGTGTCATTGAGTTACCTCACTTGTGGGTTGGTTCTTGCGGTGTCCAATCATGTGGACGAGGTTTGTGAAACACCTCTTAGCCACCGAACCACCAAGTGTTGGTCGACACAACGGGGACGTAGCATGTTGGCAAGCACGCGAACCTCAGGAGAAAATCGATTGTCTCTTGTCTTTGGCATTCTGCCAGTGATTGGCTATATATTCATCTTGTGATTGGTTCATCCCCTACATGTCGGTATAATCACCCTACTCACTTATTTACATTCTTGCAAACTAGTTGATACAAGCTCTTTAGTGTAATTAGAATTGAGAGCTTGCTTTATTATTTACATTCATCTAGTTGAGCTCTTTAGAGTAGCAAGATTGAGACCACTTAGTGAGTAATTACATAGCAAGTTTGTGTGCCTAAGTAATCATTGCAACTAGAATTGTTGGATAGGTGGCTTGCAACCCTTGTAGAGCTAGAGCAAGTTTGCATTACGCTATTTGTCATACTAATCAAATTGCTCTAGTTGATTTGTAGAATTTTAAATAGGCTATTCACCCCCCCTCTAGCCATATTAGGACCTTTCAAGTGGTATCGGAGCCGTGGTCACCGTTTGATTGAAGGCTTAACAACCTCGGTGTCAAATTATGGCTCAAGTTGTGTTCAACCATATGGGGGGCAAACCACCATTCTTTGATGGCACATGCTATGATTATTGGAAAAGAAAGATGAGGATGTATCTTGGTTCAATCAATGATCAAGTATGGGAAGTGACCGAGAATGACTATGCTATCATTGATCCCGATGATCCAACCAACCAAGATAAGATCAACAAGCAATGCAACATAATGGCTCTCAACACCATATACAATGCCATTGATTCCAAGGTGTTTGAGCAAATCAAGGATTGTGAAAGAGCAAATGAGGTGTGGAAGAGATTGGAGGAAATATATGAGGGCACACCGGCGGTGAAGAGTGCCAAGTTGTACATCCTCAAGGACAAGTTGACAAGTTTCAAGATGAAGGATGATGAGAGCATTCTGGAGATGTTCCATTGGCTACAAGTAATTGTCAATGACTTGAAGGCTTTGGGAGAGAAGATCAAGGATGATGATGTCTCCCATCGATTCTTGATATGCTTACCTCTAAGGTTTGAGATGTTGAGATTGCTCATCATAAGAGGAGGATTGAAGGATATTACCTCTAACCAAGTACTAGGTGATGTCATGACACAAGAGACATATCGTGTGGAAAGGGAGGGGGATGACAAGGATGACAAGAAGGAAGAAGAAGACAAGAAGAAGAAAAGCATAGCATTCAAGGCTAGCTCATCATCATCAAAGAATAAGGGCAAGTCCAAGAAAGAATCAAGTGATGATGATGATCTTAGTGATATTGATGATGAAGCTATGGCTCTCTTTATGCGCAAGATGGGAAAATTCATAAAGAAGAAGGGCTATGGTGCAAGAAAGAGAAGAGATCACACCAAGAAGAAAGAGTATGTGAGAAGATGCTACAATTGCAAAAGCCCCGATCATGTAGTAGCAAATTGTCCATACAATAGTGACAATGATGAGGATGAGAAGAAGAAGCACAAGGAGGATAAGAAAGAAAAGAAGGAGAAGAAGGAGAAGAGAATGACCTTCCAAGAAGAAGAAGGGTGGAGGCTATGTGGTCACATGGGATAGTGATGGCTCTTCAGATAGTGATAGCTCTAGTGATGATGACAAGAAATCTATCAAGAGAGCACTAGCAAGCATCGCCATCAACAACAAGCCCTCCATCTTCGACACTCCATCGACGTGCCTAATGGCAAAACCTACCAAGGTAAAATATGATGTGAGTGATGATGATGAATGCGAAAGTGATGCTTGTAGGAGTGATGATGATGATGAGGAGTACTCCAAGGAGGAGCTCATGGACATGTGTGAGCAAGTGCATACTTGCTTTGAGATGAAGAGAAAGGAGTGCAAGGAATTGAACAAGAAAGTCAAATTTCTTGAGCAATCCCTTGATGAGCTCAATGCAACTCATGAGAGGCTAATGGAAGCCCATGAGAAGCTTGGCAAAACTCACTCTAAGCTTGAAAAAGCTCACTCCTCTCTCATGGAGCAAGTCAAGAAGGAGGAGGCCAAGAAGGAGCAAGTAACAGTAACATATGATGTGGGACTAACATGTGATATTATTGATGATTCTTTTATGCCCACCATAGTTGCTCCCACTAACACTTCTTGTAGCACTACTACTTCCACTTCATCCTTGAGTGATGGTCTCACTTGTGATGCCTCACTTATAGTGGAAAATGAAACCATCAAGAAGGAGGTGAATGAGCTCACTCGTGCCTTAGGTAATGCCTATGGTGGAGAAGCCCACTTGCTAAAGTGCTTGGGTAGCCAAAGATTTTCTCTCAATAAAGAGGGATTAGGCTATACCTCCAAGAAGGGCAAGGCGGCCTTTGTCACTCCCAAAGCTAGCTTTATGAAGGGCAATGGTCGATTTTGTAATAGATGCAAGCAAGTTGGGCATATAGAGCAAAATTGTAAGACTAACAAGAATAAGCTACCTAATGTATCCTCAATCAAATTTGATTCTTGTTACATGCTTTATAAGGGTGCCAATGGTGTGAAGGCTAAGTTCATTGGTACACCAATTGTGGGCCCAAAGAAGAAGGCCATTTGGGTACCAAAGTCCTTGGTGACTAACCTACAAGCACCCAAGCAAGTTTGGATACCTAAAAGAAATTGATCTTCTCTTGTAGGTCAATTATAAAGCCGGAGGAAGGCATTGGGTGCTTGATAGTGGGTGCACACAACACATGACCGGTGATTCAAGAATGTTCAATTCAATCAATGAAAGCAAGAGCAATGGGATTGATAGTATCACATTTGGTGACAATGGCAAAGGCAAGGTCAAAGGGCTTGGTAAGATTGCAATATCCAATGATTTGAGCATTTCAAATGTGCTACTAGTAGAGAGCTTGAACTTCAACCTTTTGTCGGTAGCTCAATTGTGTGATCTTGGTTTCAAGTGCATATTTGGTGTGGATGATGTAGAGATCATAAGTGTAGATGGCTCTAACTTGATATTCAAAGGATTTAGATATGAAAATCTATACTTAGTTGAGTTTAATGCTAGAGAAGCTCAATTGTCAACATGTTTGATCACTAAGTCTAGCATGTGTTGGTTATGGCATAGAAGGCTTGGTCATGTTGGAATGAAACAATTGAACAAGTTGATTAAGCATGACTTAGTTAGAGGCTTGAAAGATGTCACTTTTGAGAAAGATAAGCTATGTAGTGCATGTCAAGCCGGAAAGCAAGTTGGTAACACACATCCTAAGAAGAGTATGATGAGCACATCTAAGGCATTTGAGTTAATGCACATGAACTTGTTTGGACCAACCACATACACTAGCATTGGAGGAAACAAATATGGATTTGTGATTGTGGATGATTTCACTAGATACACATGGGTATTCTTTCTTGGTGACAAGAGTGATGTATTTGTAATATTCAAATCATTTATCAAGGGTATTCACAATGAGTTTGAAACAACCATCAAGAAAGTTAGAAGTGACAATGGTAGTGAATTCAAGAACACTAGAATTGATGAGTTGTGTGATGAATTTAGAATTAGACATCAATTCTCGGCCAAGTACACTTCTCAATCAAATGGCTTAGTTGAAAGGAAGAATAGAACTTTGATTGACATGGCAAGATCAATGTTGAGTGAGTACAATGTGAGTCATTCATTTTGGGCCAAAGCAATCAACATGGCTTGCTACTATAGCAACCGACTCTATTGTCACCCAATGATGGAAAGGACACCTTATGAGCTATTGAATGGAAGAAAGCCCAACATAGCATACTTTCGGGTTTTTGGTTGTAAATGCTATATATTGAAGAAAGGCACTAGATTGAGCAAGTTTGAAAAGAAATGTGATGAAGGTTTCTTGCTTGGTTACTCCACTACTAGCATGGCTTATAGAGTTTGGAATTTGTCTAGTGATACTCTTGAGGAGGTTCATGATGTGGAGTTTGATGAAACAAATGGTTCCTAAGAGGAAGATGAGAATCTAGATGATGTAAGAGGCACTCAATTGGTCAATGCAATGAAGAACATGGACATTGGTGATATAAGGCCTAGAGAGGTGATTGATATTGAAGATGACAAGAATCAAGTGCTCTCTAACTCAAATGTACAAGCTAGTGGTTCTCATGATCAAATCCAAGCAAGCACTAGTAATGGCAATGTGCAAAATCAACAAATGGCTAGTTCATCATCTCAACCAAGTGATCAATCAAATGCTAGCAATCAAGTGCAAGTGCTTCAACCAACCAATGTTGCAAGAGATCATCCATTGGATACTATCATTGGTGATATTTCAAGAGGTGTGCAAACAAGATCAAGATTGGCCTCATTTTGTGAGCATTTCTCATTTATGTCATCCATTGAACCTAAGAAGATAGATGAAGTTTTGAGGGATGTTGATTAGATAAATGCTATGCATGAAGAGCTAAACAACTTCACAAGAAACCAAGTATGAGATTTAGTTGAGAGGCCTAAGGATCATAATGTGATTGGAACTAAGTGGGTCTTTCGGAACAAGCAAGATCAAGATGGGATAGTAATAAGGAACAAAGCAAGATTAGTGGCTCAAGGTTACACTCAAGTTGAAGGTCTTGACTTTGGAGAAACATATGCCCCGGTTGCAAGATTGGAAGCAATTAGGATCTTGCTAGCTTATGCTTGTGCCCACAACATCAAGTTGTACCAAATGGATGTGAAAAGTGTATTTCTCAATGGGTACATCAATGAGCTTGTGTATGTTGAGCAACCTCCTGGTTTTGAAGATTTGAAGAAACCCAACCATGTCTACAAGTTGAGAAAGGCCTTGTATGGATTGAAACAAGCACCTAGAGCATGGTATGAGAGATTGAGGGATTTCCTACTCTCTAAGAGATTCAAGATGGGAAAGGTTGACACCACTCTCTTCACCAAGAAGCTTGGGAATAACTTGTTTGTAATGCAAATCTATGTTGATGATGTCATCTTTGGGTCAACAAATCAAGAATTTTGTGAGGAGTTTGGCAAGATGATGGCAAGTGAGTTTGAGATGTCTATGATTGGAGAGGTTAGTTACTTCCTTGGTCTTCAAATCAAGCAAATGAAGAATAGCACATTTGTGAGTCAAGGCAAGTATATCAAGGACATGCTCAAGAAGTTTGAAATGGATGAGAGTAAAGCTATTAGTACACCAATGAGGACAAGTGGAAGCTTAGATAGTGATGCTAGTGGCAACATGGTGGATCAAAAGATGTATCGGTCTATGATTGGAAGTCTACTCTATGTGACCGCATCAAGGCCGGATGTGATGTTTAGTGTATGCATGTGTACTAGATTTCAAGCCTCACCAAGAGAAAGTCATTTGAAGGCAACTAAGAGATATTGAGGTACTTGAAACATACACAATATGTTGGATTATGGTATCCCAAAGGAGCAAGCTTTGAGTTAATTGGATATTCTGACTCCAATTATGCGGGATGCAAAGTTGAGAGAAAGAGCACATCGGGCACATGTCAACTATTGGGAAGATCACTTGTATCTTGGTCATCAAAGAAGCAAAATAGTGTAGCACTTTCAACCGCCGAAGCGGAGTACATTTTGGCCGGTAGTTGTTGTGCTCAATTACTTTGGATGAAGGCTACCTTGAGTGACTTTAGAATCAAGTTCAAGCAAGTGTCATTGCTATGTGATAATGAAAGTGTCGTGAAGCTCACCAACAACCTGGTTCAACACTCAAGAACAAAGCATATAGATGTCCGTCATCATTTCATAAGAGATCACCAACAAAAAGGGGACATTTACATAGAGAGTGTGGACACCGAAGATCAACTTGCCAATATATTCACCAAGCCACTTGATGAAAAGAGGTTTTGCAAGGTAAGGAATGAATTAAACATACTTGACTTCTCAAATATGTGTTGATGCACCCCCACTATATGGCATGCCTCTCCTTCGAGCAAAGCAAGGTAAAGTTGATTGACATGTCATTCATCCATTACTAAGGACTTGGTTAGTGCATCTAGTCATTCCTATCATGTCCTAGGCTCATTCATGAAAATCAAATGAATTTGATGCTTATATGGTACCACTATTGCTTGAATATTTGAAATGATCTAGTGGTAGCATATGACATGTTTGTGGGCTTGTAAACCTAGTGTTTGATTTAGAAAATGAGCTATAAGTGTTTAACTCAACATGGTATAAGATAACCCTTATTTGGAGGTGTGAAGAAGCTTGTCCTTGGATCAAACCGAGTTAAATATCTTTTACAAGTAATCTAGATTGAACCAAATTGGGAAAATGATCCTCATTTCACATGGTTTCACCCCAACATATCTATAATTTGAGGCTACCTTGTGTGCAAATTGTTGACATTAATAATCCTACCCTATCTATAAGCCTTTGTGATCATTGATGACAAAGGGAGAGAAATAGTGTATAAAGATAGTGAAACAAAGGGGGAGAGATAATATATGACAAAGGAAGGGGATCAATTAAAATTTTGAGCATACAAATAGGGGGAACAAGCTCATGAACTCATATGGTAAATTTGAATGTGCATTACATATGTTTGCTTGCATGGCATAAGTTTTAATTTCAAATATCCATGCTTGTGTGGTGTATGCTAGTTGTAGGTTTGAATGTTGAAATGAAAAACTAGCATGCATAGGCTATAGTAACTAGACCTATGTTCATTCTATGAAAACTAGACCCTTATTTGTAATATTGATCTCATGGGGTATTCTAGTTTTTTTGTATGTCTAGTTACCAATGGTGCTAAAGATGGTATAATGGTGCACTCCGATTGCTATCACGCTTCAAAGGTCCATCTCTTATACCTTAGCATCATTTGGTAGAAATTGACTCCTATATTTCCTATCTAATCATATGTGCAAAGCTTCAATCCAAACTCTTAGCACATATGTAGGGGGAGCAATTGCTATCATATGGAGTTCATGAAACTTGTCCATATCCTTTACACATGATAAATATGCTTAGGCAAGCAATATGGATTCAAATGAACTTTAATTCATATCTTTGTATAAGGGTTGTCATCAATTACCAAAAAGGGGGAGATTGAAAGCTCTAATTTGATTTTGGTTAATTGATGAAACCCTAAGTGCTAACCTAGTTTATCAAGATGATTATGAGATAGGTAGCACTACTCCAAGTGATGAAGCAATGGCGAAGATCATGACATGGTGATGGCATGGTGATGGTCAAATGCTTAAACTTGGAAAAGAAGAAAGAGAAAAACAAAAGGCTCAAGGCAAAGGTATAAAATGTAGGAGCCATCTTGTTTTAGTGATCAAGACACTTAGTGAGTGTGATCACATTTAAGATAGATAGCCGTACTATTAAGAGGAGTGAAACTCGTATCGAAATGCGGTTATCAAAGTGCCACTAGATGCTCTAATTCATTGCATATGCATTTAGGATCTAGTTGAGTGCTAACACCCTTGAAAACATTTGTGAAAATATGCTAACACATGTGCACAAGGTGATACACTTGGTGGTTAGCACATTTGAGCAAGGGAGAAGAAGACAGAGGAGATGCCAGCGTCGATCAAGTGATCGGATGCTGGATCTGAATGCACCGGACGCTGACTGCCTATGTCCGGTCGCGATGACTTGGCGGTACAGTAGCTAGGGTATACCACCGGACACTGGGCTATGTCCGGTCGAGGTGGACCGGACACGTCTGGTTGAGGAAAACGGATTTGGACCCTTACTGTACTCGACCAAACGCTGAGGCTCCAGCGTCTGGTCAGTTTAGCCAGAGCGTCCAGTCAGCACTTAGCCGTTGTGATCTAACAGTTCAGTTTTAACTCAGAATGACACGTGGCATAAATCAGTGGACCGGACGTTGAGTCCAGGGTCCGGTCAGTATGACCGGAGCGTCTGGTCAGAGCGCGTTTGCCCAGTGAAGGGGTATAACGGCTCTTTTCCATAGGGGCTTCTATTTAAGCCCCATGGCCTGCTGAAGCTCAAACTCTTGCACATTTTCATTGACATAGCAACCTTGTGAGCTTAGCCAAAGCCCTCCCACTCATCTCCATCATTGATCCATCATCATTGTGAGATTGGGAGAGAATCCAAGTGCATTGCTTGAGTGATTGCATCTAGAGGCACTTGGTATTCGTGTTGCGCTATGGATTTTGCTTGTTACTCTTGGTGGTTGCCACCACCTAGACGGCTCGGTGCAGCGGTGGAGGATCGGCATGAGTTGGTGATTGTTCATGGCTGCCTTCGGTGATTGTGAGGGGAGTTGTACCTTCCCCGGTGGAGTGCCAAAAGGTAACTCTAGTAAATTGCTCGTGTCATTGAGTTACCTCACTTGTGGGTTGGTTCTTGCGGTGTCCAATCATGTGGACGAGGTTTGTGAAACACCTCTTAGCCACCGAACCACCAAGTGTTGGTCGACACAACGGGGACGTAGCATGTTGGCAAGCACGCGAACCTCAGGAGAAAATCGATTGTCTCTTGTCTTTGGCATTCTGCCAGTGATTGGCTATATATTCATCTTGTGATTGGTTCATCCCCTACATGTCGGTATAATCACCCTACTCACTTATTTACATTCTTGCAAACTAGTTGATACAAGCTCTTTAGTGTAATTAGAATTGAGAGCTTGCTTTATTATTTACATTCATCTAGTTGAGCTCTTTAGAGTAGCAAGATTGAGACCACTTAGTGAGTAATTACATAGCAAGTTTGTGTGCCTAAGTAATCATTGCAACTAGAATTGTTGGATAGGTGGCTTGCAACCCTTGTAGAGCTAGAGCAAGTTTGCATTACGCTATTTGTCATACTAATCAAATTGCTCTAGTTGATTTGTAGAATTTTAAATAGGCTATTCACCCCCCCTCTAGCCATATTAGGACCTTTCAATAGGGTTCACTCCTTTTTTTCTTATCTATGGTGCAGACATAGTACTACCCAAGGAGATCAGCTACGCCTCTCCTCATGTCTACGCCTATGATGAGGATACAACAGAGGAAGCCTTACAAGCTTCCCTTGATAGGCCCGACGAGCACCGTGGAACGACACTCGTTCGCTTCGCAAGATATCAGCAACAGTTGCGCAAGTACCACAACAAGCACGTTCGGCCACTAAACTTCATGCAAGGCGATCTAGTTCTACGTCGAGTGCAGACAACCAAGGGGAAAAACAAGTTTACACCCCTTGGAAGGACTGTTTATCATGGCCAAAGTGCTAAGATCGGGAACGTATAAGCTGGCAAACATGAAAGGTGAAGTCTACACGAATGCATGGAATGTTGACTTACTACATCGGTTCTACACGTAAGAGAGCAGCCCTATGGTAGGGCCAAGTTTACGGATGGTGTACCACCAACCCACAATAAATGCAGTAGGCTCCACCAATAAGATGATCAGTGTGGCAGAACCACCCGAAATAGCGTACTTACGAAGGCGCTCGTCTTCCATCAGACACTAAGCACCCCGAAAGTAACTACAGCGAGCGGTGTCCGTCAGGCACACCCCAAGGGAGAACCCGAAAGATCCACATTTTTCCCAAGGATCCAATAATGAAAACGAGTTACAACACAAGTCTATCTCATACATTAGAGTTTCTTGAAAAGTACATTATTACAATACCAAATACAGAGTGCGAAATAATAAACAGCGGAATATTAAAAGATAACATCTAGCGATAAGATAACGAGGATTCCGTCTGAGCCCACCAGATGGATCCTCCACACAAGGAACTCCTCAAGCGTCACCTGCAACAGGGGTAAATAAACCCTGAGTACACAATGTACTCGCAAGACTTATCCGATAGTGGGAATACTTTCCCGACTCCAAGGAATATGCTAGGCTTTATGGTTTGCTGGTTCTCTTTTAGCAAAAAGCAATACTAATAGTGAGTCCTTATTGATACATTATTATCATCAGCCGTATTAAGTTTTCATCTAGTCAATCTATATAAGCCTGTTCTACTTTCAAGCAAGAGTTGAGCAATCAGTTCCATTTCTTCTCCTTTCAACTTTCAGTTCTTACTACGGTGCTAAACCGCAGACAAGCCGTACCGGATAACCCGGCGATTCGCGAATCAATGTGCCCAGCTGGGTGCCCCGAAGACACACGCCCCGCTTGTACCCCAGGCACAAGCAGGACTAACCCACCACTCTCCTGTCCCGGGTGTCTAGGTCCCCATCCAAACTTGGACTCCAAGCCCCCACATCCTGAGTCCCGGACTCAGTGCGGTGCAAGGACCTCCACCACCTCCTCTTCCCATCAGTCGGTCCGGAAAGAGCCGGATCCGCGACAAGAGAGCAGCAAGCCTTCCCTGCGCCCATACCCAAGTATGTGCTCGGGACAATAATCTGTGACTTGCCTAGAGTCATATGCAACGACCGGTCCTTAATCGACACAGACAGGGAAAAAGTGTAACCGGGCTATGCCCTGTTGGCCGCAGGACACAACCCCTCACACCCACCAGTACCAAATCCACATCCCTGTCCGGTCACCATTTTCCTTTCCATTATTTCATCATGATATCATAGTTTAATCACCTATTTGCGAGTAACGACAGGTTACTCACGCTACCGACATCCTGAGCATAGCAGCTACTCGACCTGTACTAGTAGGACTCATGGTGGATATATTTATGCATGTAGCTTCCATAAAATGCCTGTAACGTAAATGCATATCATATAAATATATTCAGTGATCATTTAAAAATAGGGGTTATGCACCGGGGCTTGCCTTGGGCAGGCGCGGTGTCAGCAAAGTCAGTGACGGGTGGCTCCGAAACGTCCTCCTGCACGAGGATCTCCTCGTACTCTTCGATGACTTCGTCGTACTCCTGCTCGCCGAATGTCACGATCTCCAGTGGCTCGTCCTCTATATGCATGCAGTGATGATGATGCAATAATTAATATATAGGCAACCGCAACTCTTAAAATAAGAATACATCTACCAAGCTACTAAGCTAACTCTAATGACTAATACGCAAAGTTACCTATTATTCTCACTAAACAAGTATGAAACATTTCATGTATTATCTTAGCAACTAAAGGCATCCTTATTGTTAATATCAATTTACTATATATATAATAAAACAAGGTGCACTAGCTACCATGCATCATAAAAATTTATTCTCTAAATAACCATAACGAGCATTTCAAAATAATAAAGTAATCCTAAAGGTATCACTGAACTATACGAACTAATTACACTAACAGATAGGTCATGAATTTAGGAATCTAACAAAATTTATTTCACAATCAATAAATAAATTCAAATGAGCTCTAGAGATGAAGAAAATGATATTATTGGAGGAGGCTAATCACGCAATTGAACTTGCTGACTTGCACATGACTGTGGGTCTAGAATTACTAGATGAGACCGCGAGTCAAGAAAATAAGAAGAAGAATGAAGGAATTCTTACATGCTAGCTACCTTAGAATTGAATGAAGTGCCACCTACGGTGATCGATGTGCGGAGGCAATGCAAGAGGAGAGACACCAGGGAGCTTAGCAAATGCTTGCCCTGCGTGGAGTGGAGTAGAGCCATATATAGCACTGATCGTGGGTGGTCATGAGTAGTCAGGAAGCATGAAACGAGTTGGCAGGGTTGTCCTCTAGCTCCGTGCCGTGTGCGGTGGTGAGGTCTTGGTCATGAGAGAATTAATTCAAGGATTGAACTTTGAGTGGTCTTGGACTTACGAGCACGTCAGGACTGGAGTGGGCTTTGGGCTAAACGTGCTTGGCGGTGGCTGGCAACTTTCAGAAGCAAAACAGCGGCAGCTTGTGTGCGAATTACTACATGATAGTAATTCCGAAGGACAGTGCTTACAAGTTCATTCGTAGATAAACATTGAACCCACATCGAATTATTTTTATACTGTGCTCTCTAATAATTTATTTATATTCTAACAATACTCATAGATATTTATGTTTATCCTATTCATTATAATAAAGTTCATTTCCTTGGATCATCAAAGATTATCTGACATGCATACTAAAAAAAAGACGACGTTCGTTGGGGCATGCAGAGGCAACGAGCGGTCAAAAAATCAATGGAGGAGACCACATGTCAAAAGCAGCTGCTGTGGCTGGTGTATTTTCTCGAATGAACAGTGTTTCTGCGCGCTACAGTGTTTCTACGTGTCTGGCTCAGTGAACGCGTTTGCTGCGCTGTGAACAGTGCATTCGTGCTACAGTGCGCGCGTGGAAAAGTTGAAACCATCAGGAACCGTGTTTCTGCCGTGAACAGTGTTCCGTCTTGCTACAGTAATCCGTGTAGAAGGGGTGTCCATTGATTTCCACGAGTGAACAGTACTTTCTACGGGTGGGCAGTAATTTCTGCGTGACCAGTGTTTCTGCTGCAGCCTACCGTGTGGAAAATTTGTATGTCCTTCATTTGCAAAGCAACTGAGCAGCGAGCAAACGGAGTACTCAGCGGGCTGAGCTTGTAAGTGATATAAATGCGTAGCGTGTGCGACACACTATGGCAGTGGTAGCGCGTCGTGCACTGATAATTTTATAAGGTGATTAGCAAGCGAAGTACAGGCGGGGTAATTAGAACAACGATAGATGACAGTGGCGCGTCGCGAGATTGATGGAGATATAAATCTTGCCAAGTGGTATGCTAATAATTAGTGAATGACAATAATTTATCATTTGACTTTGTGGCTATGGACCTCTCACGTGGAGAGAGATGACGTGCTGGAAGGATAACTTGGACAAGGAATAAATTAGAGCTCAATTTGAGAATTAGTGCAATAAAATTTAATTTCTCATTTACCACATGCAATAATACATAAACATGATGCTCATGACATGGTTTAGTATTTTGATTAAAGCGTAACACCGAGGGTGTTACAAATCTACCCCCTAAAACAAAATCTCGACCCGAGATTTCATGTGCCTAGTGTGAGAAGAAGGTAGGAAATACATTTTGATGCAGCAACTAACTATTAGAACCAGAGAGGAGATGGGGGTAATGCTTCAATAGGTAACTCTCTTGTTCCCATGTGGCTTCAGCCTCAGAATGATTTTGCCATTGTACCTTGTAAAACTTTATCACCCTGTTCCTGGTCACTCTCTCCTTCTCATCCAAAATTTTTATAGGATGCTCCACATAAGACAGATCAGGTTGGAGCGAAAGTCCTTCTATTTCTATAGATTCTTCAGGAACTCGTAGGCATTTCTTCAGTTGCGAGACGTGAAATACATTGTGAACTGCCGAGAGAATTTCAGGGAGTTGGAGACGATAAGCAACGGGACCACACTGCTGCAACACCTTGTATGGACCCACATATCGAGGGGCTAACTTGCCATGGATACCAAACCGATGTACCCCTCTCAAAGGAGATACCTTGAGATACACATAATCTCCAGCTGCAAATTCCAAAGGTCTTCTTCGTTTGTCTGCGTAAGCCTTCTGTCGACTCTGAGCTGACTTCAAGTGTTCACGAATTATATTTACTTTCTCTCGAGCCTCCTTTATGAAATCCGGCATGAAGTACCCACGGTCTCCTACCTCAACCCAGTTTAGTGGCGTCCTACACTTCTGTCCATATAAAGCTTCAAATGGTGCCATACGGATACTCTCCTGATAGCTGTTATTATAAGAAAATTCGGCCAGCTTCAAACACTGATCCCACTTCTCAGGAAAAGAGATGGTACAAGCCCGTAGCATATCCTCGAGCACCTGGTTTACCCTTTCAGTTTGACCATCAGTCTGGGGATGGTATGCCGAGCTTCTGAGAAGACGAGTACCCAAACACTCCTGGAGTTTCTCCCAGAAACGAGAGACAAAAACTGACCCTCTATCAGAGATGATGGTGAGAGGAACTCCATGTAGGGTCACAATCCGATCAAAGTATAACTCCGCATACTTCTTGGCATTGTATCTAGTGTCCACCGGAAGGAAGTGGGCAGACTTGGTCAGACGGTCCACAATGACCCAAATAGAATCAAAGCCCGAGGAGGTGCGGGGTAAACCCACAATGAAATCCAGGGAAATATCCTCCCATTTCCAAACAGGAATGGGCAAGGGCTGCAGATATCCAGGAGTACGCATATGATCTGCCTTGACTCTACCACAAATGTCACACTCCGCAACGAACTGGGTGATATCTTGCTTCATGTAAGACCACCAGTACAGTTGGCGTAGATCATGGTACATCTTGTTGCTACCAGGGTGGATAGACAGCTTGGAATGATGGGCTTCTTTTAAAATCTTTCTTTTTAGCTCTTCATTGGATGGAACCACCAGCCTATCCTTGTATCTCACGACTCCCAGCTCATCAATGCTAAAATGAGGTCCACGTCCTTCAGCTAGCAACTTCTTGATGTGAGGAATCTCTTCGGGGTCTTCCTTTTGTTCCCGAATAATTTGCTCCAGCAGCTCTGAGGTCAAAGCAATCTGAGCTAGCACCTCTGTGTGGTGAAGTGATAAGGGTATATCCTCAACCTGATGCGACTTACGACTTAAGGCATCAGCTACCACATTGGCTTTTCCTGGATGATAGTGGACTTCCAAATTATAATCCTTGATCAACTCTAACCATCTCCTTTGCCTCATGTTCAACTCAGACTGAGTAAAAATATACTTAAGGCTCTTGTGGTCAGTGAAGATATGCACTTTGTTGCCCAACAAATAATGCCTCCAAATCTTCAGAGAGTGAACTACAGCAGCTAGCTCTAAATCATGGGTAGGGTAGTTCACCTCGTGCTTCTTCAGTTGGCGCGAAGCATAAGCTATCACACGCCCCTCTTGCATAAGCACACACCCCAATCCCGTCTTCGAGGCATCACAGTAAACATCAAAGGGCCTCTCAATATTAGGTTGAGCCAATACAGGAGCAGTGGTCAGAAAAGTCTTCAGGGACTGAAAAGCTTCTTCACAAGCTGGACCCCAAACAAACTTAGCTTCTTTCTGGAGCAGCTTAGTCATGGGCTGGGCTATCTTGGAGAAATCGGGGATGAAACGTCGATAGTATCCAGCTAGCCCAAGGAACTGACGGATCTGGTGCACAGACCTAGGAGACTTCCAATCTAACACATCTTGCACCTTGCTGGGATCTATAGAAACGCCCTCAGGTGTCAACACATGTCCCAAAAACTGCACTCGATCTAGCCAAAACTCGCACTTGCTGAATTTAGCATACAGCTGGTGCTCTCTGAGTCGAGTCAGGACTATCCGGAGGTGACAGGTATGCTCTTCATCATTCTTGGAGTAGATCAAAATGTCATCAATGAACACTACCACAAACTTATCCAACTCCGGCATGAAGACTGAGTTCATCAGGTACATGAAGAAAGCCGGGGCATTGGTGAGACCGAAAGACATCACTAGGTACTCATACAACCCATACCTAGTAGAGAAAGCTGTCCTTGGTATATCCTGTGGCCTGATCTTGATCTGATGGTAGCCTGATCGGAGATCTATCTTCGAGAACACCTTGGCACCAGCTAACTGATCAAACAAAGTATCTATGCGGGGCAAGGGATACTTGTTCTTAACTGTTACCGCATTGAGGGGGCGGTAATCCACACACATCCGCAAGGTACCATCCTTCTTCTTCACGAAAATTGCTGGACAACCCCATGGTGAAGAACTTGGGCGGATGAAACCCTTGTCCATCAACTCCTCTAGTTGCTTCTTCATTTCTGCCAGTTCTCTTGGAGCCATGCGGTATGGACGCCTGGAGATAGGAGCAGTACCAGGCTCAAGCTCAATGGAGAATTCTACCTCACGGTCCGGTGGCAATCCAGGAAGATCTTCAGGGAAAACATCTGGAAACTCACATACTACTGGAATGGAGGTAAGATCAGGAACGGCTTCAGCATGGGCAGCAACAGGTAAGACCGGTTCTGAGGGTATGATGAGAGACATCCTATCCTCAGAAAATGGAAGCCGTAACTCTACACTTCTTTTCTTCATATCCAATACTACCCCATACAACCGCAACCAGTTCATTCCAAGAATAGCATCAATGCCTTGCCCAGGCATTATCATGAACTGTAGACGGTAAGTGTGGGTGGCTAATACCAAACTTACTGTATCCGTGCGGGTATTGATGAACATCTGAGAACCCGCAGTACGGATCTTATAGGCATACGGTATAGCCAATAGTGATAAGTTGTGCCGCTCTACAAACCCCATGCTCATAAAGGAATGCGATGCACCAGAATCAAACAACACCAAAGCTGGATGGGATTCGATGGTAAACATACCAGCCATAACTGTCTCCTGCTGCACAGCTTGCTGAGCATCCGTGAAGTGCACCTGACCAGATCTGCTAGGCACCTTCCTCTTGATGAAAGTCCTCTTAATCAGCCTAGAATTTGCAGACGGCTGAGACGGCTGGGCTGTCTGCTGCTGAGGACACTCCCTAGCATAGTGGCCATCCTTGCCACACTTGAAACAAGCACCAGGCTTGTTCCTGAATCCCTGACGAGGTGGGACCTGCTGTCCCTAAGTCTGCTGGGGCTGCACCTGCTGCTGAGGTGCCTTGTACTGAGTAGCAGAAGTCTGTGATGTCTGCTGGGGTGACCGGTACGGAGGCCCGCCGGATGGTTGATAGGGCCCCCGCCTAACAATCTGCACCTTCTGAGTATGGGGATGGATGGAGGATCCAGCTGCCACCCGCTTCCGCTTCCAATCCGCCTGAGATGCCTGCTGGAAACCCTCAAGAGCAATGGCGGCGTTCATCAGAGCCCCAAAGGTCTGATAGTTCCCCAGGTACAGTTTCTCCTGAAGAGCAGGAGTGAGACCGCGAAAGAAGCGATCCCTCTTCTTGTCATCCGTGTCCACCTGACTACCAGCATACTGAGCCAAGTGGTTAAACTGGGTCACATACTCCATTACTGTCCTGCTCCCCTAACGTAGCTCCATGAACTCGGTCACCTTCTGGTGGATAACACCAGCAGGTATGAAGAACTCGCGGAAAGCGGTGGAGAACTCCTGCCACGTCGCCGGGTGATCTGGCAGCTCCGCGGCCTGGAAAGTCTCCCACCAGGCACCTGCGGACCCCAAAAGCAGTTGGGACGCAAAGTGCATCTTCTGCTCGTTGGCCACTCCGAGCAGCCGAAACTTCTGCTCCAACGTGCGAAGCCAGTGCTCCGCCTCCAACGGATCGTCCGACGGTGTGAATGTGGGTGGGTGGGTTTTGAGGAAGTCCTGGTAAGAGGACTGTCCCTCAGGACGACGAGCACCACCCCCATTCCCACCATTGCCTCCGGGGCCTCCACGGGTAAGACCCGCGAGGGCCTGTGCCATAATCTCCATGGCACGAGCTGTCTCCTGACGAGCAGCGGCTGACTCCTGGCGAGCAGCCAACAACTCCACCATGACCTCCGCGGCGGACAGCGGCGGAGGCGGTGGCGGAAAAGGCTGAGGAACCAAGGGTGGAACCTCCTGAGCTCCCTCGTTGCCACGCTCAAAGGCCTGAGCACTGTCACCATGGCCCTCGTTGGCCGCTCCCGAACTGGTGCTCCCACGTCCGGACCTCAGATTCATCTATAAGAGAGACGAACCATCCATTAGGACACCTTCTCGATCAGGATCCAGGGATTAAAGAAATGGCAGCACATTTTTTTAAGGCATTCAATAAGTTAGTCCTACCAATTTACTACTTTCATTAAACGTGAAGGGGGGATTCCTAGTTCAAGTAAGATGCTATTATATGATGCATGCTTCGACCTATACGTTCACTCAAGCCGGAATATAGCGGCGTTCGTAAAATTTTCGGCACATCGCACACTCACTTTCCGTATACTAAGCGATTTCTTACGTCATGTAAGTCAGTGTACCTGCAGAAACTGATTAGATAAAACCAGTGCCGCTATCCTAGATATACCATATGGCTAGGGCTTATACTTAACTTAATCGCATCCTACTTTTCGCAAAACTTTTGTTGGTCCACTTTTAGTTTTGTAAAAGAGTGAGGAACTCGTGACCATTATTGGCTCTGGTACCAACTGTGGCAGAACCACCCGAAATAGCGTACTTACGAAGGCGCTCGTCTTCCATCAGACACTAAGCACCCCGAAAGTAACTACAGCGAGCGGTGTCCGTCGGGCACACCCCAAGGGAGAACCCGAAAGATCCACATTTTTCCCAAGGATCCAATAATGAAAACGAGTTACAACACAAGTCTATCTCATACATTAGAGTTTCTTGAAAAGTACATTATTGCAATACCAAATACAGAGTGCGAAATAATAAACAGCGGAATATTAAAAGATAACATCTAGCGATAAGATAACGAGGATTCCGTCTGAGCCCACCAGATGGATCCTCCACACAAGGAACTCCTCAAGCGTCACCTGCAACAGGGGTAAATAAACCCTGAGTACACAATGTACTCGCAAGACTTATCCGATAGTGGGAATACTTTCCCGACTCCAAGGAATATGCTAGGCTTTATGGTTTGCTGGTTCTCTTTTAGCAAAAAGCAATACTAATAGTGAGTCCTTATTGATACATTATTATCATCAGCCGTATTAAGTTTTCATCTAGTCAATCTATATAAGCCTGTTCTACTTTCAAGCAAGAGTTGAGCAATCAGTTCCATTTCTTCTCCTTTCAACTTTCAGTTCTTACTACGGTGCTAAACCGCAGACAAGCCGTACCGGATAACCCGGCGATTCGCGAATCAATGTGCCCAGCTGGGTGCCCCGAAGACACACGCCCCGCTTGTACCCCAGGCACAAGCAGGACTAACCCACCACTCTCCTGTCCCGGGTGTCCAGGTCCCCGTCCAAACTTGGACTCCAAGCCCCCACATCCTGAGTCCCGGACTCAGTGCGGTGCAAGGACCTCCACCACCTCCTCTTCCCATCAGTCGGTCCGGAAAGAGCTGGATCCGCGACAAGAGAGCAGCAAGCCTTCCCTGCGCCCATACCCAAGTATGTGCTCGGGACAATAATCTGTGACTTGCCTAGAGTCATATGCAACGACCGGTCCTTAATCGACACAGACAGGGAAAAAGTGTAACCGGGCTATGCCCTGTTGGCCGCAGGACACAACCCCTCACACCCACCAGTACCAAATCCACATCCCTGTCCGGTCACCATTTTCCTTTCCATTATTTCATCATGATATCATAGTTTAATCACCTATTTGCGAGTAACGACAGGTTACTCACGCTACCGACATCCTGAGCATAGCAGCTACTCGATCTGTACTAGTAGGACTCATGGTGGATATATTTATGCATGTAGCTTCCATAAAATGCCTGTAACGTAAATGCATATCATATAAATATATTCAGTGATCATTTAAAAATAGGGGTTATGCACCGGGGCTTGCCTTGGGCAGGCGCGGTGTCAGCAAAGTCAGTGACGGGTGGCTCCGAAACGTCCTCCTGCACGAGGATCTCCTCGTACTCTTCGATGACTTCGTCGTACTCCTGCTCGCCGAATGTCACGATCTCCAGTGGCTCGTCCTCTATATGCATGCAGTGATGATGATGCAATAATTAATATATAGGCAACCGCAACTCTTAAAATAAGAATACATCTACCAAGCTACTAAGCTAACTCTAATGACTAATACGCAAAGTTACCTATTATTCTCACTAAACAAGTATGAAACATTTCATGTATTATCTTAGCAACTAAAGGCATCCTTATTGTTAATATCAATTTACTATATATATAATAAAACAAGGTGCACTAGCTACCATGCATCATAAAAATTTATTCTCTAAATAACCATAACGAGCATTTCAAAATAATAAAGTAATCCTAAAGGTATCACTGAACTATACGAACTAATTACACTAACAGATAGGTCATGAATTTAGGAATCTAACAAAATTTATTTCACAATCAATAAATAAATTCAAATGAGCTCTAGAGATGAAGAAAATGATATTATTGGAGGAGGCTAATCACGCAATTGAACTTGCTGACTTGCACATGACTGTGGGTCTAGAATTACTAGATGAGACCGCGAGTCAAGAAAATAAGAAGAAGAATGAAGGAATTCTTACATGCTAGCTACCTTAGAATTGAATGAAGTGCCACCTACGGTGATCGATGTGTGGAGGCAATGCAAGAGGAGAGACACCAGGGAGCTTAGCAAATGCTTGCCCTGCGTGGAGTGGAGTAGAGCCATATATAGCACTGATCGTGGGTGGTCATGAGTAGTCAGGAAGCATGAAACGAGTTGGCAGGGTTGTCCTCTAGCTCCGTGCCGTGTGCGGTGGTGAGGTCTTGGTCATGAGAGAATTAATTCAAGGATTGAACTTTGAGTGGTCTTGGACTTACGAGCACGTCAGGACTGGAGTGGGCTTTGGGCTAAACGTGCTTGGCGGTGGCTGGCAACTTTCAGAAGCAAAACAGCGGCAGCTTGTGTGCGAATTACTACATGATAGTAATTCCGAAGGACAGTGCTTACAAGTTCATTCGTAGATAAACATTGAACCCACATCGAATTATTTTTATACTGTGCTCTCTAATAATTTATTTATATTCTAACAATACTCATAGATATTTATGTTTATCCTATTCATTATAATAAAGTTCATTTCCTTGGATCATCAAAGATTATCTGACATGCATACTAAAAAAAAGACGACGTTCGTTGGGGCATGCAGAGGCAACGAGCGGTCAAAAAATCAATGGAGGAGACCACATGTCAAAAGCAGCTGCTGTGGCTGGTGTATTTTCTCGAATGAACAGTGTTTCTGCGCGCTACAGTGTTTTCTACGTGTCTGGCTCAGTGAACGCGTTTGCTGCGCTGTGAACAGTGCATTCGTGCTACAGTGCGCGCGTGGAAAAGTTGAAACCATCAGGAACCGTGTTTCTGCCGTGAACATTGTTCCTTCTTGCCACAGTAATCCGTGTAGAAGGGGTGTCCATTGATTTCCACGAGTGAACAGTACTTTCTACGGGTGGGCAGTAATTTCTGCGTGACCAGTGTTTCTGCTGCAGCCTACCGTGTGGAAAATTTGTATGTCCTTCATTTGCAAAGCAACTGAGCAGCGAGCAAACGGAGTACTCAGCGGGCTGAGCTTGTAAGTGATATAAATGCGTAGCGTGTGCGACACACTATGGCAGTGGTAGCGCGTCGTGCACTGATAATTTTATAAGGTGATTAGCAAGCGAAGTACAGGCGGGGTAATTAGAACAACGATAGATGACAGTGGCGCGTCGCGAGATTGATGGAGATATAAATCTTGCCAAGTGGTATGCTAATAATTAGTGAATGACAATAATTTATCATTTGACTTTGTGGCTATGGACCTCTCACGTGGAGAGAGATGACGTGCTGGAAGGATAACTTGGACAAGGAATAAATTAGAGCTCAATTTGAGAATTAGTGCAATAAAATTTAATTTCTCATTTACCACATGCAATAATACATAAACATGATGCTCATGACATGGTTTAGTATTTTGATTAAAGCGTAACACCGAGGGTGTTACAATCAGTATGCACCTGAGCTTAAACTAAGCACCCCAGTAGGTCACGCTGACCTGCTGAGGCACTCGGGGGCTACCCAATCAAAAAGTTTCGAAGAGTATAACACTTTCGGGCAGATCGTATCATGGGTTTCTAGTCAATCACCGCAATACATTATGCTAACCTATTATGGTGATTCGGGGGCTATAACTAACACTACACGAAGCCACGAGGCCATTACTCAGGAAAACACAAAACATGAAGTGCAGAAAAGTCTTTATTCTAAGGCTAATCCAATTTACACATCATGAGGAGCAGAGCGGATTACATCCTCTACTCTCTTAGATTCAATAATGGCGCCTGCTGCGTCTCTAAACTCCACGGCCAGTGCACCAACATTGTCAGGTTCTTCCACTGGTGGAAATCCGATCGCCATACCGTGAAGGTCCTCGTCGCTCCGGAGTGTAGCAGCCGCCAATGCCAACGCAACCTCACGACGAACCGCGTACCGAATTACTTTGGTAAACCACCTCAGGACATTGCTGAGGTGCTCTTCCACGCTCACTCCCACCGGTGAGAGCACGTCAATCATGCCACCACATGCCTCTAGCAAGGCAGCGTGTTGGTCTTGATATTGACCTACCCTGACCGCCATGGCGGAGGATTAGCCACAGCAGCGTCACGGTCGCGCTCTGCCTCCGTCACCTGCTCGGTCAGAATGGCGTTGGCATCATGAAGCCTCGCCACCCTGCCTTAGGCAGTGACCAGCTGCTCTTGGACAGCTGAGAAGCATAATTAGAGCAACCGCTCATCAAAGCAAGACATCTCCAGAAGGATGAATAGGGAATCTTGCCAGGAACTTACCGAGAAGGTGCGCCTAGGCTTCAGCGTGGGACGTCGTGGTAGCGGCCGCTTCCCGCTCTGACCTAGCCATCACTTCTTGTATGGCCTCCAACTACACTCGGAGATGACTCACTTCATCCCCGGCCATCGTGACTACCGGCGGAGTTGCGGCTTCCACCGCCACAACACTGCCTGGCAATGCGGGAGGACTCACATCGTCAAGCACAGGAAGCCTAGAAGAACACCTAGTGAGAAGAAGTACAAAGCCCCAAGTTCACCCGATTCAGATTGGTATAGTTACTTACCCGACGAAAGAAGGGTGGATGGATGGATAGCGCTCGCCTACCGCCCGTTTAGCAACCTCCGTCCTCAAGCTCCCCATGCTCTCCATAAAATTAGATCTAAGGGGATAGAGACGGAGGAAGATGAAGAATTAAAGAAAGGGAGGTAAGCTCAACAGTGCGTAGATAAGATTATGCCCATTTATGCCTCCCCTTCTTTATATAAGCAGGAACCGGAGCATGGATGGCATCCCAACCGCACACGCTTGTGCATGGGAAAACAAGCCATCAACATCGACACTCCGGCTTCTGGTAAGCAAACTCACCCACGGATTCAGGCGGTTCGTTTTCAATACACCCTCATCTGAGCCAGTGCAGGCGAGTGGTCTGACACTTAGATCGGGTTCTTGGCCCAGCTCGCCCCTTCAGCAGGTGTAAGCAGTAGCGATTCATTCGCTATCGACCCTGCCCCTCTTGAGTCAGGGGGTATTTGGGAGGGTCACCAGTCTGACTCTAAAACCTCTGGCACTCAGTGTCACATAAATCTCCTAATACCCGGACAAGCTCGAAGTACCTTATTTCAGCGGATGTGTGCCCCTTTGGGGGAAACTAGAAAACTGCTTGGCTCATGGCTGTAACCAAAGTACGAGCTCCTGGAATCTAGAAAACGAGTTTTATGACGTGCCCCTGCTAGTCTAGCTTTGTCCTGCCGCTTCCTTTCAGTGAAGCAGACGTTCACTCGTTCTATCCGTTATCAGCTCGAAGAGTAACACACACAGCTGCCAACAGCTGCTCACGCGTTCGTTACTCGCCCGCAGTGATGCCCAAACTGGAACACTGTTATATTGGCCTTAGGGCTCTAGGACAACATCCTTACTCTAGCACTAACGAGGTTCATGAAAATTCATATCACATCACTTGAGGGATCTCGAAGAAGAACGTGACACCCTGGTGCTCAGATGACCTGCAATAGGTCACCCTAAAAATCAACTGGCTTAGTGACGCACGACAAATGGAGGTGCACCTACCCCATCCTCATTATTGTTTACGACTAGGACTTAATGATGCGCAACCACTATTTACACGCCGAAATACGTCGGGAACCAACTTATCGAGTACAGCGGTATTTCTACCCTAACACGGCATCTACGATGTCTTGGAAGCTACACTGTCGGTTATCGGGAACACCACCCGAACGCGGCGTTTACAACGTCCCGAGGGCTACGCCTAGGAAACTACGTTTCCCGATATGGGGTGTACCACCCGAGTCAGACACTTACAGTTGCCAGGGGCAACATCCCTTGATGTACGGTGTACCACCATCGCACTCGATGCTTGAAGAATATTCTCGCTACCCGAGAAATACTCTTAGTATTCGAATGGCAACATACTGGCTACCCAACACTTGGGAATATCTAATTACGCTGCTCCATACTTCGACACCCGAAGATGCTCACTATGTACTCACAGTACGCAGAACTTATAAGGGGGAGATTGCGACGTCCCGAGGGCTTAAAGCTACTGTCAGAGATATGGGCCATGGGTACCTGCACCGCCCGTATATGTGACTACCATCAAGCTATCGGCCCAGCAGCCATCAAAGGAGAGGCCCGCAAGGGCTGATGCAATCAACCAACATGGAGATCAAAGCAAACCAAGACGGACGTATCTGGACAATGGCAAGGATCTATCTGCTGTAACAAACTAAGAAACAATATGTTAGCCCGATCGTCCTCTCTGTAATCCTACATCTCCTGCCTATATAAAAGAGGGTAGAGACCTCGGGCTCGGGATGCAATCTTCCACCAATTTCATCTACCTTGTAGCTAGGAGCAACAACCCCTGTAATTGAATATACGAATGCAAGAGCCGTCGCACCACTGGAGTAGGGATTAACGTGTACCACGTCGGAACCGGTATAAATCTATGTGTCTCGTGTGCTACCATCCGATTCCGTCTATGCGATCATGTTGTTGTATATTGCCGGAGCAAAATAATCCGACACAAGTGTTTCAGATGTTTCAGAAGTATGCCGCAATTGTTACATATGGATGTTGCAGAAGTAGACTGGGACGTTGCACATATTGCATATTTTTGCAATTGTTTTCAGTGTTATGTTGCAAGCGTTTTGAAAAATATTTTCAGACGTATGCTGTAATAAGTATTTTATCTGGATGTTGCATATATTTCACATACATGTTACAAGTGTTTTATCTGGATGTTACATATGTTTTATACATATGTTGCAACAGTATGTTAATGTTTCATCTGTGTCCGACGTATGTAGCATCGAAGTATTTTATGTGGCAAGTGTTTCACAGGGCACGGTGAATGATGAACGCACCGCCCATGCGCCGGGAATGGGGCGCGGCAGAGCTAGGGACCGGCAGACGGGGGCGCAGCAAGCTGGGGCCGACTCTCGAGTCCCGCCCACGCGGAGAGAGATGAGGGGCTTTGAGGGAAGGAGCGGGGCGTAGCGACGTGGCTGGATGCGCATGCGAGGTGGGGCGAGGCGGAGGGGGCGTGCTACGCGGCCGTCCATCCGGACATGAGGAGCAGCAGGCGTAGGTCGCCAACGGTCCCCACAGGTGCGGCCCCCGGGTGGGCACGTGAAAAGTATGCACGAACAGGGTGCAGAGTGCAACGCGCGCTGGAAAACAAATCGGTTCGGTCTATATTATCTTCCGACGGATCAATATGCGATCGAGCAGTTCCGGAGTTGAATAGTTCGGTTTCAATTTAGTTACCGTTCTCCCTTCGCCATCTCGGCTTATAAGCAGTATAAGCACGCTGGACCGGCACAACTCAAGGCAACGACAAGGGCCCAGGCCCACACATACCGGCTAAACCATGAGGCCCACTACGGCTACACCTGATGCTACATTGCTACTACTACTCTCACTCGTGACGGTGACTCCTTCCCACGGCTTCCACCGCTACGATGGATCTCCGCCAGCCGCTTCCACCGCCCACGGCCGCCACCTCCACTCGTCCCTTCAGAGACAGGCGGCGTGCCGGCGGCGAGCGGACAACAAGCTTGCTTCACTGGATCTCCGCCAGAAGCTTCCACCGCCACGCTGGATCTCCGCCAGCCGCTTCCACCCCTCCCTTCCGAGACAGGCGGCGTGCCCACTCCCAGGCAGGCGGCGTGTGGACGACAGGCTTGCCCAGTCAGCGGGCAGATGCAGGGCTGGTGAGGACCGAGCTTTGGTACAGTTCCCGAACTTGGTGATGATAACTCATCTCCATCTCCTGTTGTGAGTCTACATTGTCTGAAAATTGATTTAGGTGATGTATTTTTTTAGGTAATTTAGGTAATGTATGAGCTGCCTATTTTGAACTGTCATCTCCTTGTTGCGAGGCTTGCCACGGTGAAATTCTAACCAGAAATCTCTTCGCCTAATTTCGTAAAGCCCATTACGCCTAACCGATCTAGCTGAGTAGTTAGCTACCAAATCCCACTCCTACGACTGGCAAGAAGACCAGTGCCGCCACCTCCCCTTCTCTTGCTATGTAGCATACTCATATGTTCTAGACCAGCAACTTCTAAAAAAAATATTAGTTAAGCAGTGGCATCAGTCTGTAGCAGTACTCTTTGGTCTTTCCATTGGTAGCACAAGGAGAATTATGAACAGTCTCAGGTCTTAGCTAAATTTAGTGATGTCTGTTTGGTTCAGGTAGTACAAATGACCAGTTTGGTTCCTTCAGTAGCTGAGACTAGTTTGCAGAGGATTGCCCAGCCTAGCTGAGCAAGGCAAGGCAAGAAAAGATATTAGTGTGTGTTTCACTTGCTGTTTTAGCTAGCTACCAAACAGCTAGGCTAGCTCAGCAAGGCGACCTGGTAGTAAGTAGAAACCATTCCTATCTTGTTTAATTGTTTTCTGATTGTTCTTGATTTGTTTAATTGTTTACACCACTCATTTCAGTTGTATGAGCGACGATGGATACTTGGTGACGGACAAAGACTTGACAGAGGACGGGTCAGATGATAGATACTTGACGATTTACGAAGACTCGACAAAGGACTGGTCGGACGAGTCCCCAACCGCCATGGCAGATGCTATGGAGGGCAGAATCGTATGTCTCTTCCTAGCATGGCTTTGTCCTCATTTTTATGTTTTTTGGCTGTGAATTCAAATGGTGATTGTTTCTTCTTGTAGGAGCCATGGGCTACATCAGTCGGTGAAACAAGTTCCCCGGCTGAATGCCTTGACTAAAGGAAACTATCAGATGACTGGATGAAACAATCTTATCATTGTCGTAAGATCCGACGATTGCAGAGGGACAGTGTCACTAGATTTGCATGTGATGGTATTACAGCTAGAAATGACCAGACTATATGCAGATCAGGCGGAAGTAGCAGAAATGATAAGTGATTTGAAGGTATGCCTATCCTTCCTCATAGGTGACTTTTGCCTTATTCTTCTCATATCTAAGATTCATGTGTGTGATCCATAACATGGCCATCTAATATTGCAGAAGTTCTTTTTTGGATAAAACTCAGATATCTTTTTTATGGAATTGAGATCTGCTGCGGTTGCAGTAACTGATGCAACTGGTCCAAACTGTTGAGGGAGCAAGGGGAGGCCTAACCCAAGCTGATTATGGTTAAAAATACAGTTAACAAAAGCTTTGCCATCCTGGTAGTATGTTATCTAAAAGGGAATGCACAGACGTGAAATGGTTTTTATACTTATGTTTATGGACTCAAGAGGAAGTGCTTGATGCCAAGAACTATGATCTGTCTGCTTGCCGCCTGCTGCTTCACTATCCTGAGTAGTGTGTTGCAATTTGAACCTGATTCTCTGTTGAATTATAAACCTGGTGTGACACTTGAGCATAATTATGGATTAATTTTGCACAAAATCTCCTGTTGTCTCGTTTACTACTGAGTGGTTCTGAACTATTGGATCATATAGTTGAGCAAATTCTTTAATAATGTGCTCAGTTCTTGGCTTCAAAAAAAGAAATTTAAACATCCAACTCAATGAACGTTTAGTTACATTTGCACTCATACTGGTAGTCGTAATGATACAACAATTATAAGCTAGGAATTTTTTCTACAGCATGTATGATCGTCATCTCTTATTTTAATGCCTTCCTCTTCACAAACTCATCTACACAAAAGAAAGCTGACTATGTATCCACAGCCTGAAAATGCCACAATATTCCATGCCGACAAGGCATCCACTCGTCAAACGTCTCCTCTGCATCGAATACATTCAGTGGGCTTCATACTTCTTTTCTTCTGAATCTCACATCACCGGAACAACTGAAGGAAACTGTAACAGTTTAAGCTTCTCGCTTCGATAATGATGAGAACCGGGCGGCCTGACGCGCCAATCCACCCTGATCCCCCGCACTTGCTCTCCTCCCGCTCTGCCCGCCCGCTCTCTAGGCCATTCTGGGACGGGGATGCCGTGCGCGCCCGCCCGTGCTCCCTCCCTCCCCCCACCAGAGACGAGAACGACCGCAGCGGCTCCGACAAGGTAGGTCAATCCTTCTTTGGATCTGAGCCCTTCTCCTACTCCTTTGAATTTGAGGGACGCGGCGGTGGCTAGGGTTCCAGCGAGCTCTGGGGTCCTATTCCCTCCTTCTACCGGCGAGCTCGAAGGTGATGGGCCAAGGGATGTTTTGTACCTTTTATTTTTGTTGTGTTCTCCCCATGTTGCAATGCGTTTTCGGGATGTTGCAACAAATGATTTTCGAATGTTGCAATAATATTTTTTTGGCTCGTTGCAACAGATGTTTTTGCGATGGGGTCCGGACGCTAGGATGTCCGTTCTTTCTTTACTAATTGAAAAATAATTGATATTGATTTTAGAAGCACATGATCTACAAAGCATGTCACCTTCAAGTTGTGTTATGTCTTGTCAGAGAGCAGAACATAAGTCCACTAATACTCAAAGGTACTTGGGCACTGGGCAGCTCGCATAGGAATGGCCACGAATCAGTTTACCTGTCTATGCCTCTCTTGCGGTGTACAGATCCAGCGACGGGGAGCACCCCAGCCAGAGCCCGCGCACGGAGAGTTGAGTCCGCGCTTGCCAGGGAGCTGCCGGTGCGTTGAGGAGGTTCTTGAGGTGTAAAAATACAATTATACCCTTCAAAAATTTAATTAGAAACCAGTTCATGGCCTTCGTATTTTTGTGGTTCCGGTGGTTCTTTATATTTTATAACCATAAGATCTATCTAAATAGATGGCTCTTCTTTTTTTCAAGAACCTTAAAATTTGACTTGTAGTTAGAAGGGGAAATTTGCTGCACTGATTTTGTCCGTAGTTTCCACTGCGGCACGCCGGCACTGCCTGATGATCAAGTCCTCTCGCCATAAATAGTCCACTAGTCCAGCAGTATAGGCAAGTATTCACTTCCAAAAAAAAAAGTATAGGCAAGTACAAGAACAGCTCATAGAACACAATTCTGTTCTAGTACTGTAAGGATAAAAGAACCTATTCTCCTTCAATAAATTAACATTTGCACAACCGTGATGTTCATAAATACACACAAAAAAATTTGTCCATGTACGTCAAGAACAAAATGCAGATACGTAGCCCACACCATGTGTCAGAACCAGTTGGCATCAGCCACCACAAGGCTCTGGAAGATCGCTCACTGGGAGCAGGAAACGCATAAACAGAACACGCTAACAAGTACTCCGTAACAATGATCACAAAGTAGCAGCCCTGGCCGGATCCATGTCACACCTGCAGGCTGCAGGCTGCAGGCTGCAGGTTGCAGAGTGCATCCACCATGTCGATCAGTCGGTCTAGGAGCCGCCTTCCACTCTCTTCCTGAACATGATCCTGCCCAGCAGGCTCGTACTGCCCTTCTTCTTCCTCTTCGGGTCAGCGGAAACATCGTCCTGCCGCAGCGGCGCGGCGGCGAACACAGGATGGACGACTATCTGCATCGAATCCTTGTCGTCAGCACCAGCGCCGGTGTTCTCCTGCTGCTGTGCTGCGCTCCTCCTCGGCGTAGCACAGACCTCACCTCCGTCTTTCTTGGACAGCACTTGTTGCTTGGGTGTGGTGGGAGACATGGAGGCCTCGGCGTCGGCGAACTCCTCGGCGAGGATGCTCGCGAGCGACTGCGGCCTGTAGTCGGATGCCGCGTTGCTCGGCCTGGGGATGCAGATGGAGGTGTCTAGAGGACCTGAAGTTGCTGGCATCTTTAGAGCTTTCAGCTGCTTGCTCAGAATCGTGATCGTCTCCTGGCACTCCGCGAGCTTGTCAGCTGCTGCGAGGATCTCTGAGTTCTGCAGTGAATGCTGATGTTGTGAGTTCAGTTCCTGATGATGATATACTGAATATTGTAACTACTACTTATACTATTTTCCTGTAAGAATGTATAGCAAGGACACCATAACTTACTGTTGCTAAATGACTTTCCTCTTGAGCTGCACAATTTTCCACACTTGCTTCAGCAACAGGGCTGAATGATAAAGAATATACATCAAAATTCTAAATTGTTGGCAATAGTTTTTTTTTTTAAAAAAAACATGACTAATACACGTAGTGACATATAAATCTACCTTTTTATCTCACAGTATGCCGATTTTCTTCCTGGAAGGATACTATCATCCTGGGCTTGTATGACATGTATCGGTTCTGTATCAGGCTTCTGTAGATGATTGGCCATAATCTTGCTTTCCACTGACTGAACTGGTTCTTCCTCTGCTTCTGTCTGAATACCTAATTTTGCTGCTGGTTTAGCGCTTTCAGTGTCATGTGTACCATTTACGGGCACTGTACTCAATGACTTAACTCCATCTTGATCTGAGAAGTATTGGCTCACTATATACTTTAGGACGAGGCAAACCTCATCTATGAACTTTCCAAGGTTACATTTCCCTTCTAGTAGATCATGACAGAACTGAACCAGGTGCTCAAGGCGGCGAGAAAGTTCAGACTTGTTGTGCAACAGCACTCTTGATCTTGCAACATTGTCTTCTGCAGATGTGCGGATCATGGAAGTGATTTCCTCATCCATATTTCTCACCGCCTTCTCTATTTCAGACCGGTCATTCATTGCAACTGAATCATCTCTCTTGGCAGAAATAGCTGTCTGATCCAATGCTTGGCTTATCTGTTCAATAATAGTTTCAACACTTTCCCCACTTGCTTCATGCCTGTGCACAACTAGTTCCCAAATATTCTTAACCTTTTCAGGATGGCCGTTGGAGATACTACCATCCAGGACAGGACCATTGCCATTCTGTTCTTTCGTTACCAGTCCTGTATCTGCCTTCTTCAGAGATGCACGTTGCGCGTTGCGCTTCTGATCACCTGATGCCATCTCCAGCTTCTCAATCTCAGCGAAATCATCGAGCAAGTTCATCTCAGATGAAGATGGTGCCATGATGGGCGCACCGTTTTGGTTGCATGACCTGAACTTGTCCAGTTCAGAAACCAGAGCAGAAGCCCAGGATTCAGACTGACTGTTGGCGTCACTCAGCTGCCTGTTCTCCTCCGTCAGTTCCTTGAGCTGCCTCTGAGCCACGGTCAGCTTGCAGGCCTCGTCGGCGTACTTCATCTGCATGAACTGCAGCTCGCTCTCCCTCTTGGCGAGCGCCTGCTTCAGCGCCTTGTTCTCGTCCTCCACGGCGCGGAGCTTGAACGCGTAGCCCTCGGCGTCCGAGACGGAGGAGCGCCGCGGCGACGGGGTCCGCGGCGCGACGACCGACCGCGGCGAGGAGGGCATCGCGGGACGCGGCCGCCTCGGGCTGGCTGATGTGGGGGTCTGGGTCGGCTGCTGATCGACCTCGTCCCTCATCTTGGCGATCGCCGCCGGCCCGGGGAGGCGCTTTCGGACCATGGCGCGCAGCCGCTGGCACTCGGCCTCCAGCTCCGCGATCCGCTTCAGGTGCTCCGCCTGCTGCCGGCGCGCGGCGTCGACGGACTTGAGGTCGTACTCCCGCTCCTGGCCCCGGACCTCCAGCTCCTTCTGGAGCATGCGCACCTCGTACTGCAACGACCCGGCTTGCTTCTGCGCCGACTCTAGCCTCGCCGTCGCGTCGGCGAGCTTGTTCCCAGTGGCCGCCGCGGACTCCCTCAGCTCCCCGATCAGCGCGTCCTTGGAGTCAGCGGCGTTGCTGAGGTGGTTGTTCTCGGCGGCGAGCTTCGCGACCTTCTTGTTCGCGTCCTCCAGCTTCTGCTGGAGCTCGCGCACTTTCTTCTTCTCGGAGGATATCTCGTTGGCCGCCTCCACGATGATCTGCTCCCGCTCTTCCCTGGCAATGACCAGCCGTTCCATGCAGGATCTCAGAGCTTCTCCCATTTCAGCCATTGTTACCTTGATGCTTGCTTCTCCAGATTATCCCTTGAAAACAATCACTGAGTAGTATAGTTAAGCATTGTTAGCTCAGCCTGAGCAATGAGGATATCCAGCTAAAAATTTAGGCAGAACAAAGAATACGTGGGAAAAGAAAGAAAGAATTTACGTTAACAACTTCTGTAAGAACAGCTGTTGGGCAAGCCAATTAGGTTTGCATGATGCTCTTTCTTATGTATGAACCCCCAACAACTGCACTAGTTTGGTTCTCACGTTTTGCCAACCAGCTGCTAAAGATAAATAGTCCTACTAGAACTGAACAGTTCTTGATTCCATCCAGCAAAGCTTTTTGTAAAGGAGAAATAGAAATGTGTGGGTTCTGAAGCAACCGCTACTAGTTGACGTGTCTCATTCCGAAGAAAAAAACTTGCTGTTAACTGAACTCTTTGTCGTCAGGAGCGTTGAACATTAGTTCCTCTCAAATTATGTACTAAGTGTAACAGAACTAGAGAAAGTATGCTTTTGTACTGTTGGGTCGTACTGATGAACCTTGTCTGTCGTTTATATTCAAAAGTACGATGATCATCTAAACCCATGATCCATAATTTGATATTGACTGTCCAATTTAAGACCGATGAAACTGCTGATGTTCTGACAACTGCCTATTTGTTTGAGTTCATCATAAAACTGTAAGATTATTAGCTAAAGACTGAAGTAACGATGAAGAAACAAACTGGAAACCTGATGAAGTGTATCAACTGAATTTGACGAACACATGAAGTAGTAATAATCTAGTTGCAAAACTGAAACTCAGCATTCGAATAACTCGAAACAGAAAGAGCAACGCAGTGCAGGACATTTTCGCGTCGAAAAGCATCAGAACCAAAGCGACAAGAGTCCAACCAGTACCTGGTTGATCAGGCTATGCAATTCGTCAGCCACCGCCCGCAGGGATGCATAGCTAGCTTCTCGGTCAAGGTACCACGACCGGAGCAGGAAGCAAGAACTGAACCGGCGAGTGGCGAGTGGAAACCTCACCTCTCTCGCTCAAGGCATTCCGTCAGTAGCAGTAGGCAGCTTGGCTGCTAAGGTGCAAGCGGTACTGGCAGTTTGGTCGGTGTGCCTTGGAGGGGGTTGCGGTTGCAGGAGTAGAGCCTGTTGAGGAGGAAGGCGCCAAGGGGGGCAGCGCGGGTGGCGCTTTCGCTTGGCGGGAAGCGGAGGAGTCAAGGAAGACGCGGAAGCCTGGTGGTTCAGGCATGCTGTCAGAGAGACTGCAAGCTGGAGCAGCAGTTGGGCTGTTCAGTTCTGTCCTGGGTAGTACATCGGTACGACCACACACGTCCCACCGGAGATCAGCCGTGGCCTCTTCGGCTCTTCGTCTTCCTCCCCTTGACATAGACATGGCTGCTCGCCTGCTCTGCTGGAGGATCAGGATAACCAGTTTGCACGCGACGACTGGAATTTGTTATCAATTTCATTTTTTCCCTCTAGAAAATGTTAGTAACATCGATTTCATGAGTTCTACTTCTTACAATGAGATTGATATATATGTAGTGTGCGTGTTTTTTTTTTCTCTCTCAGAAAAATATTCTGCATTTCTTGTCGTCGACAGCCTGAATTACCTATCCAGATAGGTTACTGACTAACTTTTTTCTGCAAGCGATCGATGTGGCATTGCACCTTGTGGACGTTGGGGTGACGAAGACAGGTCGGTAAAATGGCGCCGTCAGCTTTTGAGGTTTATAAGACCAACAAAAAAATCACTGACCCGTCCATGGCACCACTCTGTAGACTGGCAAGTACGTCAGGAACATTGTGAAATCGTCGTCCGGACACAGGAGAAATGCGGAGCACGATATCGGACATGCTCTCCACGTGTTAGGTCGATCGGCAGCACTTGAATCTTACTCAAGTGAAAGAGAAAAAATCATCACTTTTGGTGCTGAATCAAAGCCATCATCCAGTGCACCAATCTGTGGACATGACTCTTTTTGAAGCAATTAATTTTTGAAGCAACATGACTTCACAACCACATTGCGTCTTTTCTTTTTTGGCGGAAGGACTGACCGGATGGACAGTAAGATTCATTCGTACAGTATCTTATTGCATACTTGGATTTGGACACCAACGTACGTACAAGATGCTTATGGCGCAAGCGGCAGCTCCTCTGCACTTGTCATCAGCCAGTGCTAGATTTGCAGCGGTTGGGGAGTGCGTAGCAACGTCTCCGACTCCGACGACGGATAGGAATGGGATACCAGGACAGGAACAGGACGCACTTGTCACCAGCGCAGGCAGAGACACGTCCGCGTCGCCGCCGGGCTGCCGGTGCCGTGGGGCAGGCGCGTGAGATGAGCTCGGCACCGAACCACTAGCGGCGTTTTGCAGTGGGTTTTCAGCGAGCACTTCGTTCTCGCTCGGTCACGGTCACGGCCTCACGGGCCATTGGCCGGCCGATGAGCGGTCAACCGGTTGGTTGCACGGCGACATCCCACTGAGATGAGGTGCGCGGGGTGCTCTGCAAGAGTGCGAATGAGGTGATGAAAAGGATTGGGCCAGCACTTGTTCCCGTCGATCGGTTGGCGTTCCGTGCTTGCAACCGAAATGGAGTGTTGAGAGTTAGTGACTAGCCAAGGGATGAAGGCTATCACGGATACCAGATCATGTTGCGTTTCTCCCCGGGAAATGATATGTCATGGGTTAGCAACTCTATCGTTCATCGGTTGAGGTTCCCGTCTCAGCTCGCCTCTCGGTGGATTGTGCTTGTTTCCACCTCGTGAGTTGTGACACAAACTCTTCTGAGACCCTGAGTAGTTTGGGCGTGTTTGGGACCGCGTAGCGACAGCGAAAACAATCAAACAATTGCGCCAAACGCCCTGTGGCCACGATAATTCTCAGATCGGTCTAGGTGACATTCAGTTGTTTTTAATCCCTTCTGTCAACTGAATTTTTCTCATGCACTTATAGTCTTCTGCCTAAATTTACATTGACTTATTACTATATTTACAATGACTTCTTCGGTGTAATTTATTAGAAACGGTGGTGTAATTTGAGGATAATACAAATATATGCCAATTTTTTTAGCAAAATTTATAAATTATTTTTATGGATTCCAGATATCAAAGAAATATATGTCAAATTATTCACAAATATCATCAAATTATTCACAAATTTCAGAAAAAAAAATCACAGCTAGGATGAGGACGGAGTACCTCGACTACACCATGGCCATGGCCGACGAGTTCGGCGGCACGAGCTGGGCTATAAACGAGTTCAGCTGGGACGTCAAATACGCCGGCCTCCAGATCCTCGCCGCCAAGGTATACACAGACACATCACTACTTGCTTGATCACTGTCATTAGGGTACGTTTGACGTGAAAGACAATGCAACAAATTAAATATGGTATCCAGAATTCCAGATTCCTAAATAACTAACAACTGACGTGCCTGCTACTAGTAGTATGTGTAGTTACGAATGGCACCTAGCAGACACACTTGATCATATATATGTTCAACAAAAAAAAGTCAGATCGACAAGGAATCTACCCTACGTACGTGCATCAGACAATCCTGGTCGATCACAGAATTCGGTTGATAGAAGAGCGCAAATCACCCGGTTGACATATAGCAATACTGTAATTCTTTTGACCGCACACGGCACGGCAATCGCAAAAAATGAACTAACTCCCGCGTTTCTTTTGACCGCACACGGCATGGGATATGTTTGTGCAATTAGCCCTATGTAGATTATTTTCTCTGATTGTGCATAATGTTATGCAACTATTATGAACTGTTAATTGTTATGGATGCAATTTCTTGCTGCTCACAGTTGGCTGTCATATTCGGCCTGTTCGCTGGTTGGTTTCTGAGCTGGTTTAGGCTGGCTGGTGCTGGTTTATTGTGAGAGGAAAACACTGTTAGCTGGCTGGTTTGGGTTGGCTGAAACCAACAAGCGAACAGGCTGATTAATTGTGCTGCATTTTGTGTTTGCACTTTAATTGCATAGGTAACCCGTCAAACTTTGCCTCTGCCTCAGTAACAAATGCACTATCATCACAAGCTGCTATCAACTCAGATGGCCTTGCATGGGCTCATTGTTTTTGCCCAAACATAACCAAGAAGCATTGGTTATGTGTCAGTATTGTGACAAGCTCTGCACCTCTGGGGTTACAAGAATAAAGTACCATATCTTGCTGGCATTAAAGGGTTCAATGTGACAAAGTTCAGGAAAGTTCCACCTACAGTGAAAAAAGAGATGTTTGCTTTGCTTACAAAGAAGGCCGGTGAAAAAAGAGATGTTTGCTTTGCCAAGGAAAAGGAAAGAGAGAAAGGGGATAAATTGACCTAGATCACTCGATGGTGAAAGTGGTAGTAAAGAATTTTCTGAATATGGAAATGAGGTTCTTGTAGTGGAGCCAAAGCCAAAGCCAATCAAAGGATCTAGTCGCTCTAGATCTACGACAGGTGGTGGCCCTATTGAGAAGTTCTACTGAACAATTTGGCAGATGTTTGAGAGGGCTCGGCCCCTATGAGATGAGTGGACCATTCTTGTAGAAAAGGAAGCAAATAAACAAGTAACATGTTAGTGGTAATAATAATGTTGGATGACTACCATTCACTTGAATGCCCAAAATTTTTAGGAAAAACTACAATAATATAGTATGTATGCTACGTACATACATATATACATACATACATACATACATACATACATACATACATACATACATATATATATATACATACATATATATATATATGTATGTATGTATGTATGTATGTGTGTGTGTGTGTGTGTCTCTCTCTCTCTCTCTCTCTCTCTATCTATCTATATATATATATATATATATATATATATATATATATATATATATATATATATATATATATATATATATATATATATATATATATAATCAAACTGCATATAATAACCATGAATCATGGCCTAAAGTAATAACTTGCCTAGTTCAACACTCTAATATCTCGCGGCCCAAACATCCATCCTCATCAACACTCAATTACCACATAGTTCAACATTAAATAAAATTCCAACCAACTACTTCTATTAGGTTCTCTGTCATATTCTTCTATGATCTCTCTTCCTTCCTCCTGTTTTGTGGACCATCTAGACCAACACAAAACAACAACAATAAACATGGTCTGGAGCACATGAGGTGATGGTAGCTTCAGCCAAAGGGAAGGAGAAGTAGCTCATAACCAAGTAATGAATGACTCGTGAAGTAAGACGTGAGACATAGTATTGTATTTTGGAGGAGTGAGAGTCCGACGATATTGTTTGCAAATCTCATCTAAATACAGCGATATGGAGCCAATTTTCATAAATTTTATTAGGTTTAGTGTTTGAATACTCATTGTGTAAACCCTGGGTCCCCCATTTACGCGTAGGTGTTAAGCAATGTTTATTTGTTAGCAGTACATAGTATATAGGAAGTGTTTGGTGACGCTTACAAGCGTACAAGAAAGAGTTCCAGCTCCTATTGTATGTTCCTATTGTATGTTTGCTTTATCATTCAACTAGATGGGTGCCTATGTGCTGCTATGGGAAAAAATATTAGCAATAAAACAAAAATATTATCCATAAAATAGAAATCTATTAGCAACCGCATACAACAATGATCCAACTCAGGCGTTCGTCCGTGACTCTCGTCCGGATGCGGCTCCCTAGGAGCAGGCCCCAAACAACCCCCCCCCCCCCCGCCGCCCTCATGCTTATCTGCCCGCTCCACACCCCACTCCTTCGTGTTTATCCACCATGCCCTGAAGCAGTGTGGCCACTTGTTGTTCGCGCCCCTTCCCTCACCGCGCGCTCATTGGCTGCCGTGCCGTGCCCCACCGCCGCGCACCCCAACGTCGGCTGCATCGCACGCCTATTCTAGACACTTGTGCCACTCGCTCCCTCGCCGTCTGTCCATCCATCTCCCATTGCCATCGCACACGCCACTGACCATACCATGGCCGATGGGGCGCATGTGCCGTGGTGCCTCAGGTCTTCCTTGGCCGAGCCATGGGCACCCATGAGCACGAGGGGTGCTAGTCGTGCTTGTGCGCCACCGCTCGTCGCCGGCTCCGACCCCGACAGCTGGAATAGACTGGCCCAGGCTTTCCCTCCCCTATTTTGCAAATGTATGTTTCAGGTGTTTCAGTCGTTTGAAAGGTATGTTGCAGTTGTTTCTTATGGATATTGCAAAAAAGTAGATCAAGGGATGTTGAACATGTTGCACATGTTGCATATGTTGCAAGAGTTTCAGAAGCATGTTGCAAGCGTTTGTTTAAAATATTTCATCTGTTTTCAGACATATGTTGCAATCGTTTTTTATCTGGATGTTGCATATGTTTTCACACACATGTTGCAACAGTGTGTTCCAAATGTTTCAATTGTTTTATTCTTATGTTGCAGTAAGTGCTTTATCATGTTGCAAGTTTTTTATCTGGATGTTGCATATGTTTCACACGCATGTTGCAAGCGTATGCCCCAAATGTTTCATCTGTTTAAATGTATGTTGCATTAAGTATTTCATGTTGCAAGTGCAAACCACCGGCGTTCGTGTTCATGAGGGGCGGGCAGGGCCAAGCCGCGGCCACCAGTGCGTGGAGGAGGCGTAGGCCACCGCCGACGGTGTAGGGAGGAGGCATAGGGTGTGCGGTGCTGTTGTGGAAGAGGCGGGGGCGAGTCTTCCGGGTGGCCTAGAAGAGATGAGGCGCCGTGTCGGTGTGGAAGAGGCGGGGGGGGGGGGGGGGGGGGGGAGTCATCCGAGTAGCGTGGGCAACGTATCTGAAGCGGGCGGTTAGGATGCAAGCGTGGGAAACAGAGTTGGCGCGGGCGACGCGTGAATCCGAGCGGACGGGGTAGAGAAGCCACGGGCGTCCGGACGTCCGGGCGCTAGTGCTGCCGAACCGCATATCATACATGATAAAACACACATTGGTCTTGTTGATTTAAGACAAATTCAATACATCTTGTATACATAAAATTGATTCATAAACATAACCGGATACAGTAACTCAGTATCTATCGGTTTCCATACAGAAACAGACCAGAGTAATAACATGCAAAAAAAGGATAGCAGATACATGTGCAGGAATTCGTAATTATCCTATATGGCCAGGGTATAAAATAATTAAAAGATTGAGGGGAGGAGCTGTTTTATATGGTGAAAAGGTTATTTATATACACAAAAGTATAGGGGGTTATCTAACAAAAAACCTAAGCAGATGCAAGACGAGGGGACTAATTACATCTCAGTCTTTTTAGTAGCAGAGATAGAGATCTGCGTGACTGGTGTATGTTTATATCTTTCCGATGTCCGTCCATGGCACGAGACCCCATCTCATGCATTCTTAATTATTTCACCGCAAATTAAAGTGCAATCCAAAATACTAGTACGTATTGCAATATTGGTTGCAATCCAAATACAATAAGGATACTAGGTACATAAATTAAAAATTATACAGATAAGGAAACAGAGCCTAGAAAAGACTCGACAAAAGCAAATATAGATACACTGCCCGCAGCTGGAAATCCATCCAAACTATGTACATCACTCTGAGATAGACTGACCACTCTGGCAGCGAGCATATCATGGTCACACCGAAACTTCAAGTGGCTGACGACGCCCAATGCTTCCGGGTTCCTTGAGCTGAGGAGGCACGTCCCCAGCCGGCAGATGGCTCGAGCTCCTTGGTCCTCGCGTCCTGCCGAAGCACGACGTAAGCGCGTGCACGAAGACGAAGGCCAGCGCGGCGACGATCATGGCGACGATGTACCCGGACGTCTCCCACCCCCTGCTCGAGCCGGCGGCGTGCGCGCCGAGGAGGCCGAAGAGATTGAGCACGATGGTCACGTTGGTCACCGTGAGCCACCAACCGATGTCCATCAGCTGCCGGGGCAGCAGCAGGACGACGACGACGACGGACGCCACGAAGGAGGTGGAGTTGCAGTGGAAGAAGAAGAGGTACCGGAGCCTCCGGTTGGTGCGGAGTACCGGGTCGCCGGCAGCGTGCCCGTCGCCGTCGCTCTGCCACACGCCGCCCGGCGGGTCGAGCCCCGCCTGGTAGGTCACGCTCGCCATCAGGATGCCCAGCAGCATCAGGTATTTGCACTTGGCGTGTCTCTTCTTCGCCCTAACTTCGTCGACCTCTGCTCCTCCAGCCCTGGGCGCCACCGGCTCTGCGATGTCGCCGGCCACCGGGTTCCCTCCTCCGGTGCCACCACCGCCCGCTTCAACGGCGACCGACTCGTCAGCGACGTTGCTGGTGGTCTTCCCCTTGTTCTTCCCTTTCTTCCTTCCTGCTACTACGAAAAGCACGGCCATGAGCAGGATCACCAGAAACGCCAACACGAATATATATATCGACGTCTTGAGATGCTGCGTGCTCCCGGCGGCGTAGGCGCCGACGAGACCCAGCAGGCCGACCGCCGTGCAGACGGAGAGCGCGTAGCTCCGTATCGCCGGCCGGTACAGGTTCGGGTTCACAAGCAGTATGATGTGGGCGATGGCCGACATGAAGCTCAGCGAGTTGCTGTAGAAGAAGGCCTTGTAGCGGCGCGGGTAGTTGGAGAGGAGCACCGGCTCGCCGGCGCGGTGGCCCTGGTCGTCGTCCTTGGGCCAGAAGCCGCTCGGCGGGGTCAGCCCGGCCTGGTAGGTGATGGTGGCGGCCAGGATGGCGAAGAGGAGCAGCCGCTTGCGCCGCTTCTCGACCGAGACGTCGTCATCCTGCTGCCGCCCGGCGATCCTCTCCCCGTGGTCGAGGGTGAAGAAGATGACGTGGATCACCACGTAGACCATGACGCCGCCGGCCAGGGCCACGACGTAGATGGAGGTGCTCACGTCCCGGCAGCTCCCAGCGGCGTACGCGCCCATGAGGCCGAAGAGGTCGAGGATCATGGCGGCCTCCAGCGTGTGGCGCTTGATGAGCGCGGACCTCCGCTGGACCAGGACGATGGCGGCCAGGGACGCCATGAAAGCGGTCGAGTTGCAGTAGTAGAATGTCTTGTACCGCCTAGGGTCCGTCGTTAGGAGTATCGGGTCGCCGGCCAGGTGGCCGTCGCCGTCGTCCTGCCAGACGTCGCCGGGTGGGACCAGCCCTGCTTGGTAGGTCACGCTGGTTGCGAGAGTGGCGAGCAGTAGAACGAGAGAGCGAGCCTTGTCCATCGATTCATTGATAACTTCCTCCCTGATAATTGCAAGCAAAGAAACAGAATTGAAATGCTGCTTGATTAACATGAATGAAATAGTAATTAAGAGTGGATTCCAAAGCTTGGCTGTCGTACCTGGTAATTTCAGCAGGAAGCCTTTCGGGAGCTTGTCGCCTGAAACAGGTACTTGCTGCTATTGCTCGCAACCACCCTGATGCTGCAGCATAGACGCATACTAGCCATTGCCACAAGTTGGACTTCCGTGTGGTTTCCACGACTTTTACAGCAAAATAGACCTGGAACAACATGTATCCCAGAATAACGGCGACCAGGACGACGATGTAGGCGGTGGTCTCGGCGTCCCGGCAGCTCCCCGCGGCGTACGCGGCGACGAGGCCGGCCAGCGCGACGACGATGCATCCGTAGAGCTCGTGGGAGCGCAGGCCGGCGTTGGCGCGCAGCTTCTTGTCCAGGAGCAGCAGGATGATGAGCAGGGACGCGACGAACGCCGTGGTGTTGCAGAGGAAGAAGGTGACCAGGCGGGCGCGGTTGTAGTCCTGCAGGACGGCGTCGCCGGCGGCGTGGCCCTCCTGGGAGCCGTCCCAGAAGCCGCCGGGCGTGCTCAGCCCTGACACGTACGTGACGCTGACCGCGAACGTCGCGAGCAGCATCAGGACCTTGCGCGGCCGCTCGCCGAGCACCTCGCGGTCGGCGTCGGCCTCGGCGTCGGCGTCGCCGCTGCCGGCGGCGATCTGCTGGTCGCCCCTGTGCCGCGCCGACGACGACAGCGCCACCTGGACCATGAGGTAGGCGAAAACCCCAACCACCAGCAGCGTGCTGTACGTGGTGGTGACCGCGTCCCGGCAGGTGGCGGCGGCGTAGGCGCCCAAGATGCTGAGCAGGTCCAGCGCCATGACCACCCGCAGGGGCACGAGGGTGTGCCGCCACGTCCAGATGCTCGCGCCGCTCATGTCCTCGTGCTGGACGGACAGGAGGAGGATGAGGATGATGACCACCAGCGACGAGGCGAACCCGGTGGCGTTGCAGTAGAAGAACACCAGGTACCGGTGGTAGTGCGTGTCCCGGATAATGGGGTCTCCGGCGAGGTGGCCGGCATCGGTGTCCTGCCACACTCCGCCCGGCGGGCTGAACGCCGAGGAGTAAGTCAGCGTGGCCACCACGGTGGCCAGCAGCAGCACGTACTTCCGCAGGGTGTACTCCCATGGCTTGTCCGACTTGTCGCCAGCCATTATTGGCTAGGTCACTGAGCTTCAGATGCACGCTTAGCTTGTGCTTCTCTCTTCTCGCATCAAGTGGAACACTGTATCCCAGTGTGTGCAACAAAGCTAGCTAATGCTCGTCCAACTGCTTAATTTATAGAGCTACCACTGCCTCAGCACTGTCGATTCAAAAAAACCCAATTCACTGCTGATTTTTAAACCGACGGTGATGTGGAAACATCACTACCGGTTCTTATGAACCAACAGTGATGTGAACCGGCAAGCCAAAAAATTCAATGAAAAAACAGGGAATTTTTTTTTAATACTAGAAGAGGCCCCACTGGACAATCACACGGCCGGGCGTCACAAGTCAAGTGATTTTTCGCCCGAAAAACGCATGCTTCGCGGTCACCGGCGATCGAACCCTTGTCGTCTTGCTTTGCGTCTTCGGCAGAGAGAAAGACTAGTTAAAGTTTTAGACAGAGATTAGAAAGAGAAATCAGAGTTCTTCAACAATTTTAAATTTTAATTTTAAATAGCATTTTTAAGTAGTAAATAATCTCAAATGAAAAAGTTTTCAACTATAAAGTTGTATAACTTTTCGAGATCCACAACTTTTGTTTTGGGCATTTCTCCATCTGAGGCCGTTTGAACAATTCAAATTTTAAATTTTAGAAATCAAACGTAATTTTCGTTAGATAGATTATTTTAAATGAAAATATTTAGACATCCAAACGATCTTAAATTAAAAAAGTTTGAACTACAAAGTTGTAGATTTTGTCGAGTACTACAACTTTGATATAAAGTTCGTCTTCATCGGACATCATATGAGAAACTTATGAAGTTTTCTTGTAGCATATCACTGCCAGTTCAAGCCACGAACCGACAGTGATAGTATCAGTGTCGGTTCTTGGCTAAAACCGGCAGTGATGACCCAATATCATTGTCGGTTCTTGGCTAAAACCGACAGTGATATTACCAACAGTGAATACCCGAATATCAATGTCGGTTGGTCCTATCACTGTCGGTTTTAGCCAAAAACCGGCGGTGATGATCTATCACTGTCGGTTTTTTAAAATTCAGCAGTGATGAGGCCAGCAGTGATTCCAATTATGTAGTAGTGTACTCTCTCCGGTCAAAAATGTATGACGTTTGTGTTGTAGACGCCGGACTGATCCCCTGTCACACGGGTCACCACAGACCGAAGAATGCAGCAAGGATCACACTTGCATGGTGAAGAACGGAGAGGTTGTAGAGCAAACGACCAAACAATAACCAATCGCGCTTATGTGACGGAGAACGGCTAGTTTCTAGGCAAACTAGCAAAGGAACCGTCGAAACTCTCGCCTGGAAAGAACCCCGTTGGGACAAGCAAGGGCGTCGCCGGGTTGCCATATGTTGGCCAGCAAGCCTAAGACGCCATCCTTGTCGTTAGATCAAGCGATGAACAACTTAGGGTTGGAAAAGATAGGGCAAAGAGAGGGTTTGTGATGTATTTTGACGATTGTGAGTTGGGATCCTCAATCGGTCATGATCCTCTCGTTTATATAGAGAGGGTCTTATTCTAGTAGAAAGCAAGTCCCAAACATAATCTCCAAGTTTCTTACGTCCAAAATAGGTCAAAAACGATTTGGAAGTCAACCTGGCTCAGAAACAGCAGAAAAAAGTCGGGTTAGATGACTTGGGAGTCAGCTACGCCAGTTTCTGCAGGATCATAGTGCTGTTTCTGGGCTAAAAACAGGAGAGTCGGCGTTGGAAATTCCAAGCAAAAAGCTTTCAAAATTTATAATTAATTTATTTTGCTCCATACGAGGCGATCCATATATGTTTTTCGATCAACTTGACGAGAGAAACACAATGGTGAAGTCTATTCTTGCATTAAAGGAAGTTGGGAAGTCGGCTAAGCCGACTCTGTTTGGTTCAGGCCCGAAAAGTCGTTTTCTTCATCCGAGCTCCAAATGCGATGATATAATTATGCTTACTAGCCGTCTTGACGATAGAAATATGATGGAGGAGTTCATTATGCACTTTGGACACTTTTGAGTGTGAACAGTTTGATTTTCTTTCCTGGTCTTTGAGATTGCTATTTTTTACCACTATTTTACATTAGAATATATTTTTACAATCTAGTAAGTGCCTATGATTACAAAAGCATTTTCGAAGGCAAATCTACGCATGTCGTTTTTATATTTTCAAACTAAATATTGTAAAAGCCATTAACAGCTAAAGATTCAAAAGTTTAACTGGTTTTTGATCAAAATATCGTACTTGAAAGGAATGAGTAGCTATCAGTTCACTGGTGGCAATAAATCGACTTTAATGATGTGCTTAATCCTTTTCACCAAGACTTGACTCCGTGATTTTCCAGAATATAAGAATGTACTCACGCTTCCCATGCATCTGGATATATATTTAATGTATTATAAAAGTGACAACTGACAAGCGACCTAACGGGTTAATATATAACTTGTGTGCCTAATCAGTGTGTATCAAGAATAAGAATGTAGTCACGCTTCTCATGTATCTGGATGTTTAGATAAATTATGTGCCAGATAATCCTAGTATTTGCAGCGGATAACACGTTTGACGATGCTATTGCGCCACCAGTACGATTAGCAGTTGCACGATATAGGAATATTCACATTTCGCCTAGGATGGCTCCCTCGTCCCTCTCCAGGCTAACGACAAAAGGTCACAATCGTTGTGTGGAGCTGCCATAGTGTGAACTCGGTACACTCCGTTTCGGTGACTGTAGCGCACTGTCACCCCCGTAGTGTGAACTCGGTAGACTCCGTTTCGGGGGACTGTAGCGCACTGTTCGCCAAAACATGAGGGGAGCCAGATTTTTCAGGTCCTCCGGCTCCACCCTCCCCCACGTTGACTGTAGCATGGAGCATTGGAGCCAGAAAACTGCTCCTGTGAACACAAAATAAGGGGAAAAAACGGAATGTGAGACCATTCGGACCGTGGTGGTTACCAAACTCACTACTCTCATATTGTTACACGTAATGTAACTACCCTACTGTGTTGGAGAGAAATAACACAGAAATTCCTGTGCTTAGGGACAAACGAGTTGCGGATGCGCCGATGTAGCAGAGTACACAAAATAAAAGAGAAAAAAACGTTGTATCTGCAATGGCAATTGCTAGCGTTTGATTGTTGGTGTCCCAGTTTGATCTCAGTGGAAGCCCTACTTAGCATTTTTCTCCTGAAGCATACTGCCATTTTGCATTCTTTTGAAACAAAACAGAATTAGATTGTGACAAGATTGGGTTGTTGGTGCCCCAAATGGCTCTTAGTGGAATCACTCCTTAACTTCTTCCATGAATTCATTATGGGTCTGTTTGGTTGCTACCCTCGTCAAGATTTGCCTTAACCTGAGCATACCTAGTGACGAGTATACAACTTTGGGGTCTGACCTCCACCGGGTGCGAGATCCGCACGCCATTGGGGGGGGGGGGGGGGCTATGTACCCATCGCTGATAAGGAAGCGAGGATTCCCGAACCACCACGCGGAGGATCTAACCGGATCGTAATCGAACCGGAGAAGAAGATCGCCCGATGACCTAGAGTAGGAAACCCTAAACCGACTTGTACTACCGGGGGTATGAGCCTACAAATATCCCCATAAACCGCCCTTTAGGGGCATGGAACTTCAATCTAGGGTTTAGCATAGCCATATAAGAGCCCTTCGAGCACCATTGTAATTGGCTGAGCTCTAGACTCATCAATCCAATCCACAAACAGGATGTAGAGTATTACTCCCCTCACGGGAGACCTAAACCTGTATAAAAATATCAGTGTATTCTAGCGCGTGTCGGTGATGATCCCTAGTCGCATGCGATCTCCTAGTCGGCAGAGCACCCCCTGTCGGCTCTAATCCACGATCATCGGCATTTGGCGCGATAGGTAGGGGTATCTCTTTTGCAGGGTTCTTTCTTTGTCTCCGAAGCGCGCACTAGAGTTCCCATCCCTCAGACAACTTACCCAGATCAACGTAAGATCTATTCGACAAGTTCACTGCCGACTACTGCACCGGCGCTCCACCAAAGATCTCTTTGTTACACGTAAGATTTGTAGGGGCGGCTGGTAACACTAGCCGCCTCTACAAAATTGATTTGTAGGGGCGGCTGTAGTACCAGCCGCCCCTATAATACCTATTTGTAGGGGCGGTTCAATCTAGAACCGCCCCTACAGTACATTTTTCCGCCAAAAAAAATTCAGATTTATAATTCAAATTTGACCAGAACATATATATATATATATATATATATATATATATATATATATATATATATATATATATATATATATATAATTTGAATCTGACCCGAACATATATAATTCAAATCTGATCACAAGCACATGAGTATTATATAAACTATCATTACAAGTCCAATTCACAAGAATATATACAATCCATCATTAAATAGACATAATTCACGTGTCTAATTCGTTCCACTTCTCCCTCCCCTCTCTTTGGCACACGGTGCATTGGGTGAACGGGGTGACAGTGGCATAACAGCTCTCTCTCCTCTCTGTCTCACGACGGTGCTCCTCGTCGGCGGCGAGCTCATGTGTTCTCACGGCTTCGTGCGTTCACGATGAGTACACCGGTGGGCCAAGGGTGGCACCTTGGTGGCTATGGCGCTCGGCGTAGGTGTCGCGGTGCGGATGGCGGCGGCATGGGTCTACGGCAGTGACCTAGAGGCACGGCGGAGTCCGCACCACGGCGGAGCTCCCACAAGGTAGGACCAATGTCAAATTCCATGCACATTGTTATCAACGGCCTAGAGCTAGCCTTTCAGTCTCACAAAGGTGTTGGTACTAAGGATTTCTACCTAAGTCAGAATCTCAGTCATGGTAGGTGCCTTTGACATGTACAATCTGGTCCAATATGAAGTTGCAAAGGTCGCCGACGAGCTCTAAGAGTTGGTCATCCTTGTATGGGTCTCTTTTCATTTCTTTCTCTTCTTTCCACTACAAGAGAACAAGTTTTGGTTTAGTATTTCATATCATGTGTGAAGTTTTTATACTACGGGTGAAGAGGTTCAAACTTACCCTTAAGGGGTGTCTCATGTAGGCACCGGTGTTACTCATCATAGAACATGCATAGTATCCACAATGTATACTCCCAGGCTTCTGCTTGGGGCACTGTGTATTTTGCATATGGAAATGTTAAGTAATGCTTTTGACTACCATGTAATGGAGTACTAAAGTAAGTTACAGTTACCACACATAGTGTTTTTATAGCTAGCCCTTCCTTCCTTACTGGATCATGCCTTCCGTGATGTTGATTGACATAGAACCTGAATGCCCTGTTTGAATTATTTTAGCAAATGCAACTTGTTAATATCCAAAAGTGAACATTACAAGTATGTATACAAATATATAAGCTAATGAGGATTGTCGATATGTATATGTCTTGAGAATCGATATGAAGTCTTTGTATGTCATCGGGTCTGGATATTGATTTGCTTTTCTATCCCCTCATTTCCTCTTTGGCTTGGTAGTCGTGTTCGTGGTTGTGTCTTGAGGTTGTGGAGCAGAGGCCTCAATGTCCATCTCTGTGTCTGTTGCCTCTGCTCTCCTTTTCTCTACTCCGTCTTGTCCGGCGTGATGTCACGGACATCGACGTCGTCTTTTCTGAGTTTCAGGAGGGACCTGTATATACGACAGGTCAAAGTGTTAGCAGAGGTAACACAGCCAAAGCTTTAGCAAAATTTATAAGCTAAGGCTTTATCCCTACCTCCTCGTTTAGATCAAAATCCTTGTCCAAATCTTCCTCCGTTGGCCTCCTTCTGGCTTTCCGTGGGAAAGGATCCTTGGAACTTACATATCCCTCTTCTGAGTCCTCCTCCTCATCATCCTCTTCTTCACCTTCAGCAGCCTCTCCTGCTCTTCCTTCTGCTCCCCCTTCCTCCTCATCACGCTACTCCTAAGTAATCATCACTTCTAAACCCTTTTCTAACTCGTTATCGAACTGCTCCTGAGTAAGCTGGTCCTCTAGTGCTTGCTCCTCATAGGTTGGCTGCTCATCATGCTTGGGGCATCAGGCTACACTGTCTGGTGTCCGTGATATTATTTCGCGTTTTGTTCTAATAGATGCAAGAAAGTGTGCTTTAGGTACGCGAGAAGGTATAAGAAATAAAAAAGGTCTATAAACCAAAGTAGTCCTATAAAACAATAATATATAAAAAAACAAGTAGTAGCAGTAGTAGAGGTCTCAGAAATATATCAATCATCATTTGATCATGAACTTAGAGCATCAAGGCATCATAACAGAGAAGAGAGGAGAAGGTAATGTAGGGGTGGCTGCTAATGATGTCAAGTTCCTTACAAGTTCTTGATCATGAACTTGGAGCATCAAGGCATCATAACAGAGAAGAGAGGAGAAGGTAATGTAGGGGTGGAGAGGAGAGGAGAGGAGAGGAGAGGAGAGGGGAGGGGAGATTTGGTAAAAAAAAGCAACAACTGCTTAGCAAACATAGAGCAGCAGCTGATGGCAAAAGACAGGATCTGAGAGCAAAAGAGAGGACAAAAACAACAAGTTAATACATAGGGATGCATAGTAATGCATAGTATTAGGGATTTAACACATAGAAAAAAACAGCAACCAGTAGTACTAGTAGTAGGACAACAGTAATATTAATAGTAGGACAACAATAGTAAGTAGTAGAAGTAGTGGAGTAGTAGTAGAAGTAAGACATCAATAGTAGTAGTAGTAGTAAGACAACAATAGTAGTAGTAGTATCAGTAGTACTAGCAGTAGTACTAACAGTAAGCCAGCAACTTGGTCAGCACAGGTGTTGAACATGCCACCTGTACAGTCGAGTCTCGAGTGAAAGCAAAGAGTCGGTAGAGAGCAGCAGCAACCAGCAAGCCAAGCCAGGTCAGCGTGCACTACACTACCACAGTGATTAGGTAGCCAGGATATGCTTTTTTATTTGTCCTATTTCATTTGTATCAAAGCGGCAAATATATGTGGGTAGCAATTCACTGGAGTACCAAAACCCATGCCGAGAAGCGAGGCTCATTCTAATCTTTTTAAAAAAAGCCTTATTCCAGCCATTATTTATTTACGAAAAATGACTAGTTAACAGCCTCTCGAAGAGATGATCTAAATCATTTTTAAAGATAAATTTGGCTATTATTAGGAAAAAAGGGGTCTCCAGCAGGCTCTCCAAATCTAATTGCTCTCCATCCCTCCCTCTCCGCTCTCTATTCCTAGACAGCCCACATCGCTCGCCATCCGGCCTGGGGGGGGGGGGGTGTGATGCGCTGTCGGGTGGTGCCTCCCTTCGGCTTGGGTGCCCAGATGCAGCAGTTCTCTTTCTCAACCGGTGGGCAGCCACCGCACTTCCCCTTCCCTGGTGCAGCCCAGGTCGACGGCGAGGAGGAATTGTCTGGTGATGCCTTGCTAATTTTATTTTGTTTCTTAGTTTGTTCATAGCAGTGTGTTGGTCTTGCTCTGAGCAGCAATGATTTAATTCACAAAAGAAAATCTAACAATGAGTTGTCATGATTGTTGTCCATATCTTGCTCCTCTGTTCAACGGATGAATTTTGGTAATATACTATAGTGGATGGCTGAATTATACATGTCCTCTTGTTTGGGAATAATTGCATTCAGAAGTGATGCCAATGGAGAGTTTATGTAGCAATTTCAGAAATTGATGTTTGGCTGTGTGATCAGTACAAATAGCAATTTCAGAAGGGAGAAAATTGCATATTTGGGACTCTAATCATATTTGCTCTAGTAATTCTGATGATGTGGTTCTAGGTGAAGATGACAAGTGTTGAACAGGGTTTAACAGGATACTGAAATTTGGAAAAGAGACAAAACTATTTCCTCAAATGGTTTTAATCTTAATTAGTTGAACCAAAACAGACTATATTCCATACTACTTCATTGCAACTGAGCACAAGGAGGAAGCTGCTAGTTTGGACCGGGAGTGCTAGAAAAGGGTGCATTTCAGAATTTCAGGTTAATGGTAACGATATAAGTTGATGCCGATGAAGATGTTAGAATAAAAGCCAGCTGATATTTTTTTAGATTATGGAAGCATAACTTCTAGCAATGGCAAATACATATTTGCAGTACCATTTTAGATCAGTGGTTCCGGTTAGATGGCAATGGCAAATACAGAGGCAGGCTATGTCACTTGTGAGAGGGCAAGCAGAAGCATGTCAGCAATGCAACAAATGTAGCCTGTGGGAGCTTGAGGAGCCCTGATGCTAGACGTGATGTTTAGTCATTCAGCAGTACACAGAGGTAAGCGGTTGGCAGTGTTCGACACCATCCATCATCTCTGGTTTGCAGTCGCTAGATGGAGGCAAAGATGTTCAGAGAGAAGTGAGTAGCGGCAAGCGATGCAGCCCTTTCCCATAAGAGGTTGTGCCGGAAGTTTAGTTTAGTTAATCAGATGAGTGGCAAGTTGTATAACCACAGAGCTAGCTGAGAGCTCGCCATGCATGTGCATGTTCAGAAGTAAAGCAGAGACAAGCACAAGCACTTGACCAGCTAGACAGCTGTCTTGCGACCAAGATTAGGAATGTATGTTCTGTAACAATGGTACTAGCAGTAGGAGAGCATAGGGATGCATAGTAATACATAGAAATATCAGTAGTACTAGCAGTAGTACTAGCAGTAGATAACACAGGCAAGCTGGAAAATTTAGAAAGAGTACTGCTGCCCAACTTCTTACGGAAAGTATCACCAAACATGGCCAATGAAATCCAATTGAAATAAAAATTTAACCAAAGCCTTGCCTCATCACGAGCAACACATTCCAGCAACTAGTTCAACACGACAGTATATTCACATAGCATCAAGTGGTAGTCAGGTAACATGATAAAAAAAAGAGTTAAATGTATTATTGGTCCATTAACTTTTACCCATGTTTCACTTAGGTCCATCAACTACGAAAGTGGTTTTTTAGGTCCATAAACTTTTAAAGTGATGCATCTCTAGTCCATACCCCTTCGTTTATCTTTTTAATCTGACGTGGCAGTCCACGGTGTCGCTGATCTATCTTCTGGAGGTAGTCCACAGTCAGCATAGGCAGCGGCGTCGCGTCCGGCTGCTCCACAGGGGCGGCGGCGATACCTGGCCACGCGTGAGCTCGCCAAGGTGCACTATATCTAGCCGCTCACTATCTTTCAACTTGATCATATGTAGATTCATAGTCCAGCCTCCGGCGGATGCAAGGCCAAACCAAGACCAGGGCCCTGGTGGGCAACCTCAAGGAGATGCAGACGCTGCAGCACCGGCACAGAGCACGCCTCCCTGACGGCGGCCGGCACGCCGTTCTACCTCGCCGACGAGAACCCAACTCCATGAGGCCTGCGCTGAGCACCACCTGCGCTCCAGCAGATGCGGGCTTGTCGAGGAAGCGGCTGCGGCTGCCGGCCCCGCTTCTGCGCTGACGTGACCAAGTACTCCATGGACACGTATCCGCTTGGGCACCACACGCGGTTCTATAGCCAGGCCGGCTGCCTCGCTGTGTGCGCACAGCTGCCTCGCGGAGACGATGCGTCCATGGACATGGACGGCGGCGGCGGCGGTGACCGGGACGAGCGCATGCTGGAGTTCTTCCTCCCACCGGACTGCAGGGACAGCGCGACGCAGAAGTAGCTGTGGACGCTGTCGCGGCTACCATCAACGGACGCGCCGAGGCCGCGCTACTCACCTCGGTGGCGTACCAGAACCCGTCCAAAGTGCTTGTCAGGACACGGCACGCCGACGTGCACCTCAACGTCAAGGTCGCCGGGTTTGGCCAGCCCGCCATCAGCACCACCGTTGCCACCAACCCTTGCATCTGGTACGCATCGGAGGTGTGGAGATGGAGGCAGCCAAGTGCACCGAGGAGGCGAATGTGGGAGATGCTGACAAGGAATTCCCGTTCGAGGACAAGCACCTACGGGGGGAGCACATGAGCAAGAACATCTGGCCGGCGAGTGGCCGTTGTTCCCATTCAAGGCACCCAAGTACCTGACCAGCCTCACCAAGCGGTGCTTGCTGGCATGGGTGAAGCGGTTCGTGGTCATGAACCCTGCCCCCACGGGGCAGCTGGACATGGCACAGCCGCCCGTGCTGACCGTAGACTACCTCCAAAGACATATCAACGCCACCATGGACAGCAACGTCGGATTAAAAAGATAAACGAAGGGGTATGGAGTAGAGATGCTGTCGACAGAATATGCTCGGCAGTCCACCGAGGGGTATCCCACGATAGTAGATTTGTCGGTGGGGGTGCGCGTAATCAGGAACCGGATGGTGACACAAGGCGCAGAGACAACGATTTAGGCATGTTCGGGCCGTCTGATCGACGTAATACCCTACGTCATGTGTCTTTGGTGTATTGTATTGATCTAGACAACCAAGTAGCTTGATGTAGCCTATCCGCTAGGGGACCCCTGCATCTCCTTATATAGTCTGGAGAGACAGGGTTACAAGTAAAGTATCATATTTGGTACTATACAATGTCTTGCGGTGCACACCGAGCAGCGCAGTGCACGCCTTGATCTTGTGGGCCGGGCCACCTCCGATGGTGCGGCCCATGTCTTGGGGGCTATACCCCCATAGCTAGTCCCCGAGCCTGACAGTAGATGACGTAGTCACGTGGTGCCAAGGTCATAAAGTAGAAGACCAGCCGAGCAGGCAACCAGTCCTCGGGCGTAGCCTCAAGATGAGAACAAGCATATTCACTGCAAGGTAAAGTGTGCCCACTTAGTCCCCGAGCCTACTGGAAGATGAAGAATGAATTTTGTAGCAGGGTCAAAGAAGTCTAAAAGCTTGCCGATGTCATCTGACATGCGCGTATCAAGACCCCAGACGTGCTGCCCAAGATCAGCACTCTGATCCGAACAACATGGAGCAGCTTGATAGCACACCGACGAGACATAGCAAGATCCGAGTAGCAAGGAAGTCCCTGGCGTCGCTGGCGATGACCGAGCATCGAGGAGCGAGGAGTCCCCGGCATAGGCGGCGATGACCGAGCACCGAGGAGCGAGGAGTCTCCGGTGTCGCTGGCGATGACCGAGCACCGAGGAGTCCCCGGCGTAGGCGGCGATGACCGAGCACCGAGGAGCGACGAGTCCCCAGCGTCGCTGGCGATGACCGAGCACCGAGGAGTCCCCGGCGTAGGCAGCGATGATCGAGCACCGAGGAGCGAGGAGCAAGGAGTCCCCAGCGTAGGCGGCGATGACCAAGCACCAAGGAGCGAGGAGTCCCCGGCGTCGGCAGCGATGACCGAGCACCGAGGAGCGAGGAGTCCCCGGCGTCGCTGACGATGACCGAGCACCGAGGAGCGAGGAGTCCCTGGCGTAGGCGGCGATGACCGAGCACCAAGGAGCGAGGAGTCCCCGGCGTAGGCGGCGATGACCGAGCACCGAGAAGCGAGGAGTCCCCGGCATCGCTGGCGATGACCGAGCATCGAGGAGCGAGGAGTCCCCGGCATAGGCGGCGATGACCGAGCACCAAGGAGCGAGGAGTCCCCGACGTAGGCGGCGATGACCGAGCACCGAGGAGAGAGGAGTCCCCGGCGTCGCTAGCGATGACCGAGCACCGAGGAGTGAGGAGTCCCCGACGTCGCTGGTGATGACCGAACACCGAGGAGTCCCTGGCGTATGCGGCGATGTCTAAGCACCGAGGAGCGAGGAGTCCCCGGCGTCGCTGGCGATGACCGAGCACTAAGGAGTGAGGAGTCCCCGGCGTTGCTGGCGATGACCGAGCACCGAGGAGCGAGGAGTCCCCGACGTCGCTGATGATGACCGAGCACCAAGGAGCGAGGAGTCCCCGGCGTCGCTGGTGATGTCCGAGCACCGAGGAGCGAGGAGTCCCCTGCGTAGGCGGCGAGGTCCGAGCACCGAGGAGTCCCCGGCATAGGTGGCAATGTTTGAGCACCGAGGAGTCCTTGACCTAGGCGGTGAGGTCCGAGCACCGAGGAGTGCTCGATGTAGTCGGCGTGGTCTGAGCACCGATGTAGCTGACGACGTCCGTGCGGTGAAGTGTGCCCACTTAGTCCTCGAGCACGAAGAATCCGAGGGCTGAGGAGTAACCAGCGTCGCTGGCGATGAAGCACGAGCGATGAACAGTCTGGTCGACTGGTCGGTGGCGAAGTGAACATTGAGTAGAAACGACCGGCGAACAGTCCGATCAACTGGTTGGCGACAGAGTCTATGAACCAAGCGGTCCGACTAGTTGATCGGTGGAGAAGTCCGAGCACCAGGTGGTCCGATCACCTGGACGATGATCCTGCAATACAACATGATGTACAAATAAATAAACTCTAGAGAAAAATCAGCAATGGTGATGAAACAGCATATGCAGTTCAGCGATCAGTTGGCGTGAAAATATATTTATGTTTAATATAAACCGCCCGGACAATTAGTGTGTAGCTGAGTCTCCAGCCCTAGCTAGCCCATAGTCCATAACGTCGAGCGCGGAGCCCATGCACATGTAGGAGGAACAGGTGTGACCAAGGAGCCGCTGCCGACCACCCGTAACGCAGAGCGCAGAGCCCGTAGCACGTGTAGGGAGGAGCCGGAGACAGGGCCGTCTCTGGAGGCGTCCGAGCATCAACGTGACTGTTCGAGGGTTCGGAAAATCGTTTGGAGAGCAAATATGGAGAAAACAGTTCGGAGAAACATTATGGCGATATACAAAGATCAGAGAATATTTAGAAGAATATTAAAGCGTGACTTAGTTTTGGACGGAGCGTCTGGTCGGCGGCGTATGGCGTTGTCTGGTCGGTGTTGACGGCGAGCACCTGGCGGGCGGTGAGTTGTTGGTGAAGATGACCTCGGAGGTGGTTCCGAGATCGGATCTGCTGTCGCAGGGGCTGGTGTAGCAGCGATGAATCGTCGTCGTGGACCGGCATGGATCTCCATGAGATTGACGATGAGAACGCGTTGTTGATTTGAGGTCCATCTGGCTCGCCATGGATCAAGTGCACACCCCTACCTGGCGCGCCAACTGTCGACAAAATATGCTCGGCAGTCCACCGAGGGGTATCCCGTGATGGTAGATTTGTCGGTGGGGGTGCGCGTAATCAGGAACCGGATGGTGACACAAGGCGCAGAGACAGCGATTTAGATAGGTTCGGGCCGTCTGATCGACGTAATACCCTACGTCCTGTATCTTTGGTGTATTGTATTGATCTAGACGACCAAGTAGCTTGATGTAGCCTATCCGCTATGGGACCCCTGCCTCTCCTTATATAGTCTGGAGAGACAGGGTTACAAGTAAAGTATCCTATTTGGTACTATACAATGTCTTGCGGTGCACACCGAGCAGCGCCGTGCACGCCTTGATCTTGTGGGCCGGCCACCTCCGATGGTGCGGCCCATGTCTTGGGGGCCATACCCCCACAGATGCGTCACTTCAAAAGTTTATGGACTTGAAAAATCACTTTCGTAGTTGATGGACCTAAGTGAAACATGAGTAAAAGTTAATAGATCAATGGTGCATTTAACTCATAAAAAATGCTAGATAGGTAACAGGATAATTATATATGGTTAAGTAAGTATTCTTCATGAGGAGTATATATCGTATATTAATTTTGTAATGTCATTCTATATATATGGGATTTGATATTTGAATAGTCAAAGTTAAAAAGAATAGTTTGATTTAGGCATATGACCTAGATGAAATTATATTTATTATGACCGAAGGAAGTACATGATACCACTGCTGGTAACTAATGTTAATGACAGTAGTAAACTCTTAACATGAATACTGCTCATAAATGTGATTCCATGCTTTATTGTACAGATTGTTTTATAGTAATGTATGGCGCAACCTTGCTAGTTTCCATTAATTATCGGCTCAAAACTCAAATGTAAGTATATATGTTTCATGAGATTGAAAACTATCTAAAGAATACAGAGTACAAACAGAAAGTTCCGACTTTGAGTAGGGTATACATGCATATATCCCAACAAGAAATGAAATAGCTTGTACTAGCTAGTAGACCTATATATGCGCTGCGCTGCACGTAACTGCTTGTTATTCAAAACTAGCATCTGATAGTAAGGAGCACTAAAGAGATTTGTTTTAGTAATCAGGTGTCCTATGTATACGATTCAAAAGCTTCAAAGTTGGCTTAATTGTCTGACTTTCCTATATGTGATGATGGATGATATGATTATTCTACTACTGCTGCACTCTTTTTAAGAAATATGCAATTATTGAACAACAGCTTTCCAGACTTTTCCGTAAAGGCAGATTGCAGTTTTTGTTGGGATGCATAAGAATGCTTATATAATTTCATATACCCAAGTTCTGCATCTTATGGTTTCATGGTACACGGAAGTGAATTGTAGGGAATTGTAGGGAGCTAAGAGTCATTCCACCATCATGTAAACATACCATTAGCTCAGCTAATAAACATCGAAGGCACACTACGCCAGATTTAGACATCACTGCCAGTCTCATCACTGTCGGATTTGTGACGACCGGCAGTGATGTATCTTCATTACCGGTTATGAGCTTGAAAATGAAAAAATGATTGGGGTTGGGCTAAAACCGGTAGTGAAGGACCACATCACTGCCGGTTTGTGGCTTGAACCGGCAGTGTTTTGGCGGCCACTTATTACTGTCGGTTCAAGGCAAGAACCGACAGTGATTGGGCTCTATCACTGTCGGTTCTAGTCAAGAACCGACGGTGATAAGCCTACAGCACAAAAAGACTGCAGCCATCATCTTCTTCCTCCTCTCTTCCATCCCGAGAACAGAGGCGCGCGTTTGGGCCCTTCCCTCCATTATTGTGGCTGCTCTTCACTATGAAGCTAGCGTTTGGATTTTGAAGAATGGCTTGATCTTTTTGCTTTAAGGTTAGTAACAAACATCCACTACTTTGCTTTTGTTGCTTAATTAGCTTTGTTTTGATGGCTACATTGCTTGATTCTCATTCTAGTTCTTTCTGCATTCTAGAGAGCACTTTTCCAATTGGACATTTGTGCAAGGCTCAAATTGTGGTGAATTCATCATCCAAAAGGTTGGTGTCTATGAACACATTTAAATTCCTAGCTAATTATTCCATGGTGGTCAAGATCATCATTGTTAGTATGTGATGCTATAATTAGTTCTTAGATGTAGAGTAGAATAGTTATTCTTTATTATTGTGCAATAATTATTTTTTACTATGATTTTCAATTTACAGGGCCAGGGCAACCAATTTTAATTTTCCAATAATTAGTGTACAATAATGTTTTCCAAAAATGGTACTTTTGAGCTACAATTGTTGTTCATGAAGCTCGATTTTTTATTAATTCTTTGTAATTATTGTCTCAGTATTTTTTTGTGTAGAGATGAATCAAGAGTGGATGCATCTGTCCTGAACGGACAAGCGGTATATGCATGGCGGCAGCCAGTTTATCACCGATGCCAAAGCCCATGCTGAAAATGGGAACCCTGTCTTCTGCCCATGCAAAGATTGTAAGAATCAAAGGAGCTTTCGTCAAATTGAGTCTATATGATCGCACTTGATTACCATGGTGGATTCATCATGAGGAGTCGACAGATACTGTAGTAGTTGAGAATTTGGAGCAGCCGGAGGTCGAAGGAAGTGATCATGACTTTGGGATACGTGTGGATGTGGCCGATGATGATTACGATGAGGATCACGGAGTACCAGAGATGATAGGAGATCTGTATGCTGCGGCAGAGGCTGATGGAGAACAACCAAGGTTTGCAAGAGTCCTTGAAGATGCAAAGAAGTCACTTAGCCCGGGATCTAGCCATTCAAAATTCTCTTTTCTGGTGAGGATGTTGTATATCAAGTCTCGTTATCGAATTGGCAATACAGGATTTTCCATAATGATGAAGTTGTTGTCATCAGGATTCCCTCAGAGTGAGTTGCCAAAATCATATGATGAGGCCAAGAAATATCTTGGAGAATTGGGCCTTGGTTACGAAAACATCCATGTGTGCAAGAACAATTGTGTGTTGTTTCGGAAGAGATATGAAAAAGAGAATGTGTGCCCAGTATGCAAGACGTCTAGATGGCAAGATGAAACTAGGAACAAGAAGGTTCCACACAAGGTATTGAGGCATTTTCCACTTTTGCCAAGGTTGAAAAGAATTTTTGCTTCAAAGCGAACTTCTGAGGAAACACAATGGCACAAGAAAAAGAGGACGCCAGTCGACAATGTAATGAGCCATCCAGCTGATGGAGAAGCATGGAAGGACTTCGACACGAGGGAACCATCCTTTGTAGATGATCCGAGGAACCTGAGGCTTGCCTTAGCTACCGATGGATTCAATCCATTTGGCAACATGAGTACGCAGTACAGTATGTGGCCAGTGCTTCTGACACCACTGAATCTCCCACCATGGGAATGCGTGAATCCAGCAAACTGCTTTATGTCTTTACTCATCCCAGGTCCAAAATCTCTAGGAAAGGATTTTGATTTGTTCCTTGAGCCCCTAATTGAAGAACTGCTCGATCTATGGAAGGGTGTCAGTACCTACGATGCATGCACTGGTCGGAAGTTTAACCTTCGTGCTGCCATGTTGTGGTGTATACATGATTTTCCAGCGTTGAGCACGTTATCAGGGCGAACAACAAAAGGGTATTATGCATGTATTCATTGTGATAAGGATCCATTGTCTCGGGCAATAAGGATTAAGATATGTTACATTAGACATCGTCGTTACCTTCCAAGGACACATGCATGGCGGAGAAGCTTGGCTTTCGATGGTAAGCGTGAAAACAAAGAGCAACCAGGCAAGTTCACTTTGGAGGAGGTCCTAGAGGAGCTAGAGAAGGTGAAAGATGTCAGGCCAGGGAAGCATCATGAAATTATTGGAAATAAAAGAAAGCGCAATGAGGGTCCAAAGATTTATAGCCACAAAGTTGGGTTGTGGAGATTGCCATATTGGAAACATTTAAAGCTTCCACATAATCTCGATGTCATGCACATAGAGAAAAACATATGTGAAAACATTCTTGGCACATTACTCAATGTACAGGGCAAGACCAAGGACACAACCAATGCTAGGCTAGATTTGCATGATATGGGCATAAGACCTGAATTGCACTTACAGTAGCATGGCAACTCAGTCATTGCTCCACCTGCTCCATATGTCTTGGGGAAGGATTAGAAAACCGAGTTATGCAAGTTTCTCAAAGGTATCAAGTTTCCTGATGGATATGCGGCTAACCTAGCAAGATACATAAGTGAAGATGGTTCAAAGGTGTAGGGAAAGCTTAAAACACATTCTTGCCACATACTCCTGTAAAGAATCATACCTGCTGGCCTAAGAGGACTGGTGAGGAAGGATGTATATGAAGCAGTTGCAGAGCTCGGGACCTTCTTCAGGGAACTATGCAGTAGAAATCTAAGGATTGATGTTGTCAAACGGCTAAAAGAAGAAATTCCATTGATCCTATGCAAGCTTGAGAAAATCTTTCCACCTGCCTTCTTTGATGTCATGGTGCACTTGGTCGTCCATCTTCCTGATGAGGCACTGCTTAGAGGACCTGTTCAGTACGGATGGATGTACCCAATAGAAAGGCGGCTAGGCACTTTGAAGAATTTTGTAAGGAACAGGGCGAGGCCGGAAGGATCAATTGCTGAGGCATATATGGCAAGTGACACATTGACTTTTTGTTCTAGGTATATGGAGGATATTGACAATAGATTTAACCATCACGATGATAATGATGGAGAGATGCCATTGCCTAATGACGTCTCTATTTTTAAGCATGGTGTTACTCTTGTTGGATCTAATAGGAGCCAATACATTGATGATGATGTCCTCAATAAGTTAGTTTGGTATGTGCTAAATAATTGTGAAGAAGCTGAGGAATATTTGGAGTAAGTATCTATTATATGTTTTGGGGATTAGTTTTTGTTTAATTTCTAAATTTTCAAATTATTCTTATGACTTAGCTTTGCCATGCAGCTTGTACAGGGACGATCTTGTGCAGCAAGGTGCGCTTGATGTTGATAAAATGGTTGAACAAGGATTTGCAAAGTGGTTTAGGTGCCATGTAAGTCAGTACACATTGTGTTTCTAGGTTTAGTAAATGCATTAGTATCCATATGTAATTGGTTAACTGAGTACTTTTGTTGCAACAGATTGAGAACAAACATAAGGAGCATCCAGAATCGGTTAGCGAAGGACTGTGGGCACTGTCATGTGGCCCAGATCTGCGAGTTAAGACTTGTGCATCTTGCATAGTTAATGGAGTGCGGTATAGCACTGTGGATCGTGAGAAGTTCTTTCTAACACAAAATAGTGGTGTAATGACTGAAGGTTCACATGATGGGAACGGCATAGATTTTTATGGAGTCCTTAAAGAGGTAATTGAGTTGCAATATAACTCAAATCTTCAAGTCCGTCGGACGGTGGTTCTATTTCGATGCGATTGGTTCAAGCAAGAAGGCAAGACGACAGGCCTTCGAGATGACAGACATTTCAAATTCATTAATGTGCAGTCATTATGGTACAAGACTGATCCTTTCATCTTAGCAACTCAATCAAAAAAGATATTTTACATGCAAGACACATCTTTAGGTAAAGATTGACGAGTTGTGCAGAAATTTGAACATAGGAATATTTATGATGTCGCTGAAAAAGATGAGGACAGTCATGATGTGCATCAGGATGATTATTGTTATGATACTGAGCATGTAGTGCAAGCAGGGGCTGATAATGAGGTTACTCAGAATATTCAAGGTGGAGAAGCCACTATAATTGAAGGAAATTTACAAGACCTTATAAGCAGCAAGAAGCAACGTATTATTCATGAAGATAGTGAGGATGAGGAGGAAGATGAGACAGTACTGCAGTACTATAGTGATGGTGGCAATGATAACAATGATGACATGTCCCTAGACGATGAAGATGATGATTTCTAGTATGGACCAGTGTCATGTCCCTAGACTGCACTATTGTTTTTGTTTTCCCAACATTTTTTTATTTATTCTTTTTTTGGTATCTCTATTTTCATTTAGACATGCCTGTGATGGCATTCAACTGTGTGTCATGTAGATGCATGTGATGACATTTAACTGTGCTTCCTCTAATTATATTCAGATCAGGCCTAAAAGCAACAAAATGCTTCCCAAATGTTACATTGAAGGATGCTACAGAGCTTAGTCTGTTCCTTGCAACCAAACATGTGCTGCATTACAGCTTAGTCGAGCACATCTGTTGTATCCTAACCAACCAATCCTAAAAACCACAGAGCTTGACATAATAACACATTCAAATTCAGATTCAAACTCAAACACATTCAGATTTGGACTCACATTCAGATTCAGAATCAAACTCATACACATTCACATTTGGACTGGAAACTCAATTCCATTGATCAAAGTTACAATTTACATAATTTACAGTAGTGGGAACTCAATTTACATAATTCACAGTTACAATTTACAATTCAGATTTGGCTTCATGCTTTCATAGGCCATCTGATTTGCAAGTACCATAAAGCTCATCCTAACCAACCAATCCTAAAAACCACAGAGCTTGACATAATAACACATTCAAATTCAGATTCAAACTCAAACACACATTCAGATTTGGACTCACATTCAGATTCAGAATCAAACTCATACACATTCACATTTGGACTGGGAACTCAATTCCATTGATCAAAGTTATAATTTACATAATTTACAGTAGTGGGAACTCAATTTACATAATTCACAGTTACAATTTACAATTCAGATTTGGCTTCATGCTTTCGGCTTCGACTTAGGTATCACTTCCTCATCCAGTAATCTAAACTTGAATCCTTCATTGTTCTTGCAGCGCACGTTCCATCATGATTGTTCTTGCAGTACCCCACAAAGTAGATCTCCCACGTCGGCACCAGTGGTGACGGCACCTGGAACTCCATTGACACCTGCAAGTTTATAACCAATATTGTTAGGCGTTCTCCTCTGCTCTACTGGTGGCAGGCTAATAAACCAGTTTTTGTCAGCACTAACAGATGGTTTGGTATTATAAAAAAATTAATTCAGTATGTAACAATACTAAAGCAGCCATCTAGTTAGGAGAACTATATGATTCGACATTTCAAGGATAAATCTGGTTTGTCTGGTTTGTCTGCTTTCAGGGAACCGTTTGGCTAGCTCAATGTATTCTTAAAACTAGAAGTAGAATCATAAGCATATTCCAGACCTTGAATTGTAACACATGAAATGAACTCACTGCATATTACCCAAATAGAGCGGCATATCGTCTTGTTCAGCGGTGTAGAGGCCCAGCGTCGAACACTTGGTGGGCGAAGCACAGAGGAGCTCGGTGGTTCCAAACTGGAAGGCAGGATTGGGGGACATCGAGGGCGAGGAGTGGGGCAGCGCGCCAGATGGAGCTCCAGTGGTGGACAACTGCGCTAGAGTGATCTTGTGGGTGGTGGTGGTGCCGGCGCCTCTGGCACTGCCAGCCGTGGCCGCCACGCCACCGCTGCAGCATAGGTGGACGAAGCTCTAGGTCTGGGCGGCGTAGCTGTAGTGGAGGGGAGTGTCTACGAGGGGGAGAACTTGGTGACGGATCGGCAAGGACGGCAAGCTCAACCGCTATGGAGGAGCGATGGCGGCGCCACTATGGAGAATCGAGGGAGTTAGTCACGGCGGCGGAGAAGCGACTAACGTGGGGGTTTCGATGGGCTGGCCTGCAGGCCTGTTCATTTGGTCACGCCTAGGTGGACAGTTTAAGTAAGACTGCAGTCGAGAACTAACGAAAACACTTGAGTAGCGCATTGGTAAGGCACTTTGAGTTTCTCCCTGCGCTCCCGGGTTCGAACCCAATGGGAGCTAATTTTTTTTGTTTTTCCCACATTTGTTGTGTTTATTATTTTTCTATGTCTCTATGTTTATTTTTTTGCCAGATTTTTAATTAATTATTAATATATTATTGCTTAATGATTTACCTCATTGATTTTCAAACATCTTATTACATTTTTTAGATATTATTGTACTTATTTGTTGAATGACTAAAGGATAAAAGCTTTAAGCTACCTTGTGACTAAGTGAGAGTTGTTCATGCATGTACAAGATGTATAGTACCATTTTGTCAAAATCATTTGAAACTTTAATGGGATGTTTATGGAGCCAAACAATGATGTTGTGTGCATCTGTGCAATTTTTTGACTAAGTTTACCTATTATTGTAATTTTTTGTTGGATTAGTGAAGGATAAATGTTAAAATACCCTAACCTAGCTAAAAAAATATAAAAACTTGCATGGACACCTCACTTTGGTGTATAACGTTGACAAAAAAGTTTCAACTAATTCCGAGAAAGTGGTCATGCACATCCTCGCAAAGGCATACATGTCTAACATATAACCTAATAACTAAGCGAGAGTTGTTCATGATTGTACAAGATGTATAGTACCACCTTGTCAAAATCATTTGAAAATTTTATGGGATGTTTATGGAACCAAACTATGATGTTGTGTGCATCTGTACGATTTTCTGACCAAGTTTCCATATTATTGTAATTTTTTGTTGGATTAGTGAAGGAATAAATGTTAAAATACCCTAAGCTAGCTAAAAAGATCTAAAGCCTTGCATGGATACCTCACTTTGGTGTATAATGATGACAAAAAAGTTTCAACTAATTCTAACAAAGTGGTCAGGATCATCCTGACAAAGTCATACATGTCTAACATATATCCCTCTAAGTGAGAGATGTTCATGCTTGTACGTGATGTATAGTACCACTTTGTCAAAATCCTTTGAAATTTTTATGTCATGATCATACACCAAAATAAGGTGTCCATGCAAGTTTTTAGAATTTTCTACATAACTTAAGGTATTGTAGCTTTTATCCTTTAGTTATTCAACAAATAACTAAGATAATAACTAAAAAATGTAATAAGAAGTTTCAAAATAAATTGGGTACCATAGGGTCTTCCGGGAGGGAAAAAATGCCACCAAAAAAATGCCGCCAAAAAAAATGCCGCCTAAAACTGATTATCGCTAATTTAGCCATTACCCCCACTCCCTCCTCACCCCCGACCACTCGTCCTCTCCCCCCCCACATTTCTCCAACCCTAGCTGCCACCGTAGGAACACAACTGCCGTCGCCGAGGTGCTTCCTCGCCCGTGAGCTGTGTCGTCATGGACTAGGGGTCGCCCGCACCAGGTCTGCTTCCTCGTTGATGACCACTGCCGACGAGCACCAGGTCCGCTTCCCCGTTGACGACCACCGCCGACGAGCACCTAGTATACATCCGCAATAGTGGCAACCAGGGGTCAAGGTAGGAAGAGACCTGCACAACAAGATCAAGGTAACCATTTGGCTATAGATTGAGTTAGGCGTATGTGATTTATTTTGCTTTTTGTCTTCCCAGATTTTCCTGTGCAATTACTAATGCATTGTGAACCCAATTTGTCTTCCCAGATTTTCCCAGATTTTCCTGTGCAGTTAGTAATTTAACTTTGAATGTGAACCCAGTTTGTCTCCACTCCATTTTAGTACAGTGATTTCTAATAACTATTCATAACGAATCTACTCAGATCTTGAAAGGCATGAAGAATAGTCATAAGTGATAATGCTGTATAATTTCTCTCGCTCAAAAATTTGAATCATGTTCCTGTAGGTTCATCTCCTAGCTAGGGAGCCGTATATTTCTGGTTTCTTGAATCCTTGCACCTCTGCATTTGGAGCCTTTAGGAGGTGTTTTTGGTCCTATTTGCCTCCCCATTTTGGTTTCAGTAGTCTAAACTTTAGGAGCTGATCCTTAGAATTTGACCCAACAATCAACATATGTATCTAGAATTTCTGCCTGTCGTATCTTGATCTGTCAGATTAAGATTTGCTTCATCTGTATATCTGAATCATTTTTAGCTATTTTTGTAGTTTTGAGTATTTGGTCATTTCTTGCTAGATCATGGTTAAGCACCCAGAAATTTTTCTTAGTTTTTAATCAACTGTGTCAAAAGAATATTAGAATGGTTCTATTGCACAACTGATACACTATTTCATCTTAAACTCATATAGCAAAGAAACTTCTCATTTGTAAAATACATGATCCCACCTGATGCCTTTCCTTCCACTTGGGGAATAAATCCTTTTTCAGAATCAGAAATGTAGCAGAGTGCATGCAAGTGTGTTGATTGGAAAATAGTAGTTCAGTACAAGCTATCTTCAAATTTTTCACAAATTTTAGAGTAATTGTGCTTCAGTACACAAATACTTGTACCTCTTAGTTCTTTCTGACCTAATACTTTTTGCCTATAACCTATCACCTCTTATCCCTTAGCTCTTCAGCAGGCACTACTAGCTCCTACCTCTTATCTATCTACCATCTAGTATTACTACCTCTTAGCTCTTAGTTCACTCCTTTTTATTTTCTAATAGACACAATTTGCTTGTTTTTGTAAGAATCTGAAAAAACTAATTATGAGAGACGTCGGGATGCACGCGTGGCGAACAATTTAAAGAAGATGCAAGATTTCGGCCTGAAAAATCTATCTTTTCAATTTAATAACTCTGTATCACTATCTGCATCAAAGAAGGGGGGAAAATCAGCAAACAAGAAAAGAAATAATGAAGATTCGGATTCATCAGAGTATCTCCTTGAAGATGATGATCAAGGAGATAGTGATGATGATGACACTGAATCTGTTGAGCAGCCACAGCCCCTGGCAACTAAGGTGCTTCTTCTATCTTCAAAGTACTAGATGGGGAATATTTGCATTGCATTTGAGTGTTTTTAATCTGTTCTTCAATATATGCCTTTGCTTTTAGATGCATCTTGTTTCTTGCATACCTATTCTTTAATATATGGTCTAGCTTACTGCTGCACATGACTTACTTGATTTTTTTTATCCACAGTTTCTTGCAGGGTATAGTCGGAAAGTCCTAGCTTCAAAGAAGAAGAAGACAAGCCCCACCATGGCACCAGGAGTTAGGGCTAGTAAGAGAGTGAGGGCATCTCAAGGATCACAGGTTCAGCCTCCTGAATCCCAAACAAGATCATCAAAAAGGCTTCTTGTTACGGCGAGAGATGGCCAGAATGTAGAGGATCCTACTAATGGTCATGATGAAACACCACCACAAAGGTCTTATACAGATGCAGAGGAAGGCGATGGAGCTGGTGGTTAGGACAATACAGCTGTAGAGGAATTCAGTGGAGGTGGTGCTCAAGACAGTACAGGTGCTGATGAAGACAATGCAGCTGGAGAGGAAGACACTAAAGGAAAGTTGATGTTTCTTTGTCATTCTATTATGCCATCTGGTTTGCTGATCTGCATGAAACTAAAGCATTTAAATCCAAATTGTATTTTGCAGCTCCTTCACAGCGAGCCCCAAGGAGACCCAGGCCACCCACCAAGGGAGCATAGCTGGACAGGATGACTAAAGCTATGGGAAGGAGAATGCCCATAGTTGTTGCTGAAGGGAAAAGAAGGCCTCATGAACCTGTTCAAGCAGCCAAGTTTGCATCTGAGGCTGGTGTCATCATTAGGGATAAGGTCCCTGTCCTAACTCATTGGAAAGATTACAAGAGAGATGATCGCTATTACAAAGACTTTGTGGGAAAGCTCTCTGTAAGTGCATTATTGTTTCTATGGTAAACTTGTATATCTGTTTAACCTGCATTGACTAACTAAATATGGAATTGTCATATGACTAGGGGCGCTTGGCCATTAACCCAGAAGACAAGCCAACAGAGGAAGCTTGCACTGATATGCTGCGCTCTGGGGTGCGGCAAATGCGTTATCGGCTGAAGAACAAATACTTCAATGGTAAACCTGCAAATGAGATTCCCACAACTTCTCCAGTTGCATGCATGTCTGATGCAGAGTGGAGGGTACTGGTTGCAAAGTGGTGTAATCCAAAAACATGGTACGGGTATCTTGTCATATATTCTTTCTCATTTAGTTTCCAAAGATCTTCTCATTTGGAATCTATGATCTCATCTGACATGTTCATTCTCTTGTAGGAATCATGTGAAAAGAACAAGCAGAATCGCAGTAAAGTCAAGTATCATCAGGCTACGGGTTCTCGCAGCTATGTGGCACACTTACATGCATATGTAAGTAAAGAGTACCTTGTACATATTTGCACTAACCAACTTATTTTGCATTTTATCTGACAACTTTCCTGTAATTGATTATCTATGAAACAGAAAAAGAAGAAAAACAATGCAGAACCAAGCACAGAACAAAATGAAGAACTTGATTTGGTGGAGGCCTTCAAGACCTGCCATACCAGCTCCAAAAATGGTCTCAGTGAACCAGCAAGAGAAGCACTTGTAAGTCCCGACATCTGTTTCGCTGTGCCATTTTGTTCATTAATTGGATAACATGTCCTATTTTAATCATTTTGTATTCTGTCTTTTGCTCAAAACCGGTCATAATCCAACATAGCTATATACTTGCTAAATAAGTTAAGTACTAACTGAAGGCTGTTCTTATTTCTGGGAACAATCTACATGCAGTCATAAATTTAGATTGCAGTCATTGATATACTAGATTAAAACTGCAATGTATCAAACAAGGAATGGCTGAATGGGTTTTTATCTTGGATGGATATGAAAATGGAAGCAACCTAATTGCAGCCAAGTCTCTAAAGCCCATGCTTTTAGTTATTCTCATGTGCTTTATGTATGTGTATTATCTGCTAAACCAATCTGCTGAACAATCTGATAACTGTGCTCTGTTAATACTTGATAGATGTTGACTGGAAATGAGATTGCATTTAACTGAGAACAATCTGAACTAATTGTGTCCACATGCTAGGTGATTTCTGATTGTTTCATTGTAGAGTAGCTGTGCTTTATGTCAGTAAGAACCAAACTATAGTTTACATAATGTTCCACATAGCAAATCAGATAAATTGTACTACAGTCTGTCCATTTTGCTAGGTTTGCTTCTACATCTCTCTAGTACACATCTTGCTATATATATTTTTAAAAATACATCTTGTGTGATATTTGCACCTCAAATTAATGCAATAATGATCAACTAATGATGGGTCATTGTTGTTTCAGTCAAATATGGAAGCTTTGAGGGCAGAACCTGTTGCTGAAGGTGAGACAGCAGTATCCAGTGTGCAGGTTGTGTCCCAGGTGCTCTCCCAGAACAGCTCAAACCATTTCCTCAAGAGTGTTGGCATCAAACTAGTGGCATCCTCCAAATCATCATCATCAAATGAAAGCGAGCTTCGGGAAGAACTAGCAGTTGAAGCTAAGGCTGCTGTACAAGGTGAAATCGACGATCTCAAGAAGAGAAGTGAAGAAGTTGAGGAAAAGCTGGCAAGGACACAAAAGGAGATGGAGGAGTACAAGAAGCTGACAGAGATAAACACCAAGGCAATGGAGGAGAACAATGCGCTGCTCAAGCGTATCTTGGCCATCAACAATGGTTCTTCGACATGAGCACTGCGCGTAGCTGCTGGTTGATGAAGCAAGGGGTCCGTGCTGGTGATTTTGCTTATGCAATAACCTATGTTGCTGTTGCTTGCCCACTTTTTAATAGTTGCTGTCATAACCTATGTGAACTGAGATGAAACTAGTACATGGAATATGATGTCTAGTGAGTTATATGTGAACCAAGTTTAGTATTGTTCATTAAGTTGATGGTACCTATGAATACTGGATCTATTAAGTTGATGGTAATTGGAATACTGTGATCTGTTGTTCAGCATGTGCACCTGTGATGAATTTTGCTACCTTTTTGTGACGATTTTGTAGTCGATTCTGTGACTATTTTGTAATCTATTCAGTGACGAATTTGTAATCACTTCAGTGACGAAAATGAGAGCCAATCACAGCAAGACATGTGGACTACTCACAGCATGCCCTATGGCCCAATAAAAAGTGGACACGTGCACATCCACATCACTGGCCACGTCAGCGGCCACGTAGTCAGACACGTCACCAGCCACGTGTCAAGCCACGCCACCTGAAACGTGGACGCGCCACGTGGACAGGACACGTCAGCTGCCAGCGTGGCAGACGCCGTCTGGCCGCCTAACAGACGGCAAGTTATGATGAAAAAGGGGCTACATCAATGATGAAAATGCATCGTCATAGAAAGAATACTCTTCTATGATGAGGGCCATTTCGTCATAGAAGGAACGCACATCTATGACGAAAATATACGTTTTGTCACGTTATCCAAAATATGACGCTCATTCAATGACGAAATCGATTTCGTCACAATTTCGTCATAAAATAATATATGTGATGATTTTGGTGTCTTCAGTGACGAAAGGAAAGCGTCATTGATGAACACATCCCTAGTAGTGCCAGGGGGTTCATGCCAAACTATACGATATGGACTATGCATGGTGATGTTGGTGTGAATGTTCTGCAGGAAAACGATGATGATGTGGACATGCCTAACGTAGCCATCCATGATGCTGACGAGGAACCCGGTGTCAATATGAAAACCTATGGCCACAGTTAATAATGTATTTAGGAACATGCTAGCTGACGACACCGAGGATAACGATGGCATTTCTCAGCTGCTACGTAATGTAGAGACCGGATGTCTTACTGAAAGACAACTGAGAAAGTTAGAGAAAATGAGACAAGATGGCAAAACACCATTGTATAGGGAGTGTCCAATGAGCAAACTGGAAGCCGACATCATGCTGTTAGAGTTCAAATCGATAAACAAAATGAGCGATAAAGGCTTTGATCAGTTGTTAGGTATAATAAGGAAAATGCTCCCAAAAAAATGAGTTGCCAGAAAAGACATACTTGGCCAAGCAAATGATCTGCCCCATCGGCCTCGAGGTTGAAAAAAATCCATGCGTGTTCCAATGATTGCATATTGTACCGTGGAGAAAAATACAAAGACTTGGACAAGTGCCCCAAGTGTGAAGCTCCACGGTACAAGGAAGGGCCGTCAGATGAGGGTACCAAGACTAGAGCAGGTCCCGTAAAGGTCGTTTGGTATTTCCCTATAGCTCCCCGGGTGCATAGGTTGTTTGCATGTGCAAAGTCAGTCAAGCTATTGCGCTGGCATGGCGAAGAGCGTAAGAAAGATACAATGATGAGGCACCCCGCCGATGGGCATGACTGGAGAACTGTCAATACTATGTTCTATAAGGACATCGGTGGAGAGGTAAGGCACCTTTGGTTTGCTTTGAGCACAGATAAGATGAATCCTTTCGACTAGGTTAGAAGCAATCATAGCACCTGGCCAGTAACGCTTTGTATATACAACCTTCCACCTTGGGTCTGTATAAAGCGGTTGTACATCCAGATGCCACTACTGATCCAAGGGCCAAGACAATCTAGAAATGACATCGATGTGTTTCTGGAACCAGTGATCGATGAACTAGTGGAGATGTTTGAAAAGGGTGTGCTAGATGTTTGGGACGAGTACAAAAAGGAACATGTCACGATCAAGGGAGTACTTATCGCTACAATCACCGACCTGCCAGGTCGAGGTTTGTTGTCCGAAGAGAAGACAAAATGTTATACTGGATGTGTTGAGTGCTTGGACGACACCGATGCGGTAAATCTACCAAATAACTCAAAGATAGTTTATATGGGACACCGTAGGTTCCTACCTAAGGATCACCCTTACTGTAGGAACAGAAAAGATTTCAACGGTACTATTGAGAAACGCTTAGCTCCAAAATATCGAGACGGGCCTGCGATACTTTGAGAACTCAACAAACTAGAGGTTGTCCTTGGGAAGGGGGACAATGCAGTAGCAGTGCCTGATGAGAGCATTTGGAAGAAAAAATCGGTTTTATGGAAACTACCTTACTGGCCATTTCTGAGTGTACGCCACTGTCTTGATCCCATGCACATCACTAAAAACGTGTGCGCTAACACTCTTAACACCTTGATGGACATCGGGGGGGACATCGAAGGATTCACTAGCCACATGCCTAGACATGCAACACATGGGAATCAGGAAAGAGCTACATCAAGTGGAGCTAGAGAATGGCCAGTTCAAACTTCTAGTTGCGTCATGGACATTGAAGAAGGAAGAAAAGCGTGCGCTTATTTCTTTCTTCAATGAACTCAAAGTCCCGATGGGCTACTATGCGAACCCGAAGAGGCTAGTGAACACGAGAGAACTCAAGTTCAACTATGGCCCTATGAAGGCCCATGACTATCATGTCATTATGACTCAGCTGCTCCCTGTTGCCCTGCGTGGTATCCTCCCCCCAAAGGTCCACACCCCAATCATAAAGTTTTGCTCGTTCTTCAATGCGGTCTCAAAAAAGGTCATTGATGTGTCCATGCTAGAGCAGCTACAGCGGGACATAGCCAAAACTCTCGTTAGGTTTAAGATGCATTTCCCGCCGACTTACTTTGATATCTCATTGCATCTGCTCATTCATCTTGTTGACCAAATTAGAGCCCTTGGCCCAATGTACCTGCATCAGATGTTCCCTTTCGAAAGATTGATGAAAGTTTTTAGGAGGTATGTTAGGAACAGATTCAGGCTAGAAGGGGGCATGGTTGAAGGATGGTCAACGAAGGAGGCCATTGAGTTCTGCACATATTATCTGGACATCAAAAGGGTCAGAGTTCTAGAATCTCATCATGAGGGAAGACTACGTGGCAAAGGAACGATCAGAGAGAAATCTATTATAGTAGATGACCCTATTTCTTTTAGACAGGCACAGTTCACTGTTCTCCAGCAAGCTGAGGGTGTGATGCCATACATTGACGAGCATAGGCAATCGTTGCAAACTCTGTATCCGAGCAGGTCACAGGCTTAGCTGAATAGAAAACATGAGGAATTTGTCAACTGGTTGCGATGTTGCTTGCTTGGAATAAAGTTGGATAATCAACTGGATGCCTTAGCCAAGGGACCTTCGAGTACATATCTTAAGTACCAAGGGTATGAGATCAATGGATTCACATTTTACACAAAAAAGCAAGATGGAAAGAGCACATACCAAAATTGTGGTGTTCATTTTGATGCTCACAACAAAAACGGCAACATGCAGGGGACATACTATGGTTTCATAGAGGAGATATGGGAGCTAGCCTACGGTCCATTGAAGGCAGCTCTTTTTTGCTGCCAGTGGGTCCGGCTCGAGGAAATCAACACTGACAGCGAAGGGTTCACTACCGTTGATCTCACTAAGACTGCATACAGAGACGACCCCTTCGTCCTTACAAGAGATGTTATGCAAGTCTTCTATGCAAGGGACAACAAGACAAAAGGAAGGCTAAAAGTAATCCTAGAAGGGAAAAGGAAGATTGTTGGTGTCGATGGAGTGATGGACGAAGAATACTACAGGGGCTATCTGGAAATGCCTCCATTTGGGGTGAATGTACCCCTACCTATCATTCAAGAGGGTGACGAACCAGCTTACGTACGACTTGATCACAATGAGGCCCTCATTGTTGATGCACGTAAAGATAGTTAGATTATTGTTAACTATGTAATCATTATGCACATAACCATGAAGGATGTTTGATCCTAATGAAACTCTCATCTCATCTCTCCTCCTCGTTAATACTCTGCCAACTCAGCAAATATGCCGACTTATCATAGCAATTAATGAGAATGAAAGTTATTTAAAACTACCATTGAGACTAACCTTATTACTATTCAAACACTCAATTAGACACCCGATGTAACATTTCTAAACTTTACTCTCTGAATTTAAACACTAGCTAAATATAAATATAAATATATATGTCTGGACTTTCGATAGAAGGACATTGGGGAGGCCATTCTCTTCCGAGCTACTACTAGTAGTGAGGGATCCATAGCTCCTTGGTGCCACTGGTCCCCAACCAGTTTGTAGTCCCTGCTCGCAATACTCGAAGGAGCCTAGCCCATAGTCGACATTGAGCAAAGGTGTAGTAGCTCCATTCCTCCTCCAACCTTCATTGATCATTGATGTATGTGCTCCTAGAGATGTGAATGGGAATGCCTGTGGCTTGTGTATTGACTGTTGAGTGATCCATTTACTTGATGTGTGTACTGTTCTAGTCTCCAGATCAGGCCAAGATGAAGAGGAACGCTAAGAAGGCAATGGAGAAAGAATGTGCAAAGGCGCCCCCGACGACCCACGCTCGAATCTTAGGCGTGCTAAATTTTTTGATTTTTCATTTATTTATTATGTAGTAGTAGTGCGTTATGATAGGATAAAAGAAAAAGAACAACTAATTCTAACGTAATCCCTATTCTAGCGTAGTGGTTAAGGCTCCAAACTAAGAACCCCGAGACCTAGGTTTGAATCATAGGCTCGGTAATTTTTTTTTCATATTTTTATAAAAAAAGCTGTGATGGCAGGCTCCAAACCGACAGTGATTTTTTTATATTTTTTTACTAAAAGGCAGCGATGGCGGTAGGGCCCTTCACTATCGGTTTTGGTTTTAAAACCGGTAGTGATAGCGCTACGATGGCAGGCTCCAAAACGACAGTGATTTTTTTATATTTTTTTACTAAAAGACTGCGATGGCGGTAGAGCCCTTCACTGTCGGTTTTGGTTTTAAAACTGGCAGTGATAGCTTCTATCATAGTCGGTTGCTCGAACCGACATAGAAGGCCCCATTCACTGTCAGTTTTTAAACTAAAACCGATAGTGATGTGTAGGTGCTCCTCACATTCCAACAATGCTCCCACTGACCACAACAGTTGGAACACTGCACCCACCTACCCCGACAACTTTAGTTCAGAAATAAAAATGTACCACGACTGCTAGCCCCTATAAAGTGGCCCTAGGCCAGGAGCTAGCCTCTCCATGTATGTTGGTTTCAACCAGGCCTTATCAGCCATGATACAATGTTTTCCTCTCACAACAAACCACATATATCGTTATGTGTCGTAGTCCACCAAAATGGTGACACAAGAGTTACTAGAAGAATGCTACTAAAGATAGAGCAACGCTGAAGATTGGAGATGCCATGAGGTTCACAGAGCCATCCGCTACGGTGCGCATCTGGAAAAAGGCCATGTACAGACAAGGCGGATTCATCGATGTCACCTTGTTATCTCCAACCGGTATAGCTCGTAGACCACCTCGGTGCTGCTATTTGACCCTAGTTGGTGCTAGAAGAATGCTACTAAGGTGGTTACATTATAATGTGTTGATACACATTGATTGTAATATTGACATGTACGCAAATAGGTCTTTGTTATCGTATATGGAATTTTAGTGTAAGGTCTTTGTTATCGTATATGTAATTTATTTCTAATATTTTTGTTATTTTTTGATGTATTTCATTACTATCTAAATAAATATATCATTGTTGTTAAAACTTTTCCACTGTACTATCTAAATAAATATATCCTTTATATATATGCACCTTCACTATCGGTTCTTCTTACAAACCGGCAGTGATATTAACTTTCACTGTCGGTTCTATTTAAAAACCGGTAGTGATATTAACTTTCACTGCCAGTTCTACTTAAAAACCGGTAGTGATGTCCATGCCCCCTATATAAAACAAACCGCCGGCCACACACATCGATCCCACCCACCCACGAACTCTCAGTCTCATTTCTCACGTTTCACTCTCACTTCTCAAGAAATCCACTCTCTCTCTCTCTCTACGTGATTTGGTCATGGCTCCTGCATTTTTCAATGGTATTGATATGTTGTCTTCTCCAATATTCTATCTATATGCATTTGATCTATATTTATATTCATGTTTCTTTGCATTCTACATTTATATATATTCTTATTCCTTGCATTCGATCTATATTTAATTATGTTGCCACATTTTACTTGGAAGAATTTTTTGTGCATATATTTTATGTTCATATTTTTTTGGCATTTTATCGATCAGGTGGTATGAACAACGGACCTCCCCCACCACAAGAACCAGGTTTCCACCCTGGCGATGAGCCATTCGCTCCTAATGTGGCCATTCCACGGGTCCCTGTTCTAGCTATTGTATGAAATATTTTCCAATATCTTTTATTTTTTTATGCTAACAAATAAGTGTAATTAGTTTAATATCATTGTTGTATACATATATGTCACAAACTATATCCCCAATAGATTAGCTACGAACAGCACTTAACTGGTTCTTTATCTCACACATTGTCGAGAACACGGCATATAATGCAAGTGGTCGGCTATGGACGTGTGAACTCAATTTTTCCATCCCTTTGAGGGCTGCAAATCATCGGAACCATATCCATGAGATGGAAAGACAGAGCCCAGACATGATAAGCGCCCAATCTAGTGTCATGCGCATCTATTTAGAGGCACTTCGACGTGTTTGCTATGATGTGCCTGATTTCTCGCACTTCAACGAACTTGCTTTGAATGCTGGTGATATCCCCATCCCACAAGCAAGCGAATGGTTTGTGTCAGTATAGAAAGTGACCAACTAGTCAATATTTGTAGTTTTGTCGTATGTTGTAATCGGAGGTGGCCTAGCACTCAATGACACGGGGTTTATACTGGTTTAGGCAACGTGCCCTACGTCTAGTTTGAGTCGGTCGGTGACTTTATTCCTGAGCCCAGGTGCTCGAAGTCTACAGTGGGGTTACAAACGAGAAGGAGAAAGATGGGGTGTATGAGAGGTCCGGTCGGCTCCAGTCGGAAGGGCCGAGAGCGACAGGAGCTCCGCTATGAGCTAAGTGTTCAAGCGTGTGCTTGAGGTCCGAACCTAGCGGTTCTGTGGTTGTGAGCTAGTGAACTTGATTGATCTAATAAATCTGAAGGGACTGAGCTTGAATCAACTTGGGTTAACTTGGTCTATTGGGAGAGAGTGCATCCCATTTTATAGATGAAGGTGATGGCCTTACAAGTGAGAGGGAGAGAGTACGAATGCTTCTAAGCCTTTTTGCCCACGCCGACGGGTGCAGGATAATGGTAGGCGCCCACAACACTGTTGATGTCACTGTAGGATGTCAGATGCATGTGGGAGGTTACGTCGTCTTGTTTGAGTATGGTAGATATTGGTATCTACTATACTGTTGATGCCTAGAGACATGTAAGGGGTTTTCACCATGTTTACTCGGTACGGTAATTCCGGCGCCCACAACACTGTCGATGCCTAGGTGCATGTGGGGGGCCTTACCGTATGGGAGTCAATGGCGCCCACAACACTATAGAGGGAAATGTCGGCGCCTACAATACTGTTTGTGTTAGGGTGGTTACGGAGTACTGTTCCATGCAGGGTATGGTCCCTAGTACAGTGGCTTTGACTTGTGAGCCTTGCCTTGCCTTTCTCCACACGTCTCCTGGTCCCTTCTGAGCGGGCGTCCCCGGTCAGTTGATCTCAGTCGGCTCTGTTCGTGCCAGTCGGAGAAGGACAGTGAGCAGGGGCTGGGCGTATCCCCGGTCAGAGAGAGTGGGGTCGGAGTTGGAAGCGGTGCTTTTGGCCAGTCCTTCTAGTCAAAGAGGCCATCCAGAGGCGGGCTGGTGATCGAATCGAGCGCTCCGGTCGGAGAGGTGGGATGTGATGAGTACAGGCCCAATCTTCCGAGAGGTAGCTGGTAAGTTTGACTTGTGGAGATCTCGACGTTGGCGATCCAGCTTCAAATTAGACGCGATTCGAACCCTGCAACCGTTACACCACTGCTCCGTTGGTTATCAACCAAGCACAACTTGATTGACCTTGCCAAGAAGGCTTTTCCTGCAAGCGAATCGAAGAGCACAAGCAAGAAGGTAAAACACGCAATCTGATATTGCAAATATGAATGACACGAATATCAATAGAGGGTTCAAGAACTCGGTTCCAAAGGACTAATCGACACAGTGGAGGAGATCAAGAACGGGGGCCCTGGATCACTGTAAAAGGATTTGTCACCACAATTACAATGAACGATTCAGTTTCTCGATGGAAAACTAAACTCTAAACAAAACCCAATTGTGTAGCAGCGGCGGCGGCTGTGTTTATAGTCTAAGACTCGACCTAGGGTTGGGGACGGCCAGGGGTTGGGCGCCTACAACTTGGGCTTAAGGCCCGACACGATACATGGCCAAGTTGGCCCAAATAGGTGACGCAACACCTTGCCGTGGTCACACAGAATGATCCACGGACCTTCTAGAGCTGGGACCAGATCCAAAACGACGGCGTCGTCGTCCCCTTTCCAACGCATCCAAGAATGGCCTGTTTCGATGTCGTATGAGAAAGTTATGACCGAAACAGTGACGACGTGTCTGCTGAATCCGAGGGTGACGTGGCAGCTGAGTTGGGATCGAATTGCAACTTGGAGAAGACCATGGCGTCGGTGTGTCCAGCGTGGCGATGTCCTCATCATCCTCCCCTTCTCGAATTGGAGTCGTCCTCGACTCCATCTTGGCGATGTCCTCATCATCCCCTCCTTCTAGAATTGGAGTCGTCCTCGACTCCATCCCATCATCAGCGAACTCCTGCAAAAGGTTAGTGACAGCAGGCAATGCACCAGACATAAAAGGTTGACAAAACATAGTATAACATGGTGCATCAGGATTATCACATAACTCAGCAGTAGCAGAAGTTGTAGCAAGAAAAGCACCTCCTTTTAACTTAATCCCATTAGTTTTAGCAATGTCTGTTGGAGGTTTATTTTTAATCTCATTAGCATGTTTAATAATATCCGTAGGAGACAAAGGCAGCAATGTAATTTTCTTGTCCTTATGTATGATAGTGTATGTATTAGTTCTACCATGGTGTAAAGCATCATTATCAAATTCCCATGGTCGACCTAACAAAATGGAACAAGCTTGCATAGGGACAACATCAAAATCAGCAGTATCATGATAAGAGCCTGTGAAAAAGCTAATGCGTGCTGATTTAGTTACCTTAGTCTTACCACTATTATTGAACCATTGAAGTTTATATGGATACGAATGTTGTCGTGTGGTCAAGCCAAGCTTGTCAACCAAATTTGAACTCACCAAGTTGTTGCAACTCCCGCCATCAATGATAGTGAGAACACGACAACCCTGCACAATGAGATACATGTGGAACAAATTGTGGCGTTGGATCTTCATCTCTTCTTCATGTCCCACACGTGTACTCAACACACGCTGCACAAGAAGGCTAGGGTAGTCCGTGGCAGCAGCCACGGAGTCAATGGTGATGGCCTCCTTGTCTTGATCGCCCTCGGTGGGATCTGCATCAATGTTAGCAGCAAGGGCTAAATCATCTTCAACATCACTAGCACTTACATATCCATCCTCGGTAGCAATGAAAGCGCGACGACTGGGGCACTCCTTCATGACATGTCCCATGCCTTTGCATCGGTGGCAAATGATTTTAGAGCTGGACGAGGAGGAGCTAGTAGAAGCACCCGGAGTGCCACCTTTCTTCAGCTGTGGAAACTGCACATTAGACAATTTACTTACCCCGGAAGAAAATGGAGGTGTAGATGGCTGTGGTGCAACAGGAAGCTTGGGCGTCTCCGGCTCGGAACGCTGCTGAAAATTCCTCCCATTGTTAGACCTGAAAGGCTGGTGTTGTTTGCGTCCCTGTACTTCTCGTTCTGCCTTAATAGCAAGATGATACAATTGGGAAAAATTGCGCCAGTATTTGTAATCAAGTATGTTCTGTATATCATGGTTTAAACCACCAAAAAATCTAGCACTAGCATCATCATCATCTTCATTTATACCACAACGTGCTAAACCAATAAGCAATTCTTGATAGTATGCTTCTACTCCTTTATCACCTTGTTTTAAAGTTTGTAGTTTCAAACGTAAATCACGTTGGTAATAAGGAGGAACAAAACGAGATTTCATACGTTGCTTTAAAACATTCCAAGTTTGAGGCACAGCAGCAGCATTATTAGCATTGCAAAGATCACTCCACCAGAACAAAGCAAAATTAGTAAACTCACTAGTAGCAAGTCTAACTCTATGCTCAGGAGGAACATTATGAGAATCAAATTTTTGTTGAACAGCAAGCTCCCAATCTAAATATGCCTCTGGATCAACATTACCAGCAAAAGGAGGTAGACTAAATTTAATTTTAGCAAAAGGATCATTATTACCATGATTATTACCTCCCATGCCACGACGATTGAAGTTGAGGCGGCGACGGCCACCACCGTCAGCATACGCATCTTCATCACGAAAAGCATCCGCATCTTCATCATCAGCACGATAAGGTGGAGGGCGTTGCTCAAGTTGTTCAATGCGGGTGACCAGATTGTTCATGTTGCGCGTCAGCTCAGTCATAAGATTGCGTTGTTCAGTCATGAACGTTGTAAGCTCGCCCTTGGACACGCACTCATTGAAGTCTGTCGAAGTTCCTGCCATGGTTAGAAGATAGAAAAAGATAACACCAAAGTATTATCCCTATCAACTAAAAGGAAACAAGTGGTGGTGGTGGTGATGGTGGTGAAAGTGGAATGCAAAATCACAAGCGGCTTACCACCGTCTTGCCTGTATTCTTACCAACGCCAAACAGGAGCAAAACCAAAGTGGCGAAGCAATCTGTTGTGGAGCGTGGGTAACAGTTGCAAGATGAACCTGTGCTGACAGAAGAATATGTGGAGCTATGGGTAGGCACACAATATTACAGCAAGGATTAGTAATTAACGAATGCAGATTAATGATTGTTCAATCCGGATCCAAAGTACAAATCACAGGTGCTGGCTAAGACGTGTCGAGACGTAGCGCAACAAGGTGAAAACAAAGGACGATCGAAAGAACTCACAGAACAAGCAAATAGCCCGGATTTCTCCTTTTTCCTGAATTTTTCCAAAAGGCACTAGTAGGAAACAAAATTTTTTTTTCTTACTATTTTTTTATACTTTTCTCTGAACAAGGATCACAAAAGATGCAACCACAAAAATTGGCACCTACAACTGAGGTGGGATGTGGTCTACAGAAATTCAGCACGTTCTCTGAAAAGCGTGCAAAAACTTTGACAATTTTTTTCTATATTTTCCCGATTTTTTTTGGCAATTCTGATGAAACCTCCAAATGGTGTCAAGAAGCTGCTCAAAAAATTTCAGATTTTTCTGATAAACGAGCGAAAAGTTATGCCTGTTTTACCGAAGGTATCTCAAAGTATGTTTTCCGGGAGGCACAACACGGCGGCGGCAGTTAGGGCAAAGCGTCTCTAAACTCTATCACCGATCACAGGATCGTCACTGTGACTAACAGCAGTAGGTATTCGCCTGATGATGTAAGGAGGGCTGCGATGCAGGCAAAATAAGAGCGGTTGGCAACCTATCTAGGGTTTGCGCGGCGGCGAGAAGTTACACAAGGCGGCTAGCGGGGCAAGTCGAGTAATGTGGTGGCTTCGACTTGTTGTTTGGGAACGGTGGATGGGATAGCGGCGGAAAACAAAAATCACAGCAACGGGCGATTGAACTACGACCACGAACACAATCCTAAACCAGCAACAAGACTCGACCACGGACACAAACTCAACAACACGAATCTGAAACGAAATTGCAAAGGCACAAAGGGCGATAGGACAGCGGAAATTGAAATATTTTTGGGCTTTTTGTGGACTCTAGGTAATGAACAAATATGAATCTAAGGCAAACGAGATTATACCTCGCGGTAAACCTGAAATATCTGATACCAATTGATGAGTACAGGCCCAATCTACCGAGAGGTAGCCGGTAAGTTCGACTTGTGGAGATCTCGACGTTGGCGATCCGGCTTCAAATCAGACGCGATTCGAACCCTGCAACCGTTACACCACTGCTCCGTTGGTTATCAACCAAGCACAACTTGATTGACCTTGCCAAGAAGGCTTTTCCTGCAAGCGAATCGAAGAGCACAAGCAAGAAGGTAAAACACGCAATCTGATATTGCAAATATGAATGACGCGAATATCAATAGAGGGTTCAAGAACTCGGTTCCAAAGGACTAATCGACACAGTGGAGGAGATCAAGAACGGGGGCCCTGGATCACTGTAAAAGGATTTGTCACCACAGTTACAATGAACGATTTAGTTTCTCGATGGAAAACTAAACTCTAAACAAAACCCAATTGTGTAGCAGCGGCGGCGGCTGTGTTTATAGTCTAAGACTCGACCTAGGGTTGGGGACGGCTAGGGGTTGGGCGCCTACAACTTGGGCTTAAGGCCCGACACGATACATGGCCAAGTTGGCCCAAATAGGTGATGCAGCACCTTGCCGTGGTCACACAGAATGATCCATGGACCTTCTGGAGCTGGGACCAGATCCAAAATGACGGCGTCGTCGTCCCCTTTCCAACGCATCCAAGAACGGCCCGTTTTGATGTCGTATGAGAAAGTTATGACCGAAACAGTGACGACGTGTCTGCTGAATCCGAGGGTGATGTGGCAGCTGAGTTGGGATCGAATTGCAACTTGGGGAAGACCATGGCGTCGGTGTGTCCAGCGTGGCGATGTCCTCATCAGGATGGAGTCGGAAAATGGGCGTTGTTCCTCCTTGACCTGACCTTCCGGTCGGAGATTGTACCACTCCCTCGGCCTATTGCTCTGATACTTGGGCCAGCCCATGAGTTGTGTGTTGTCAGTTTGAGCTGAGCCTTTGTCGAGGAAGCCGGTCCCTGAGGGACCTAGGGTCTATGAACCCGACAGGAGCCCTCGAGCCCCCTTGCGATTCGGGCATAATCGTCTAGGGGATTTTTGCCTTGACAACGGGTGCGCACGAGCGCACCCACGGCTGTAGCCCTCGAGCCCCCGGGTGGTTCGGGCAGAACCGTTGGGGGGGTTTCATGTGTCGCTAGTGGGGGAGGTTTTTTTGCTTTGTTGGTGGGTGCGCACGAGCGCACCCGCGGGTGTAGCCCCTGAGCCCCCGAGCTGTTCAGGCGGAATTGTCTGGGGGTGTTTGTTAGTGGGCGTGTGTGCGTGTTTTTAGTTGAGACGGAGTTGTCAACCAGGGCATCATTGCGCAGCCATGGTGTTTAGTCATTTTAGAGATTTGGGTGAGATGGAGTTTGCGGATCCTGGCATCGATGCGCGCCGCGGGATCGGGTGAGGCAGTTAGTTTAGTTAGTTTGGGATCGAGCGAGCCAGAGCTCGTAGATCCTGATGGGGCAAGATCGGGGTCGCAGACCCAATTTTGTTTTTGGAGCGCAGTCGGAAGTGTAGCCGGATGGGGCGAGATCAGGGTCGTAGACCCAGGTGTTTGGAGCGTAGTCAGAAGTGTAGCCGGATGGGGTGAGATCGAGGTCACAGACCCAGGTTGTTTTTGGAGCACAGTCGGAAGTGTAGCCGGATGGGGCGAGATCGGGGTTGCAGACCTAGGTGTTTGGAGCACAGTCGGAAGTGTAGCCGGATGGGGCGAGATCGGGGTCGTAGACCCAGGATTTTTGTGTCTTGAGCCCCCGAGCCTTGTTGGGCCTTTGTAGGGGTCGGTGTGAGTTGTGTGCGTTACCCCATCCTCGGTTCCTCACAACTAGAGGGGCTGAGTTTTGTTGCTTGTCCCGATCGCTCGGGCTCGAGTGACACGCTCAGTGAGTTCGCTAACGGGTATGATCGAGCGGAATCCGAGTCCATCGTTCATGACGGGGTCAACATAGCCCTCTTGTGACATTCCCCTACTCCTTTACCTGCAACCCGGTAGATGCCTGGGTCGTTCCAGAGACCGACCCAGGTGGCCTAACAGCCTCCCCTCGATGGAGATTCTGTGGGCTTGGCGAGAGGTTTAGGATCGAATGAGAAGGTTGAGATGACCATGTCTGCCAGACTGGGCGAGGGACACATGGGGCTTATCTGCATTTTTCTCCCCTAGCTCTGTTGGTTGCTCATGTCGAATGAGGCAACCGCTGCTTCGTGATGCAACATGGAGCGTTGTGATGCGTTTCGCTGCACGTGCGATGCTTAGTTCCCGAGCCCCCGAGCGGTTCAGGGCCCGAATCGTCCAGGAGGCATGGGCATATGGAATGAATGCGCATATGGATGTATGAAATGATTTATAAAGAAATAGAGGGGGTTGGTAGTTTTTACCTTGATGACTCGAGTGATGGGGTTTGGAGAGCTCTAGTCAGAAATGTTCGACCGGGACCCGCGCTCGTCGTTCGTGACGCAGTCGGCATGGCCTATATGGGGTGTTGAAGGGTCGAGATGGCGGACTAGAGGGGGGGTGAATAGTCTTTTCTAAAATTAATCGCGTCGGCTAACCGAAACAAGTGCGGAATTATAACTATCGGTCTAGCCAAGACTACACCTCTCTATCTATGTTCTCTAGCACCTTCCAAAGATACTAATCAAGCAACAAAGGTGCCGGGCTAGCTAGAGCTCACCTAACCAATTCTAGAAGCAAGGTCACACAAACCTATGCCTCTAGTACTTTAAGCAACAAGGGAGCTCCTACACATGCTAGTAAGCAAAAGCACAAAGCCAACTAAGCTCACTAGCAATGCTCAATAACAAGGCAACCAATGCCAAATTAGAGAGCGCAAATACTTAGCTACTCAAACTAAGCAATGTGACTAACAAGGTTACACAAACCAAATTAGCCACGCACGGGAGCTACTTCTATGCTACACAAGCAAGAAGGTAACTAGTAAGCTACACAAGCTAACTAATTACAAGAGCAACAACACAAGCTTAATGTATATGAAAATAATCGCAAGCTTGTGTAATGGGGATGCAAACCAACGGGAAGAACAAGGTTGACACGATGATTTTTCTCCCGAGGTTCACGTGTTTGCCAACACGCTAGTCCCCGTTGTGTCGACCTCTCACTTGGTGGTTCGGCGGCTAATTGGCATCACCCACCAAGCCTGCACATCGGGCGCCGTAAGAACCTACCCCGAAGGTGAGGGTAGCACAATGACACGCTTTACTAAAGTTGCTCTTCGCGGCTGCCGTGGGGCAAGCACAATGCCCCTCACAAAGCACTTCTCCGGAGCGCCGCTAAGCTTCTTGCGGGCTTCCACGGAGACCACCACCAAGCCATCTAGAAGGTGGTAACCTCCAAGAGTAACAAGCACCACCGGCTTGCAACTCGATCACCTAGTGCCACTCGATGCAACCTCACGATGCAATCGCACTAGAATCGCTCACTCATACAATCGAATGATCACTATCAAGTATGTGTGAGATGGAGGGCTCCTAAGCACTCTCAAGCATGGACACAAAGTCCCCCAAGGTGCTCAGCACCAGCCATGGCCGAAGGCCACTTCTATTTATAGCCCCAAGGGCTAAACTAGCCGTTACCCCTTTTACTAGGCAACTGTCGGGTCGATCGGACGCTCCGGTCGTGTTGACCGGATGTTGGTCCTCAGCGTCCGGTCGCCCGATGATAGCCACGTGTCACCTGTGTTCAACGGCATTCTTCCGATCTCAACGGTCATCTTCTGACCGGACGCAGCAACTTTAACTGACCGGACGCTGGACCCTCAGCGTTCGGTCATTTACAGTAAGGTACCAACCTTGACCGGACGCGTCCGGTCGCACGTGATCGGACGCAGCCCAGTGTCCGGTCATACTCCAACTCCTATGTCACCATGCGTCAGCCTGACCGGACGTGCCCTACCAGCGTCTGGTCACTTCCAGTGCCAGCGTCCAATGCACTCAGTGAGACCCTATCTTTTCTGTGTAGGGCGCCGGTGGCACCGTCGGACTGTCCGCACACTACGGGCGGACACTCCACCGGTGGAGTTTCTTCACCAAGTTGATCCACATCAACCGAACTCCATCTCCTTTGTAAATGTGCCAACACCACCAAGTGTACACCACCATGTGCACATGTGTTAGCATATTTTCACAATCATTTCCCAAAGGATGTTAGCCACTCAACCTGCCACGCCACTCGATCCTAGCGACGATGCAAAGTTAGATCACTTGAGTGGCACTAGATGACCGATATGCAAACAAGTTTGCTCCTCTTGATAGTACGGCCATCTATCCTAAATCTGGTCATAAACTTCTCTACACACCTATGACTGGTGAAATGAAATGCCCTAGGTTATACCTTTGCCTTGCGCATTCCATTCCATCTCCTCCAACGTCGATGCAACACATGCACCAACATGATCAACAATGATATGATCCACTTCATATCATCACGTGATCATATTGGTTCATCGATCTTGACTTCACTTGCCCTTCACCGTTGCCATCGTCCATCGGCGCCAAGTCTTGCTCAAGCTTCACCGCCACGCGGTCCATCACTCCAAAGCCTTCGACTTGCCCTTCACGCTTGCAACCAGTCCATCAAGCCACGTCTTGTCTTAATCTTCTCCACCTTGATCACATGACTCAATGTCATGTCTCATGTGCATTGAGCTCCTTCATCTTCACATGTGTGAGCTTTGCAACATCTCCAAGTCATTTTCACCTTCATGGCATATGTTGCTCACACACATGTACCTATGGACTAATCACCTATGTATCTCACATAAACACAATTAGTCTACCTAAGTTGTCACTCAATTACCAGAACCAAACAAGGACCTTTCAATCTCCCCCTTTTTGGTAATTGATGACAACTCTACAAAGATATGGAAATTAAGCTCTTTTGGATTCATGTTGCTTGCCCAAGCAATTTTACCATGTGAAAATGATTTTGGACAAGTACCACAAACCCGAAATAGTAGTATTAGCTCCCCCTACATATGTGCTAGAGTGTTTGATTTGAAGCTCGCACATATGCATAGATTAAAAATGTGGGAGAGTAAATACTACAAAATGATGCTAAGGTGTATAGAATAAACCTTTGAAGCTATACCAATCGGAGTTGCACCTTTAAGTTCATCCTTAGCACCATGGTTAGCTAGATATCACTTAGCAATAAAAGCACTAGATACCTTGTGAGATCAACATTAAAAGCAAGGTACTAGCATTACTTGAAAAACATACCAAGTGTCTAGCTATCATCCTATGCATGCTAGTTATCAAATCAGCATTCAAGTTCTACAACTAGCATACACCACACAAGCATGCATATTGAATTTGAAAGCTTATGCAATGCAAGCAAGCACATGAATATGCACATTTCAAATGCAATCAATCCAAGTTCATGAGCTTGCTCCCCCTACTTGTGTGCTTCTCTTGTCCAAGAAATTATGATCCATCTCTTTTCTCCAATGTTGCTCCCTCTTTGTCCATATTCATGTCCAACCTCCTAAGCTTTCATATCTTATCTCTCCCCTTGCACAATTTATCTCTCCCCCCTATAGAGGCTTTCATATCTTTGTACAATCTCTCCCCCTTTGTCATCAATTTCCATAAAAGGTGTGCTTCTCATTGATGCAAAGGTATACATTTGGGGTAGATGGTTGAGGCTTGAATCTTGCATTTTTTATGGACATCTTCATGATTGTTGGAATGACATCACTTGTAAATACCACTTGTAGCTTGTACCACTTGTATCTTGTGTAGGGCTTCTTGAGATACCACACATGAGATCTTTGATCTTGATATCAATTTGTGGGATATCTCCCCCTATGTGATAGTATGGGTCATCTATTTTATACATTTGAGCTCTTGTAGGTGAGGGGTGCATTCTTCATTTGATGATCACTTAAAGTTGAGGATCACTTGTGGAACCATGTTCTTGCATGATTGATATTATGTATAGATACCACTTGTAGAAAGTGAATACCATTTGAAAGAATCTTCTAGTATGGAACCACTTGTTGGATTTATCAATAAAGACCATTTCTTGAACATTTGCTATTTTTATGAGTACCACTTATAGGATATCACTTGTGAGTTGATCTAGACATCACTTATGAAATCTTGATGAAATACTTGAGTCTAGATACCACTTGAAACATACAAACTAGATATCCATTTGCATTGGTGTCTTGTGCTTGTACTTTTATCACTATCATGAGCTTCTATGGTTGACTTGAACTAAATTGATTTGCCTAAGCTTTCAAGTCCGGTTTGAACCAATGACAAGCTTCTTCACACCTCTTGCAAGGGTTATCTTGCCAATGTTGTACTTGTCACTTGTTAGCAATCCAAATTAAGTCAAGTACTTGGGTTCACTAGCTCATGAACAAATTCATGTACTAACCACTAGATCAAGTAATCATTCAAACAATAGTGGTAGGCTATGAATTTAAACATTTCATTTGTTATGCATGATCCTATGAAGCATGTACTATATGCACTAACCGCATACTAGTAAGGTATGAAATGATCATGCACATTACAATGATACCTTTGCTATGTTGGAGTAGAGGATAGTCACATAGATTCCAATTCATTACTTCAATAGCAATGTGAAGTCCAATTATAAGCTTAGTGAAGACCAATAGATACCATGTGTGGCAGAACCTCCTAAGAAATCAGGCCCACATGCATCTATTGTTGTCTCAACAGACCTCTGATAGCGTACACGAGTTCCCAACAACTTAACAGGTCTATCGGGTGTCCTCGAGAAACCCGAATCATCCACGAATCTTTTTCGAACAGGATCCCAATCACAGTCATTGCAGATTACAACAGTTTATTCAAATATATACATCAGAGTGAAATATAGCGGAAGTCTTACGATAACATAGTTTACAAACCAGTTGTTTCAAACTTACAATACCATAAGTGTCATACAACCATAGTAGCGGGGTAATATTACATTAACATTATTTATCATACAAACTAGTGCCTTGTCCAAAGGCCATTCATCATGCTTCATCGTCATCGACTTCAAACACAGACATGCAGCAGGGACCAAAACAAGCCTGCGCATGCGACTCACCTGCAATAAGGGTTAACAAACCCTGAGTACAAAAGTACTCAACAAGACTGACCCGACGTAACAGGGGGTGAAAGACTTTAAAGATGCAGGTGTTGGGGCAAGGTAAGGATGTAGCAAGATTCAAAAGTTCTTTGCCAAAAGCTTACTATTCTTCAACCTATTTTCAAGTTTTTACCCCTAAGTCATTTTAGTTCATTATCTCAAACTAAGTGTTCATATCCCATGTTCCAATCCTTCTCATTCCATTCCTTTTCTCAAGTTTTAGTAATTCACCAGTCCTGCATTGCTTCTGTAATGAAACGAGTCTCCATATCCGCGGAGCACCGGCAATTCGAATTGATTCAAGTCCCAGCTAAGGATTCCTTATCACACGACACATGTAGAACTTAATCTTGCATATATCAACCTCGCTACCAGATCCTCCTATACTAAGCCATCTCCACGCCACCCGAGAGCACAGCACACCTCAAATCCGGCCACATTCTAGCCACGAGGGTACACGCTACTCCTGCCATCTCTCCACTCCCAGTGCGTGGGCATTCATCTTAGTATCGGATTAGCCGAAGTAGGCTTACCGGAGTATGTGACCAGTACTACAAAGTGTCTCGTTCAGAAGATCCCCAATGAGTGGCCTTTAAGCGACATAGTCGGCAACATTACCCAACATTCAAGATAAGTCACCCGACTAGTCTCTAGTTCATTCTACCTTCTTTCTTTCTTTGGCCAGTATGCCATCTTTGATTGTATCGAAACTTTTACTTTGAAAGCCTACCATAAAGCATACTAAGCATTCTACGCCTTTGTAAATGAAATCATCTTCAAGGATGGTAAACAATTATCAAGGTAGGCAATGCATCAAGTAGGTGACATTTGAATAAATCAACTTAATGCAATAGGTAACATAGGTGATAAACTTTTCAAAGTAAACAAGGTAATGGTTTAATGCATAAACCGGGGCTTGCCTTCGTTGACGATCTCGGGTTCCGGATCAGTACCACAATTATCGAATCCCGTGACAACCGGGGATTCTTCCACAACTTGCTCAACTAGAATCGTTTCACTCTCAGATTCTACATGAAATAATAACATATGCTTCAACATGATGATAATGTAAACATGATGCTTTCATGGTGCATAAAATGTAATAACACCTTGAATACAACTTTCCTTCACGGTACAGTTGTAAGCCAACAAAACCAACTTGCAATTCTACCATCAAGGACCACACAAGTGACTTGACCAAAATTGATCTTGAAACCCTACTGGTCACAAAACATGACCAAAACAAGATCAAACTCTAACCTAACACTTAGGGTTTGCTTTTATTCATTTTTGAATTAATTTGGAAATAAGCCCAAAAATGAACTTGTTCCAAATGACCTCAAAATTTTATGTAAGCTTTCTCATGACAATTTAGTGTACCAAAACAAATTTCATAATTTTTGGAATTATACAGTGGCCTACAAAAATCATAGAAATCATATTTATTAATTAATTGACTGAATTTTTGAACATTAAAAATTTATTCAAATTTCAAGTTTCATATTTTTAAACCATAATAGAACATGTACAGAAGCTACACACAAATTTTCAGAATTTCTAGAGCTATAATTATTTTTCTATGAAATTCCAAAGTTTCAGCACTATTCAAAATTTAGAAAATACCAAAACTCACTGTTCTCTCCCTCTTCTCTCACTAACAGCTTGGGCCCGTCCGTCAGCGACACAAACAGAGGAACGGCGGCACTGCCATCACCGGTCAGCCAAAATGCGCCGGCGGTGATGCTCCGGTGAGGCAGACCGCACCAGCATGATCTACACCACCCCACGAACCTATCCTAGCCCTCAGAACAGCAGCAGGCGTACCGAATGGAGCTTTACGTCGCCCATGGCGGCGCGGGCATGACGACGCACGATGTAACTACAGCTACGATGCAGTAGAGGCTAAAGCGGAGCGAGCATCATGCTCAGGAGCTCACCACGAACACGGCAGTGTGCTTGGTGAAGGCGGAGACGGGCTGGAACGATGTGGCCACGGTGAGGTCGATGGTGGCGGTGCTCCGGCCGGCTCCGAAGAAGAAGACGCCGTGGGTTGGCGCTGGACCGCTAGAGGCAAGGCGAGCAGGCCTGGAAGGAGCGGTAGGGCAAGGCGGAGCTGCTGGCAAACGCAATCGGCACGAGGTACTACGGCCAAGACGAATTTTGCGAGCGCGGCAAGGTCACCGGCGACGAGCAGACGGGAGGAAAGAAAAACAATGGCGGCGGTGCTCCTATTTATTGAGGAGAAGGACGCGTCTGGCTTCGACAGCTCCCGAACGAGGTCACCACGGAGACGGCAGCGTGTCACCGCGTGAGAAAGCGGTGAAAAACGATCGGCGGCGGCAGCTGCGTGGCGCCGGCGGCAAGCAGGGAGGTGGCGCTCGGCTTTGTTTTGATTTTTGAATTATTTACAGAATTGCTACTGCGTTTATTTTGTAAATTACTCACAATTTTTCTAAAGAAGTTGAAAATCTCAAAAAATGAAAGTTACTCAACTTTTCAAACTCTACAACTTTGCTTTAATGAACATTTTCAAATTCTACCTCCATTTTGAAATTTGAATTTGGGGTGCATTTGAATCATTTCAAAATTACTCCAAATTTTATATGTAAACTTTAAAAACTTTGAATACCAAAGTTGATCCTTATAAAATAAGCTTCAACTTTGCTTTTTGTCACAACCCCAAATTCTAAATGGATTTTGAATTAGACAAAAGGGGCAAAAAGGACTTTAATGGTTTGAATTTGAATTCAAATTTGATTTGTTTACCTTTTTACTTAACTTTGATTTTTGACCAGTAACATGGCCCATTAGGGTTATTTAAGTCAATTGACACATGGTCTCACATGATCACATGAAATTTGACCCTTGTGGTCATGATCTTTATTTAAAGTTTTGAATCACATTACCTCACATAACATAACAACTTATGAAATAAAGCTTATTTAGTGAATGCATTCAAATTTTTCTACTTTATGAATGCTTTGCAATGCATATGATGACATGTCAAGTTTTAGTGCTAGGTCAAAACACCAGAGGTGTTACACCATGTTGAATTCCATTCTTCACCTATATAAAATGAATACCACTTATGATCAAGTGCACTTTCTTGTTGTGGTTGACTTGCTTTATCTTTTGATCTTTGCTTGCATGAGAGTATCAATTTGAGAATACCACTTGAAATATCATGATTAGCTCTCTTTTGAGTGTTGCTTGCTTTTCTTGATCAACCCTATTGATTTGCTTCAACTAAGCATCTCAAATGTTCCTCGGATCACCACTTCCATGTTAGCCTTCCAAGTACCACACTTGGTTTACCTACACATAGGCGGCAAGTCTCTACACTAGGGATAAGTGACCTCTCTCCAAGAATCATTCTCGATACTCACTTGAAATGACTTAATTAATTGATCCAAGTGATGGACTTAACTTGGTGAGTAACCTTAATTCGGTCCTCGCAGTCACAGAAAAAGTCCTTGGATTCGGTCGCTAATGCTCTCAAAGTGGACCAACAAAATGAAAAAGGCCGTTCAGTGGCACCGTTACAAACTTGATGAAAGAAAATTTTACAACACACATCTCGAAGGAAGATTGTATTAGTTTCTTCAATCTCTGTGCCTCACTGCCTCCGTTTTTGTTGAAGTCCGAATTCGAAAGGCAAATACAGAATCAGTACGCTACAACAAGAGCCGAAGAAGTACACAATGAAGATTTAAGGAAGATACAGAAGTACGTTGAAGACAAGCCCTAATTAACCATGGAAGAGGTCACGAACATCTATTATGATGTACAAGGGACGGGAACACCGGCAATGAAGTATGAAAGGGGCAATCTTTTAGTTCCTGATTACGAGTATAAAAATTTGACAACATATATGCGCCAGTTGCATGAATATTACATGGCTCAAGCAACAGAGACGGAGGACTTTGGTTTTGAGGTTATTATCCATTCACCACATGTTTTTTATTATCCTGAAGAAGAGAAGTTCGATGTCGAGTGGGAGTGTATGTTCTAGCTATACCAGAAACGCTCTCTCGATACACCAATGTTGACGTTGTGGACTATGTAAGTACCCTACATGCATGATATTACAATTAACTACACTCTCGGGACACAAATTGTTAACTTTTGAGCACTTTTCATAATTTTATGTAGGTGTATAGCAACATTTTGCATACTAAAAAGCAAATGGGATAATATAGGCTTCTTAGACCCCTTGCGAGTCAATGAGAAGACATGTTTAGGCCTCCATGGATGTGACGTGGAAGACTGAAAGTGAGATTGATTGCTGTTTTTGATGAATTCAAGATGAAGAACAAAACCCACATACTTCTAGCCTACAACTGCGAGTATGTGTTCTCGGCTTTTAATTGTATGCTTCTTTTTTCGTTAAGATTATTTGATAATTAGGATTTTGTGATTGCAGCAACCATTTCGTCTTCATTTGTGTCAATCTTGCTAAAAATCTGATCGAGGTGTGGGACTCGAAGAAAAAAACATTTCATCATCTGGATGCACCGGTGGATATGCTGAATTAGTAAGCGATCCTAATAACATATTATTTTGTAATCACACATACTGCTTTATAATGTTTCTCCTTTTAATGTTGCACAGTGTTCGAAGAAGACATATCGGTGGGACGTAGGTCCCATTCAAGGTTGTCGAAATTGAGGGGACGTACCTAAAACAGCCGGCGGGAAACAATGAATGCGAGTTTTATGTAATATGGGCAATGCTTCGCTATATCGGCAAGAAATCGGAAGAAGCAGATAAGTTGATGTGTATAATCTCCATTTCATTTATGTCTGTTAATAATTCAACAAAATGATTTAGTGATTCCTCTTTGGATATCATTTTTTTGAACGACAACGCAAGAAATATAACCATGAAAGGCTGTTAGACATGGAGATCGTCGCACTGCAATCGGAGCTGGCAAAATTCATCTTAGCCGAGGTATTGGAAAAAGATGGAGTATTTTCCATCGCACAAACCGTGAAGTTCAAGGACCAGTATGGCCCAGAATGGCTCGCTAGATTATTGTAAGAAGTCCGAGAAGCATTGCACAATCCGTAAAGTCGGAGAACATTTCTTTTTTATTTTGAGGGATCGAGATCTCCATAAGAACATATAACTGTAACATTTGTAATGTTTAATATTGATGGACCTATCGTCTACGTAGCGTATATAAAGCAAAACCCGATTCCACAAAAAAAATATAAATTAAAATAAATTATAAAACAATAAAATACGAACGGGACATCACTGCCGGTTAGCAGCAAACTAGTAGTGTTGTCGTAACCATCACTGTCGGTTAGCAACAAACTGGCAGTGCTGTTATAACTATCACTGCCGGTTAGCAACAAACCGCCAGTGATGGTCATGATGGCACTGCCGGCTTGAGCACCAAACCGGTAGCGTTAGAGTAGCTATCACCGTCGGTTCTTGTCACAACCGGCAGTGATTCTTACGATAATACTGCCAGTTGAATCATAAACCGACAGTGATGTTCGCGGTTACACTGCCAGAGGTCTCATGAACCGGTAGTGTTGGTGGACCTGAATTCTGCCGGTTTTAGTAAAGAACCGGCGGTGAAGTTGAAGAACACTGTCGGTTTGTAGGAACCGACAGTGATAGCTAACCCTCATCACTGCCGATATGGTTGTGCCGGTTCAAAATCCGGCAGTGATGAGGTGTTTTGAATCGGTAGTATTATCGTGATCTAGGGTAGTAGTAGTGCACACAGACTTCAGTTGGGTCAATATCCGGAGCTCGAGAAGGGGATTGGCGTACCTGGAGAAGACCGGCCCAAGGGACGAAGGCCTTAGCGAGGGACGTCGAGGACAGAGACGGGCGGCGGCGGCTCTCCAGGTCAGAGGAAGAACCCGGGGCGGCGATGCTGTAATGGCGCGGTAGCTGGCCGAGAGACCTCAAGGATAGAGCCGAGGGACAGAGGTCGCAGCGTCGGAGGTCGAGGTCGGAGATGAGGTGGTGGTGGGCCAGCCGGCCTTGGCCTCTCAAACCCTAGCCGCCGTGGAGATGGGGCGGCACCGTCGCGGCCTGGGGATGTCGAGCTCCGGCCCGAGGGTGAGGAGATCGGGCGCCAACGTCGAGGCGGCGGCTTTGCGGAGCGCGTCCGCGGTGGAAAGGTGGAGGCGGCGGCGGGAAGATTTGGCAGCCTGTCGGCGTCGGTGAAAAGAGTCACGCCCAGGACTTAGCCAAATGTCAGCCCTGGGCGTGCGGCGGCATATATAGTCGGTGCGATTTGTAGGGGCGGCTTAAAACACCGATCGCCCCTACAAATCGATTTGTAGGGGCAGTTCCTGAGTAAGTCGTCCCTATAAATATTTTTCAATTTATTTTAATTAATAATTTTGTAATTTATATATAAAGAACACAATGTAAATTTATATAATACTTTTTAATTAATCTATATATGTATAAATAAAAATATATATAAACAATTTCATGATATATATATATACATATATAATTATATATTTTGTTCTTTACAAAAAGAATATTTTAAAAATTGAAAATTTAAAATTTAAACCAACTAAAACAATTTCATCTCCTCTAAATGACCTTAAATGAAATTTTTGTAAACATCAAAGTTGTAGAACTCATCAAGATGTACAACTTATATTTTGGTCATCTTTTTATTTGATAAAATTTGAAAAGTTCAAATTTTGAATTTCAATAAATGGCAACTTCAAATAAGATTTTGAAACCTTAAATTATTTCAAATAAGAAAGTCATGAACATAAAAGTTGTTGAACACATCACTATCTATAAGTTTTATTTTAGTCATCTTTTCATTTGATCAAATTTGGACAGTTTAAATTTTGAATTTCAATAAATATCAACTTCAAATAAGATTTTGAAACCTTAAATGATTTCAAGTACAAAAGTTGTGAACATAAAAGTTGTTGAACTCATCACTATCTATGACTTTTATTTTGGTCACTTATTCATTTGACAAAGTATTAGTAAATATTATTCACAAATTCATATATCACTCATAGTTTCATGAACTATATGAGAGACATGTTGATTTGTGAACAATGCTTACTGTCACTTTGTCAGATGAAGAAATAACCAAAATAAAAATTGTAGATCTTGATGAGTTATACATCTTTGGTATTCATCACCTTTTCAGCTGAAATCATTTGGTATTTCAAAATCTTGTTAGAACTTGTCATTTTTTTAAATTTGAAAATTTGAATTGCTCAAACTTTGTCAATCGAAGTCTTACAAACATACATAAATATATAGTCTGACACATATACATAAATACATAGTCTCACACACATACATAAATATATAGTTTCACACACATAGGTGGGCCATTTGTAGGGGCGGCTGGTGAGTGAGCCGCCCCTACAAATCGACCCATTTGTAGGGGCGGCTCGTATCACCAGCTGCCCCTACTGTTCCATTTATAGAGGCAGCTAGTCTCGTAGGTCCCGAGCACATTCACTGTAAGGCGGCTCCATCACCAGCCGCTCCTATAAAAAAATTATCCCATTGCTACAAACGTTTTTTTTAGTAGTGTGTCTCGCTTGGTCCAATTAGGCCCAACCGCCCTACGATTCATCATCAATGTAGCACGTCATCGTGTAAAAGACCTCTTTGTCGAGTACGACCCGTGCATAGGTGCGACAGAGGTGGCTGCAATGCCTCCTCTCGCGGCGGCATGCATGCGGCTATGGCAAGTTTAGTAGAAGTTGAGCTTCCTTCATGGAAATGTCGTCGTACGTGCGTCGAGTGGCGACAGATGAGCTACTCCAGACACGTTATTGCTCATAGGTTGGCCCGGTTGATTTTATGTTCTCTGTCCCTTGACTTTGCTTCAGTCGTTCCTTATTATAGATTCTAGCTATATAGCTAGTAATGCTTCTTAGCACTCGGTTATCTTGCTTCTCTTTTCTCGGTCACCATTGGACGCCGGACAAGAGGCAATGGCACCGGCTAGACGCTCCGGATCACTGCTTTCTATGCAACCAGAAGCCGGAGTCCATCGACCACATCATTGCGTCGTGCTTCTTCTCCGGGAAAGTATGGTGGAACATCCTATCCGCCCTCGGTGTCGACGCCTCACAGATCGGTGGGCTTTCCATTCTAGCATGGTGGATCTTCTGGAGGCAGCGATGGAGCGGCGACAAATGCAAGGGAGCCAACTCACTCCTCACGCTCGTGGCTTTAAAGTTATGGAAGAAGCGGAACGCAAGATGTTTCCACCAAACCTTGGCCTTAATTTATATTTCTCGACCTTAATATAAAGATGTACAAACCTTTTGTGCATTCAAGAAAAAAAAAACATGTGCTAGCTAATTAGCAGCGCAACAGTACTGGCTACTGAGTTGATATCATAATAATTAACATGCGAAAAGATCATCGATATAACTACAGACGAACACAGTAGTACGACCAAAAGAACCAAAAGTAACTGTGATCAGAAAAAGAAATATGATAAGTTATTCTCAATGCACGAGTGCACGATGATGATTGAGTCCTCCGAAGAGATTGACTGGACCTTCTGAAACTACCCAAAACTAACAGCACGTCAGGATAACTTACAACACTAACTTTACTTACCCTGACCTGCCATTACCAGCTTCCAGAAAGGCAGCACGCCTTACGTGCATGCACGGGTTAATTCTGCAGAATCGAACCAGAACCTGAGCACGTCGAAACATGACAACAATAACCAAATAACTCTAACCTAGACTTGGATCTTCTAGCTAGCTAATCCCCTATCACTAGCCACTACCTTCTGCCCTCTTCTTCGTCGACCGTACCGTCACCGGTCACCCCATGCCGTTGAAAGGAGAGCTCCAGTTGTTAGAGTACCCGTTCGCCTTCGCGATGCTCACCGTGGATCCCGAGCCCTGCGAGAACTGGTACCCGCTCCTCGCCGCAGCGTACGGGTCCCCGCCGGCTGCTGCTGTCGCCGCCACCATGGCGTCGTACCCGATGAGCTTCCCCTCCTGGTGATCGTCCCCGTAGCTGCACGTGCTCCCCTGGTTGTTGGCCAGTGCTGCTGTGCCCCTGCTGGTCGGCCGCCACGACAGTGCTCGACGGCATGAGGAAGGAGCTGCCGCCACCGAGGCCCTGGTACCCGCCGCTGGTGGCGCCGCCGCTGTTGTAGACTGCCGAGCTCGACGACGCCTGGAAGAAGTTGTGGGCCGCGCTGCCGAGGTGCAGCTGCTGGAGGTCCTGCAGGCTGTGCGCGGCGGCGGCGACGGCTGCGTCCTGCTCGGGCTTGCACCACCCGCGGGACGGCGGCTGGCCGTACGGGTAGACGGAGAGCGGCGACGGCTGCTGGAACGCGATGGTCGGCCAGCCGTGGTGGCCGTACGTGGCGTAGCCGCCCATCCCGGCCTCGGCCAGCTGGGAGATCACGCCGCCGTCCATGTCGGCGCGCCAGATGGTGGCGCCGGCCTCCACGTGGTCCATGGCGTCCTTGAGGCGCCTGGCCGCGCCGCCGACAGGCAGCGTGCTGCTCTCGAGGATGCTCTTGACGTCGTAGCGGCTCATGTCGAAGTTGGTGACGGCGTTGAGGACCGCGGAACTTGATCGCGGCGATGTCGTAGGCCTCCGCCGCCTCCTCCTCGGTGCCTACGTACGAGGGAAAGGAATGTGCACGACGATTAGCTGTAGTAGGGTGCATGATTGGGGTTGTTTCCCAATGCAGGTTAGGTCGATCGTATCGTAGGCGTAGCTATATTTTGCATATTGCGTGCATGCATGCAGGGTGCAAACTGTGTGATTCAAAGCACTAGGGTTTTCTGCTCGACCCTTTGACCCCATGCCCCGGTTTTCTCGGACAACTTTGAGACAAAAACTTGGAAAGGTACATTTGGGACATAGTTAATGCTGTGATCACTATTTTATGCTCCCATAGGGCAACATATAGAATATCTAATCTTCAGTTCTACGAGACGAAGATTTCAAGAAATTTGACTAAAAAAGTACAGAGCGAGATGACGTACTTAGATCTTGGGGACATATATAACACTATGAGTAGTCATTAACTAGCTTAAGGATCTCCATTAACCGAGCAATTTGGCTTTGATGAGTCGCATTACTCACTTAATAGGTGCTAGCGCTTCACTGAGTTCTCAAAACAAACAAATAAACAAGAAAAGAAGGCAGCTAGCTTACTGAATGTGCCCAAGTAGAGATCCTTGTTTCCTGCAACTCTCCCTATCCTTGCTTGCCATCTCCCATGCTGATGATGTCTGCTCGATAAACAACATTGATTTCAATAATAAAAAAATAAAATAAAAACAAGTTTCACAAATCTCTTGTAATTATGCTTTTCCCACAGCAGGCATCTAATGATAATGTGAAATAAAAACATGGAGAATTTTGATTGTATGCACGCAAATCATATATTGCCTACTACTTGTGAAGTTTAATTACCTAGTTACTCCACGATATTTTGATGCCCCACGAGAAAATCCACTGCTATTTCTGAATGTATAGGATCATATTACTGTTAGCCAAATCATCTATGGAAATGAAACATTGAGAATGATACAAGCATCAAAATACTACCTTCTTAGGTATGCAATGTACTCCTGCCTAGTCATATGTTTCATTTCCTCTAGCTCCTTTTCGTAGTTGCTTATCTGCAACAATAAAATTTTGGCAAAAAATGCAATCAAGAACAAATATAATATTTAAAAAACAAATCAAAATGCTTTTGTTATAAGCATTCAGAGAAAAAATCATAATATAGAACTTTGCGTACAGGGAAATTTGTTGTTGTAGTAGTGCCCCAATACTTGAGAGCTGCCAAATCATAAGCCCTTGCTGCCTTGTCTTCCTTGTCATAGCCACCTACAATGACAAGGCAAAATGATCGTCAAAATGGGAAGATCTATACAATGAAAATGCAAGGGCAGGAGCTAAGGTGAATGCATACATACCAAGGTAAACTGCACATTGTTGGTGTCATTCCGGTAGGCAGTGTGTGAAGCCACAGTGTTGACGGAAACAAAAGACAAAATGCTTTATCAGTAGCTCAAGCTTACATATATATGTCTTCTCTATGAGGATATAAGTGATTATTATGGATAAATATTTCATTACCTTGCCTACCCTTGCGACTCTGCCCTTCTCTTCTACAACTATTATCCCACAGATGAGCCTCATACCTCCCTGTCCATCTATGTCTGCACAACCAAAAGCAAGAGCATGTATAATTAATAAGCAAACAAGAAAACTCAAAATTCTGCATATATAGTGCGTTCAAAAAATCATTTGTTATTACCACCCTCAACAAAGTCTATATATATGCTGAATATCTAAAAACTAAGCATAAATACGCTTGCATATATATATCTTTCGATGTTCATTGGCAAATAGAATAAAAGTAACGATAACAGTGCAGTCAAGGAGTACCATTTCAAATGTTAACCATTCCACAACTAGTCATATGAATTGTACATGCATATATACTCCGTTCTCAATCATCTAAGTGATCAGTAGCATATATATGTTGCCGTCATCACAGCACATATGAAAAATAGATCAGTATATTGCATCCACTTCTTAGTAAACGAATGGTATGCTACAGAATTAGTCACCTTATCTTTTAAGTATCAAATGAACTACTAAAGAAAATTAAAAGCAAAATAGCATGGACATTATCTCCAAAGGTTGCACATTAGCATAGATCTCTGATGATAGTTTATGTTCTCGATGGATTGATCGCTCAACAAGGCCATGTAATTTTGCTAGAGTAGTACTAGAACAAGGCCATGAAGAACAATAACAAAATGTATCGAAGACACAAACTATCAAGTTCTAACCTTGTTACACCTCTATATATAGAGGTCCTTTGCCCGAACGTGTCGATGGACTTCCTCGGGACGGCTTCTACCGCGCTGCCAGGCGAATCCATGGCGCCGCTCGCTCGCTTGTTCTCCGACGACGTGCTCTCCGAGGCCGCTCCGCTGGCTCCGCCGCCGGCCACGACCATGGGCAGGTGGGAACCCGTGCTCATCGAGAGCGCCAGGCTCTGGGAGCTCCCAGCAACCGCCACCGTGCCGTTCCTCCCCATCGAATCCGAGCAGCCAAAGCTGCTGGCGCTGGCGTCGGTGCTCATCTCCTCAGGCTGCGGGTGATGCGGAGCTGCTGGCGGTTGCGGCTGGGGCACCTGGTTGTTCCGGAACCAGGTCTTGATCATGGAGAGCTCCATGGTGTTGCTCCCGCTGTTGCTGTTAGTGCTGCTGGCCATCGGGACTCCAGAGAACAGGTAACCGCCGGACTGATCTTGCTCGGAGACGAACGAGTTGCCACCGAGGAAATCTTCGAGCTTGGGCTCGCTGTCTTCCACAGTCCCTCTTGCCGCTGCCCCCGCCCCCGCCCCCGCCGCTGGACCCCACAAGCATCGAGAGCTCCGAGCCACCGCCGTTGTAGTCCAAACCCCTCATGTTCCAATCTGCGAGCAGGAACACCCACATCAAATATCAAGAAAAAAAACCGTGAAAAAGAAATCATGGAATAGTGTGCACCATACGATACAAAAACTAGCAAGAGAGATCATCGACGATCGATCAGGCGAAACAGACTGTTATTAGTTGCGGCCTCCGCCGCTTCTCACCTTGGGTTTCTTGAGGAACCCTGTTGAAGGCCTCCATGATGCCATAAGAAGCTTGATCGTCCCGCAGGCCCGGCACGCCGAGATGCCCGTCGGAGCCCTGCTGCGTGGGTAGGCCATAGAAGTCGCTGGCGCCGGAGATGTCGATACCAGCGGTGGCAGGCGAGCTATCCTGATGATTAGGCTGCGGGTTATCCTGGCCCGATAGCGAGAAGCCCAGCCAGTTGTTCGCGGAAGCCATCTAAGAAGGGTGTGGTGGTGGTGTGATAGAACAGTGAGGGTTTGTTTTGCTTGTGATCAGAGCGGGGATAGCATTGGTGACGACGAGAGGAGATGTAAGGAGAAGCTGATAGGTGGAAGGAGGTATATCTTTCCACCAGGGATAGCACAACACATGTTGGGTCAATGTGAAGAGGGCAGGAAGAAGGGGCCAGAAAAAATATCCTGGCCACCTGAGAGGAGGTGAAAGTGTTGTACAAGGTCTGTATTTATAAGAGAAGTTAAGAACAGAGTAGTCCCGGTTTAATGCTTCTTAGTGAAGGATAAACAGTTCAAGGAAAAAGGGCGTAAGATCTTGTCAAATGTTTTTTTAACAAAAAAATGTTAGTACACTCAAGAGTGGAGAAAAATGTAATTAATGAAAGTTTTCGAGCACATGGAGGTTATTTTGATTTTAGTACAATTTGCTTTTCAGCTGACCACAAGCAAGCTCCAATTAGCAGGGCAGGACTATAGCCAGCCTGCTGACAAGCAATTTGCTGTACGTGCTACAAACTGAAAGGTTATAACCTGCCCCGTGGCTCTTGAACTGCATGCATTACCAACTCTAGATGTTCATACCAAGGGAGCTTTCACATCTAGCACTGTAAGTTAAACCATTACTCTTTGGTATTATTAATTAACGGTCCATACATATCCTTTATCCATTTCGCCGCTACATACAGTCTGAAAAGAAAGCTGACTCGATCGGAACATACAGAGAGAACAGAGGATCAGATCGATCAGGGGACGAAGCCGATCAGCCTGCAGTTTAAAAACGCGCCCAGCATTTCCTTGGATCTCAATCAATCGGAAGCAGCAGCAGCAGCATGCGATAGGTGTGTGCACGCGCCAACCGTGTGCGCGGTGCGCCGCGCCGACGCGTGCATGCATGCGCGCGCGACCGGCAGGTACTGTGCGGACGGTTCGTCCCGTCCAACGACGGCGAATCCAGCGAAAGATTCCCGTAAAAAAAAAGAAGAAAAAAAGAAGGGCTCGCGCTCGCCGCGGCGCGGTCAAACCAGCCCCCCCGCACGCACACCTGTGGAAGCCGGAAGCTAGTAGCCGATCGATCTCTGACATGTCGCGAGCCGCGGCATGCGCGGCCGTCCGCCGGCCCGCGCGTGCGCCTCCGAGTTCCAACCCGCCCGCCGCTAATAGGGCACAAGGCTACGCGGGCAGCGGCGGCAGCCTAGGCTTGCCCGCTCTATAATATTCGGTGGGGGCTGGTGCTTTCGAGGTGAGTCGCTGGATTGGACTACTGGTATGTATGACCTTGCTTGGACGCGACTGACCGAATTGAACCCCGCATTTCGGAGATCAGTTTCTGGTTTTTGCAGCGGGCGTGCCTGAAGCCAACCAATGCCACTGTAGCTGAGCTGAATGTTCTCGTATGTACGTATGCGTGTTCTCGAACACTTCATCACTTTTGTGAGTGATGAGTTCGTTCACTGTACTGCTAGCTGCTAGTACTAGCGTTGATGTTCTTGAGAAGTAGAGGCCGTCTTCGAGCAGAGCAGTTCCAGAGTTGTCCTGCGAGAAATAAACAGCTTTGTTTCAGAGCGCAGTGATAGACAAAGACTCACAGCCTGTTCTGCTGGTTGGTTTAGTGTGAGAGAAAAATATTATTCTAACTTATAATCCACGATCGTATACAATCGTTTACGGCCTGCCGAATAGGCTGTCAAAGATTTGGTGGTTTAGTATTAGCTTTTCGACGAATTGCGCCAGTGCAGACACGTCAAATCACCTAGCTACTCCTACTTGCTATATTGAGCATGTTCACTGATTGGTTTCTGGGCTGATAAGTTCGGCTGGTGCTGGTTTATTGTGAGAGAAAATATTATACCATAGCACGCTGATAAGCACTGGCTGAAATCAACAAGCAAATAGGCTGATTCTGAAAATGCAAGACTGAAAGAAACTGCAAGTGTCAGTATGTATAGCTAGTGTGAAGGCTCACTCTCTGCGTGCCTTCTCTGGTCACAGATATATATTCTAATGCGTTCTACAGTTATCTTTTCTTGATCATTCCTTGGTACCATAATCAAATGATCCAGACCCACGGTCTTCTCCGCATCAGTCGGGAGCGAGCCCTCTCTCTCTCTCTCTCTCCCCCTACACACACACACACCTCTCTCTCTCCGTATCGAGAAGCGCCCGTCCAGCCCCAAAGCGCGAGAAAGGTTGAGCTTAAAGAAAGGTCACGGTGACTCCGAATAGAGTAGGGGCGCTGGGGTTGCAAGCTGTGCCCTCTACGAGGACACACACCCTTGTCTTCCGGGCACACTAGGGGTGGAGGAGGATCGTACCGTAACAGTGCTGCTGCACGCACCGGAGGAGTGCCCTAAACGTCTCGGCGCGGAGCCGGCCATGCATGTGCAGTTTTCCCAGGACCAGACAGGGATAGATTACACGCGGAGAAGAAATATGCATGTCAAGGCGATCAGGTAGCACAGGTCGGCTACTACAGTGGAGTAGTAGGTTGGTAGCTAGCTAGCTAAGCTAGGGTGAACTCCGTACTGAATTGAACATCCATAACAAGCCTTTGAGTTAGGATGAAACAAACGCGAGCACATGTGTACAAGCATGTGTAGCATCACGATTCACGATACATACATATGAGTGTATATATACATACATACCTGCTTGTAATCTATTAAGATCACATAATCCAGCCATCATCGAGATATGCATGGCCATCAATTTGTGCCAGAGAGTATGCATTTTACATGCAATTTGCCGTCGTCCTACATGTTACACATGCATGCAGATCATCAACTAGGTAGCACGCTTTTCCGCAAGCCCATGAGTGAAAACAGTCTCTACACCTACACGCAACACCTGCGCCAAACATGCTTCCACATATATATATATATCGATCTCACCAGTGAGATCACATTGTAAATATATCTCCACCACATGCAGCACGGAGAACAACTTGCATGTCAGCAGGCTGGCTATAGTCCTGCCCTGCTACCGCGACTCTCGCATGGCCTGGCGCCCTGGCCCCGTCCGAAAATGTCGGTCCTCGCCCTGCCCTTCACCTAGTTATTCTCTGCGCGCGGGCCAGTACCAGTGCATCCCACACAGGCAGAGGCAGCCGTTGGTGTTTTCCACGGTGCACGTGAGGCGCCGTGTAGCTTCCCCATGCACAGCACCGCTGCACTATGCATGGGATCCTCCTCGGCCGCGCGCGCCAGCCACGGAGCCACCACCCACCACCTTCTCCTCCACCCAGCAGGGTAGCTAGGTAGCGCATCAGTACGTACAGGCGGCCACGAGCGGCGTATTGATCCTGGGATAGAATATTGGCGTCCGGACCGGTCCTGCGCTCGGTTCCCGTGCTTCCTGCCCAGGCGAGCTTTGACCGTCAAAGCGCGCGGAGCCGGCCGGGGTGCGTCCAGGCGGCCGGGCTGGCGGGGCGGGCGGCGCTAGCCACGCAGAGGCTGCCTGCCTGATGTACTACTGGGCGGTGAAAAAGTGAAACACATGCCGTTGAACGGGCGGGGTTAATCTGGGAAGCTGTCGAAGAACACGCTTAACGCCCCTCGGTTACGCCGTGTGCGCGTACGTACGGGTTAAACAAATCCCCCCCTGCGATCGCCGGTCAAAAATACGGGGCGCTCCGTCCAGGGGGTGAGACAAAAAGGTGAAAGGACGACCACTACCTCTGCTGCCATCTGTACGTCTTGCTCTCGCAGCAGCTGCTGCTACCAGTTTTCAACAATCTCTGCTGCTAGGCGCATATGCATGCAGCTCGTCCCGTCCCGTCCGTAGACTGCGTGTGTTCGGCACTTGGAAACGTCCGTGCGTGCGTGCACACACTCGCGTTTCTTCGCTAGATGCTGCTGCATGCACACGTTGCACACGCGGACGTTATGATTTTTTTTTGGCGGCTCCGCAATTCGCCACGGCCCACGGGTCTCTCGAACGGAGACGACTCGGGCCGAATTAGTTGCTGGTTCACTCCGGTCCACCAAAAAGGGCCCAATACATGGGAATGGGCCTAATTCATTTGTCGGTCTGGGTCCTACTCTCGGTGGGCTGGAATAAGCGCCCGTGCAGTCGCTGGCCGGCCGGACACGCAGCGCGTACGTGAGTGCTGCGAGTGTTGCCGACTCGAAGAGTCGAAGTCGACTCTTATCGCCCCGCAGGCAGAACCGAAGGCGGTCTCCACTCTCTAGAGACAGCCGCCGCCGCCGGTGGTTCACAAGCCGCCGCTACTCCACCAAGCCCCACGGAGACGGAACCCAAATTCCAACCCGACTCCTCCAGCCAGCCAGCAGCCCAGGCGGCGAACCGAGGGCCCTTGAGCTCCCTCCTCGCGCATGGCGTCCCCGTGGTGCCTCTCGGCTCCGGCCGCCGCCCCGCCGGTGGCGGCTGCGCCGGGCGCCCTCGGCGTCTCCGCGTCGGCTTCCTTCGACCTCGCGCGTGTGCCGGTTCCCGCTGGTAGGCGGCGCAGGTGGGACGCGCTCGTGGTCTGCGCGGCGCCCGACGAGGAGAAGATTACCAAGCGGTCGCCCCTGGATTTCCCCATCGTAATTCTCTTAGCTCTTCAACTTACCTTCAGTTCATTTAATTTTAACAGCTTGTCCTGGTGAGATTGGAGGCTTAATTTTTGGGTCAGTTAAGCTGACCAAGCACCGGTTTAGGGATCGGGGTAGACAAAAGCGGTAGAAAAGATACATAGGTTGTGGTGTGGACTACTTCCTTATGCTTTAGCTTCAGATGTGGTTTCGGCCTTCATCTATTTTTTAGGGTTTTACCATTTCGTATATGTCTGGCGAAGATACCCCTGCGAAAATGATAATTTTTATTTAAGCTTACTGATTTATTATGAATGTGATAATTTCATCTGTCCAAACATAAACTTTTATTGCCATAGACTTTCTGGGGTAGTAGCTTGTTGTGCTAATAGATATCTGGAGCTTCAAATTTATATTCGCTCCTAAATACTGACTGTACACTATTTGGCAGCTGCAGCTGCTGTGGCCGCATATATGCACTACTAATCTTAGTTTAGATTTGTGCAACAGCAGCTGCAGCTGCAGCCTGGTAAGTGCAGCCGAGCAGTGTGGTGCCTTCAGAATGTGTAGCTTCTATATATTCTTTTCTTTGTAATAGTCTTCCATTATCAAAGTGATAGAATGCTGTGACGAGCAGTCATGACCTGTTTTTGGTGAACTCACTGCCTTAATTTTTTAAGGCCAGACTATGTAAATGGCTTCATGACTGTATGTATTACATGTTGTGATATATGAAGATAGGCATTTCTTGGTAATGGTTTTCTTTTATAACCAAAGTAGGGAACTAGCGATTGCAGATCTGTTGCAACTTTTTCAATGATTATTCTAGCCGTTGGTGTGGTCGTGTGGACGATCTGTCCAGCCTAGCAAAATATTGTTCAAACATGATAGGGCTAGGGAACTGGATGGTTTATTGGTGATCTGGGATTATTCAACAATGGCTAAACCGCAGCAATGGCAGCAGCAGAGCCAGATCGCCCTCTCTTGGAGGCTCTGATCAACAGTACTCTGCTTCTACTTACCCCTCACAATCAGCTGGCCCTTAGTTATATCCCCTAATGGCCGGCTGTACACTAGCAAACCTGCTAACCAAACCTGCTAACCAATCTCCTATTCTTACTCTCCAGATCCAAACTTGTATCAGCAGCTCCCCTAACAGATAACTATGGCCCAGAATCAGCCACTAGAGCTGGCGCCCTCTTCTTCTTCTTCTTCCTAGTGTACTGCTTTCCAATGAAAGCGTCCACAACAAAACATGACTATAGTGATTTAGATATGTTTCATACACTTCTTTTCGCTTCAATATATTGACATCAAGATTAATTTCTAATGTTGTTTGAATGTTGCTAGGAATGGGAGAGACCAAAGCCTGGAAGGAGACCTGATATCTTCCCTAAGTTCAGCCCAATGAAGACACCATTACCGCATCCATTACCGGCTGATGATCCTCTAGATGACGATGAAGAAGAGGAAGAGGAAGAACAACCACCACCTCAGGAGGAGCCACAAGAGGATGATCCAGACAAGGAAGAACCTGAGGAAGATGACCCGGACAAGCCAACCGAGTAATTTTCAAATGGCTTGAGGTGTGGTAGAGATAGACAGTGGGCAAAGATGTGCTACATCTTTGGAGCACGCAAGAGATCTCAGTTCTGTTTGAACTGTTTGTTCTGCCGGCTTATATAGGCTCTAGATGCATAAGTTTGTTATGACCTCCTTTGAGCTTTTCTGAAGCTATGAAAGTTTTGTTTTACGAATTACAGATTACAGTGTGATATCTGTGATTGCATGTATTCTCACTTTTTCTATCTTGAAGTAAGTAGCTTGTACATTGCAACAAAGACGACTGCAATTATGTTATTCCAAAACCTGTCTTCAGTGTATTTGACATGGTTCTTGAAGTTAGCTTGTTTAGTTGCATCGTTGATTTGTGTCGGGTATGCATAAAATGAGTGATGCACCATTTTGCACTTTTGAACTACTCCCTCCGTGCCAAATTAACTGTCGTTTTAGGTTTTCGTGCCGTAAGTTTAACTAGATTTGTAGAAAATACGTACATCATTTGTATCTTCATATAAATTTATTATGAAAATAGATTCAAAGATCTATCTAATGATATCAATTGTGTATTATAAATATTAATATCTTTTTAGATAAAATTAATCAAAGTTATTTCTCGGAAAGCGAGAACTATAGTTATTTTGGGACAGAGGGAGTACGCCTGAATGAACATTTCAATTTTGGACGGTACATGTTTACATTTGAACCTGAAGACTGGAAGTACAGTAATCAATTTTGGACCGGTGCATGTTTCACATTTGAGCCTAAAGACTGATTTTCGATCAGATCGTTTTGTATCATGTGCCTTTTACCTAAGTTCTTCATTATATTCTGCACGGTTATTCAAGTTTCTATGTGCCCTTCACATAAGTTACTCATTGTATTTTGCATGTCTATTCGAGTTTAAAAGAGAAACGATCATAAAGCGACAGTAAAAATTCGGTATACTCTATTTCCTTGTCAGTTTTGTAGTGTTCATGAGGGCTTTAGTTTAATACATACAGGAAACCTACAAAATTTCTCTCCCATATGTAGGAGCAAACAGCATAAATAACGGTACTTTTGTTAAGCACACTGGCCCCTGAATGAAACACCAAGTCACACCCAACGTCTACTCCCAGTCGATCCCACTAGACATCATCATCTACTTTCCTTTGATCTTGCAGTAGGCATACAATCCAGAGCCCAGAAACCCTAATCCCTGACCGATAACATTAAGCTGCATACGAAACTGGGGTTCAGTATTCACGGGAGGTTATACAAACATAAGTGGCGCATAAGAAACAAGCCCAAAAACTTACAAGATCAAAAGGAAGGCCACCAAATAGCACCCAACCAATTCCAACGGTGAAGAAATCCTGCAGAAACAGCGTAACATGAATATCACTACTCAAAAATGGTTTGTATGTTGGCCTATACGGTTGAGTGGAATAACTGGATGGCAGCTGTACCTTCAAGTTTCCACACATCGTTTGTGTGAGTGCAGAATTCAGGATTGTGTTCCAGAAGATAGTGTAGTTCAGTAGAAATGCTAAGATGCACGAAAATAGCAGCACAGCCTACAAGTGAAATTTCATTATTAGTGACATTCATAACTTTATTGACATTACATGATATAATGGAATACTACTTGACATACTCACTATTTTGTTGTCTACCTGTTTTGAGTGTTAAATTAGTATGAAAAATAAACAAATTATCATGTAAAGTGACCTGAAGATCATCTACAGCAGCTATACTATACACTAGTAATTGGACTGAATGAAAGAATTTTGAGGTTTCAAACTGGAGGCACTATCAATAGGTCATCGTAATAGTATTATGGATAATTGTTGCTAAATTAGAACATGATAAATGATATTAAAGGACTAGAGGGTGGTATTATCAAAATTATCAGCACCAGCAAAACTTGACTTGGGTGAGAGTGAGTCTCTGTGACTACACACAAGGTAGTGCTCATGTGCTTCAGTAACATGTGCAATCCAAGCTAATTTCTAGACTTGACCGGATCTCAAAGATAGTGAAACAAACAGAACAATGTCTTGCAAACTAAACTTCCAGCTGCAGCATGAGTCCAAGGGCTAACTGGCTAATTGACAGTACAAGCACACGGATGAAGATAATTAACATGACTCATGGCTTTTGAATTTCGTGACGTGCATTCACAGTCTTTAAATGCCTACTAAAACTGACAAAAGCATGCACAAATTAACTTAACCATGAATCTAGTGTTACCATGAACCCAGGGGAATAAAGGTAGGGAAATTCCATGGTCCTCTTTAGGTCACCCTGAATATATGTCAAGAACAGTACTGAAGGTCCACAGACAAGTCCTGAAATCCAGACAGACAGGTTATAAGATACAACAACAACAACAACAACATAGCCTTTCAGTCCCAAGCAAGTTGGGGTAGGCTAGACAGGTTATAAGATGGTAAGATATAAGAAGATTGATCTGAAGTTAAGAGCAATCAAATAGTGTTTGAGAAGAAAAAAGGGCAATCAAAATAATACCATTGCACCACATCAGGCCAAAGCTATTGAGGCCACTAGATTTTCCTAGGGGAGGAAAAAGAACATCTGGTCAGAAGGATTTGTACGGTCAAAGAACATTATATGTTGGAAAGGAAACTGCTTTACCTATACGGTTGATAGTAGCAAGATAAACAGCTGTCGTAATGTTGGCCACAAAGACAATAGCATACCCACGAGCATCAAATGACAAGTCTCGAGCTCCAGCAACAAATGCACCAAATACAATCAAAGCCACACTGATAAAAAGCTTGGTTAACAACCAGATAGTGGAACATTATAGATTCAGAACAGTACCAAGTTTTGAAAATGTTCAGCATAACAAATGCTGTATCCAAAGAAAAAGGGTACAGGTACAGTAGTAGGTACAGAAACCTATTACTACTGGATGAAACAAATATAATCATATAATCAAAGGCTTATACAAAATCAATAATTTGTTCAAATACTTATGTTTGACACTGCCTAGGGCATAAATGCATTAAACGAAACGAAACTCTTAGAACTGTGTACTGGTAATAATAAGAAACAGCGAACAGAACAAATATCCATATATTTACCTGCCTATTATAGGTGGGGTGTGCTTCTGCTTTGCCAGGAAATACTCCATTGTCATTGTAAACACGACTGTTGTGCGCCGTAGAGTTGTATACATAGGGACGTTAACTCCACGGACTGATTCCATCGAAGCTAGCTTTTTACCAAAAAAAAAAGAAAAGTAAATACCAGTGAGAATTCAACATGAACAGAAATGCATGTGCCTAATTATTGAACACATTAATCTTGTAAGGGAGTCAGCATACCATGTAGAGTAAATAAGCCAAGGAAAGAGGTGTGGTGCGCAACAACATCCTAAATGGCACAAAGAATATTGAATCAGAAGGCACTGATGGATCACTATTTGTGAAGGAGATGATCTTTAAACGTCTCAGAACATAAAGAAGGCACGTTGAGCACACCATCTGCACATGTTTGTTAAGTGTTAACAAAGAAAGGAGAAATACATAAATGATAGAATACAAATGTAAACCAAGAAGTTTAGCCAACAGACATCCAAAGGCAAAGGAAGGTTTTATAAAGCTATGTTCCATCAACAGCTACCGAAAGATTTGGGATCCACTATTTCCCAGGGATGATAAAAAGTGAAGTATTTGCGGCACTTCAAGCAAGACTTGGAACATTATTGAAATAAGATTAAAGGCAGTATTTGTTGATATTTGGAACTATACCATGGGACAAAATTAAATATTTTCAATAACAAATTGATTACAAAAATATGTACGGTCACCCCCAAGTATTTGTTGATATTTGAAAATGTAGATGTTGGGCTTGAATTTTACCAGCTCCTCCAATTTACCACTATAAATGAGGATCCCACCAAAGTCCTCAACAGATTACTGTTAATCAGTTCAAATTAAAAATTTGCACTTACATTTTAAATTTAGAATTTCCTGGACAGGATTTGTTCTCCTGGTATCCAATGGGAAAAACAGTTACCAGTGGAAACTGAACCCTGGACTAGACTAATCACATAGACCCATACAACACTGAAAACTTGAAAGAAATTGTTTGCTAAGAATTCGATGGAACACAGACATGTAACTTTCACGTACTCCATCCAGAAAAGTGCATGAACCATGCACGCCACAGATTTTCCCAGAACACATCCAGTACCTGAAGGAGCGTGATGACATTTGCACAAGGGAAACTATACGAAGACAGAGCTGCTTTGTTAAACATCACTAGCAACACTGCAAATTGAAAAGTATCAAAATTAGGACAACAAATGGGTTCTGAAAATGGAAAACAAAACAATAACACATCATATCCCTGTGGACATTGGTTATTTGGTTACCATGCTTCTAGAGCTAAAAAAGATGGCATCACAGAGTGAATCATCAAGGAACTCAAATGAATGTATGGGTATAAACTAGTAGCAGATTAACAGTGTGTACAATAATTTGAGGCACACAAGTATAACATGTGGAGACAACATAACTAAATATTGCATTGGCACACTGCACATGTTAAGGAGAATACAGAACAAACAAAACAATGATCAAGAAACCTTTTTTATAATTATTTTTCCTTGCTCAACCAGATGGTTGATGCAAATACACGATCTATCTAAATATTTAAAAGAAGCAACAGAGATAAACCAAAATTAAGGTGAAACGATTCAAGTAAAACTGACTACCATGCATTGTGCAGAACTCCTTCAACTGGTATTATCAGCAGAACACAAGTGAGTTCCAGTGCAATTTTAGTCATGAATGCAAAACGGGGGTATCATTAGTAAGTCCAACATAACCAGTCCAACTACGGTAACCCGTTCACAGTTCTCCAACCTCCAGTAAGCACATATAAATGGAAGATGAGTTTAACTGTGCAATCCAAACCTCATTCATCACTTAACAATGACTCAAATCTTCCACACCAATTTTTCCCCCTAAAGTGAAAATGGTTTGCTGATTTTCCTCAGTAGGACCACCTTCCTTTGTTCCAATTTTGTCATGCAACTAATGATAAATGGGCAGGTTTCAGTTCAAAAGGCTAGCTAGCCAGATAATTAGATGAGGACAATGATGTATCTATTCTATTAAATGGTTATTCTTATCCAATTGAACCATCATCCAAACAGGGAATTGAAGCAATTTACATCCTATCATCAGCACCAAACAATATATAGTACATGAGATAACAGGGAACCATCACTCTTCCTGACAGGCCCTGTGTCTGATCCAAATTCATACATATGCCTCCTAGAAACCTTACTTTGTTATTAAATGGCGTATTGCTTTCTAAATCCTATTCCAACAGGGTTCTGTGGTCATGTTCCCCTACAAGTGTGCCCGAGCAATAAGCATAGGTCCACTGCAAACTCCAAAGGCAGATAAGGCAGCACAGTAGCCCCATTTGTAACGACCAGAATTCAGCTAACACTAGGACAGTATGTCACAGATTCGTCATGATGGAAAATTCAGTTATCTGTATGAAATAGCCAGTTCCTACTTACATATAGAATTTCATAAACATGTATGAAGTATGTACTTTGTACGTTGCGTATAACCCATAGGCAACAGAACTACGAAAATGGTCTCTCTTCCCAAAAGCTCGGTGGTGTTGGCAAAAGCCGAAAGACCAAAAGCACGAGTCAACCATCCTGCACGAACTCCAAAATCACGTAGCTGAATTCAACAGAAAACGTGACGACTAGCACAAGCAACAAGTCAAACACGTGATGCAGGTGCTCTCGCGTCCCCAAATTCCCTGAACGCGACGAACGAAACAACCCACCCGATCCCGAACCGCGAGCAGTCCACGCGGCGGCGCGACCGCTGCAGAAACAAGCAAACCAAGCCGCCCGCCCGGGAGGGAGGGAGCCGATCGGGCGTAGCGCGTACCGGAGCATGCCATGTAGGAGAGCGCGGCGGCGGCGCCGCGGCGGGTCATGGCGGAGCCCTTGAACAGCACGGCGTCGTCGCCGCCTCCCCCTCCGCCGTTGCCCTTCCCAACGTCCGCCGAGACCGGCAGCAGCGCGCCCCTCTCCCCGCCGCCCTTCGCCATCCCTCCGGCCGCCGGGATCTCCGCTCCCCGATCCGCCTCCTCGCCTCTACCGCCTGCTCCGCCCGCCCGCCCGCCCGCCTGCGAGCACGCCGAGGCCGAGGACGAGGAGCAGCAGGCAGGAGGATATTTCTGTCCCCACCACCCACTTACTTGGCCCTGGCCCCCGATGCAGCACGCGACGGCGGAACTGGCCGTTTTGTGCGCCGCGCTGGAAACGGGTGCGGGGTCGTCTGTCTCGTCCTCGCCTAGGCGACTGACTGGCTCGGCGATGCGGTCGCCGGTCAGCGACCGCGGGTGCGGGCCTGGGGACTGCGGATGCGGAAGCTTCTGCCCGGCCGCGCCCGCGCCTGCCAGGCGTGGCCAGCGCGGCAGCCGCCTTTTATTGGAAGCGAACGGGCGGGTGCGCGCTTTGGCAAGTTGCCGGTTGCCGCTCGGTGCCTGGCCTGCCTCGCGCGTCACGTTGCGACTCGCGACTTGCGTTGCTTCGCGGCGTTGGACCGTTGGTCACATCGCGATCGCGTCGGGGTCACAGCATCGATCGAACTCGGCCAGCGGATCAGTGGACGATTGGGGAGAGGGGGTAGGAGTAGTACAGTACAGCCGGGTAAGCGTGCGATGTCACCACCGGGCACCGGCTAAAGTCTAGGATGTCTGTCACGTGGCGTGTCATGTAGAAGTGTTTGAATAATAATAATAATAATATAAATTACATAAGTCATCAATAATCTGCGAAATAAATTTATTAAACCTAATTAATCTATCATCAGCACATGCTTATTGTAGCTCCGTATTATCAAATCATGAACTAATTAGGTTTAAAAAAATTCGTCTTCTAATATAGTCACAATCTGTGCAATTAATTATTTTTTAGTCTATATTTAATACTTTATATATGTGTTCAAATATACGATGTGATAGGGACTAAACCTTAGAGGAGAAGCTAAACAAGAAGCTAATCCTCGGCAAGGGGATGAGATCCAGCGATCCACCAGCCGGGATACGGTGGCGCTCGGGTGTCGTTCATCCGATGGCATACCTCCGATCTGCACTGCCCAGCCCAGGGCTGCAGGTTCAACGGATCGAGGATCTAGATTGGCGATATGATGATTCTTCGCGTCACTCATTTTTGGGAAGTAATTGGAGATATCATGTGCTATTTTTTTCCAACTTATTACATAATTGCATGTTGAGATTACACATACAGCATGTCCGCCGTTGCTTCTTAACGCTAAGTATTAAGGATGCATTATGCGCAAAAAAAAGTATTAAGGATGCATAACTGCATATTGAGATTACACACATACAGCAGGTCCGCCGTTGTTTCTTAACGCTAAAAAAATAAGTATATAGAGGTGTATCCTGCCCACCCGGATTATCTGCAAGTGATTAAAAATAAACGCTAAAAAAACTTAAAGCAAAATCAAGATTTAGTTTTGCTGCTCAAGAAATTTATTGGGGTATTAATATTTACTAGCAAATAGGCTCATGCGTTGCAACGAGAGAAAAAATGAAATATTCGTAGAAAATAACAACAAAATACTATATATCTATATATGTTTCACTATTGTTACAAAATTTAAAAGCTATAACTTATTTATAATGACCATGACATCCTAGGCAATTATATGATAATGTCCTACTTAGTTGTATCGAAATAAAATACAACATTGATAAAAATTTATCTGGTTCCAAAATAAAGAAATATTTACTTGTAAATATTTTAACTTTAATTTTATATTATTTAATTATTTGATTTGATTAATTGGACCATTGATTCATCCATTCGCACTCATGGAGAATATGGAGTTAGAGATGCAAACACGCCTTACGGGACCCACCCGCCACCCGCCAGCGAGGTGTGACCCGGTTCTTCTGCAGCTTCCACACACTTCAGGCTCGAGGGCAAGCAAACACCAACAACGACGCTAAGCACCTAACGCCGTGTTTAGTTCCAGTTTGAATTTTGGGCTACTATAGCATTTTCGTTTTTATTTGGTAAATAGTGTTTAAACATGGACTAATTAGGCTTAAAACGTTCGTCTCGCAATTTCCCACCAAACTGTGCAATTAGTTTTTTTTCGTCTACATTTAATGCTCCATGCACGGGCCGTAAACATTCGATGTGATGGCTACTGTAGCACTTTTTGGGATTTTGGGTTGAAACTAAACATGGGCTAAGCTACACAAGGTTCTAATTCGGCACAGTTCTTGCTCAGGCAGTCAGGCGCCGCCCAGAACCCATGGCTCCGGTTTTGACAATCACCGACGTCACCTACGTCACTGCGACGGCTGCACTACTGGACTCGCATGCTTTGCCGAGGGACCCTCGGCAAAGGACCAGAAACCCTCGGCAAAGACCTCTCGGGGAATTTTTAGCCGGCGAAGGGGTCTTTGCCGAGGGCCCTTTATCGGGCACTCGGCAAAGCCTTTGCCGAGGGCCAAGACGGCCCTCGGCAAAGAAAAGAAGCCATCACGGGTCGGCGCCGTTGGCGATTTCTTTGCCGAGGGCCGACCCTCGGCAAAGAAATGGTTTTTTTTGAATTTTTTTTGCCGAGGGCTGGCCCTCGGCAGATAATTTTTTTAAAAAAATCTTTGCCGAGAACCTCCTCCCTAGCCCTCGGCAAAGAAATTTTCAGGATTTTTCCCAAAAAAAACTTTGCCGAGGGCTATTGCAAGGGCCCTCGGCAAAGGTTTTTTTTTAAAAAAAATGTTTACCGAGGGCCGACCCTCGGCAAAGAAATAGTTTTTTTTTGAATTTTTTTTTAAAAAAAATCTTTGCCGAGGGCCTGCTCCCTGGCCCTCGGCAAAGAAATTTTCAGGATTTTAAAAAAAAATCTTTGCCGAGGGCTGTTGCTAGGGCCCTCGGCAAAGGACCCTTCTTTGTCGAGGGCCTTGGTCATTGCCCTCGGCAAAGAGACAGAAATTTAATTTTTTTTTTGTTTTTTGCATTTCATCGACACAAGCATTTCATATATATACATATATATATATCACACAGAACCCATTTTCTCACAATATATCACAACCATAATTGTGAACCACAAATCACAATATATTACAACGACAAGTCACATGTTCATCATCATTCACATGTTTATTACGACAAGTTAATGAAATCCAAGCACAAGTCACAACCATAAATCACAAATCACGCTAAAGTCCAACCACATCACCTAGCACGAGTCCTCATCAAGCTAGCCTATGAGACGATGGTGAAGGAAAAGCAGGATCACCCGGTGACGCACTAGCGGGTTGATTGGAACCCGTGGACGGAAGCTGCACAAAGGAGCAGAGATTGCATGTGTGAGTAATCCAGGAAAATAGTTTTGGAACTTAGTAATCTAGGAATACAAAAAGATTAGACTCAATTGAAAATTTCGGCAGCACCTCCTCTGCACGGGGAGGTTTCCAAAACCTACAAGAAACGACGGCACGAACGCCGACATCCACAACGATACGAACGCCGACATCCACAACGGCACGAAGGCCGACATACATGCAAAGCACAAGCGAAAAGTGAACTTTCATACTTACAGGAGTAGCTGCAGGAGTAGGAGGTGGAGGAGCTGAAAACTGCACAGGTACACCCGATGCTTGCCCAAGACTTTGCATGATCATCATCATCTCCGCCATCTGCTTCTGCGCGGCCTCGAACGCGACCTTCTGGGCCTGCAGCTGTGCGGTCAGCTCCACGTTCTGCTCTTGACTTTGCCTTCTTGTTTCTTGCAGCTCGGCCTGCAATATTTCACTCCAATATATCAGTAATGTAAATCTAATTTAGATATGTAAATATCTATGTACGACGAGTAAAGCAAGAATTACCTGGAGTGCTTGGACCTGCTGCAGTGCTGGAGAAGGCCGTGGACGTATGGGCTGGCTGGAGCTCGTGCTCCGTGCTCAGATAGCGTCGAGGGAGGGAACAGTGGTGGAGTCGATGGCGCCGTCTGCAATCCACAGCCGCCCGTGCTTCTTGCCTCCTCTGAGCCTCATGATCGCCTCTGCATCAATGGGCTCAGTGTGCATATTGTAATATTTCCCATAGATCTCCCTTACCGTTGACGTGTACTCTTGGACTTTAGTGTACACGTTCGGGTCGGAGTACGCCTAGGGCGGGGCAGTCGGGTCGAAGGAGACAGAGGACGACGCCCTACCCATGTGGGACATAGTCCACGCAGAGAACTCCGAGACCTCCTCGCCCGGGTGCGTAGCCTCCTGCGAGAAAGATGGGAAGATGGTGAGAAATCAAGCAGAATTGAGCGTCAAAATAAATGAAAGAAATCACTTACGTATGCTTGTTTGTATCCGGGGAGGCTACGGCTGCCTTGATGGTGAGTTGGACCTTGCCTCATCAGACGTTGTTCCCGCTGCCTCTCGTGCGTGTCAACAAAGTCCTGTGATAACCATTTGTCCACGATCATGGCCCAGCACTCGGGATACGATCGGCACCACTAGGGAATCACCTACAAGTCATCGAGTATTTGACATATCAGAAGATGAAATTGAACCTACTTAATATCAAAACGAATCATTATGAATGTTATTCGCCTACCTCAAGGTACTGGTCCTAGGTCAGCGTAATCCGTCTTGCTTGAGGCTTGGGGAGGGACTGCCTAAGTACTGACCTGTAGTAGTCTATGTGGGCCTGGACGCGCCCATGGTGGTGCATCTCGGTGACGTACTTCCTACAAGCTGCGGCAGCCGTCCGATCCACCTAGGCCTCAAGTCCTTCTTCGGCCTTGAAATATTTCTGCATACAAAACCGATGTATCCATTCATTATTTTAATAAAAGATTTAACCAATGAATGCGATGTATTAAGTAATGTTGTGCGAGAGAGACTTACCCAAAACTCCACCAATACTCGCTCCTGCTTGTTGCGGTAAGTGTCATCCCTGACCAGCGCGTACCTGTCCCAGTTGGAGGCCGGCTCCCGCACCACCGGCTCTTCGGACAGTTGCACAATGCCGGGGTACCATTTCCTATACAAAACACCAAGGATGCTCACGGGGGTGCGTGCTGGAGTACCTGACAAAACCAACCAGGCCCTACACAAGTGATTAAGAAAATTTATTAGTTTCTCTTAAGATTTCCAACATATCTTATGAAGTAGTTGTGATAACATCCATAGTTACTTACCTCTTTGCCATAGGCCAAATCACTGGGTGGTTGTGAGGAAGTGGAACCGGAGGCTCGATCGTATATCCATACCCCCTTCTCCCAAGCGTGGATCAATTCATCAATCACAGGCTCCATGAACACACCCATATTACTCCCCGGGTGTCCAGGAATTATCAACGACAAGAATACGTTATGCCGTTGAAAGGAGATGCCGGGAGGGAGATTGAGGGGGATAACAAAAACGGGCCAGCATGTGTATGGGGCAGCCATCATTCCATAAGGATTGAACCCATCTGTTGCCAGCGCGACACGTACATTACGGGCCTCAGCTGCTTTGTCACGATGTTTGTCATTGAAATACGTCCATGCTTCAGCATTAGACGGATGTACCATCTTCCTAGGATTGTACCGTTTGTCATCTTTGTGCCATGTCATCTGTTTCGTGGATTCCTCAGTCATGAATAGCCGTTGGATCCTCGGTAGGAAAGGAAGGTGACGTAGCACTCTCGCGGGGATCGGAAGCTGCTTCTTCTGACCATCACCAGAGTCTACCTCCAGGTACCTAGAGGATTTATACTTCGGACAGTAATTTGCATCCTTGTGTTCTTTCCTAAATAGGACGCACTCCTTCGGACAAACATGTATCTTGTCATACGACATCTTAAGCATACGAAGGAGTTTCTCTGCCTCGTACAAGTTCGTCGGCAAAGTGTGCTTCTCCGGTAGCATGGTGCCAAACACGGCCAACATCTTATCGAAGCCTTCTCGACTCGGGTTTAACTCGGCCTTCAACCCCATTACGCGTCCAATCGCATCTAGCTGAGAAATCATTGTACGCTCGTGAAGGGGTTTCTGTGCCGAGTCCAACATTTTGTAGAAGTCCTTTGCGGATTCCTCCATCTCCTCCTCACGTCATTCAGCGAAGTGAGCTTGGTGGGCGTCATCTAGCATGTCTGCTACCCCGGCATCATCATCAAAAGCCTCGATGCATGGTCTCACCACCTCCGCTCTTATACGATCTGCTTCACCATGGTAGATCCACTACTGGTAGCCAGGCGTATAACCATTGAACACAAGATGTCTACCCATGGTCTTCTCGTCTACTTTTCTCCTGTTGTCACATTTGCTGCAGGGACACCAAACTAGAGAATGTCCTCCTGCTCCTGGGCCAAATGCATGTTTCAAGAAACCATCTGTCCCCTTCACCCATTCATAGTCATAGTCACTCCCGCTTCTCCAGCCCGTGTACATCCACTGACGGTCCTCCATCCTTTAACATTTACAGCATAGAGTATTGTGACCATCAATTACATCTACGCGGTGTTCCTACTGTCTAATAGGTGAGGATAGGTCCTAATCCCACCCGCGGATGCGTAGATGAGGTCAGTTTCCATGCTCCGCTCCTCTCCGAGACAGAATTTCGGCAGCACCTCCCCGCTGTTCTCCCGATACACGTCCTGCAAGGGAGAGTGTGTATCCGGAGAACAACAGGGAGGTGTTGCCGAAACTCCTTCTCGGACCGGAGCAGACCATGGAAACTAACCCATCTACGCATCCACGGGCTATCCAAAAAACGTGGACAATCCGAAACAGATACGGTCGCAGATACGCAAAGATCCACATACCTACGACCGTATCTCTTTCGGACGGGAGACGCCTGACTGGGTTACGCGCGGGCTACGACAGACATGCGCAAAAAGAGGTTATTTATACCTAGGGTGTCGGTGAAGTAAGGCTAGCGGGGCAGTGGTGAATCGACGCAGTGGCGAGGCGACGCAGTGCAGGCAGAACTGCGACGTCGACGAAGACGATCGGGGTCCTCCGGGTCCCCTCCGACGTACTCTTCTCCTGCATAAAAAGACAATAGGTTATTTTTTGTTCAAAATTTCGGCAGCACCTCCCCTGCACGGGGAGGTTTCCAAAACCTGCAAAAAAAAAGACACGATGGCCGACATTCACAACGGCACGAAGGTCGACAACCACAACGGCACGAAGGCCCTCATATCAACTTACGGCACGAAGGCCGACAACGAGAGTTTTACCTAGGGTTGCGGTGGAGTCGGGCGTCGCGGTGCGGGGGTCACTTTCTTCTCCGGCGAGGTCGAGCGGCGTTGGAGTAATCCTCTCCCCCTCTTCCCTTTCTTCTCTCATTTTCCCCTTCTTCTCCTCCTCTTCCCCTTCCTCCTTGTCCTCTTCTTCTCCTTTTCTTCCCCTTCCTCCTTCTCCTCTTCTCCTTCTCTTCTTCCTCCAACTTCACCCTCTGCCTCCTCCCCTCCAACAGCAGTCGCCGACGAGGGTGGCCTGGGGGCTGGGGTCGGGGTGGAAAGGCCGGCGAGGGGGAGCCGCCGGAGGGCCGGCCGGGGCGGTCGACCTCCCCTTGCTCGACGGAGACGGGGAACGGAGGCAGGGCACGACCTCGGCCACCACTGGGCGTGGTGGGGCGGCAGGGCGCGTTGGTGGGGCGCCGGGGCGCGCTGGGCGGCCGAGCGCGGGGCGGTGGGGCACGCGGGGTGGAGATGTCTGGGTTTTAGGCATCCGACATCGCAACTCGCTCGAAACCTTCTCAATTTTTTACCACAGCCTACACATGCGATAACATGACATCTCGCCAAGTTTCGTGATTTTCGGACTTCGTATGGATTTTATATAATTTTAAAACACTTTTCCGGCAAGTCGGTCGTCATGTTACGCGAACAAGATGCGCGAAATTTGATGCGAGTTCGTGGATAGGGACTCAACATGCACCAATTAACATGAATAACATTTTTCGAAACACCACATTGCAATATTCCATGCACCTGCAGTTCAAATTTGACATATTCGAAAAAAAATCAAAGAATCGAAATAAATTAAGGAAATATACAAAACAAAATCAAAATTGGCCTAAATTTTAAAATTGAGTTCAAAACAATGTATTGTAGCACCACAAAAAAACTGGGCTAAAAAAATAAAAAAAAAATGCCGATGGCTCTTTGCCGAGGGCCTGGCCCGTGGCCCTCGACAAAGAATTTTTTTTAAAAAAATAAAAAATCTTTGCCGAGGGTCTATCCTGGCCCTCGGCAAAGGGCTTCTTTGCCGAGGGCCTAGCCTCGGGCCCTCGGCAAAGGCGATTTATAAAAAAAAAATTTTTGGTCGAAAAACTGGTTTTAAAAATTTTTTTTGCCGAGGACCTGGTCTAGGGCCCTCGGCAAAGACTTAAAAAAAATTGCCGAAAAAGCTGGTTTCACAGAAAAAAAAACCTTTGCCGAGGGCCTAACGGGTGGCCCTCGGCAAAGCTTGACGGGAAATGGCCGCCGTGACCCAACGGGCCTAATTTGCCAAGGGCATCTTTACCGAGGGCCGCGGCCCTCGGCAAATATTTGATTTGCCGTGGGCCTGTCTTTGCCGAGGGCTCCTGTGGCTGGCCCTCGGCAAAGAGTGTCTTTGCCGAGTGTCCGAGATTTGGCCCTCGGCAAAGCCTCTGGCCCTCGGCAAAGCACGCGTTTCCAGTAATGCTGGCGCGCTGCCGTCCGAGCCTAGTATCAAGCTCAAAGCCATGGAGGCGCAGTGGGTTCTGTTTCCGCTGCTGCAACACCTCCTGCTCTTCGAGGGCGACCATCTGCCACCCTTCGACGCCATCCTCCGATCCCTCCGATCCTCCCTCGCGACGACCTTGGCCACCCACGTCCCGCTCACCGGCAAGCTCTACTACCTTGCGGACATCGGCGATGTCGCCATCTGTTACTCCATCGGCGGCGGTGGCGACGACGACTGCGTCAGGTTCTCGTCGCCGCGGAGTGCGACGCTGACGTGCTCACGTTCGTGCGCCTCGCAGGCAACGACCATGACATGCTCACGTTCGTGCGCCTCGTTCCGGAGCTCGACATGAGCCTGCTGCCAGGGCCGCTGCTTGCCATGCAGGCAACGCGTCTCGCAGTCGCGGGAGCCGGGGTGGCCCTCAAGGTGAGCGTGCACCATGCCGTCGCCAACGGCCCCTCGCTGTGAAGCTAGCATGTTCCTTCTTCCTTGTCCCATGGATCAAAGCACGTTGTTATTTCATCGTATTAGCTCGATAGACGTCTGCAGCCCGACCTCCTTGAATCTCCGTGAATCCTAGCGACAGCGTCGGTGTGGTGGTATTTTGTAGTGCACCCAAGAGACGTTGATGTGTTGAAATAGAGTCCTGGCCAAATACGGCCACAAGATGGCCCAAATCGGAGCACATATGGAAGACGGATGAAAATACTACCAAGCGGAGGTTTAAACAAACATATCGCCGTGCCTTTCTCTGTTTATTCGTGGATGTAGAATCGAAGGATAGAAAATCGAAATAATGTTCTTTTGACCGTCGGAAGAAACACTTTGTCATGTATAGAGTAGGATAGTGTTAACGCCGATTCGGTTCACACACTCATAGGGGCTAGATCACCCAGAGGCCGTAAACTGCCTAGCACGCAACGAAGATAGATCCAAACGGCGAGGCCGACCAGCAGGTTGACGAGGCCGATCGGACGCTCGTTCTTCGCCCGATAAACCCACGAACGCATTCCGGGAAGAACACGTGATGGGGTGTTCTAGGATCGGCTAGTCCACCTAGAACACAGTCATATCTCGTCGAAAGATGCGCCGAACAGCAGATGTTGAAAAAGCTTGAGGTAGAAGATAAAAGCAATAGACGTGTTTTTTAACAATTGGGTGTTGGATGTCTCAAGACCGTCGCCCTTTATATTTGTAATATAATAGGGCAGCTAGCCTTTCCTGTATATAAAATAGAATGTAAAATTCTTGGGCTAGATTAGTCACGCTGATTTACCCTCTATATTTATAATAGGGTAAAGTACACTTTACAACCCTCAACTCGCGCTGAAGTTCGATTTTCAACCTTCAACTATGAAACCGGTCAAGAAACACCCTCCAACTATCAAAACCGGACAAATTTGGTCCTCGGCCGGTTTCAAAAGCGGTTTTCTATTTTCGGGAGGCGCCGAAATTTTAAATTATTTTTTTGAGCATCTTAACGTCCTCAAATGAAAAAACTCAAAACTACAAAGTTGTAGATCTCATTGAGGTCTACAATTTACATATAAAAATCATCTTCATCCGATATCGCATTGAAGAGTTTTCTATTTTTTGAAATTTGAGTCTCATCACGCGACAAAATATGGTGCTGAAATTTTATATTATTTTTTCGAGCATCTTACTTTCTTCAAATGAAAAACCTCAAAACTATAAAGTTGTAGATCTCATCGAGGTCTACAATTTACATATAAATTTTATCTTCATCCGACATCGTATTGAAGGGTTTTCTATTTTTTGAAATTTGAGTTTCATCACGCGATAAAATTGTTTGTCGCGTGATGAGACTCAAATTTCAAAAAATAGAAAACCCTTCAATACGATGTCGGATGAAGATAAAATTTATATGTAAATTGTAGACCTCGATGAGATCTACAACTTTATAGTTTTGAGGTTTTTCATTTGAAGAAAGTAAGATGCTCGAAAAAATAATATAAAATTTCAGCACCATATTTTGTCTCGTGATGAGACTCAAATTTTAAAAAATAGAAAAACCCTTCAATACGATGTTGGATGAAGATAATTTTTATATGTAAATTGTAGACTTCAATGAGACCTACAACTTTGTAGTTTTGAGTTTTTTCATTTGAGGAAGTTCAGATGCTCAAAAAAATAATTTAAAATTTCGGCGCCTCCCGAAAATAGAAAACCGCTTTTGAAACCGGCCGAGGACCAAATTTGTCCGGTTTTGATAGTTGGAGGGTGTTTCTTGACCGGTTTCATAGTTGAAGGTTGAAAATCGAACTTCGGCGCAAGTTGAGGGTTGTAAAGTGTACTTTACCCTTTATAATATAATAGGACAGCTAGCCTTTCCTGTATATAGAATAGAATATAAAATTCTTGGGCTAGATTAGTCACGTTGATTTTCCATAATTATATTCGGACTTTAACAAACTCCTAACATGGATATCACGTACGTGTACCTTGATGTTGTCTTCTCGTGCACGTTATACCATGTATTATGGTCAAATCACCGCTGTCCAAAATTAATCGTAAACGGACTTGGTCTAGCGGCTTTTCCCGTGACCATCCCAAATTCCTATTTGGTCGTCTTCCTCATGGAGATAGATGCGGAGACTCTGTTATTTCCTTTCACCACGTAGCGCCTCCAAAAGTCCAAAATAATTCTATTGCTAATATTTCCTTGAATTTGAAACACAGTAGGACCTCCGCATGTCGTGCTTGTCTTTTTTCAAATTTAGGTGTCAACATATACCGTGCAATACGTTTTGGAATCGGACTCCGTATCGCGCTAGATAAGATCTATTCTAACTTGTATAAGCACGGGTTATATATATAAGTTTGGACGGATGAAACCCTTCATTGTTAGTAGTTAGATAGAGACAGACAAAAAAAATGGATGGACAAAAAAAGTGGGCTGAAATTTTACCTCTTTATTATTAGGTATAGATATAGATTTTTGCCACACAGAACTTTAGTAAGATTGGAAGCAAAATTTTGAAGCACTTAAAATGAGCACTCTAAAATCTTGAAACAATATTAAGATTTAATTTTTTTTGCACACAAGAGTTATTTGTTGCTTAAAATAAGCACTCTAAAATCTTGAAGCAATATGGAGTTTTAACGTGGCCAAACAATAAATTTACTTGTTGCTTAAAATGATACTCTCTTCGTCCCGAAATAAATAATTATATATATATAATTTTTCAGACGGACCATGCTGTTGATCACTAGTATTTCATTGTAAATCATTTATGATCCTAAATTTGTTGCAAAAAATGATACAATTTTCTATATATAAAATTTCTATTAAGATATATTTTTTTCCACACAAGAATTATTTATTGCTTAAAATGGTACATGTGTACACTCATCTCCTTTTCTTTTCGGGAGCATATCTCCTTGATCTGGCAGTTATCATTTGCATGCACCCGCGATTATCTTCGCATTAGGAGTTAGTGTCTCATATTTCTGTAGAATGTTATTTTTTAGACAAATTTTAAAACTCATAAAGTTATATATTTTAGAATGGAGGAAGTGGTTGTTAAAACTCATAAAACCTTGGGGATGTGAAGATAAGTGAGATGGTTTGGGGTGAATGGGGATAAGTGGGAGGTTGTTAAGGAGGATACTTGTACAATATTGAATGCTAAAGTTAGCCCCTAACCAAATAGTAGGTTTTACCCTAGCATTCCACTTACCTCAAAAGCTACATAGTCATAGGGTGGGATGTTGGCAAGTACAAATCATACGGAAATAATTTGGTTTCACGAGATGAGCCTGACTATGACTTTGAGAACTATGGTTAGGACGTGTGACAAGTCTTTGTTCTACACTCAAGGAGTTTGGGGATGATGATGCGCGCCACTAGACGCTTTTTTCACTCTAATGTTGTTGTTGTTGTGTGTGTGTGTGTTTCAGGTGGACATTTGTAATAAAGGGAAGATCATGTTATGTACCCCAAGAATAAGTGTTTGTGATGTAAAACTTTGTGATCAGCTGGTTGAAGAAGCACATGATAGCAATATTTAGCCCTCTTATTTGGCATCCAAGGCTAATTTTTAGTCCTAGGGTCCAAGCCCCCTCCCCTCTTAAAGGTGAGGTAGAGTACACTAGAAAAATATTAGGAGCTCATCATTATATAACTAGTTTGTGGTTTTTCTACATTTTTACTTGAGCCATATATACACTACTATAGAAATAGTTATCCCCTACGACACTTTCACAACCTTATTTATTAGAACCAGTGGTGTTGCTTATCATCTCCGGTTTGTAATATAACCCAGCGGTGATCACCACCGGTTTGTGTAACCAACATCGATGAAAATCATCACCGTCGATTCATGTCACCAACTGACAGTGGTGATTGGCTCCTCATCACCGCCAACTCATTGTTTGATCTAGCAATAATATTCATAACCTTTTCAAACAAAGTCGAATAAAGACAAACTTTATATCAAAGTTGTAGATCTCAATTTTGTCGATGATGATGTTTTCATTTGAAATTATTTATGGTCCTAAAATTGTGTTTGAAGGTATTATATTTTGAAATTTAATTTTTCTATCCAAATGACCTAAGATGGAAAAACGACCAGAAACAAAGTTGTACATATTGATAAGATGTAAAACTTTTTAGTTGATGACTTGTTCATTAGAAATCATTTATGGTCCCAAAACTCTATTTGAAGTTCTAACATTTTGAAATTAAATTTTTGCAAACGACCTCGGGTGAAAAAAGTCCAGAAGATCTACAACTTTGTAGTTGATCACTATTTTGTTGGAAATTATTTATGATCCTAAGTTTCTAATTGAAATTCTTACATTGTCAAATTTAAATTTTGCAAATGACCTCAGATGAAATATCAACCATAAGCAAAGTAGCAGATCTTGACAAAATCTAAAACTTTATAGTTAAAACTTTTTCCATTTAAGTTCTTTTAGGGTCTCAAATATTTATTTTAAACTCCAGTAAAGTGGATATGAAGTGAATATCCTTTAGTCAGAAGTGACTTTGGAGGGGAGCGGTTAAGGGAGCTACACACGAGGCCATAGGTCCTAGGTTCAAGTCTCGTTGGCCGCATGCACACGAAAAATCGCGTGATATGTGATTTGTGCCTTGCGTTGCGCGACTGTGTGAGGCTGGCTGGTGGGGCTTCCCTAAACAAAATTTTTTGGGTTCGATTTCCATTTTCTAGGAATCAATCATCACAGCCGGTTGGTAACACAAGCTGACGGTGATAACCATGGTCATGAGGTTATCACCGCCAGGGATCAAAACTGATGATGATCCGAACTGGCGATGATGGCGTTAGTAGTGATAGGATTGAAATTTTAAATTAGACATCCAATTCAAACCCCTGGACGCTCACAAGAAATTTTCAAAAGTCTCTACATATCTCCATTTTGAAAGTCTTCTATATTGCCTCCATCTTCTTTCATGTGCCACTTGCCATTGAAATTGCTTGGTACAGAGTTATTCTTCTCTTTGTTCATGGGAACTGGCACATGTTGATTTTCTAATGCAAAACTTTCAAAAGCACACAAAGATGTTGGTATGCGCTAAAAAGGTGGTAAAATTGCCAAGGTCGGTTGGAGACCCATGTGGATTAACTCAGGCTGTTCTTTATGTCATCTCTATGCTATATTTTGTCCACTAGTACTCCAAAGTAGTTCAGATAGCATCATCATCCACACACAAGGTTGTCGAAGTCTTGAAATGGCAAGTCAAACCATCTTGAATTTGACTAATTCTTTGTAAAAAATTATCATATTTACAATAGTAAATAGATAAGTACGTCATGGAACATATTTTTATATACACATATTCAACGTCATAAATATAGATACTCTTTTCTATAAGCTTTATAGATAATTTGCATAGGCTAATTGCTGATAATCTTTAGATATATTAGAATTGTATCCTTTTTCAAAACGTAGATAGTATTTTTTTTTATTGAAAATAGCCTCGAAGCAAATATAATAATAGTTTTGTAGACAAGCTAATCAGGATCTTTTACTGAAGTGAGAGGGAGAGAGAGGGGGGAGGGGAAGGGAAGGGTATAGCTCTCATACAAGCAACAAGTTGGCCACATAACCTATGCAGTAGTGGACCCAAATAGCAAGTGGAGGTAAGGAGGAATAGAAAAGAGAACGTGGGGTATAGTAAAAAGTAATCCTTCCGGTCCATTTTATTCGGTGCAAGTTAGAATGACATAGTCTCCTAAATTATACTTTGACCATTTATTTACTTTATATTATATTATATATGCTTATAAATTTATAATCAATGGATAGTATAATTCCTTACAAAATCATATAAAGTTTGTATTATAATAGTTAAAAATTATTAGCCTAATTATTGGTCAAAGCTTTTAAAGTTTGAATCTTATATACGTGTGCGCCAGATAAAATGGACCAGAGGGAGTAGTAGACAACTATTGTATGGCTCTTATAATTGGACTTACAGACAAACACCTAGCTCTATTATTAAGCTTGCTCTCAGGACATCTCCAATAATAATAGTCAAGTGTCGAGTCTTCTATGTTATCTTGTATGTGTCACATGCATGTAAAATGATCTTTATTCATATATTCTCTCGTGTCAATAGGGATAGAGTATTTGTATCTCTCGTGTATTGGGATGCACAAAGAGCTTAACTCTTCGATCTCTTCCCACTAGCTCAAATGTTTTTTTGCATCGTGCTAACCATTAGAGGTGTTCTTATTAGAGAGAAAACAAATACTCCTTCCGTCCCAAAATAGATGTCATTCTCACTTTCTGAGAAGTCAAACACTTTTAGATTTGACCAAATATATAAAAAATATTAATATTTATAATGTACAATTAGTATCATTAGATAGATCACCAAATATACTTTCATAATAAATTTATTTGGAAATATAAATATTGCACGTATTTTCTACAAATCCAGTTAAAGTTGAGAAAGTTTGACCTGCATGCAGTCCATAACGACTTCTGTTTTGGGACAGAGCGAGTATTATCCACACGGATCCACGGGACCTGTTTGGTTCGTGACTATTGTAGTAGCTTGCTTAGCATGTACTTTGTCCGTCCACAAAATGATTGCATTATTATTTTTCAAGATTCAAGAAGCCAAACAATTTTATAATTAATCATGTTTTAGTCAAAATTAAGCTAATTCAACTTGCATGGATATATGTAGTATATTCCAGAGTGCTTGTAATGTGTTGATGTACCCGACTATTATCTAATACTCCATCCGTCCCCAAAAGAATGCAATTTTGGAACAGTGTCACATGTTAGTATATCAACTTTGACCAATTATAGATATAAAAGTATAATTAATTATAATATCAAATAAATATCATTAGATGAATTATGAAATGTATTTCTATAATAAATTAATTTGGAGTCATAAATGTGAATACTATTTACTAGAGACTTGGTCAAACGTGAACCGCTTTATGTGACATGTAACCCATAGTTGCATTCTTTTGGGAAGCGAGTAGTATAATTCTTCTTCGTCGAAAAAATGCCGCCAACCATTCGAATCGATGTGTTAGGTTGATCTCCACCAAGTTGGCCCAACGACCAATTTGGGCCTTTGATCCGCGCCATGATCGGGGGCGCCCAACCCAATCATGGTTGGTGGGTCCCCGTCGTGCAGCGCTATAAAGAGAAAGGTGGGAGCGGGAGCACTGGGTACTAGGTTCACCGTAGCCGCCACAAAACCCCACCTACATTCCTAACCCTAATCCGATCTTAGAGGGCAGCGCTAAAGCGACGGGAAGCTCCGCCACCACGTCGCAGGGCCGCCGCCGCCACGAGAGTCGCCCCGTGGACGTCCACGCCTCTCCTGAGACCGTTGCTCCGGCGTCACCCCTTCACCGACACCTCGTGCTACCACACCTTCGTCATGGCGACCTCGAGCTCCAACGCCAAGCCCGTTGATGGTTGGTAACACCTCCCCACTCTCATCATGTCTCTCTATCTCTCTCGTTTTAGTTCATATTCTAAGATGATTTATCCCAAAATATGGTCCTGTTCGCTGGTCTGATACTTGGCTGAAACTGGCTGAAAACACTGTTCCAGCTGAATTGTTATGAGAGAAAAATACTATTCCGACTAAAAAAAACCAAATAAGCCGAATATAGAGTAAACCGAATATGGCATATAAGAACACGACCCGCTAGATCAACTATATTGATCCTAAGTTTTTAACATGATGGTCTAGTACTTAATGCCGCACCAGACAATACAGTACTGCTGAACCAAACAGGCCCTCGCATCATCCCTGGTCGTCTGGGCTGATTTATGGCGAGGTGACGGGCTGAACGGTCAACACGTAACTCGGTAGGATACGTAGGGCCGCTGCGGCGGGAGATACCGCATGGGCATGGCGCTGTGCATCTGCACCACCCCGGCGTCTGCCGAGCCGGCAACCTCGCGGTGTGCGCCGAGCGAAGACCTACACGCGCACGTACGCTGGGCCCCTTGTCCCCGCGTCGTGCAAGGAGTAGTACTAGAGCAGTAGTACTCTCCTCAACTCGGCTCAGGCGGGGGCACGGCCGCACGGGCTAGGCGTAGGCCTGCGGCCCCTGCCGGGCGATGTGACAACACGTTCGCCTGGGGATCCTGAACGAGGTTCGCTGGTGCTGCGCCAGTGCCGCATGCATGGAGGATGCGAGGTGACACGCACGAAGCGCTCGGCATTCTCACAATCAATGCCGCTTGTCAGACGACAACGCAGGCGAGCAGGAAACAGAGGTGTGTACTCTACTCTACGCACCGCAGGGAAAGTACTCCGTCACTGCTCACGGTCGGTATCCGTGACTCACGGATACCAGTATACGCCCCAAGATTTGGAGGATGGTGAGGCCCAAAAAAATACGATAGTGGATTATAGGCTAGAACTGTATTTTTCTCTCACATCAAACCAGCCAGCTGTAAATAATTCACGATCCAGCCCACTCAGTTGCTTCTGCCCTGTGGCTCCAATTTCTTTTTGTTTAGCCTCGGATTGCCACTATTTTCTCCGGTGCTCCCTGATGATGATAACTAGCGTCAATTATAAATCGTCAACATAACCTGCATATATGTTTAATTCCACCGTCAAACATAGGTATAGAGGTTTAAACTAACAAATTCCACGAGTTTTTGTGAATATATGTTTTCAGCAGGATTTATCCAGAACCGTCAATGTGAACATATTCGTCAAAGTAAATCACGTTTTTTCGCGGCGTAAACAACCCCAGAAGGTTCCAGAGGACACTAGAGGACTCCACCGAAGATGACCGTGAGAGGCTGATATGGGGGCCGACCGGCCCCACCTGCAAGCCGACCGGCCTATGGGACCCACGGGTCAGCCTCTCCTCGCTACGTCGGTTTCCCACCACCTTAAAGATCGCATTTACGCCGTTTATTCAAGTCGGTTTGATTCGAGGGTCCAGAATTGACGCTACCCCCTATATATACAGCCCTGGACCCCCTCTAGAGTCATCCTAAAACCCTAATTCATATCTTCAGAATCGAGCCAGCTATGAAAAGAAGATCAGTCCCTCTTCATATCTTCAGAAATAGTGAGATGAAGAGTGAGGAAGAGTTTGGAGGAGGTGCCGACCTATAGAGATACGAGTAACAAGTACGTAGCAGTTTCCTACTTTCGACGTTAAGCATGCGTATTGCTGTCGAAGTTCTTCCCTCAAGCTCCATCCCTGTTTGCGCTCTTCAAACTAAAACCATAAAAACCAACAAACAATGGAACAGCAACACTCTTGCTTCAACTAATAACCATGTTTCGGGCAGAACTACAAGCTCTTCGGTACTCTGAAAAGCTACTCAGCCTACTCTCAACACTCTACTCCTCCCCTCATCAAGACTTTTAGCAGCTAGCCTTAGTTGTAATGCACCACATAGTTGTCTTATCGATGTCCCCCTCCACCGTTCAACCGGAACCCACCAGCTTTCCTCTGGAAAAACAAGAAGCGAAGGAAACGAGCAAAATAAGTAAATCACTACAGTACAATGCTTGCAGCTAGAGTTCAAGTTAGCATTACAGAAATAAGGGTTCTGTTGTTGCTAAAGAGAACTCAAACCAACATAAAGATAAGAATGCAGTCAATATCCCTCACCTGACCAGAAGTTCTTATTTATCGGATTCACGGGACTCAACCAGCACGAATACAGGCTTTCCATTCAACTTGTAGAAATCCTGCGGGGAAGTTACTAGTACATCATCAGTGAACAAATTTGAATACTTTTTCCATATCAACCAGTTCGTTTGAAATTTGAAGACATAAAAACGAATGCTTCATTGCAAATTACTAATGTGACCAGTTACTGAAACTATAATAGATTATCTGACAAGAAGCAGAATTAGGGGGACTACGTTGCAAATGTCTCAGCTTGATTTCTCCTGGAACCTACAGATCTTCTCTATCCTGAAACCATGGTACACAACAGAGGGGTGCTCCCGTGCTAAACAAAGTAAGAGTTAAGACTGGTGCGGTGCATGTGCCTTCTAATGTTTTATTTAGACAATAACAAACAATGTCCACCCAAATCTCATGTAGTCATGTCTATGGATGCCCAACCGGTACAGATATTGAGTAATCTTACGTGTCGACAACAGAGCAGACATGTTCATGTTGTTCGTACTTATATAGTAACAGTTAATAACAAGGCCAAGTTGTTCCTTGCGGCTGTGCATAACAAAACCATGGGCTACAAGATCTGTAAAGCTACAATAGCACTAACAGTTACTATCAGAATGTATGCGGACAGCATTATCTAAATAGTGTACAAACATTATAATACAGGCTAGTACAGTATATGGCACCTACAAACATTATAATAAACAGCTGATTTTGCCTGTTCAGGTTAATTGTGAGTCCAGCAACAATACCTTGAATTTTGGGAGCCCAATGAGACATGCGCACTCGACCACATCAGCTTCAGCACGTTCTGGAAAGCAATTTGTTAACTTAGTTATGAGTTCAAACATAAAAGGCAAATACTGTAGTAGCAGACCAAAGAAAAGACATAACAAACTACAGATAGTCACTGATAAGTTAACATCAATATGCATTCTCAAAATTCAAATTCTGCCTCGAAGCATACTACAAAAACTGTGGACAAGTACAGTTTTCCATCTGAAGGACAAAGGTACCAGAAAACTATAATACTCTGCCATAATCGCTGTTTGATGGAGGCTACTGACATTTGTAACACATTAAAAGCCCATCACTATTACTTTACAGTATTATTGTCCACATTTCTCAGGTCAAAGTATAGCTGCAAACTAATGTGTACTAGTTGGGGTTTAACTGAAGAAAAAATGCTACTAACTACAGTACATTGTGCTGGCACAGGTCCAACAGAGGCGGATAATCTGATGCTGACCCGAGTACCCGACTGACATGCACCTGATGCTGTGATGCACAACAGCAGAAGGCTTGCTATAATAATGTCACGGATGCATAATGCACAATTTAAAGCTTACTCTCCCTCCGTCCAGAAAAAAACTCTGAACCTGGACACGATGGACGGAGGGAGTAGCTGCTACAACTGGTCCATGAATAGTGTGTCGTGAATGTGCAAACTGAAGCAGCAGTCTGAAGTTTCAGAGAGAAAAAAGCATCCCCATAAAAATAGGGAAATGTAACATCTGCAAAATACATGGATATTCTACATCACTCTTTGCACAAGAGTACTGTAGGTTCTATCGGTAACTAATCATCATGTATACTTTGCATGTAAGCCTTGGTCAATAATTTGTCTGAATGCATAAAGTTGAAATTAGCACTCACGTACCAAGAAGCCTAATGCCAGCACAAAGTGTCCCTCCGGTTGCAACCAGGTCATCGACGATCAGCACACGCTCACCAGGCCGTTCGATAGCTCCAACATGCATCTCTAAGCAATCAGTCCCGTACTCAAGAACATACTTCTCAGAGATCACCTCACCTTCCATGTTTTCAAGAGCCGATGTTAGCACATGTTTATTACTGTTAAACAAATTTTGTTTAACTATCAAGCCACTCAGAACTACACTTTGGGTAAGTGGCACTGCACACAGCATCTCTTGGGCTAATAATATATAGAACATGTGGACAAAAGTGCAGAATGATCTTGTATAAAAGGCTGATGCATTTCTTAATATCCCATCATGGGCTGCATGCATGCACAAAAGTGCTGAGCAGGCTAGAGAAACAACTTTGGTGTCAGAGATTATGGGCAAGGCTCGTACTTTACTGCCTGCTAAGCAAGTATCCTGACTAAACATACTTAATCAGGGTGTCACCACAAGCTGGGCACTAGAAAAAGCAACAGCTGGCTACAGAGTATATGCATGGGAATGAATTCAGAATCAAAACAAAACATGTTCAAGGAATCTCACCTGGGAGCTTCCTAGGCTTGCGCAGAGGTATGAACTTGGCGCCAATAGCCAACGCAATTGCCGGGCCAAATATGAAGCCCCTGGCCTCAATCCCTGGAGGAAACAAGAAACAAGTCATCAGAACTAGTAGTGCAAATGCTGAATGGGAGCATGAATGGCCTGGCACTGCCAGGTAGTAATAATTGCCCTATTCCCTTGGCTAACCAGACATGAAAGAACTGTCGACTGATCTGAGTAGAGAGAAAAATATTATTCGTTTGATCGAAAAAGTATGGCTTATAAGCCAAAGTCAAAGCCAAAGCGAACAGGGCGAATAATTGACTGACAAAGACAACAATATCTAACAAAAGATGGTGCCACATAAGCAACTTCAGCGACGCATTAAAGCATAATAAAGCTCGTGTTTTTTAAAATAAAATAAAATAAAATGGAGTAAACGGAAAAGGTGAGAGAAGGAAAGAAAACTGAAAATTCAGGAAACAAAGCCCGCAGAAGCGGACAGAGTATCCAAGAGCAAAATCTCAGAAGCAGTACTTAGCAGCGATAACGACATGCCGCGTGACATCAGGGCGCGCCCGCCACCAGCAGAAGCGATGCATGACGGGTGTACCGCCGGTGTCCCCCCACCGCCCGATCCCGTGCGCCAGCTGCTACGCCCGTCCGATCACTCGGGGCCACGCGCGGGCCGGAGCCGGACGCTGCTGCATCTGCATGCTGCCGCGGCCTTGACCCCTTGGCCCCGTAGCAGGCACAGGCACCAGGCAGGCAGGGGCCTCCTTCTACGTGTGTCCAGTGCCCACCCCCGGTACGCTACTGAATGCGGCAGACTCCGGTCATGTGCCGAGGACGGACGGAGGGAGTACGCTGCGCCAGACATTCTGCCACGCACGCATGCACGCCCTGTGCATGCATGGCCGGTTCGCCGGTTCAGGCAGGCGGCCAGGCGGGCAGCAGGGCTGGCTGGCACTGGCAGCGCCAAGCGTGCACTCAAACCACACCGGCAGGCGGCAGACGAGGTTAGCCACACGCCGTCCCATGCTCCGCGACCACGGTCCACGGAGGGCACATGCACACTGGAAGGAGAAGGGCCCCGCTGTCAGCGACGACGGTCCACCACGATCTCGCACATTTATTATCCGTTTGCGGCTTTAGGATCAGCTTTGCACCTGACGGATGGATATGGCAGCGGCGCTGGCCGCAACGCAAATCCAGCATGCAACAGTAGCGTGGGAGGATTATTGAGGCGATTGATCCGATTATGATATGATCCTCCCGAGGAAAGCAGGCTCGACTTGCGACGGGCGTGAGGGAGCGAGCGAGCGAGAAAAGGCGTAGCAGTCCTAGCAGCGGACGGCAGACGGACCCGGGGCAGGGCAAGTGCCGAGGCGCGGGTGCGGGCGACGACAAAAGCGCGGGGGAGCAAAAGGACCAGGGGAGATCTGCCCCCGAGATTTTACGGAGGAATCTCAGAACTCTGCCCACAGTTCAGCTCTGCCCGCGGGACAGCGACGTGCCGCTTCAGGCACAGGCACCGCCGGAGAGAGAGAGACTAGTAGCCAGTCGGCAGAGATCAGATGGGGACGGACGTGACGAGGGACGAGGGGAGGTGTCCGTCGGGTTCTGCTGATTATTACCGGCGACGGCGTCGATGCCCATCCCACGGTAGCGCTCGACGAACAGGTCGACGGCGTCCTTGAACACCCCGGGGCGCAGCAGCAGCGTGGTGATGTCGTTGAACATGATGCCTGCACCACCAGCCGGCCCCCAACGCCGCATGCAGAGCAAAAAAAAAAAAAGATCGATCAGCGCTTGCTACTAGCAGCGGCATAGTTAACCGGAGAGGGCTTGGAGATCGAGGAGCGAGCAAGGCACACCTTGCTTGGGGAAGTGCGGCACGACGCGGATGGCGTCGGAGATGCCCTGCAACCGGGGGTCGGCCGCGGCCGCGGCCACGGGTGCCGCCGCCTCCGGGGCCACCACCGCAGCTACGGCCTCCGCCGCCGCCTCCGCCACGGCCGGCGCGCAGCCGTTCTCCTTGGCCGGCTTGGCGTTGGTGGCGGCCTCCATCACGCTGACGGCGTTGCAGCTGGCCTCCTCACCCATTAATTCCTCTCGCTCTCTCGTCTCCCTCGTTCGGTCCAAAGCTCCTCCTACCCTCCTCTTCGACACCCGCCTTTATTGTTGCTTGCTGGACTGGTGCGCCCGCGTATATATAGAGCCGAGGCAGAGGCACCGAGCAGAGCAGGGGGCGGGGAGTGGAGTGACTCAGTGAGAGCGGGCAGAAACAAGCGCCGGGGCTCCCTCGTCTTGGCCTCCCTCGCGCCTACCTAATAATACAGCTGGCTTGCTGTAAGGTTTTTTTTTTTTTTTGTAGTCTTCTCTCAGTCCACTTATACAGTAGTTAGCTTTTTATAGTTAATATATGACCCACTTATCTTTCTCACATACTTTTTTGGTTCTTGTGCCTAAGCCGGCTGTAAGCTTACAGCTCGCTTCTTCTCTCTCTTCTCCTCTCTCCTCCACCTTAGCATTTAGTCGGCTTACGGATTGCAATTACACTTGCTCTTATAAAAGAAAAGAGGAGGGCAGGAGAGCAGTGCTGGCACGGCAGCCCACACCACACATAGCCCCTGCACTGTACGACTCTACTACTCCCTCCGTCCCTTTTTGTTGGTCGTTTTAGCGCTCAAGCAATGTCCCGCAAAGAGTGTCGCTGGGAGAGTGGTAGCCTGTCTTCGTAGGTCCTGCACCTATCCTGCCACAACTCAGCTAGCTAGTCTGTTGCTCTGCTTCACCATTCACCACTAGCCCACCCAACCAGCAGGCTTGAAGGTGGAGCGCAGTAACGATTGTGTGTATAGCTATATAGGGGTATACAGGTTATTTTCACCTTTCCTTGGTACTCCCCCCACAAGCCCGAACGACTCTCTTTAAGGGACAGAGGGAGTACGTGCATAGGCATAGCCGCATAGGCACACAATCTCTCTCTCTCTCCCTCGGTGTGTGCCCCTACTTGTACAGTTGTACTCTGTACGTGACAATGTGAGTGAGGGCGTGGGCGTCCCTCTCTCTTTTGGTGAAAAGCTTCGCGCCCTAGCCCCAGTATTGATGAGCAGCCAGCGCCTAGCCGTTTCAGCGAGGAAAGGGAAAGAAAACGGGGTGCGTTAGCCGGTAGCCAAGGAGTAGGGCGCTGCCGCAGTGCCGCTGCTCCACCACTCCATTTGGGGCTTTGGGCTAGCCTAGCCAGTAGCCACCGGACCGCACCGCACTGCGCGCCGGATTTCGCTTGTGGGTACACCGCGGCTCGTCGGAACTCGCAGCGGCAGGGCCGGGTGGTTGGGGGATCCGATGCCTGCGCCTGCCCGCTGCCCGCTGCCGTGCAGCGCAGCGCGCAGCGGTGGTGCTGGTAGCCTGCTGGGATACTCCGTGTTTAGTTGGTGGTGGACTACTGTAGCATTTTGTTTTTATTTAGCGATTAATGTTCAATCATAGACTAATTAGGCTCAAAACGTTCGTCTCACAATTTTCAACCAAACTGTGTAATTAGTTTTTTTCGTCTACATTTAATGCTCCATGCACGTATCGCAATATTTGATGTGATGGATACTATAGTACTTTTTGAAAAAACTTTTCGCGAACTAAACAAGGGAGTTCCCAAAATTTTGCAAAATTTTTCAAGATTCTCCGTCACATCGAATCTTTGAACGCATGCATGAAGCATTAAATATAAATAAAAAATAAAACTAATTACACAGTTTAGACGAAATTAACGAGACGAATCTTTTAAGCCTAATTAGACTATGATTGAATACTAATTGCCAAATAATAATGAAAATGCTACAATACTATTTTCCAAAAAAAAATCGCCAACTAAATAAGGAGTACCAACGGCGTCACAACTACTGCACTTATGTCACCCACACCAGGCCTGTTACTTTACTTCGTCCAGGTTTTCAGCTGTAAGCCGACTAAATACTGAGGTGGAGGAGAGAAAGGAGAAGCGGGCTGTAAGCTTACAGCCGGTTTGGGCACAAGAACCAAGAAAGTTTGTGAAAGAGACAAGTGGGATATGTATTAACTATAAAAGCTAACTAAATGGGTTGAGAGAAGACTAAAAAAACCTTACCGGCAGCCGGCTGTATTATTAGGCTTGATCTAACCGTGCCGCCGTACCCGGTACCGGTACCCGGACCCGGGCACCAGGCTGTTGGTTTGGCGCTGGCTTTGGCTTGGCTTGGCGCGGCTGCGCCTCACGCCGATCACGGCACGTACGGGGCACTAGGCCAACCAGGCTACGCCAAGGCGTGAGACCGACCCGTCGATCGCCGTGTCCGCCGCTCGTTGGCCGCCCGCGCGGTAACGTCCGCCTCTGTTCCCGATCCGGCAAATCCCCAGCCGCAGGCGGGTGCGGTGCGGGTAATATTTGCGATCTGGACAGGACAGAGGGAAAAAGATGATCCGTCGTCGCCAAACTCCTCGCGCCGGGCAAGCGCGCACACACATTGCGTGCGTACGCTTGGCTGGATGCATGCATGGATCCAAGCTTGTTTCCAGCAAATAGGTAACCAGAATTGTCAGAGAAAGGCTTCTCGCAATTTTTTTCGCGAGGCCCATGGGCGATTTCTGGTTTCCGCCGCTCCGTTCCGTAGGTTATACGGGTCGTCGGAGAACTTGCTGCGGGGTCGTCGCGGACTCGCAGCAACACACAGCCCAGTGGATTCATCATTCATGTCGCGCGCCGCTACTCCGTTTTGTTTGTCATCTCCGTCATACACAGCGTGGAGCAGTCGCAGGCAATGCAGATGCAGACCACGCGCTGGCATCGTTGCCACGCTACTGTTTCCATGTTGTACCAGCACCTCCACTCTGTGGCTGGGATGGTAGCAGCTACAGTATCGATGGAGGTCGCCAGAGCCACGTTGCTGGCATTGTATAAGAGCAAGTATAATAAAGCCACATAAGCGAGCTGTATACGAGTCCACGTCAGAAAAATCCTTGCTGGATGAGAGAGAATGAAAGAGAGAGACGTGAGCCGGCGCTTTGCTTACCGCCCGGCTGAGCACGTCCCACGAGATAAAAACGCCTGCTCCCACCCGACGGTGACCGAAAAACTGGCGTTTTGCTTTGTACCGAAGAATCTCATTCGTTGTGCGCCTGCTCTTTGCATGTCATGCACATGTACCCAGGCACACCGATAAAGCCAAGCCATTATACTAGTGAAGGTGTTAACACACCTGGCATTATATTTAGCCGGCTGCCGGCTGGGTTACTATCCTTGCTCTAAGTGGAGTGGCTAGTAGGGATGAAAACGGATATTTTCCGACCGTATTCGAAACCGAATCCGTTTAGAGGGGTTAAGATATATCCGTATCTGAGTCTGGATATCCAACATCCGATACAGTATCCGTATTCGAATACTCAAATCGCATATTTATGATGTAATATCCAATCGTATCCTATCCGACATAGTTGACACTATCCGTATTCGAATACGAATCCGGACAGAAATATGAAAACAAATATAATATCGGTGATATCCGTCCATATCCTATCCGTTTTCATGCCCAGTGGCTGGTGTGCCCCAACCAGGATTCCGGATTGCACAAGGACGCGATCGCGTCAGTGATTCAGGAGCTGCTCCGGCAGTACACGTCTCCGATTCCCACGTGGTCGTGTAGTGCACGATCGCGTTAGCCTCCGATCCTCTTACAAAAAGGACGTGTAGTGTCTGTCCTGCTCCGGACCAGGCTGACTGGCTCTAGTGCAAGCAAGTACACTCAATTTGGAGTGTGTATGTATCGTGATGGGGGTGGGGGGGAGGGGGGTGGTTACTACTACCACCCGATATTTTTGAGCCATCCACTGAACATTCAACAATTCGGTTTTTACCTCCTATTTCTTTATAAGGCAATGAGCTCACTTTCCTCACCGTGCCCGCGGCAGCCTCTTCCATCTCTCCCCGGCACCATACGTTGTCATTGCTCCCACCTCAACCTCACGCATCAGGCATCCTCCACCGCCGATTAGCGAAATTTCCTAACCATTAGTCCTTCTGTTTAGGTGAGCTAGTCCTAATTTTTAGCTAGCTAATAATTAGCGCTTGTATCAAAAAATGATCTAACTGTTGAAGCGCACTAGATGTCTATTTATTGAACTGCGTCTTTTGCTTTCTAGTTGTTAGCTTTTTACTATTGGCTTTTGTAATGATTTTTTAGCTTCTCAGCACATCAACAACCAAAAAAGCTCCTTTTAGCGTGCTTTTTAGATTATAGACTCTCTTCGTTTTAAATTATAAGACATTTAGGCTTTTCTAGATAGATTGTTTTTACTATGTGTTTAGACATAATGTATATCTAAAAAATCTAGAACGCCTTATAATTTAATTCGGAATGGAGTAAGTAGCTCATTTATCAGAAGCCAACTTTCTAGCTTTTCAAAAGCCATCTCAATAGTTATACTTCCCCGTTCTGAAATATAAGGTCTATACATATCTCAAAATTCAAACTTGGTTATATTTGACAAACAATTAGCCTAATCACATGAAAAGTTTATACTACAAAACTAGTTATTTGTATCTAGAAATACTTTCCAACGATGAAACTTTTGTTCCTATAAATTATATATTATAATACAAAATATAGATCAAAATATGTTCTTGAAGATCGTACCGAGTTAAACCACTCCTTCTATTTTGCGCCGGAGTGAGTCGAGGCCAGCAAAAAGTCGAGATAAACAGGCCCTAAATCAAAGAGCATCGTCTTTTCCCTATCTATGATGGGTTCTTCAAATAGTAAAGCTAAAATCACTCGACTGATTCAAGTCCTACTCACTCAAAATTTTCTACCCACAATCCAAAAATATCATGTAGTTTTTTTCTCTAACTCCAGCAAGGTTATGGTTAGGGTTGGGGGTTCGGGGGCTTACTTGAATTCAGTGGGCTTAGAGGGATTGTTGGGGGGACGGTCGGCTCGGTAGTGGTGGCAGGTGCGGCGTGGAACGAGGTGGCTGTGGCATCGCCGGCAGGCCATTGGGGGGAACGCGGTTGGGCAGGGCAAGGGCAGGACGTGACAGAGGTAGCTCGGTGATCTCCAATGGGTTAGCGTGGAGCCGCTGGAGCTAGGCAGGAGGTGGTGGCAACAGGGGATCTTGGTCGGAGATGAAGAAGATGACGAGGCGGAGGCACATCTTATGGATTTAGAGCCAAGTCGTGGTGATTGGCAGCGGATCCGGTGGCGGAAGATCTGTCCGAACCTGCCGAGGAGGCGTTTGGGGTCGGGGGCCTGCGTCCGGTGCAGACACGGGTGGAGGAAGAAGATTAAAATAAGATAGAGATAGATAGATTTAATTTAGGCCTTTTATTTTATATATAAATGTTAAAAATGAAGTGATAGTTACCCTTCGATTGCTCAATTGTGGTGTAGACGGATCCTCTTCAAAACCTCTTCAGTTTTTCAAAAAGAATAACACGAAACATTTGCAATAACTTAGCTTCTGCTTCCGTTGCTTGACGATAGATGCTCCAACCAAACATTCATATGTACCGGTACTGCTCGAACAATTGTTTTATTTACATGAGCAGAACGTCCCAGAGATTTGAAGAACCCAAAAGAGACGGTAAAGCTGTTGGTGGTGGAGTGGAAGGGCGCACGTACGGCGCGATCGCCGTCATCGCCTCACCTTTTCTACGGACGCGCACCGCGAAAAATCACGCCGTACTGCAAATCTTATGCGTATGTGCTCATCGCCGAATTGTTAGAAAGCGCCGGCGTCACTTTTTACGTGAGGGCCAGGGCCCTTGCGTAGTTGCATGGCCATGGAAGAAAAAGCTGCAGCTAGTAGCCAGGCCCGGCCCGTTGTTTCTCCTATGAATCGCTCCAAGGATATGCTCGCCATCGAAACTGTGTGTGGTGGAGGAACCGTGTTGTCTTTGTACGTGTACCGTGTACGCCACCGGGACCTAAGTAGCTAGCATGCATGTGGGAGGTATGTGAGCCTTGGCATCGTCTCCGTCAACTCGAACAGGACGGATGCATGACCGTTTTGTCTCTCACGCCATCTATGCTATGTACTTCGACAAGACACCGGCCAAGTTTTGTTGAAAAAACAGAAGAACGATCTGGGCTGCTTGGAGCCAATAACAAAAGGTGTTCTCGCTGAAGGGAAATTTAATAGTAAGAAGTGTTTGGATGAATGCTTTTGTATAGAATAAACTTATATTTAGCAGCATGTTCGGGAGGCCGTAAACGATCGTGGATTATTTACTACTGGCTGGTTTGGTGTGAGAGAAAAACACTGTTCCTGGCTGGAAATTTACGATCGTTTACGAGCAAGCGAACATGCTATAGATTATGGTGAGGGGTTTATTAGGCTCTATAAGCTACTTCCTTCGATCGATCAATCATATAAATTGAGTGATAATGTTTCCATATGCATCTGCATGTTTTTTAAAGACAATTGCTAACCGACGTTCGGTTGTTTTAGTCTGTCCCAGCAACCGAATCCCTTCTCCCTCCGCCGCCCCTAATACGCACGCACCCACCGCCGCCACGCTCCTCTTTTCGTAAATCGTAACCTACTGCCGCACGCCCACTGCCCTGCTGAAAGCCCTAGTTTGATTTTGGATAATTTATGAAACCTATGCACTAACCTTTGTCATGAGTTGTGATATGAGCTAGGTTGGTGCAATCCAAGTTGTGAAGCATGGTGGCACTCAAATGGTGATGTTGATCACATGAAATGATGGTATGGCCACATGCGATGATGATCAAGTGCTCAACTTGAAAAAGAAGAAAGAGAAAAACAAAACCCTATAGAGATCAAGGCAAATGTATAATTAGGAATTTTGTTTTAGTGATCAAGACACTATAGAGAGTGTGATCACATTTAGGATAGATGGCCGTACTATTAAGAGGGGTTCTTAACTAGACAATTCGGTCATCTAGTGTCACTAGGTGTTGGACTTCATGCATTGCATTTAGGCCTAGTGCACATCGGAGAGCAAGCGAAAATATTTATTGAAAATATTTTTGAGAAATGCTAACTTGGCTCTAACATGTTTTGAGAAAATATTTTGAGAGCTAGCATCGTTTGCGGGGAGTAGCTCGAGTTGACGTGGATCGAAACGCGAAAGAGTTTGCAACTTGGCGAGCTAGTGGAGGTGCCTAGGTGGCACTGCCACCCCCTGTCCAGTGGCACCGCCACCCCTAGGGCGGTGCCCACCTGGGCTCGGCAGAGAAGGGCTGAGAGCGGACAATTTGGGGTGGTCACCGGACGCGTCGGTGTACATCGCCTGGTCACCGCCACTGGGTGTCCAGTGCCACCGCCATTTTCCTCCAGAGACGGGCGCAGCGAGGGAGGCCACCACCATGGTCACCGCCATGGTGATGGTGGTGCACTGCCCCATTTTTTCAGAGAGGACCGATTTCGGGGACTTGGCTAGGATGGTCACCGCCACCCCTATGGCGGTGCCACCGCCACCCTTATGACGTTGCCACCGCCATGCCATGTCCGGTGACCAACAACTAGTTTTCTAGCCGTTGGGAAGTGACCGTTGGGGCACCGCCACCCCAGGGGCGGTGTGCCACCGCCGTGTCCGGTGCCCCGCGCAAACAGCTCCAAGGGGTATAACAGCTCTATTTGCTTATGTGGCCATAAATAGAGGGTGTGGCCGGCCTTGGCCACTCTCTTGGCACCTCATACACTTGTGCACACCCTTTGGAAGCTGAGCAACACACTCCACTCAGTTGTTCACTTGATTTCATCATCTTGAGTGAGATTGGAGAGCCTCTAGTGCATTGCATTGAGTTGCATCATCTTGTGGCACTAGTTGGGTGATTTGGGCTGGTTGTGAGCTTGTTACTCTTGGTGTTTGCCGACACCTAGACGACCCAGTGATTGGAGGACCGTTGAGTGGAGTTGGTGATTGTCTCTGGCCTCGATCGGTTGCTTGTGAGGGGTCTTGTGCCTTCCCCGACAGAGCGCCGAAGGCAACTCTAGTAAATTGCTCGTGTCATTGAGCTACCTCACTTGTGAGTAGGTTCTTGCGGTGTCCAATTATGTGGACGAGGTTCGTGCAACACATCTTAGCCGTCGAGCCACCAAGTATTGGTCGACATAATGTGGACTAGCATGCCGGCAAGCACATGAACCTCGGGAGAAAAATCTTGTGTCTCTTGTGTGATTGGATTTCTCCCGGTGATTGGATTGTCTTCATCTTGTGATTGGTTCATTCCTCGACGCGGCGGTATAATCACCATACTCACTCTTTTACATTCCTTGCAAACTAGTTGTCAAGCTCTTTAGTGTAATTAGTTTTGAGAGCTTGTCTTGCTTGCTGGTTTAGTATCACCTAGTGGAGCTCTTTAGTGTAGACTTGTTGAGAGCTCTTAGTGAGTAGTGACATAGCCATTGTTTGTGCCTAGTGATCATAGCAACTAGAATTGTTGGATAGGTGGCTTGCATCCTTTGTAGAGCTAGAGCAAAATTGCATTTCGCCATTTAGGTTACTAACCACTTGCTCTAGTGTGTTTGTAAAAATTTTTTATAGGCTATTCACCCTCTCTAGCCATTTATGACCTTTCAAGTGGTATCAAAGCCGTTGTCACCGTTTGATTCAAGGCTTAACAACCTTCGGTGCAAAATATGGCTCAAATAGTGTTCAACCATGTTGGGAGTAAACCACCGTTCTTTGATGGCATATCTTTTGATTATTGGAAGAGAAAGATGAAGATGTACCTTGGTTCAATCAATGACAAGGTGTGGGATGTGGTAGAGAATGAGTTTGTGATCATTGACCCTACCAATCTCACCGACAATGCCAAGATCAACAAGCAATGCAACACTATGGCACTCAACACAATATACAATGGCATTGATTCAAAAGTGTTTGAGCAAATCAAAGATCTTGAGAAGGCAAGTGAAGTTTGGGTGAGAATAGAAGAAACATATGAGGGCACTTCAACGGTAAAAAGTGCCAAGCTCTATATGCTCAAAGACAAGCTATCAAACTTCAAGATGAAGGATGATGAGTCCATTCTAGAGATGTTCTATAGGGTACAAGTCATCATCAATGATCTCAAGAGTTTGGGTGAGATGGTGAAGGATGAAGACTTCTCTCACAAGTTCTTGATGTGTTTGCCAAACAGATTCAAGACACTGAGAACTATAATCTTTAGAGATGGATTGAAGGATGTCACTCCAATTGAGGTGCTTGGTGATGTGATGACCAAGGACCAATACAATAGTGATGGTGAAGAGCTTGTGAAGGAGGAAGACAAGAAGAAGAAGAGTGTGCCATTCAAGGCCGGCACTTCATCATCTAAGAACAAGAACAAGGGCAAGGCTAACAAGGAAGAATCAAGTGATAAAGAATGCTCTCATGATGATAGTGATGATAAAGTACTAGCTCTCTTTGTGCGCAAGTTTGGCAAGATAAAGAAGAAGAAAGGTTGTGGTGCAAGGAAGAGAAGAGATCACTTCAAGAACAAGGAGTATGTGAGGTTGTGCTACAAATGCAAGAGCCTCGATCATGTTGTAGCGGATTATCCCTACAATAGTGACAATGAGGATAATGAGAAGAAGAAGTGCAAGAAAGAGAAGAAGGAGAAGAAAGAGAAGAAGATGACCTTCAAAAAGAACAAGAAGGGTGGATCCTATGTTGTCACATGGGATAGTGATGTCTCCACCGATGATGATTCAAGTGATGATGACAAGGCATCCAAGAAGAAGGCTCTTGGAAGCATTGCTATCAACAACAAGCCTTCACTATTTGACACCCCATCATGCTTCATGGCCAAGGGCTCCAAGGTAAAATATGATGAGAGTGAAAATGATGATAGTGAAAGTGAAAATGATAGTGATAATGATGAATTCTCAAATAAACAACTAATGAACATGCTAGAACAAGCCGACTCAATAATTAACAAGAAAAGCAAGAAGTGCAAAGAATTGCAAAAGAAGCTTAGTGCTCTTGAGCAATCCTTTGATGAGCTCAATGCTACTCATGAGAGGCTAGTGGAAGCCCATGAGAAGCTTGGAAAAGCTCACACCAAGCTTGAAAAGACTCACTCCTTGCTTCTTGAACAAGATAAGGAAAGGGTCATAGTATCATGTGATGTGGGCATAACATGTGACATTATTGAAGAATCATTTTATGAACCTATTGTTGTTGCTCCCACTAACCCTTCTTGTAGCTCATCATCCACCACCGCTACCACTCCTACCTCTACTACTAGTGATGGTTTCACTTTTGATGCCTCACTAATGGTTGAGAATGAGACTCTCAAGAGAGAGGTGGATGAGCTCACTCACACCCTAGGCAAGGCCTATGGCGGTGAGGCCCGCTTGCTAAAGTGCTTGGGTAGCCAAAGGTTCTCTCTTAACAAAGAGGGATTGGGCTATACCCCCAAGAAAGGCAAAGCGGCCTTTGCTACTCCGAAAGCTAGCTTTGTGAAGAGCAATTGTCGGTTTTGCAATAGATGCAAGCAAGTAGGGCACTTAGTGCAATCTTGCATAAAGAACAAGAACAAGAACAAGAACAATGCTAATGTATCCTCAATTTGTTTTGATTCTTGTTACATGCCTACCAAGGGTGTGAATGGTGTGAAGGCTAAGTTCATTGGTACACCTATTGTAGGCTCAAAGAAGAAAGCCATTTGGGCACCAAAGACCTTAGTAACTAACCTTCAAGGACCCAAGCAAGTTTGGGTACCTAAAAAGAATTGATTTTCTTTTGTAGGTAAACTATAAAGCCGGAGGAAGGCATTGGGTGCTTGATAGTGGGTCCACACAACACATGATCGGTGATTCAAGAATGTTCAATTTAGTCAACTCAAATGATGATAATGGGATTGATAGTATAACATTTGGTGATAATGACAAAGGCAAAGTCAAAGGGCTTGGTAAGATTACAATATCCAATGATTTGAGAATTTCCAATGTGCTACTAGTAGAGAGCTTGAACTTCAACCTATTGTCGGTTGCTCAACTTTGTGATCTTGGTTTTAGGTGCATATTTGGAGTTGATGATATAGAGATCATAAGTATAGATGGTTCTAACTTGATATTCAAAGGTTTTAGATATGAGAATCTATACTTGGTTAATTTCAATGCTAGTTAAGCTCAATTGTCAACATGTTTGCTCACTAAATCTAGCATGGGTTGGTTATGGCATAGAAGGCTTGGTCATATTGGAATGAAACAATTGAACAAGTTGATTAAGCATGATCCAGTTAGAGGCTTAAAAGATGTCAGATTTGAGAAGGATAAGTTATGTAGTGCATGTCAAGCCAGAAAGCAAGTTGGCAACACACATCTTAAGAAGAGCATGATGGCCACATCTAAGGCATTTGAGTTGTTGCATATGGATTTGTTTGGGCCAACTACATATACAAGTATTGGTGGCAACAAGTATGAATTTGTGATAGTGGATGATTTCACTAGATATACATGGGTGTTCTCTCTTGTTGACAAGAGTGATGCCTTTGCAACCTTCAAAACATTCATCAAGAGAATTCACAATGAGTTTGAAACAACCATCAAGAAAGTGAGAAGTGACAATGGAAGTGAGTTCAAGAATACAAGAATTGATGAACTTTGTGATGAGTTTGGAATTAGGCATCAATCCTCGGCCAAGTACACTCCTCAATCAGATGGCCTATTTGAGAGGAAGAATAGAACCTTGATTGACATGGCAAGATCAATGTTGAGGGAGTACAATGTGAGTTATTCATTTTGGGCCAAAGCAATCAACATAGTGTCATAGAACCGCCTAAAATAACTCACTTCCGGAGGTGCTTGTCTTCCATTAGACACTAAACACCCCAAGAGTGAGCTAATTTAAACATTTCTGTCGAGCACACCCCATGGAAGAACCCGAAAATCCATATCTTTTAACAGGATCATAAATAGGAGAATAAAGCTTACAACATTTTAGCCATTTGTTACATCACTTTCCATGCAACATTAGAGTATAATATTTATTGTTTATAACAACAGAATATAACTATGTTATCAGAGTTTTAGCGGAAACAAAATCATTTAATGACAAGTTAAATATTAACATGATGATCCGTTATATGTCTCATAATAGGTTATAAGTTTTTCCATTTTAAAACATTTTGGGTGCAAGTTTCAAATAAACTCTATGTCCGCAACGTTAAGGAAATCCTTGCTGAGCCCACCAGGAGGTTTCCACACACAAGTGTCAGCTCTACATGTTCTTGTCACCTGCAACAGGGTAGAACAAACCCTAAGTACTCAATTGTACTCCGCAACGCTTACCCGTCAAGAGGAAAGAAAAGACTCCAAGGATATGCAAGGCTATCTGGCTTGTGGGTTATGCATCTATAGGAAGCATTACTAAGCGTGCATCCTTATATTCAATTTTATTAGCAGTCACCATTAGTCCATTATCTAACCAGTCTAGGTAAGCACCTATGCTACTTTCAAGCAAGGGTTGAGCAATCAGAACCATTTTATCATCTTGCATATTTCAGTTCTTACTATAGTGCTAGACCATAGCCAAGTCGTATCGTATCACATGGCGGTTCGTGAACCAATGTATCCCAGCTGGGTACCCCAAAACACATGCCCTGCTTGTACCCTAGGCACAAGCAAGACTAACCCACCACTCTCTTGTCAAGGGGTCCAGGTCCCTGTCCAAACTTAGACTCTAAGCCCCCACTCCTGAGTTCTAGACTTAGTGTGGTGCTTAGACCTCCACCATCCCCGCCTCGAATTAGTCGGTCCGAAAAGAGCCGGAATCCACGACAAGAGAGCAACAAGCGTTCCCACTCCCATAAGCAAGTATGTGCTTAGGATAGTAAGTCTGTGACCTGACTAGAATCCAATGCAATGAACGGTCTTTAACTAACACGGATAGGGAAAATAGTGTAACCAAGCTATGCCGTATTGGCCACGGGACACAACCTATTACACCCACCAATACCCGTACCATATCCCTACCCGGTCTCCATTTCCTTTCACCATTTTATCATGAGAGTAATAATTCACCTATTGTGAGTAACGGCATGTTACTCACGCTACCGATAGCCTAAGCAAAATAGCTACTCGACCTATGCTAGTAGGACTCATAGGTAGGTTTATCTATGCATGTAGGTTCAATATAAATCCTGTAACATAAATGCACATCACACACACACACACACACACATATATCCAGTGATTATTCAAAATAAGGGTTATGCATCCGGGCTTGCCTAGGTAAGATATAACCAAAGTTAACGTTCCATCATGATGACACGATCTTCAAGGCACCATCTTCTCTTCTGCTTCGATCGACTCCATGATCCATCGTTGTCCCTATTATGATATTCGTGGATGCAACGTAGAGACATAAATAATCAATGATGATCGCAACTCTTAAAATACGATTACGCCTCTCAAGCTAACGAGCTAGCTCTAACGATTAACATACTAGACCACATATCCAAGTTGTCGAACTAGGCGCTAATTTCCCACAATGTTTTAGTTATAAAATCCCTAGGTGTTTCTTTATTTCCTTTTATTTACTATATATATAAACTAGGGCTCATTAGTTACCTCAGCAAACTAATTATTCTAAAGCTACAAAAATTATAGATGGCACATAACAATACTATGGAGCTACTATAAAATTTTCAAAGCTAACACTACCATCATTCTATCACAAAAATTCCCACATATTTGCATCTTAATGATATTAAGCATCTTAGTTTAATTTAAGAACTCCTACAAATATTATGAAACTTTGTGGATAAGATATACTAGCGGATGGAGCATGATTTTAGCAACCTAACAAGATTAGTTTCACAATTTTTGGTCCATTATACAAATTTATATTGAATTTACAATTTGCCTTAGAAACTAAATTAGAAAATGTTTTAGAATTCGAAACGGGCTGGCGGCAACCACTTTGGCCCAGTAGTCCAACGCAGCCCGCGTGGAGCGGCCACGTGCGCAGCTAAAAGCTCTAGTTTAGTTTTGGTGAATTGATGAAACCCTAAGTGCTAACCTAGTTATCAAAGTGATTATGAGATAGGTAGCACTACTCCAAGTGGTGAAGTAAATGAAGATCATGACATGACGATGGTGTTGCCATGGTGATGATCAAGTGCTTGGACTTGGAAAAGAAGAAAGAAAAACAAAAGGCTCAAGGCAAAGGTATAAATGGTCAGAGCCATTTTGTTTCGGTGATCAAGAACTTAGTGAGTGTGATCACATTTAGGTTCGATAGCCGTACTATTAAGAGGGGTGAAACTCGTATCGAAATACGGTTATCAAAGTATCACTAGATGCTCTAACTCATTGCATATGCATTTAGGATCTAGTGGAGTGCTAACACCCTTGAAAATGTTTGTAAAAATATGCTAACAAATGTGCACAAGGTGATACACTTGGTGGTTGGCATATTTGAGTAAGGGTGAAGTAGATAGAGTTGAAGATGAGTTAGTCACGCTGGTCACAGAGTGACCGGACACGTCCGGTATGGTGACCAGACACGTCTGGTATGTGCTCGGTACTAAATTGCAGAGAAGCGACCAGACACGTCCGGTCGCCACACTGGACACGTCTGGTGTGAATCAGTGAAGTCGATGTTTAGTGTAACAGTTGATCGGACGCTGGGAGCGTCCGGTCCGAAGTGACCGGACGCGTTTGGTCTGGCCTATGAGCTTACTAGACTTGACCGGACGCTGAAGCTCAGCGTCCGGTCATTTTCTAATAGCGCGTCCGGTCGGCCCTAGGAACTCTATGGACTCTACCGAACGCTGCGGCTCAGCGTCTGGTCATTTGTAACTTAGCGTTTGGTCATTTATAACAGAGCATCTAGTTGCATGGGACTCATGGCAGCAACAGCTACTTCATTTTAAATTGGACACGTGGTGGTCAGGTTGCAACCGGACGTGTCCAGTCGCCATACCGGACGCGTCTGGTATACACGACCAGTGCATCCGGTGCACACAACCTACGCGTCCGGTCGATGCGCAATCAGCCCAATAATTGAGCCAATGGCTCTATTGATTGGGGGTGTCTATAAATACCATTTGGCTAGCTCAATCTCACTCTCTTGGTCATTTGCATTGACATGGCAACCTTGTGAGCTTAGCCAAAGCCCTCCCACTCATCTCCATCATTGATTCAACATCTTTGTGAGATTGGGAGTGAATCTAAGTGCATTGCTTGAGTGTTTACATCTAGAGACACTTGGTGTTCGTGTTTCACTACGGGATTCACTTGTTACTCTTAGTGGTTGCCGCCACCTAGATGGCTTGGAGCAGCGAGGATCGTCGAGCAGAGGTTGGTGATTGTCTCCAGCTCCGATTATGGTGATTGTGAGGGGTTCTTGACCTTTCCCTGATGGAGAGCCAAAAGGTACTATAGTAAATTGCTCGTGGCTTATGTGATCCTCATCTTGTGTTGGTTGTGCATAACCCTATTGAGGGTTTGGCATGTGATGCCAATTAGCGCGTAAACCTCCAAGTGAGTGAATCGCCACAACGAGGACTAGCTTGCCGGCAAGCAAGTGAACCTCGGTAAAAATCATTGTGTCATCATTTGATTTCGAGGTGATTGGTCTTCATTAGTATTCATTCTTGTGATTGATTGGTTCACTCATCGACTCGGCGGTATAACCATCTTGCTCACTCTCTCTACATTACCACAAACTAATTGTCAAGCTCTTTAGTGTAGCTAGTTGTGAGAGCTTGTTAGTTTGGTTAGTATGGCTCTTTAGTTAGCCTTTGAGAGCACACTAACTTAGTGTAGTGACATGGCTATTGTGTGGATAGAAACTATATAAACTAGAATTATGGTAGGTGGCTTGTAATTTTAGTAGGCTAGCGCAACATTTGCTTCGCCTCATAATTGTCTAACCGGTTTGTTAAGTGTTGTTGTAGAAATTTTTAATAGGCTATTCATCCCTTCTCTAGCCATTAGGATCTTTCAAGTGGTATTAGAGCTGAGGTCACCGTGATTTGAGGCTTAACAACCTTCGGTGTAAAAATTGCTTAAATCAACAGCACTAAGAAGCCATCCCAATTTGATAGCACAAATTATCCATATTGGAAGTCAAAGTTGACCACACACATTAAGTCAATCAATAGAAAGGCGTGGAAGGTGGTAGAAACCAAAATTGAGATTGATGATCCGTAAAATCCCACCGCGGCGAAAGAAGTGCTTCTCCAAAATAATGACATTACTCTAAGTGCCATTCATGATGCAATCAATGAGAGAACATTTGAGCAAATCAAGAATATTGAGATGGCTCATGAGGCTTGGAAGAAGTTGGAAGAATCATTCGAGGGCACCAAGGCAATGAAGGGTGCAAAGGCATACATTCTCAAAGAAATATTTGCTAGCTTCAAGATAAAGGAAGATGAGAGTGTGCTGGACATGTTCCATTGGTTGGAAGTGCTTGTCAATGATCTCAAAGCACTTGGTGAGAAGGTGGATGACAAGGACTTCTCTCATAAGTTCTTGAAATGCTTACCCGCAAGATTTGGCATGTTGGTCACATTGCTAGTGAGGACCGGTTTGGACACAATGACACCAAACCAAATCTTAAGAGATATTATGACTAATGATGCTTATAGAGATGATGATGAGAAGGAAAAAAAGAAGGAGAAAAAAGATGAAAAGAAGGATGACAAGAAGAAGAGTGTGGCATTCAAGGCCACATCATCCAAGGGCAAGGCAAAGCAAGACACATCAAGTAAAGATGATAGTTCATGGGATGATGATGATGATGATGATGAGAAGATGGCTCTCTTTGTCAAGAGATTTGGCAAGTTCATGGTGAAGAAAGGATACTGTGCTAGAAGAAAGAAATCTTCATCCAAGAACAAGGAAGAGTCAAGAAGGTGCTTCAATTGTGGAAGCAAAGATCATCTTGTTGCTCACTGTCCATACAATAGTGACAAAGATAATGACAAGAAGAACAAGAAGAAGGACAAGAAGGAAAAGAAAGAGAAGAAGGACAAGATGACCTTCAAGAAGAAGAAGAAGAAGGGTGGTTCTTATGTGGTCACTTGGGATAGTGATGCTTCCTCAAGCGATGATGATGATACTAATGATGACAAGACCACCAAGAAGAAGGCACTTGCAAGCATTGCTATCAATGAGAAGCCTTCTCTCTTTGAAACTCCATCATGCTTCATGGCTAAGGCCACTAAGGTACAAATTTGCGATGATGGAAGTGATGAGGAACATGATAATGAAAATGATAATGAAAGTGATAGTGATGATGATAAACCAACTAAGGATGAACTATTTGACATGCTAGAAGATGCTAAAGAACTCATGAGAGGCTAGAGGAAGCCCATGAGAAGCTTGAAAAGGCTCATTCCTCTTTGCTTAATGAGTAAAAAAAGAAGAAGCATGTTGAGACTTGTGATGTAGGCTTAACTTATGATTTAATTAATGAATCATTATCTATGCCTACCATTGTTGCTCCCACTAACCCTTCTTGTAGCATTTCTACTTCCACCTCATCTAGTAGTAATGGTTTCACTTGTGATGCCTCACTAATGGTTGAGAATGAGAACCTCAATAAGGAGGTCAATAAGCTCACTCACACCTTAGCTAAGACCTATGGTGGTGAGGACCGCTTGCTTATGTGCTTCAGTAGCCAAAGAGCTTCTCTCTACAAAGAGGGATTGGGCTATACCCCCAAGAAAGGCAAGGCGGCCTTTGCTCCTCACAAGACTAGTTTTGTGAAGAACAATAGTCGGTTTTGCACTAGTTGCAAGTAAGTTAGTCATAAAGAGCATGAATGCAATAACAAGAGCAAAATTGCTAATGTATCCTCAATTAAGCTTGATTCTTTCTATATGCTTACCAAGGGTGCTAATGGTGTAAAGGCTAAGTTCATCGGTAAACCACGGATGGGCTCAAAGAAGAAAGCCATTTGGGTGCCAAAGAGCTTGGTCACTAACCTTCAAGGACCCAAGCAAGTTTGGGTACCTAAAAAGAATTGATCTTCTTTTGTAGGTCAATTATAAAGCCAAAGGAAGGCATTGGGTTCTTGATAGTGGGTGCACTCAACACATGACCGGTGATGCAAGAATATTCAATTCAATCAACACCAATGGCAATGATGGTTATGATAGTATCATATTTAGTGACAATGGCAAGGCAAGGTTAAAGGGCTTGGTAAGATTGCAATATCCAATGATATGGGCATATCCAATGTGTTGCTAGCAGAGAGCTTGAACTTCAATTTGCTATCCATGGCTCAATTGTGTGATCTTGGATTTAAATGCATATTTGGGGTAGATGATGTAGAAATCATAAGTGTAGATGGCTCTAACTTGATCTTCAAAGGCTTTAGATATGAAAATCTATACTTGGTTGATTTCAATGCTAGTGAAGCTAAATTATCTACATGTTTGTTCACTAAGTCTAGCATGGGTTGGTTATGGCATCGAAGGCTTGGTCATGTTGGAATGAAACAATTGAATAGATTGGTTAAGCATGACTTGGTTAGAGGCTTGAAAGGTGTTGTGTTTGAAAAGGACAAGCTTTGTAGCTCTTGTCAAGCCGACAAACAAGTTGGAACACCCATCCTAAGAAAAGCATGATGAGCACTAGTAAAGCATTTGAGTTATTGCACATGGATTTGTTTGGGCCAACTCAATACACTAGCGTTGGTGGTAACAAATATGGCTTTGTAATAGTGGATGATTATACTAGATACACATGGGTATTCGTTCTAGTGGACAAAAGTGATGTATTTGCAGCATTCAAATCATTTGTCAAGGGCATTCACAATGAGTTTGAAACAACCATTAAGAGAGTTAGAAGTGACAATGGTAGTGAGTTCAAGAACACTAGAATTGATGAGTTGTGTGATGAATTTGGAATTAGACATCAATTCTCGGTCAAGTACACTCCACAATCAAATGGCCTTGTTGAGAGTAAGAATACAACACTCATTGATATGGCAAGGTCTATGCTTAGTGAGTACAATGTGAGTCAGTCCTTTTGGGCCGAAGCTATCAACATGGCTTGCTATTGTAGCAACCGCCTCTATTATCACCCATTGAAAGAGAAGACACCATATGAGCTCTTGAATGGTAGATAGCCCAACATTGTATATTTTTGAGTCTTTGGTTGCAAATGCTATATTTTGAAAAAAGGAACTAGATTGGGCAAGTTTGACAAGAAATGTGATGAAGGATTCCTACTTGGATACTCAACCACTAACAAAGCATATAGAGTTTGGAATTTGGATAGTGGTACTCTTGAGGAAGTTCATGATGTTGAATTTGATAAAACCAAGGGTTCACAAGAAGAGAATGAGAACTTGGAAGATGTTAGAGGCATTCAACTTTCAAATGCCATAAAGAACATGGATGTTGATGAATTGAGGCCTAGGCAAGTGAATGATGATGAGGATGATCAAGTGCAAGTGCTCTCCAACTCAAATGTGCAAGATGATACAAATCAAGCTAGTACAAGTGGCTCTCATGATAATGAACAAGATCAAGTGGCTAGTGCATCATCTCAACCCAATGATCAAGCAAGTGCAAGCAATCGAGTTCAAATACTCCAACTAACCAATATTGCAAGGGATCTGTTGACATAGAATTTTCGTCCCGTGCCGAGGACACACGCAGCAAGCCGAAAGGGTCTGCTCGATGGAAGCTATAGATCCACCTAGCTTCAGCATAGGGATGGTCGATCTACGCACTCCTCCCGAGATGTACCAGTCAATTTGACCCTGTAATTGACAAGGAGAGAAAGCTTATCAGTAATTAAGGGCGGAACTTGCCAGTGTTGCCAGACAGTCCCGAATGTGCGGCTTTGAGAGCCGATATGGAAGGAGATTGACTAAATAGTCGATTCCAGCATATTCATGAGAATAAATTGGCTCATTGGGTTGTATAAGAAGAATCGGTTATGATTCAAGATAAATGTCGTTATTTGAGCAGATATTAATCAATGGCAATAAGATGTCAACAATGATTGGTTTATGCTGAGCCAATGATTACAAGCAACCAAACCCTTTTTTATATAAAGAAACAATTCAACACCATTTAACCATTTAATAAAGATAAATCTAAAGAACATGTTAGATCTCATCTATCGCTATGACCAGTGGGGCATGAGGTAGAATCATATAGGCAATAGAAATAACAATAGACTCGACGACCCTAACTCATTACTAATATCAGTGGGGCATGAGGCAGAATCATACAGGCCATAATACAATAATAAGATCATGGGGCTAACACATCTTTCAACCTATCTTTACTTCAATGGTCTCTTGATGCGAACTGTTTGTGAAAGCACTCGATATCGGCTAAAACAACCAATTCAGGCATAGCGCATAGTTAAAGTCATGCCTTACCAGGAACAGACCTACTGAATAACGATCCCCACTCCATGGTACTAACAGTGGGGTGTGAGGCAGAATCACATAGGCCATGATAACGGGCCATGGAACGGTTTTCGCTAGCCAATAAATCTACTCAAGACACAACATGCTCTAACCGCACACTATGCATGATCAAGATTGATGTAAAACAACCAATAAAACATAACTCATCATTTAATGCATAGATTAGATCAGTTTTAGATTAACAAACGATGGGCTAAACAATATATAAGGCCGATCTAGATCAATCCTAATCGGGCAGAGTGATATTGCTGTAATTTAGATAAATTATAAAAGCAATAAGCAATATCAGTAACTTAATGAATCTACCAAAGACTGCCATTCTAAGGTAGAGCCGATAACTTGACCTTGATCTAGTTCATGCAGTGGGGGTTGACCGGATCGATGCAGCCATACTTGAACTAGGCAAGAATCGATAACTAACTTATACCAGAGTCGTAGTAGAGGTCGACCGGATCGATGCAGCCGTACGAACAGAGGTATAAGCCATGACGGTACTTACAACAAGCAGTGGAGGTCGACCGGATCGATGTAGCCATACTTGTTGAAGAACTCGCCGAGATCTACTCTACTCCTACTCCTAAGGGATGGCCAGAGCCAAAAAAGTAAATGACTTGTATATTGGATTGATTGTTGTTTGTTACAATAGCCGGGGTTTGATATTTATACCTGGGCCCTGTGCATGACTCCTGTCTAAGCATGACTCATTACAATTTTTGAACCTAGAGAAAACATTCCTAATTTAAGATAACTTGGACTCTAATATTTCCCTTTTTATAGAGTCCAACATGTCTCGTCCTGGCGCCAATCATAACCTTTGTCATTATCCGTTGGTGCTATCCGAAGAAAGCCGATTCCAGTTTCGCATTCGAATCAGTTGGTTTCGATCATGCAATTGATTTCTTGATGACATGATCTTGGGAGCTTTCGAGTCCCTGTGACCCTTTTTCCAAATTTTGGTGTAAACACATGCCCTCTAATTTTGGGATAAAAGAAATTTTATTCCAAAATTATCACGTCTGTGTCCCCAATAGGTCCGCAGTCATGGGTAAAGAATCTTGATCTGGGGTCTACTGTTTGTCGTCGTCTATGCCAGTTCATGAGCCCATGCTTCAAAACTTTTACGAGAGCATCATTGCTTCACGGGCACTTGGATTTGTCCTTCTAGGCCGGTTATAAAATGTCTATCCGACCCTGACGAAAGTGACTCAACAATTCAGCCATGTTTCTCTTCCATCTGCCTCTTCGAGTGCTCCCGACTCTGCTGGACCCTCCATGGTCTATCTTATGAAGATCTCAAGTGGTTAGAAGAATTCTTGTGCATAGGGTGATTGTGTCACTTATTCTTGCGCCTCATTGAGCAAGAAGACCAGCCATTGAGGTTAGAAGAATTCTTGTGATATCACCTGAGTCTTCTCTACATGCTCATAAAGCTATTCTAGTGTTTTGTGAGGGCTAGAATGTGTGGACACCTTCCCCTTGTTGCTCTTCCAAACGCCCATCGGGAAAGCCGTAGGCTTCTTTCCCATAGTTCCTCAATTTACCGAGAAATCTGCTGAGCATATGTTAGGCGGGTGACCTTTCCTCTTCTCTGGTATAATTTTATCGATGGGCCCATGTGACTTGGTTCACAATGAGTTTTGGCCTTATGGAGATCCAGACTCCCTTCAATCCAAAGAAGTCTTGGTGGGTTAATCTTTGGTCAATGTATCCTTCCCATGATATTTTGTAATTTGGGGAAGCAATAAATTCGAGTCCGTTATCTCTTCGTTATCCGTCCCCTAAATTTCCAAAGTGTTGATCCGTTTATGTTTCTGATTTCAATTTCACACCTCCATTGAAATCTATCTTCTCGCTTTCTTGGGCTATATATACGGGCTACGGCTATGGATCAAAAAACAACCCGCGTTGTCTCAATCCTTTTCTGTCTTCAGTATATTTCCTACCTTTCCATAGGTTCGAGGTCATGGAGAACAACAAGAGGTCTGCTGAAGAAGCCCTTAATGGATCTGCATCATCATGCCAACGCCTTCATCGCCAAGAGGATGCATCTTGGGGTACTCTCATCGCTTTGGATCAGAGGGCTAGCTCTGCCCTGCCTTTGGGGTCATCTTTGTCACCAATTCGCCACCAGCTTCCTCTTTACTCGAGGCAACAGATCGATAATGACGATCTACTGGCCTCCATCGATCGGATTGACCAACATCTAGCCAACTACCTCTCCCTAGTGGAATCGGCTTTGGCCATGATTGAAGACCGATCCCCCCCGAGGTTGGCCTGGTGAGAGAAAGGTTGGCCAGAGCTAAAGCTAGAATCATGGGTGAGATGTCTGCCATTATCTCTTCATTTTTCTTAATTTTGCCCTCAAGATTTCTGATCACTGTTTCCTTGAACATTTTAGATCTAACTGCTCAATTGGAGAGTCTTCGATCAGCTATGGATCATGTGGTAGGATTTGTCAATGCTAGGGGTGCCATTTTGGTGGTTCGCTTGCATGACATCCCAAATCGTGTCAGGGAGGTTGCCCTTCATGGCGTTCGTCATGGCACTGCCATGACATTGGCTGCTACACAAGCCCGTTCGGGCCTTAATCTTTGGCTTCTTCCCCATGGTTTTTCGAACGCAACGTACCCTAGGGAGCATGAGCACTTGGTTGAGGATTTTATGAGCGCCGCCAACTCTGTAGCTTTCAATACTCTGGCCGATGATATAGTAGGCAAAGTGTTTTCTGGTCCATAGCTTGTAATAGGTGACGTTTATCAAACAACCTCCTCTCCTTGAGTGATTTCCCTTTGTTTCGTGCTTCATACCCATCACCTCATTCGTGTTTGCTTTGCTTCTATAGGCGATACACATTGTATCAGCTTTTACTCCTTTGGGTTCATTTTTGCACTAGAGACGATACCTTTCCGATATCGGCTATTAATGCTATCGACCGAACAGATCGCTTATTAAGTATTGATCCAAACACTAGGATAATATTTCTTTAAATATTTCCTATTGATTGCTCGACCAAATTCTTCCTCTCCTTTTAGTGTTTCTAAAATATAAACATTATTAGGCGCACACCGTTTGATCCGATAAGGTCCTTCCCAATTAGGTGACCATTTGCCGAATTTACTGTTCTTTGATCCGATCGGCAATTTCACTTTCCAGACCAAGTCTTCTTCAGAGAATCGCTTAATCTTGACCTTTTTATTGTAATATTTTGCAAACCTTAGTTTTTTGGCTTCGATATTTTCAAGAGCACGCAGCTGAAGGCAACTCAAGTCTTCCAAATTATCTATCATAAGATTCTTGTATACTTCAGCTGACAAATCATTCTGTAGCATAACACGCCTTGATCTAGTCCAAACTTCCTAAGGAAGAACTGCATTATGGCCATACACAAGTTCGTAAGGTGATGCTTTAATTGATCCATGGCAGGCCATCCTATATGCCCATAACGTCTCATTTAGCGTCGAATGCCATTTCTTTGGCTGTTCCTTGATCTTTTTCTTGATCAGCTTAATCATAATCTGGTTGGACGCCTCTGCCTGGCCATTAGCCTAGGCATAGTAAGGGGAGGAATTCAATAGCTTGATTCCCATACTGGCAGCAAAATCCCCGAACCCTTCTGATGTGAACATTGTCCCTTGATCAGTAGTTATGGTTTGAGGAATCCCAAAATGATATACAATGTGTTCCCTAACAAAATCAATCATGTTCTTTGAGGTTACCCTCTTCAAAGGAATTGCCTCAACCCATTTAGTGAAGTAATCTATTGCTACCAATATGAACTTATGTCCTTTGCTTGAAGGCTGAAAAATCTAGCCAATTAAATCAATTCCCCAACCTCGAAATGGCCATGGTTTGATTATTGGATTCATGGCCAATGCAGGCGATCTCAGGACATTACCAAAACATTGACAGTTATGGCACCCCTTGTGATATTCAAAGCACTCTTCCAGTATCGTTAGCAAAAAATATCTAGTTCTGTGAATAATCTATTTCATCTTATAAGCCTATTGATGAGCTCCACATATCCCTTCATGCACCTCACCCATCAACACCTTAGCCTCTTCTTGGTTCAAGAATTTAAGCAACACCCCATCGACTGTTTTATAATATAACTGATCATCCAACAAAACATACTTAGCCAATTTATACCTTAGCTTTCTAGTAACTTTCTGAGACAGATTTCTAAGGTAATCGGCTATTTCAACTCTCCAATCATTGCTTGAGGTTTCACTACTCAAGACTTCTTGAAACATTCGATATCCTGATGCACTTTGAGCTAGATGATTAGCCTCTTGGTTTTGTGCTCTTGGAATATATTGGAAAGAGATACGAAGAAACTCCTTTAGCAACTTTTGACACTCATCATAATATCTTTTCAAAGTCTCTTCTTTGCACTCATACAGGCCGATCAATTGATTAATAATTAGCTATGAATCTCCAAATACTTTAATTGCTTCGGCCTTTACTTCATGAAGAAGTTGAAGTCCCTTGAGAATAGCTTCATACTTCGCTTGATTGTTAGTGATCATTGGTTCAGTCAGAAAAGCAAACTCAAAACTTGCCCCCCCCGAGGTGAAATAATAACAATACCAATGCCACCACCCTGCTTGCATGATGACCCATCAAAGAACAGTGTCCAAGGCATCGGCTCTACATAACTAATGCTTGGCTTGTGATGCTGGGTGATAAAATCGGCCATTACTTGTCCTTTGACTGCTTTAGCCGATTCGTACTTCCAGTCGAATTCCAATAACGGAAGAATCCACTTTCCCACTCTTCCATTCAGTATTGGCATTGATAACATGTGCTTAACCACATCAGCCTTGGAAACAACTGTACACTTGGCCGATAATAAGTAGGGTCGTAATTTAGTGCAAGAGAAATATAAACACAAGCATAATTTTTCGATGGAAGAATATCTCGTTTCTGGATCTAGTAGTCTTCTACTCAGATAGAAAACAACTCTCTTTTTCTTCAAATTCTTGCATCAGGGCTGATCCAATTGTCTTGTCAACAGCTGATATGTACAACTTAAATGACTTACCTTGTTGAGGAGGGACCAGCACAGGAGGACACTTCATATATTCTTTTATCTCTTCAAACGCCCTTTGTTGTATGTCACCCCACTTGAATTCTTGATCATTTTTTTCAACTTCAATAAGGGAGAAAACAGCAGGATCCTTTCTGACAAATTTGAAATGAATCTTCTAATGAAATTAATCTTACCAAGCAGAGACTGCAATTCTGTTTTGGTAATCGAGGGAACTGCTTCATCAATTGCCTTCACGCTTTTTTGACCAACTTCGATTCCTCTCTCATGGACCATGAATCCTAAAAATTGCCCGGCTGATACTCCAAAAGCACACTTATTAGGATTCATCTTCAAACCATGCTTCCTCGTGCATTCTAGAGTTTCATGCAAGTCAGCCAGGTGTTTTTTGTACCCTTTGGATTTTATCATCACATCATCGATGTAGATCTCAACAATCCTGCCAATCAACTTATGGAAAATGTAATTCATCGCCCTTTGATAAGTTGCACCGTCATTCTTCAGACTAAAGGTCATCACAACCCACTTGAATAGATTGATTATGTCGGGGCACCTGAAAGCAGTCTTTGCTATGTCTTCCTCAGCCATGAAAATTTGGTTGTATCCTGCATTAGCATCCATGAAGCTAATAACCTTGTGTCCGGCTGCTGCATCTACTAACATATCAGCTATCAGCATCGGATAACCATCCATAGGTGTGGCTTTGTTCAGATCCCTGAAATCAGTGCAAACCCTCAATTTTCTATTCTTCTTATATATAGGGACAACATTCGATATCCACTTTGCATATCAGCACGGTCGGATAAATTTTGCTTCTAGTAACTTTTTAGTCTCCTTTTTGATATCATCAAGCATGCTCGGGTTGAATCTCCTCGGAGCTTGTTTAAACGGTCGATATCCAGGTTTAATTGGCAACCGATGTTCAGCAATTGATCGGTCTAAACCTAGCATCTCATAGTATTCCCCAACAAAGCAGTCTTTAAATTCCTTTAATAAATCAATTAATTCCTACTTATACTCCAGATCCAACTTAGCACTTATGTACGTTGGCCTAGGTCTATCTCTAGGACCAATATCTACTTCTTCTAATTCATCGACCGACGTGAAGCCATGTCCTAGTTTGCCATCTGTACCATCTATTGGATTATCCATTAATACAAATTTTCAAAGCCGACTACTTGGATTGGCTGTTGGCTTTCACCATTGACTCTGAATTCTAATGGCAATAGAAAAGCCATTTGGATATTAGCCAATGGTTGCTTTCTATCGGCTGTCTGCTTCGTATGCCATACTTGAGGTTTACCGGATGCCTAAGCCTGTTTCATCTCTTTATTCCTGAGGCGTTGCACCCTTCACTTCTGGTTTCTTGTTAAACCTCCTCGACACCATTGGCCCTTCTGCCAAATATATTTTTTTGTTGCCGTTCTCTTCATGATTATTCCAGTCCTGGTCAACAACTCTTTTTCCAAGCCGATCATGAATACTTTTATTTTTTAAGCGTCGATCCTTGTTATTATGATGATATGCATCTTGAGCATGGATAGACCGGTGGCTGGTTTGAGACTGGCTATACTCCTGACATTGATTGCTATATTCTGGACAGTCATGTCTGGTAGGCAACTTCAAACCTTCATTCTAGCAATGTCTGAAGAAAGGATAATATCAATGTAATTTGGCTTATTTTCTTTCATACCTCTCTTCTTTCAGTTGATGCTGGTACGCTTGATCCCTTAACCAACGCTGATAATCCTTTTCTTTCTGTCGTTGCCACTTATTCAATAGAATCCGAGATGTAACCCACGGCTTTATTGTCTCTGCTTTTGACGTCTCTCCCTGCTTGTATCAGCTCTTTTGCTCGGCATGACGTCTCCTAATCTCTCTGTACTCGTCAGCCGATATTTGTATCTTAGGATCGACTGTTTTAGCTTCTTTTGATTTGGTTGATGTTAGGATCTTAGTTTTTCCTTTGAATAGCCCAGCATCAACCATGTTTTGATCTCCTAGGAAAGGATTATCATTAACTTTCATTTTCCGAGGCGTATCAAATTTGAGCCCCCCCTGTTGAATAGCCCTCTGTATATGCTGTAACACCCCGGTGTTACGATCGTGTTTAGCGCCACGATTTAGGCCTAATCAAAAATTTTCAAAACGAGTCTCTCAATTTTTTTTATATATAAAAAGTACTCGATGCGATAAGTGAATCCTGTGTGACTTAGTTTCGTGGACTCAAATAAACGCTCAAGATAAATTACGCAGTGCATAGAAATATTCAGGAATGTCCGACGACGATTCTAGAGAACGTTTTGTTCGGTTAGATTAAGCATGAAAATCAACTTTTATAAATAAAATAAAGTCCATTAATAAATAGAACGATACATATATATATAAACTCACGGATTTATTTTGTTAAGCACGAACTAACGAGAAAGAAAGCGCAGCAGCTTCGTTTATTTTTTCGGCGTGCACCATACGCGCCTAGAAATCAAAACACAGTTCATTGTGCCTGGCACCATCTTGCACGGCGTACTGTAGCGCGTAGAAACACGGCGTGCAGAATCAACATAGAAACACTGTAGCGCGCAGAACCACTGTTCACGCGCGGAAAACACTGTAGCTCCGTAGAAAACACTGTTTATCCACAGCAACGTGTCCATCCCGTGGTGCTTTATTACCTTTAAGCAAGCTAGTTTAGCCACTAACCTTATGACGCGTCGCTGTCGCGTCTTTGCTTCTCCATTCCTGCGTCTCCTGTTTTTAAAAGGTTACGCCGATCCGTTCCGCTCCACTGCTTACTTGTTTCTCTCAAATCAAGTTTCTCTGTTCTTGTCCGTGAATGTTGCGTCTATCGATTTCTCCCGAGCTGCAATAATCAGCTGAGGTAGCTAATCTGCAATTGATCTTCTCATTCTCTAATGTTTTCTTGACCTGTGGTCTCCTTCTCCATTAATTCCTTGACCTGCATGCATGAATCAGCACCCCACCACCAAGCACGTTTAGCCCAAAGCACACTCTAGTCCTGACGTGCTCGTCAAGTTCAAAGACCACTCAAAGTCTATCAATTGAATTAATGCACTCATGACCAAAGACCCACTCCAAGTTCATCACGTGAAATCCAATTCACATGACTAGCTAGCCAAATGCCAGTTCCACCTCCAACCCCGCATCTCCTGCCTATAAAGGACACGCTAAGCCTGCTGAGCCATCCCACTCCACCGCTCACCATCTTACTCTCTAAATCGAGTTTCTCTGTTCTTGCCTGGGAGGGCTACGCTCTGTTGATCTCCTTCCTCAAGCTACAATAGACCAAGTTAGATAGTCCCCATACATCCCCTACCTCCCTTCTACCTCCCCATGCCCTTAGATTTGGAAGTCATGGCTAGAATCGCCATCAGGTGAAAGTCCAGCAGTTGTCCATGGTGGACGAGCTGAGGAGCACAAACGCCCAGTGCTCTCTGTATCTCTCTCAAAGAATCCTAGCCGTACACCCACTCTGCTCTTTATTTAAGTCCACAGCAGCAGCTTGTCCTATGCCATGTGCTAGTAGCAAAGCCATGAACCAACTCAGCTCCTATACACATAAAGTCAAGAGTCATGAGCCATTAATCCACGCCACCAATTTCTTTATTCCTTTTCCCTTTCTAATAACCAGCGGCAGCATGTGGCCACTAATCACGTTTCATTTTCTCTCCTCATGATTGATTAGCGGCCACCTTGCACAATTAATATCTCCACTATGCTAACTCCGATTCCATCACTTCTTCTTCCTAAATTCATCTAAAATCGAACCCTACCTATCCATAAAGTTTCATAATTTTTGGAACGCAGTTGAATTTATGTGAATATTTAATTGTGTCTGTTTGCCGAGTACCACGAGTTCGACGTCGACGGAGGGACGTCGATGGATTGTGGAGTCATCGGGAGTTGCTGGAGAAATGGTACTTTTGGAAGCGTGATTGGATTTCTAAGAATTTCGGCTGTCATTGATTATTTACATCTATGCATTTGCATCGATACATATCATAATAGGAACGATGGTGGATCGTGGGATCAATTGGAGTAGCTGAAAGATGATGCTATGGTGATCATATCATGAAGATGGAATGCTAACTTTTGGTTATATTTTACCCAGACAAGCCCCGGTGCATAACCCCTACTTTCTACAGTTTAAATTATATTTGTGCATTAAGTTTCAAGGAGTTGAATGAAACCACTTGCATATATATCTTTATCCTATGAGTCTTACTAGTATGACAGAATCGTGTAGATTGCTATGCTACAGGACTCCGGTAGAAGTCGAGTGATTGCCTGTCACTCGCGAGATATAGGAAATATGTTACTATATGACTATCACTTGGAAAATATCAAAATGGTGGAAAGGAAAATGGTGACCGGGCAGGGATATGGTTTGGGTATTGGTGAGTGTAAAGAGTTGTGTCGCCGTGGACACGGGGCATAGCTTGGTTACACTATTTTTCCCTGTCTGGTCGGTTAAGGACCGATCGTTGCATATGACTCTAGGCAGGTCACAGACTTATTATCCCGAGCACATACTTGTGTATGGGCGCTTGGAAGACTTGTTGCTCTCTTGTCGCGGATCCGGCTCTTTCCGGACCGACTGTTAGGGTTTGTTTTGGTGGAGGAGGTCCTTGCACCGCACTGAGTCCGGGACTCAGGGGCGGGGGCTTGGAGTCCCAGTTTGGACGGGGACCTGGACACCCGGGACAGGAGAGTGATGGGTTGGTCCTGCTTGTGCCCGAGGTATAAGCAGGGCGTGTGTTTTCGGGGTACCCAGCTGGGGGCATTGATTCGCGAATCGTCGGGCTATCCGGTACGGCTTGTCTGCGGTTTAGCATCGTAGTAAGAACTGAAGATGAAAGATGAAAGATGGAAAAGGAAATCTGATTGCTTACCACCTGCTTGAAAGTAGCACAGGTGCTTACATAGAATGGTTAGTTAATGAACCAATGCGGCTATTAATAAAAATCGAATATAAGGACGCACGCTTAGTAATGCTTCCTGCAAATGCAACCCACAAGCCAAATAGCCTTGCATATCCTTGGAGTCTTTTCTTTCCTCCTGTCGGGTAAGTCTTGCTGAGTACAATTGAGTACTCAGGGTTTTATTCCCCCTGTTGCAGGTGACAGGTTGATGCTAGAGCTGACCCTTGTGTGTGGATTCCTCCTAGTGGGCTCAGCGAGGATTCCTTTACGTCGCGATCGTAGTCTTTATTTATAACTCTCACCAAATACTTTTATAAATGAAAGTTTCATAATCTGTTGCCGTAGTCTATATATCAATACTTCACCATGTCATTAATAGATGTTTATTTCCGCTGTAACTCTGTTCACATGTTTCTATTCCGCTGTTCCATTAAATTATTTATAACTCTGATAATATGATTTTATTCCGCTGTTATATTAATAAATATTATACTCTGATGTTGTATTAAAAGTGATGTAAGAAATGGTTACGAATGATGTAAGCTTTATTCTCTCATTTGTGATCCTGATGGCAAAAATGTGGATTTTCGGGTTCTCCCCTGGGGTGTGCCCGACGGAATCGAGTAATTTAGTGTTCTCCCTCGAGTGCTTAGTGTCTAATGGAAGACAAGCGCTCCTGTGAGGCATTAAATTAGGTGGTTCTGCCACAGGTGGTATCAGAGCATAAATGAGGAAATAAAGCTTTCAAAACCTTTTCTAAGCTAAAATTTGACAACCTGTTTTTACAAAAAGTTAGGACGTTTACATGCGAAGTTATATAAGTAGCCCTATTACTATGGTTATGTATCCAAGATAGATGGCACTCTGCTGACTTAGATAGGCTTAATCAAGTTTTCTGCAGGTACACTGACTCGACCATAGTCCGATAGTATCGACTAGCTACAAGGAGAGAACGATGTGCCAAAAATCTAAGAACGGTTGCCCTATATGCTGGCAACAGTGGAAGGACGTATAGGACGTGCATTCATGCATATCCTGTTTGTGCATTGTAGCGCTCGTATTGCTTGTAGATACACCCTCCATAGGTGTCACGATTGACTCGTTCCTGTTCTAGAGTTAGGTCCGCGCTATGACTTTGTGTTTCGCGTTCGCCCGTGGTTCGCGCCGGTCGTGACCCACGTCTCTCAGTACCCCTTTTCTGCGCTCTTGTCGGACCCTTGCCCTACAGTCGTACTAGTCAGTAATGGCCTCGGACGTCGCTCATCTCGAACGCGTGGAATTTGGTCGATTCGTCATAGTGATCTCGCACGGGAACCCTGGTGAACTGTGCTAGGACCACTGAGCGCTCCGCCTTTATAAGCAGAGCCTGACTTAGCTATTGGTATCACCACTCGACGCACTTTAGCTCGCTTAGCTTTTCCTTTGAGCTAGCCTTTCTTTTCTCTCAGTCTTCCTTGCAACCACCGCTAGAAATGGCAGGAGCCTGGGTTAGTAGTTACTGCTTGAACGTTGAGGGTTTTCCCAAAATCCTGCATACCACCCTGCAAAAGCTCGGAGTCAAAGATTGTCCCGAGTATGAGGGCCGTGAGTATGAGGAGCATGGCACCGAGCGGTGTGAGGTTACCGTCTACATCGGGAAGAGTGAGGAGTTCCCCGACCTCACTGAAGCCTGGAGTGTGACCACAACCGGGTTTCGCTTCGTCGACACCTACCAGGTTGTGGCCCGCAAAGCCTTGCGGTACCTCTGCCAGATCTATGAGGAGCCCATTGCCCGTACCCCCATGCGATTCTTTCCACCTTTGGACAGGAATCGGCGAGCATGGAGGGCTCGCATGGAGGCTTTGCAAGGGCGGGATGCACAAGAGGATAGTCCCACCGTGGTGCACTTGACCACGTACCTGCTTGCTCTAGATGAGCAGTACGACCGGCAAGCCTTGGAACTAAGGATCTGCCTCCGTCGAGCCGAGGAAGCCGAGATCTTCACCCGAATGCTTGAGGTGCAGCTCACTGAAGCGCATGCCAGTGCTGCAGCTGCTGAGAGCCGGGAGACTGCCATGTCGGAAGCTCTGAAGGAGGCTGAAGACCGGCATGTCCATCAGCTGCGCGAGGCCTATCTTGTCACTAGGGCCAAGCGGAGGACGCTGGCTGCTGAGAGGAAGGATGCCCCAATCTTGGAAGGGATCCCTATCCACTCGCCTGAAGGAAGGAGAACCGATGTGGCAGTGCCGCCAGCACCTCCACCCTCAGAAGTGTTAGATGAAGAGCCCTTGGTTCCTCTCACTCAGCCGTTGCCCCGCGAGGATGTAGACTAGTTGCCTTGGGATGTTGTGCCCGTAGTAGTAGTAGTGTTTTTCATCACTATCCCCCAGTATTGTACTCTTGTCTGCTGTTCGTCCTTCGGAGTTGTTGAGATCGTTCGATCGTAGGTGAATGCTGTGTCGGGAACAGGAGCCTGAATGCCTATATGTTGTACCCGTGTAAGATCGTTGGAACATGCATTTTTATTATTTCGCTGTGTTTATTGCGTTCATTTACTTTAAAGTCTTGTTAGGCTTGCTCTAAGTTTTCAAGGGTGATGATAAGTGAGTTACAAGAGAAGTTGGCATTCAGATGCCAAGCAGATCAGCCGTGATTGGATGTTATTGGACACTGTAGCGACTAATTGTGGATGTCCCAACAGAATACTTGAATCTTTTTAAACCAAATCCGTCGTTGGATTTAAATTCCTTGTCCCGTGTTGTGGAGGGAAACCTTTGTTGTTGAATTTTTCCCTTGCCATACTCCCCTCACTTTGTGGTCTATGACCCCACCGCCTTCATGGTGTGTAAGTTGGTAATAGTTGCCTAGTTAAAAGCTTATGGTGCCACGACGAAACCGAGGGCTCCCTATGGAACAGCTGCCACATGGTGACGCTGCTCGGCACGCGTTGGTATCGAGGTTTTTTGACCAAGTACCTTTACCAAGTTACACTGCCGTACCATTTTGCTACAAAATTTTCTCCTTGGTAATGTTTAGGTGTTCAAACGGGAAGTCCACAATAGGTTGATGCAATAGTGTACTATCAAAGTAAACAAAAAGGAGGTGGTTTGGAGGAAGAAAGTATGCAATGGTATTAGTCTACATGAAAGATGGACGTGGTCGAGTAAAGGAAAGAAAAGAAGAGTAGTAAGGAAGGATAGTCTCGAGTAGTAGAGAGTGCTTGTAAAAGCCTGAGTAGATGTCATGTCCCAAGCCCTGTGTTTAGTTGACAACGCTATGTATGCCGGTTATTTCGTTGCATGCCCTGTAAACGCCGTCTGTGTCAGGTCCATTATCGTCCCGTTTTCGCGTGACCGCGACATCGTGCAGTGCTCGCCGTCCTTGTGCACTGTGCACTTTTCCTTTCCTGGCGTCCGGTCGGCTCTCTGCCTCGCACCGTCGTTCCCCGTACCGGACCCCCCCTTCCCCTCCCTCTTTTCTTCTTTTGTGAACATGGTCGCCCGCACGCCTGCCTCGTCGAGCGGACCCCCTCTACTCTCTTTTATTTTCCCCCTCCGCCGCTCGCGCAGGAAGCACACCATGGTTGTGCTTATCCCCACAGCATGAACCATCTGTGTATCCCATTCACTCCGCCTCCACCTCTGGTGCATTGTTTCCCCTCTCCGTTCTCCTCTATAAAGTCCCCTTGGACCTTGCTCTTTTTCTTCATCCCATTCCCTCGCATGCGGAGCAGAGCTACGAAATTCAGTCGACCTGGTGAAGCTAGGTTCGGCAGTCTAAGGTGATAGTGTGATCTGAGAAGAAGGAAGGATCCGGTTCGTCGAAGAAGTTCAAGTTCCCTTGGTTAGTTGGCCTTAGGGTTCACGATGTTTTACTTCTCAGTCGACTGTTTCTGGATTTGTTGGTGCTACGCCATGTTTTGGATAATCATTATCTTGTTGTTTCTCCATTGTCCTCGTCTATCCCGACTTTGGGAGTAGGTCTTGGGTGTATCAAGTTGCTCTTAACCAGGTATTCCTAGATCCCCGTGTGGTTTAGTGTTCGAAGTCGTGTAATCTTTCGTGTAATCCCTGACCTACGGAATGTAATCGTGTTTCCCCTTTTCTGCTTCCAGTTTCGAATCTCGGGACGAGATTCTTTTTAAGGGGGGTTGATTGTAACACCCCGGTGTTACGATCGTGTTTAGCGCCACGATTTAGGCCTAATCAAAAATTTTCAAAACGAGTCTCTCAATTTTTTTTATATATAAAAAGTACTCGATGCGATAAGTGAATCCTGTGTGACTTAGTTTCGTGGACTCAAATAAACGCTCAAGATAAATTACGCAGTGCATAGAAATATTCAGGAATGTCCGACGACGATTCTAGAGAACGTTTTGTTCGGTTAGATTAAGCATGAAAATCAACTTTTATAAATAAAATAAAGTCCATTAATAAATAGAACGATACATATATATATAAACTCACGGATTTATTTTGTTAAGCACGAACTAACGAGAAAGAAAGCGCAGCAGCTTCGTTTATTTTTTCGGCGTGCACCATACGCGCCTAGAAATCAAAACACAGTTCATTGTGCCTGGCACCATCTTGCACGGCGTACTGTAGCGCGTAGAAACACGGCGTGCAGAATCAACATAGAAACACTGTAGCGCGCAGAACCACTGTTCACGCGCGGAAAACACTGTAGCTCCGCAGAAAACACTGTTTATCCACAGCAACGTGTCCATCCCGTGGTGCTTTATTACCTTTAAGCAAGCTAGTTTAGCCACTAACCTTATGACGCGTCGCTGTCGCGTCTTTGCTTCTCCATTCCTGCGTCTCCTGTTTTTAAAAGGTTACGCCGATCCGTTCCGCTCCACTGCTTACTTGCTTCTCTCAAATCAAGTTTCTCTGTTCTTGTCCGTGAATGTTGCGTCTATCGATTTCTCCCGAGCTGCAATAATCAGCTGAGGTAGCTAATCTGCAATTGATCTTCTCATTCTCTAATGTTTTCTTGACCTGTGGTCTCCTTCTCCATTAATTCCTTGACCTGCATGCATGAATCAGCACCCCACCACCAAGCACGTTTAGCCCAAAGCACACTCTAGTCCTGACGTGCTCGTCAAGTTCAAAGACCACTCAAAGTCTATCAATTGAATTAATGCACTCATGACCAAAGACCCACTCCAAGTTCATCACGTGAAATCCAATTCACATGACTAGCTAGCCAAATGCCAGTTCCACCTCCAACCCCGCATCTCCTGCCTATAAAGGACACGCTAAGCCTGCTGAGCCATCCCACTCCACCGCTCACCATCTTACTCTCTAAATCGAGTTTCTCTGTTCTTGCCTGGGAGGGCTACGCTCTGTTGATCTCCTTCCTCAAGCTACAATAGACCAAGGTAGATAGTCCCCATACATCCCCTACCTCCCTTCTACCTCCCCATGCCCTTAGATTTGGAAGTCATGGCTAGAATCGCCATCAGGTGAAAGTCCAGCAGTTGTCCATGGTGGACGAGCTGAGGAGCACAAACGCCCAGTGCTCTCTGTATCTCTCTCAAAGAATCCTAGCCGTACACCCACTCTGCTCTTTATTTAAGTCCACAGCAGCAGCTTGTCCTATGCCATGTGCTAGTAGCAAAGCCATGAACCAACTCAGCTCCTATACACATAAAGTCAAGAGTCATGAGCCATTAATCCACGCCACCAATTTCTTTATTCCTTTTCCCTTTCTAATAACTAGCGGCAGCATGTGGCCACTAATCACGTTTCATTTTCTCTCCTCATGATTGATTAGCGGCCACCTTGCACAATTAATATCTCCACTATGCTAACTCCGATTCCATCACTTCTTCTTCCTAAATTCATCTAAAATCGAACCCTACCTATCCATAAAGTTTCATAATTTTTGGAACGCAGTTGAATTTATGTGAATATTTAATTGTGTCTGTTTGCCGAGTACCACGAGTTCGACGTCGATGGAGGGACGTCGATGGATTGTGGAGTCATCGGGAGTTGCTGGAGAAATGGTACTTTTGGAAGCGTGATTGGATTTCTAAGAATTTCGGCTGTCATTGATTATTTACATCTATGCATTTGCATCGATACATATCATAATAGGAACGATGGTGGATCGTGGGATCAATTGGAGTAGCTGAAAGATGATGCTATGGTGATCATATCATGAAGATGGAATGCTAACTTTTGGTTATATTTTACCCAGGCAAGCCCCGGTGCATAACCCCTACTTTCTACAGTTTAAATTATATTTGTGCATTAAGTTTCAAGGAGTTGAATGAAACCACTTGCATATATATCTTTATCCTATGAGTCTTACTAGTATGACAGAATCATGTAGATTGCTATGCTACAGGACTCCGGTAGAAGTCGAGTGATTGCCTGTCACTCGCGAGATATAGGAAATATGTTACTATATGACTATCACTTGGAAAATATCAAAATGGTGGAAAGGAAAATGGTGACCGGGCAGGGATATGGTTTGGGTATTGGTGAGTGTAAAGAGTTGTGTCGCCGTGGACACGGGGCATAGCTTGGTTACACTATTTTTCCCTGTCTGGTCGGTTAAGGACCGATCGTTGCATATGACTCTAGGCAGGTCACAGACTTATTATCCCGAGCACATACTTGTGTATGGGCGCTTGGAAGACTTGTTGCTCTCTTGTCGCGGATCCGGCTCTTTCCGGACCGACTGTTAGGGTTTGTTTTGGTGGAGGAGGTCCTTGCACCGCACTGAGTCCGGGACTCAGGGGCGGGGGCTTGGAGTCCCAGTTTGGACGGGGACCTGGACACTCGGGACAGGAGAGTGATGGGTTGGTCCTGCTTGTGCCCGAGGTATAAGTAGGGCGTGTGTTTTCGGGGTACCCAGCTGGGGGCATTGATTCGCGAATCGTCGGGCTATCCGGTACGGCTTGTCTGCGGTTTAGCATCGTAGTAAGAACTGAAGATGAAAGATGAAAGATGGAAAAGGAAATCTGATTGCTTACCACCTGCTTGAAAGTAGCACAGGTGCTTACATAGAATGGTTAGTTAATGAACCAATGCGGCTATTAATAAAAATCGAATATAAGGACGCACGCTTAGTAATGCTTCCTGCAAATGCAACCCACAAGCCAAATAGCCTTGCATATCCTTGGAGTCTTTTCTTTCCTCCTGTCGGGTAAGTCTTGCTGAGTACAATTGAGTACTCAGGGTTTTATTCCCCCTGTTGCAGGTGACAGGTTGATGCTAGAGCTGACCCTTGTGTGTGGATTCCTCCTAGTGGGCTCAGCGAGGATTCCTTTACGTCGCGATCGTAGTCTTTATTTATAACTCTCACCAAATACTTTTATAAATGAAAGTTTCATAATCTGTTGCCGTAGTCTATATATATCAATACTTCACCATGTCATTAATAGATGTTTATTTCCGCTGTAACTCTGTTCACATGTTTCTATTCCGCTGTTCCATTAAATTATTTATAACTCTGATAATATGATTTTATTCCGCTGTTATATTAATAAATATTATACTCTGATGTTGTATTAAAAGTGATGTAAGAAATGGTTACGAATGATGTAAGCTTTATTCTCTCATTTGTGATCCTGATGGCAAAAATGTGGATTTTCGGGTTCTCCCCTGGGGTGTGCCCGACGGAATCGAGTAATTTAGCGTTCTCCCTCGAGTGCTTAGTGTCTAATGGAAGACAAGCGCTCCTGTGAGGCATTAAATTAGGTGGTTCTGCCACATATGCTGCCAGAAAATTCTGCATTCATTAGTGGAATAAGAAGTAGTATTATAGAATTTGTAGAACTTCTTATTCTTTAATTGATCAGGGGGCAACATGACATGACCATTGGGCAACTTAATCTGCCCTTTCTCAAGTAAGAAATCGAAGAGCTTGTCGGATTTGGTGACATCAAAGTTATAGCTCTCCTCAACTCTGCTTCCCAAGAATTTGGCACCATTACTGTCTTCTTGCCCCAATTCCATTCAGCCACAACAACCTCTTCTTCTTCATCTTCATAGCCATCATCGACTGAGTATGGATCATAAGCTTCAGCTACTGTGGTACTCTTCTGGAACCGGGTATCTCTGCGCATACTCTGGAATTGGCTATTGAGCACTGCTACTCGTTGAGCCAATTAACCCAAGTTGTCAAATTCTTGTCCCAGCAGCTTTTCTTTCCACATCAGCAGCATTCCTTGAACAGCTAAAACAGCTAGTTGATCATCGGCCAAGTTTAAGGAGAAGCACAAGTTCCTAGTTTCTCGGAACCTCTAAAGAAATTTAGTGCCTGATTCATTAGTCTTCTGTCGTATAGTTGTCAGATCGGTAATCTTCTTTTCTCCAGTCCCAGTGTAAAAATATGTATGAAATTTCTTCTCCAGGTCAGCCCAATTAGCAATGGAATTGACTGGCAATGATGAAAACCAAGCGAAGGCTGGCCCTGATAAGGACAAGGAGAAGAAACGAACTCGATGGGCATCCTCAACTGATGCTTCACCCAATTGTGTAAGATACCGATTGACATGTTCTATCGTGCTTGTACTGTCTTGGCTAGTAAACTTAGCAAACTCTGGGAGCCTATAATTTGTGGGAAGAGTGACCAAATCATACCATTCTAGATATGGACGTTTGTACAAAAAGATCAGCCCTTTTGGCTTCAGACCGAACTGATTCTTCATCATCTTAGTCACCCTCAGCAATAATTCATCAGCTTGCGGATTTGGACTTCTCTGCACCTACTAACCCATCTGTGGATTGAAATCCCATGTGCCTTGGTATCCTGGGTTTGGCATCATGTGAAGGGTGTTATAATCCATGCTATAGTGATACCCTTGTAGAATCTTAATCTGCTAGGCCCTTTGCTGGCTTGCTGCTTGAAGTCTCTGATTGTTGACAAAAGGATCTATATCTCTATGGATCCTTTGAATTGATGATGCTATTTTTTGAGCCAATGATGGTATGTGGCCTGATGTGCCAAAATTGATCACCTGGTTCTGACTTTGCCCCGCCGGCTATTGCACATGCTGTACTGATGGTCCAGGATTGTACTGTATCTGATTCGTAGTAGTTCCTTGAGCCTATTCAGATGAACCCTGAACTGTCTGGACATCACCATTACTAGCTGGTGCTGCTTCTTGGTAGCTGGTACCGACTTGATTAGTCCCTTGGGTCGACGTATCTGGAATGTTGTAATAAGCTAGTCTGCCTTGACCAACTGGAAATCCATGAATCACCTCTCTCATGGCATTGTGGAATATGTCCACGAAAGCTTCGTTATGTCTTGATATGGCATCATGAACAGATTTGTCTACAACTTCCTTAAAGAAACACCTGTCTTCATCTTCAGTCGTATCTGTCTGCCCGTGTAGTAGAACTCTTGGTAGCGGAAATTTCTAAACAATTATGTTGTCATGTGTTTTGGTGTAGGACAATAAACACTTATGCTGAAACTCTTCTATAGCTTTGCTGATGATACCCTTATCCCCATCAGGTAGATCTTCATAATGCAGCATAAGGATGTCATTGTTGTTGTGAACCGCCATGACGATTGTGGGGTCCCACCTGGTGTGCCAGAAACATGTGTCGACACAGAATTTTTGTCCTGTGCTGAGGACACACGCTGCAAGCCGGAAGGGTCTGCTCGATGGAGCTGTAGATCCACCTAGCTTCAGCATAGGGATGGTCGATCGTGCGCACTCCTCTCAAGACGTGCCAGTCAATTTGACTCTATAATTGACAAGGAGGGAAAGCTTATCAGTAATTAAGGGCGGAATTTGCCGGTGTTGCCAGACAGTCTCGAATGTGCGGCTCTAAGAGCTGATATGAAAGAAGATCAACTAAACAGTCAATTCTAGCATATTCATGATAATAAATCGGTTAAAGCTCATTGGGTTGTATAAGAAGAATCGGTTATCATTCAAGATAAATGTCGTTATTTGAGCAGATATTAATCAATGGCAATAAGATGTCAATAATGATTGGTTTATGCTAAGCCAATGATTACAAGCAACCGAACCCCTTTTTATATAAAGAAACAATTCAACACCATTTAACCATTTAATAAAGATAAATCTACTCAAGACACAACATGCTCTAACCGCACACTATGCACGATCAAGATTGGTGTAAAATAGCTGATAAAACATAACTCATTATTTAATGCACAGATTAGATCAGTTTTAGATTAACAAACGATGGGCTAAACAATATATAAGGCCGATCTAGATCAATCCTAATCGGACAGAGTGATATTGCTGTAATTTAGATAAATAATGAAAGCAATAAGCAATATCGGCAACTTAATGAATCTACCAAGGACTTAGTCTAAGGTAGAGCTGATAACTTGACCTTGATCTAGTTCATGCAGTGGGGGTCGACCAGATCGATGCAACTATACTCGAACTAGGCAAGAATCGATAACTAACTTATACCAGAGTTGCAGTGGAGGTCAACCGGATCGATGCAACCATACGAACAGAGGTATAAGCCATGACGGTACTTACAACAAGCAGTGGAGGTCGACCGGATCGATACAGCCATACTTGCTGAAGAACTCACCGAGATCTACTCTACTCCTACTCCTAAGGGGTGGCCGGAGCCGAAAAAGTAAATGACTTGTATATTGGATTGATTGTTGTTTTTTTACAATAGCCAGGGTTTGATATTTATACCCGGGCCCTGTGCATGACTCCTATCTAAGCATGACTCATTATAATTTTTGAACCTAGAGAAAACATTCCTAATTTAAGACAACTTGGACTCTAATCTTTCCCTTTTTGTAGAGTTCAACATGTCTCATCCTAGAGCCGATCATAACCTTTGTCGTTATCCGTTGGCGCTATCTGAAGAAAGCCGATTCCAGTTTTGCGTTCGAATCAGCTGGTTCCGATCATGCAATTGATTCCTTGATGACATGATCTTGGGAGCTTTCGAGTCCCTATGACCCTTCTTCCAAATTTTGGTGTAAACAGGATCATCCTTTGGACACTATATTTGGAGATATTTCTAGAGGTGTACAAACAAAATCAAGACTGGCTTTATTTTGTGAGCATTTCTCATTTGTGTTATCCATTGAACCAAAGAATATAGATAAAGCATTGAAGGATGTTGATTGGGTGAATGCTATGCATAAAGAATTGAATAACTTCACAAGAAATCAAGTATGAGAATTAGTAGAGAGACCAAAGGGACACAATGTGATTGGAACCAAATGGGTCTTTAGAAACAAGCAAGATCAAGATAGAATAGTAGTAAGGAACAAAGCAAGATTTGTAGCACAAGGATATACACAAGTTGAAGGTCTTGACTTTGGAGAAACATATGCCCCGGTTGCTAGATTGGAAGCAATTAGAATCTTGCTACACTTTTCTTATGCCCACAATATCAAGCTCTATCAAATGGATGTCAAGAGTGCATTTCTCAATGGTTACATCAATGAAGAAGTATATGTTGGTTTTGAAGATAACAAGAAGCCCGACCATGTGTACAAGTTGAAGAAGGCATTGTATGGCTTGAAGCAAGCACCTAGAGCATGGCATGAGAGATTGATGGACTTCCTACTCTCTAAAGGGTTCATGATGGGTAAGGTTGACACCACTCTTTTCATTAAGAAGATTGGAAAAGATTTATTTATGTTGCAAATCTATGTTGATGACATCATATTTGGATCAACCAATCAGGACTTTTGTGAAGAATTTGGAAAGATGATGGCTAATGAGTTTGAAATGTCCATGATTGGAGAGTTAAGTTACTTCCTTGGTCTTCAAATCAAGCAATTGAAGAATGGTACATTTGTGAGTCAAGGCAAGTATATCAAGGACATGGTCAAGATGTTTGGCATGAGTGATAGCAAAGCCATTAGTACAGCAATGGGAACAAATGGCAACTTAGATAGTGATGCAAGTGGTAATATGGTGGATCAAAAATTGTATCGGTCTATGATTAGAAGCCTACTCTATGTGACCGCATCAAGACCGGATGTCATGTTTAGTGTATGCATATGTGCAAGATTTCAAGCCTCACCAAGAGAAAGTCATTTGAAGGCTACAAAGAGAATATTGAGGTACTTGAAGCATACACAAAATATTAGTTTGTGGTATCCTAAAGGAGCAAAGTTTGAGCTAGCTGGTTACTCTAACTCGGATTATGCGGGATGCAAGGTTGAAAGGAAGAGCACCTTGGGCATATGTCAATTGTTGGGAAGATCACTTGTTTCATGGTCATCAAAGAAGCAAAATAGTGTTGCATTATCAACCATCGAAGCCGAATACATATCCATCGGTAGTTGTGTGCACAAATACTTTGGATGAAGGCCATTTTGAGTGACTTTGGAATCAAATTCAAGAAAGTGCCATTGCTATGTGACAATGTGACGAGGACATCACTTCTTCATCACATACAAGCCAAGGAGAGGAGGAGGTCCAGCATGGGCGTCCAATTCATCTTTTTCATGGTGGAGGCCCAGTCCAACTGAAGTTGGAGCCCATATCGGGTTTCAGGACTAGTCTGCCTTAAACTGGTCACCCAGGACGCATTTAGACTCCGTTTTCGATGATCCATATATGGTTGGAAAGCTAATTTGATAAGAAAGCCAATCCAAGTGGTCTCATGTCAAAAGACCTTCAGAATCAACAGGAATCATCAAAACAAGTCAGCATCCAGAATCTATCAGGGTGCTGCGACACCATCTTTTGGTCCATTGGACCATGTATCGTGTTTGGACCCATTAGGGGGCGCATCCAGGGGGGTGACGTCCAAGACTCTATAAATAGCAGCCATCGCTCTCCTTAGGGTTTGGGTTTTGTTTAGTTCTTGATTTCCTCGTGAAACAGACATCATTTTTCTCACTACGTAAAAAACAATTTTTAGCAACGGGTCAATTTTTTTGTAGGGGCGGCTGGTGATGGAGCCGCCCCTATAGTGGCGTGCTCGGGTACCCAGACACTAGCCGCCCCTACAAATGGAACAGCAGGGGCGGCTAGTGATACGAGCCGCCCCTACAAATGGGGTCTGATTTGTAGGGGCGGCTCAATACCAGTTGTAGGGGCGGCTCGATCACCAGCCACCCCTGGAATTTCTATTTGTAGGGGCGGCTGGTGATTAAGCCGCCCCTACAAATACCCACATATATATAGCTTAGATTTGTAGGGGCGGCTCAATCACCAGCTGCCCCTACAAATGACCCACATATAAAACAGCTGCAACGCTTCTTCCTCCTTGGGTCAGTCACTCCAACCCGTGAAAGAAAGGTGAGGAGGCCTTGGGCACCTCCCAAAAATTGCTCTACTAAGGGGAAGGTTTTGGTCTCAAATTCTTTGGTGGAGAGGTTGTAGAAGGTAAGAAAATACTATTCCACACTTTTTTTGAAGTTTTAATGGTTGGTTCGTGAGCAATTAGAGTTTTGTTTTTCTCTCTCTTCTATGGTGCTTGAGCTACTTATGAAGCAAATTAGAGCCAAGTTTTAAATGTACTAGGGTAAATTAGGGAGGAGAACAAGATCAGTACCTTATTTGGTCCATGTTTTTTTATTTTAGTGAATAATTAGTTAGTTTTATGGATGTTTCATGTGCATGTGGATCTAGATCTAGGGTTTGATTTTTTTATTAATTTCATTTTTGTTAATTTATGTTTGATGAAATTGGACCAGGGTTTGTATGAAAGATATTAGGTAAAGTATAATTGTCGCTAATTGTTGTCTTTGAAATTGTTTATTGTAATCAATAAATATGTATTTTAATTATTTATGGATAAATGTGCCATTAATTAATTTTCCTCTACCATGGTGTGTTTGAATGCTTCATGTAATTATATTAGATTTATATTCATATATATCTAAAGTATATACAATTATTTTCAAGTAATTATTAATTTGATTCATTTTTATATATATCTGAATAAGTAGTCCTTTAATGTTTGTTTTGTTATTGTTGTAAAAGATGGAGTACAGGAACTCTTGGATGTATGGTTCGTTAAGGTTCAAGGTAGGTTTTCGTGAAGAGGTGGATAAATTTATTGAAGCCGCAAAGAAGCATGCAACGACATTGAAAGGGAATAAGGATACAATTATTTGCCCCTGTAAAGATTGCAAGAACCGTATGGCATGAACAGATGTGACTATCATCAGATCATATTTGATTATGCGAGGATTTGTTGAGGACTACACAGTGTGAATTCATCATGGTGAAACGGTTATTGTTAACGACGAGGATGAGGAGGAATACAATGACGAAACCATAGAATCCCTGTCCCAATATTCAGCAGAGCTTGATGCACGAATGGATTTCGAGTTTGGTAATGAACAAGGTGATGATGCTGGTGGTTGGGATGGTAACGACGAAGATGGTGCCAATAATGATGGTGGAGCACATGTCGGGGATGAAGATGATTTGGAGGACATGATTCGAGCCCTTGGACCAGAGATTTTACTAAATAGCCCGAAAGGTCTAGAAAATTTGGAAAGGGTGATAAAAGCATCGAAGGAGACTGTGTATGGTGTTGAAAAGGGATGTTCGACACATTGGACATTGCTACGTTTTGTGCTTGAGCTGCTCATCCTAAAGGCTAAGTACGGCTGGTCAAACTATAGTTTTAATGATCTATTGCATCTCCTGTCATGGGTGCTGCCACAACCAAACTCAGTTCCCGCCAACACATACCAAGCAAAGAAGGTCATAAGTCCATTGACAATGGGGGTTGAAAAAAATCCATGCATGCCCCAACCACTGTATAGTTTTTCGTGGCGAAACGTTCAAGTCACTAGATAAATGTCCTCGGTGTGGGACCTGCCGGTACAAGAACAATGACCTTTACGGTGGGGACGAACCCTCCACGGGGAAAAAGAGGAATAAGAAGGGTACAAAAAAGGTGGTACAAGAATCTCAGCCCCTAGAGGATACTCCATTAGGCAACGATGCAAAGTAGAGAAGAATTCCTGCCTTGGTAATGTGGTACCTACCAGTGACCGACCGCTTGAGACGTATCTTCCTAAACCCTAAAGAATCCACACTCATGACATGGTGGGATGATGAGCACAAGGTAGATGATGATAAGATTGCACACCCGGCTGATTATAGTCAGTGGCAAAGGTTTGATGAGAAACAAAAAGAATTCAGCGATGACCTAAGGAATGTACGGTTTGGCTTGAGCACCGATGGAATGAATCCCTTCAATGAGAGGATGAGCGACCACAGCACATGGCCAGTGATCTTGACCATGTACAACATCCCAGCATGGTTGTATCAGAAGAGGAAGTACCTTCTCCTCACTATTCTTATTTCTAGCCCTAAACAACCAGGCATTGATATAGACGTGTTCCTCGAGCCTTTGATGCAAGAAATGAAGAGGCTATGGAGGCATGGGAGCAGATGTACGATGCATTCCAAAAGGAGGACTTCATATGTAGAGCAATAATATTTGTTACTACCAATGATTATCCCGCACTGTTTGCTTTGTCTGGACAGATCAAAGGAAAGACGGGATGCTTGGTTTGTTTGGATGGTACTACATGGGTGTACCTAGATGCATCCAAGAAGATAGTTTACCTAAGGAACCGACGCTTCTTAAAGACAAGTCACAAGTACCATAGCAAATTGTTCTTGAGATTTTATGACAATGCCCCGGAGATTGAACCCCCTCCGGAGAGACGTCATAATGGAGAACACATGTATAGAATGGTGAAAGACATACGCGTCGTCTATGGAAAGAAGAATCCAGATGGGACGAACAGAGATAGAAGCACACCTCCTGTCGAAGGCGTACCTTTCAAGAAATAATCGATCTTCTTTCAGTATCTGCCTTATTGGCCAGACTTAGAGGTCCCCTATGCCATTGATGCTATGCACGTGCAGAAGAATGTCTTTGAGAGTCTCATTGCTACCTTGATGGACACAGGCAAGTCAAAGGATGGTCTGAAAGCACGAAAAGACATGGTGCAGCTAAACGTGATGCCATAGCTTCACCCAGTACTTGAGGCTAATGGAAAATACACTCTGCCCGCGGCGTGCTTCAACCTAACACCAGACGAGAAGAGAGCTATATGCACTTTCTTGAGGGGGATCAAAGTCCCGACTGGGTTTTTAGCAAATGTTAGGAAGCTAGTGTCGATAAAGGACTTGTCAATAACACACTGCAAGGCTCACGATTGCCATGTGATGCTGACAGTGTTTCTACCTATTGTAATCAGGGCTATAAAGCCAGAGTTCTTGAAAATGGCCATCACCCGCATGTGCTACTTCTTTATGAAGATCTCACAAAAGACGATTGGCAAGCAAGAGCTGAGTGACCTACATGAATTTATGGTGGAGACACAAAACCAACTGGAGATGTGTTTACCTCCTGCTTTTTTTGATATAATGCAACATCTCATGATTCACATGGTTCATCAGATACAGGCGCTGGGCCCTTGCTACTTGCATGAAATGTGGTCCTACGAGCGGTTTATGTCGGTTCTAAGTCGATACGTGCATAATCGAGCATACCCAGAGGGCTCCATGATAGAGGGTTATAGTACTGAAGAAGTCGTCGAGTGCTATCAAGAGTACCTAAAAGTACAGAAAGAGATTGGTAAACCTGATTCTCATCACAAGGGAAGGCTGGCCAGGAAGGGCACCAGTGGTAGAAAAATGTTCATCGACCATGATTACAAAGAGGTGAGTCGGGCGCATTACAGTGTCTTGCAGAGTACACAACTGATGCAACCGTACATTGATGAACACTTGGCTACCGTTATGGCGAAGAGAAATGGCTGTTCGGATGATTGGGTCATGAAACAACATAAGCAATGACTAACTACATGGTTGAAGGACCAAAACATATCGCCTAGAGAAACCACAGACTCTATTACCATCAGTAGGTTGGCAGAGGGGCCATCAAGACAGGTGACATCTTAGAATGCTTATGACATCAATAGGTATACGTACTATACCCACGCAAAGGATAGTAAATATGTGAACCAAAACAGTGGCGTTCGAATAGAGGCTCTCGATGGATTGGGGCGAAAGATCAATACTTTGGCATCATTGAAGAGATATGGAAACTTGACTATGGAAGGGATATAACAGTGGCCCTGTTTTGATGCCGCTAGATCAAACAACAACAACAACTGAACGGGGTCGGATTGAGAGTCATGGACCTCGAGAATCTAGGCTACCAAGATGACCCTTGGGTGCTCGCTTCACGTGTCACATAAGTTTTCTATATGTCTGACCCTCAAAGTAACCTCCTCCCGAAGAAGAAGACAAAGCACGCAGTTGCCTTCGGGAAACAACACATTATTGGCGTTGATGGCGTGGACGATGTTGAAGCTTACAATAACTACGATGTGATGCCGCTATTCACAGACTTTCCTAAGAAGATCAGTGTTGTGGAAAAGAACCTCCCCAAAGACATATTGCCATGGGAACGAAAAGGTGTCAAGAGGAAAGTCGTTATAGCGGGCTAGCTAGTTGTTGAATGTGGAGTGTTTGTGTAAGTGTGTGTTTGTAAGACTTCATTTATGCATGCGTGTGAGACTATATATTTATGTACGTGTGTAAGACTATATATTTTTATATGTGTGTGAGACTATATTTATGCATGTGTGTGAGACTACCCTTTACAACATCCAGATGACTCTATTTGAACATTCACTCTATTACTACTAAAACTTTATGAAATCACTTAACACTTTATGAAATGAAGAAATGACCAAAATAAAAGTAGGAGATCTTGATGAGTTATACAACTTTTATATTCATCACCTTTACAGCTGAAATCATTTAGTGTTTGAAAATCAGGTTTGAAGCTGTCATTTTCTGAAATTTAAAATTTGAATTATTCAAAATTACTGACAAAGATAGATGACTAGACTAAAATAATAGACCATGATTTTAGAAAATTTTAGGGAAAAAACCATCACATTTGGAGTTAGTATGAGGGAGAAAAACTAGTTACAAGTTTCAGCCACAGATTAAAAAGAGAAATCACACTTGTTCATCATTGATCATCATGAACAGTTGTGATTTTTCTTTTTAATCTGTGGATAAAATTTGTAACTAGTCTTTCTCCCTTATACTAACTCCAAATATGATGATTTTTTTCCTAAAATTTTCTAAAATCTTGCCCTATCAAGTTAGTGTGTTGATTTGGTCATTCTTTTCATTTGATAAAGTTTGAGCACTTTAAATTTTCAAATTTAAAAAAATGATAAGTTCGAATGAGATTTTCAACCATTAAATGATTTCAGCTGAAAAAGTGATGAATACCAAAGTTGTATAACTCATCAAGATCTACAACTTTTATTTTGATCATTTCTTCATCTGACAAAGTGATAGTAAACATTGTTTACAAATCAACATGTTTCTCGTATAGTTCGTGAAACTATGAGTCATATGTGTATTTATGAATAATGTTTACTAATACTTTATCACATGAAGAAGTGACCAAAATAAAAGTTGTAGATAGTGAGGAGTTCAACAACTTTTATGTTCACGGCTTTTATTGTTGAAATCATTTAAGGTTTCAAAATCTTGTTTGAAGTTGCCATTTAATGAAATTTAAAATTTCAACTATTCAAATTTGGTCAAATGAAAATATGAGACTTTTGGGTTGTTGCTTGGAAGCTGAAAGTCTAATATTGATATATGAGTATGCTAATAAAGGTAGCCTCATGGACATTTTAGGTAGCCAGAAAGATTTTCCCCTAGACAAATGTATTGGGATTGCAATTAAGACTACAGAAGCATTACAGTACCTCCATTCATCAACTACTGGTATCATCGGACATGGTAATGTTGCAGCATCTACTATACTTCTAGACAATAACTTTTTGCCAAAGCTCACAGATTTTTCAGGGGCATGTAAGCTTATCACGGAGACCAACAATGAAGGAAGTAGCAGAACAACTTCACAAGATTAGAAGATCTTGGAAGGGGCGCACAGCAGAGGTGGCTACACTAGAATCGAACAAGCACTTGAAATCAATTGAGAAGCAGGAAAGAGTGGATATGAACTCACATTGGGCCTGGGTCGCCTGGGCCTGGACCGGCGTAGCGCCTGCAGCTGGCTGGCGTTGGCCACCCCGAGCACGGCCGACTCGTAGGTGCCGATGTTCTCGACGATCCTCTTGGTCGACTGCAGGTACACGTACGCCTCTACGGAGACCAGTGCGGACGGTGGCTCCCACTGCCTGGAGTGGAACAAGAAGCCTAGCTCGGCGGGGCGGGTGCGGAGATGGGGTCGCCGTCGGCCGGTCAGAAACCCTAGGCCGGGGAGGAGGGGGCACGCGGGTGCGGGAGGGGGCACGCGGGTGCGGGGAGGGGAGGCAGCCTGACGGCGTCGGAGAAGAAGAGAGCGCCCAACAGGCAACTCCCGTGTGCGGCCTTGATTATATAGGCGGGATGATTTGTAGGAGTGGTTCCTGATCCAGCCGCCCCTATAAATGCATTCATAGGGGCGGTTCCTGATCCAGCCGCCCTACAAATAGTTTCTATTTTTTAAATAATAAATTCTATATTTTTTATATCATAAAAACACAAAATAATATAAAAAATTATGTATATGCACAAATATAAAATCTTTTGTTATTCTATGTATGAAGAAATATATATATATATAAACAATTGTGGTTAAAACAATATAGAAAACAAAAAACAAAAATTAAAAATTTGAATTTTAAAACTTCGACTACAATTTTATGGCATTAACTGAAATAAAATGAAAATGTTGTAAACATAAAAGTTGTATAACTCATCAACATGTACAACTTTTATTTTGGTCATCTTGTCATGTGACTTTGTTTGAATGATTCAAATTTTGAAATTCAAACAATTTCAACTTGAAACAATATTTTGAAAGAGCAAATGATTTCAGATAAAAACTCATGAATACCAAAGTTGTAGAACTCATCAATATGTACAACTTTTATTTTGATCATATTTTCATTTGACCAAATTTGAATAGTTGAAATTTTAAATTTCACTAAATGGCAACTTCAAACAAGATTTTAAAACCTTAAATGATTTCAACAATAAAAGCCGTGAACATAAAAGTTGTTGAACTCCTCACTATCAACAATAAAAGCCGTGAACATAAAAATTTTTCAGCTTCCAAGCAACAACCCAAAAGTCAAAGATACATTACAATTATAGCCAGATAAGTTGAAGTTAGCGCGACCAAATAACTGAATTTGAACAGTACTTAATTTAAGATAAAGAGTATATAATACCACTGTCATTCAGATTAACTGTGCAGAAACGGTTAACAAGCAGTTCTTTAAGCTTTCCTTGTGGCATACATTTCACTTCCACAAAGAAAAGATTGTCCATGCTACATTCATTTGGACCAGCCCTTTTAATCTTTGTAGTGAAATTTAGATGATAGTAACATTTCAGGTTCTCAAAACTTGACTTGTAGTGTAAAACGTCTTTGAGTTCGTGTGCAAGATCCTGAAATAAGAAGCATGGGTCAGATCAGCAATAGCCCTTTTAATAATTGTGTCTGAATACGGCATCTGTCTAGATCAGGTTCCACCAAATTAATGGAATGCACTCGTGATGTGCCACCTCATCTAGGATGAGTTGGTTCCATAAACCAAGCACAGCCCAGCTTTTCTTCTGTATATAGTCATCATAATTCATAGGCAGTAAGCATAATAACTTTACCAAAAACTGCATTTGCAACTAGGATTGTGATGACACACTGAGTAGAGTAAATCTGTATTTAGTCTACTCTACTACTTTCTACTTACTACTACTACTTGCTACTCCTAAGTGGCTGCTGCTCTTACTCTACTACTACCACTCCTTCTCTGTTTTTTTGCTTATATATTGCTGGTGTGTAGTGGCTGTTGCTACTCCTCCTACTCCTACCACTACTCCTATTAGTACTCCTCCTGCTCCTACTACTACTCCTTCTCTGTTTTTTTGCTTATATACTGCTGGTGTGTAGTGGCTGCTGCTGCTACTACTACTACTCCTACTCCTACTACTCCTACTACTACTACTCCTCCTCTTACTGCTCCTATTACTCCTCCCCGTACTTGCTACTCCTACTGCTGCTCTTCTTTCAGTGATGCTCCTACTACTACTCCTAAGTGGCTACTGCTCTTACTCCACTACTACCACTCTACTGCTACACTTACTCTACTCTACTACTTTCTACTTACTACTACTACTTGCTACTCCTAAGTGGCTGCTGCTCTTACTCTACTACTACCACTCCTTCTCTGTTTTTTGCTTATATACTGCTGGTGTGTAGTGGCTATTGCTACTACTACTACTACTTAACTACTACTACTACTACTACTACTACTACTACTACTACTACTACTACTACTACTACTACTACTACTACTACTACTACTACTACTACCACTACTCCTGCTCCTACTACTACTACTTCTCTGTTTTTTTTGCTTATACACTGCTGGTGTGTAGTGGCCGCTGCTGCTGCTACTACTACTCCTCCTCCTACCACTCCTCCTACTCCTCCTCCTCCTTCTACTCCTCTTACTACTCCTACTCCTCCTCCTCTTACTACTCCTATTACTCCTCCCTGTACTTGCTACTCCTACTGCTGCTCTTCTTTTAGTGATGCTCCTACTACTACTCCTAAGTGGCTGCTGCTCTTACTCTACTACTACCACTCTACTGCTACACTTACTCTACTCAACTACTTCTACTTACTACTCCTAAGTGGCTACTTCTAGCTACTAACTGTTGGCTGCTGTTGCTTTTTTTGCCAAATCTCCTAGGACTCGTCCAGGACTTGTTGTCCTGTCTTTTGCCATTAGCTGTTGCACTTTGTTTGCTAAGCAGCTGTTGGTTTTTTTGCCAAATCTCCCCTCTCCTCTCCTCTCCTTTGTTTTGCCGATGATGAAATTGTCCAAGTCCATACATTATATGGAATATGAGCTGATGATCAAGAACTTGTGAGGAACTTGGCATCATTAGCAGCCGCCCCTACATTACCTTCTCCTCTCTTCTCTGTTATGATGCCTTGATGCTCCAAGTTCAAGATCAGATGATGATTGACATGTTTCTGAGGCCTCTACCACTGCTACTACTCTTTTTTTGATATATTGTTGTTTTATAGGACTACTTTGGTTTATAGCCCTTCTTGATTTCTTATACATTTTCGTGTACCTAAAGCACACTTTCTTGCATCTATTAGAACAAAGCGCGAAATAATGTCGTGGACACCAGACAGTGCAGCCCGATGCCCCGAGCATGATGACCACCCAACCAATGAGGAGTAAGCACTAGAGGACCAGCTAACTCAGGAGCAGTTCGATAACGAGTTAGAAAAGGATCTAGAAGTGATGCTTACTCAGGGGCAGTGTGACGAGGAGGAAGGGGGAGCAGAAGGAAGAGCAGGAGAGGCTGCTGAAGGTGAAGAAGAAGAGGATGATGATGATGATGACTCAGAAGAGGGATATGAAAGTCCCGAGGATCCTTTCCCACGTGAAGCCAGAAGGAGGCCAACGAAGGAAGATTTGGACAAGGATTTTGACCCGAACGAGGAGGTAGGGAAAAAGCCTTAGCTTGTAAATTTTGCTAAAGCTTTGGTTGTGTTACCTCTGCTAACACTTTGACATATCGTATATATAGGTCCCTCTTGAAACTCGGAAAAGACGATGTCGACGTCCGCGACATCTCGCTGGACAAGATGGAGTAGAGGAAAGGAGAGCAGAGGCAACAGCCACAGAGACAGATCACGATGCCTCTGCTCCACAAACTCAAGACACAACCACGACTACCAAGCCTAAGAGGAAATGAGGGGATAGAAAAGGAAATCTATATCCAGATAAGGCATGCTATGTGATAATGGAGGTCGGGTCAGTAGGGGAGATCCTTGAGCCGAAGGAATTAAGAGGAAAATTCCATAATGCGATCAGGGCCCTAGTAAGAGATAAATTGAACCCAGCAATCCCTAACTGGAAAGAGGTACCAGAGAACACAAAGAATGGACTATGGGATAGGCAGCTGAAGGCCAGTTTTAGATTTCTGGAGGGTAAGCATGAATTGGTAAAAAAAATGCTATCAGAATGATGGGAGAGTCACTCCGACGTTGGAGGTCGGAGCTCAACATGAAGTATATCCAAAAGGGGTTAACTCCCTTCAACGAGTTCGGCAAAATAACTCCTAGTCAATGGGAGGAGCTCGTGGCTCAGAAGACTTCACCGGAGGCATTGGAGCTCAGTGCCCATAACACCGAGCTGGTGAAGAGGAACGAACACCACCATCATCTAGGCCCCGGTGGCTACTATGCCATGGAAGAGCAGTTTAGGAAGATGGACGAAGAGGTCGTAGCTGCTGGGAATATCGATGTGACGAATTTGAAGGTACGCTCAAGGAACTGGATATATGCAAGAAGTACAGAATCATCCGGCAATAATCTTAAGTTTGATAAGCCAGAGACCCAAGAGGTGGTATTAAGGATACTGAAATATGCTAAAGACAAGGAGAAGCGCTCATTCAATCCTTCTAGAGAGAGGGACGAGCTTAGCCTTGGCTTGGGAAACAAGGAGCACACAGGCTGCACCAGCAGGCTAGGGAAAAGGAACACCTAGAAGCAAGGATTCGAAGAGGACAAGCACATGTACAAGAAACATGGCTGAGACCGGGAGACTAGTCTTGAGCTCCAAGTGAAGGCTCTAGTTGTGAAGGCGCTGGAGGAGCAAGGACTGTCTATGGAGCCACGGATATTAGAGACGCCACCGGGAGAACTGGCATTAGTTGGCAGCCCTCCGAAAGTTCCTAGCAGCCAAGGTCCCACTACAGCCACAACCCTAGTCGATCGCATACGGGAACCAACTAGTTGCACCTTGGTGTTTCTCAGCGGCTGGTAGAACACTATGATGGAGGTGGCAATGGGTGTGGCACATCCTCCTAGTGGCTTACACCACAATAATAAGATGCCTTTGGACTACACTAGGGTCGAGGTGCATATAGTGAAGCCCAAGTTCATGCAGTGGAGGATAGACTATGCAACTCCTGAGCGGCTGGTGTTACTCGGAGACGTTATAAGGCAATTCATCCTCTGGCACAAATGGGACATTATATTGACTGCTTCTTCGCTGCCTCCCCCTCTCCCAAATTTGGAGTGAGTTGTTGAGGCCGGGGAGATATTTCACCGTCTCGTGACCCCCACATTCCTAAGATGCCACATTCTTCCCCGCCTCCTAGCGAGCATGTGCCTGATGAGATGCCACAACCTTCTCCAGCTCATACCGAGCAAGTGCATCATGAGATACCACAGTCTTCTCAACAAGCACAGCCAATACATGAACAACGAGTGCCTCCTAAAGAAGCTATAGCACAAGAAGATGAGGACATGCCTGTATGGGAACTTCAAAAGAAGCATCCAATCACCATAAGGCCAGTTTATGTTCCGATCAAAGATGTCTCGTCGGCGTCCAAGTGGTATTCCCATGACCAGTTCAAGCCTGAGAACCAAGTTAAAAAAGTCCCATCACGGGTTCTAAGGAGGCCATCACTAGCAAACTCTACCAAATTGCAAAGCAGTATCCAAATGTTGATGCCATCAAATGGTCAAAGGATTGCTCAAAAACATATGAAAGAGGCAAGCCCTTTCTATCAAACCGGGACATCCAGCGCCTACCACTTGGAATGAGAAGGTTCCATGATTGGTACTTGCATGTTCTCCCAATGAGCATAAATATCATACAAGCATGCTTTCCCACCGACACATTTGGAAGCCCAGCCAGGAAAATTGTCTTTGACTTCAATGACATGCAAACATGCTTTCACCTGGGAGAAATGGAGATGAATCTAATTCGCACGTGGTGCTTGTAAGTCCTTGTCCTCCCGATATGATATGAATATAATCTTTGAATTTTGTTGTAACTAACCCACGCCGTGATTTGTAGAATGCAAGTGCACATTGTCAAACAAATGCCAAGTGTGAAAGCCAGGTATGTGGACCCTCAAGCTATAGCCCAAACAAATTTCAATTACCCTAAACGGTGGACACTTGATGCCAAAGAGCTAGCTGCTGCAAAGACTCTTCGGGAGAAAGAGCACATCCGTACAACGAAACTAAGGGAAGAGTCCCTTAAGGTTGCAGCATACATTGCCCTGGCTTTCAAAAATCTCCAACGATACTCTACTATATGGCTACCATACAACTTCAAGTAAGCTCAACTCTACACTTAAAGCTTTGTTCGATATATTTTATTCGATGCAAAAGAGCTTATCTAGTTCTATGATTAAATCCATGCAGCAACCACTAGATTTGTATAGCCGTCGATGTCGGAAGGAGCATGGCATGGGTCTTTGATTCATTAGATAAGGACACAGTAACATACAAAGACTTCATATCGATTCTCAAGACGTATACATATCGACAATCCTCATTAGCTTATATGTTTATATACATACTTGTAACGTTCACTTTTGGATACTAACAAGTTGTATTTGCTAAAATAATTCGAACAGGGCATTTAGGTTCTATGTCACTAATCATCATGGAAGGCATGATCCAGTAAGGAAGGAAAAGCTGGCTATAAAAACACTATATGCGGTAAGTGTAACTTACTTCTTCAGTACTCCGTTACATGGCTGTCAAAAGCATTACTTAACATTTTCTTATGCAAAACACACAGTGCCCCAAGCAGAAGCCTGGGAGTGTACATTGTGGATACTATATATGTTCTATAATGAGTAACACCGATGCCTACAGGAGACACCCCTTAAGGGTAAGTTTGAACCTCTTCACCCATAGTATAAAAACTTCATAAATGGTATGAAATACTAAATCGAAACTTGTTCTCTTGTAGTGGAGAGAAGAGAAAGGAATGAAAAGAGACCCATACAAGGATGACCAACTCTTAGAGCTCATTGGCGACCTTTGTAACTTCATATTGGACCAGATTGTACACGTCAGAGGCGTCTACCATGACCAAGAGTCTGAGTTAGGTACAAATCCTCAGTACCAACACCTTCGTGAGACTGAAAGGCTAGCTCTAGGACGTTGATAACAATGTGTATGGAATTTATATATTTAATGATGGATTGTATATATTCTTGTGAATTAGACTTGTAATTGTAGTTTATAGAATACTCTTGTGCTTATAGTCACGGTCGTGGGGCGTTCGGCAACGCGAACGCTGGTCGCGGGGCGTTCGGCAACGCGAACGCGGTTCGGAACGCTGGTCGCAAGGTGTTCGGCAACGCGAACGCAGTTTGGAATGTTGGTCACGGTGCGTTCAGCAATGCGAACATGGTTCAAAACATTGATCGAGGGACGTTCGGCAACGCGATTTTGAATTGTAAATTTGAATTTTTTTTGGCGGGAAAACGTATTGTAGGGGCGGTTCTAGATTGAACCACCCCTACAAATACCTATTTGTAGGGGCGGCTGGTACTACAGCAGCCTCTACAAATCGATTTGTAGGGGCGGCTGGTAATACAAGCCGCCCCTACAAATAGATTTGTAGGGACGGTTGGTAATACGAGCCGCCCCTACAAATCGATTTGTAGGGGAGGCTGGAAACACCTGCCACCCCTACAAATCAATTTGTAGGGGCGGCCTGGGAACCACCCCTACAAATGTATTATTTGTAGAGACCCTTGCGTAGGGGCAGCTGGGCAAACCGCCCCTACAAAGGGTTACCAGCCATCCCTAGAAATGCTTTTTGTAGTAGTGGTTGTAACTGTGCCGCCAAGGCTACTTGCTGTGAACCAGGGCCCCAGTTCTTGATCTTGTTCGCCTGTGGTAATTAGTCCTTTCGAATAAAGACTTGAACTCCTTCTCGTTATCATAATCCTCATATTTATTTGCAATTTCAGATTACGTTCATCCCGTTCTTGCTTGTGTTCTCGATTCGCTTGCAGAAAAGCTTTTTGTCGATTTTGATCAAGTCTTCTGAAAATTCCACAGGCCACGCCTTTCACTTGTTTAAGCTGATATTTTCTGTGGTTACTTCTTTTGTGCTCCTAAGTGAAGAAAAAATATCAAAAAAAATAAAAAGAAAAAGTCAAAGAATCCCAAAAAACAACGATAGCCCAAAAATAGAGAAAAAGAGAGGGGCAAAAGTGGAATAATATCTAGAGGAGCACATAGAGAGCGCCATTTAAGCTGTGTTTGCGTGTGCTAATTTCTGCCTTGTTCCTAATCTTATTCCTGCTGTTCACATCACCTCATACATCTGGTACTTGAAACGTGAGTAGGCCAGCAACTAAGACAAGTACTTGGGATACTTATTCAGCTTTGCTATTCAGTTATGAATTTTGCTATTCCTTGCTACTATATTGTAACTGTCCAAGCTCCACTTTCTTCTAGCCAAAGTACAGGTTCGCCTTGTAACTGTTACACTCAAGCTACAACGGTATCATAGTCAACGACCGATTGCACCGCCTGTTGCTATGGTAAAAACACTTGTAAGACCATGGTAAGATGCTTGACAGTTAAGTGCCTTGTTTTTCCTTGTCTACAACCTAAGTAGTTGGTAGGGATAATACTATTTGTGTTGTCTTCTTCTTTCTACTAACCATGTCAGGAAAAGCGGAAGGCAGCAACAAAGGAAATGGGGACACACCTACAGATTTCAATGACTGTGTTTCTAAGAATGACCTTCGTGCCATTCTTGATGACAAGTTCAATGAGATCCTTCAACAAATCACCAACTTGGCCAAAAGGATTGAAGATGTTGAACAATGACATCCTGAACCACGTCATGAAGATGATGATGATCTCTCTGAGGAGGATGATGGCGACGCGGAGGCTGAAGCCGAAGCTCAACGACGTGCTGAGGATGCACGTAACCATAATCAGTTGAACTTTAACCGACGCGGTATGAGAGGTAATAACCAAGGCAATAATGATCCTTTCTCTAAAACCAAGTTTAAGATACCTCCTTTTTCTAGTTCTGCTGATCCTGAAGCATATTTAGATTGGGAGATGGATGTAGATTAAAAATTTAGCTCCCATCAAGTCCCTAAAGAATATAGAGTTAGACTTGCTACTAGTGAGTTTACTAGTTTTGCTCTTTTCTGGTGGAATGATATTTGCAATAATGTTAATGCTAATGCTAATGCTAATGCTCAAATACCTCAAACCTAGACTGTACTTAAACGACGAATGAAATCGAGATTTGTTCCTCTATACTATCAGCGTGATCTACGATTAAAACTGCAACATTTAAATCAAGGCAGTAAGATTGTTGAGGAATATTATTAGGAGCTTTTAATTGGTCTTGCACGTAGTAACATACAAGAGGATGAAATGGATAAGTGTTCTAGATTTTTTGGAGGTTTGCGTCGTGAAATACAGGATGTTCTTGACTATAAAGAATGGACTAGATTTTCCCAGTTATATCATTATGCTCTTAAAGCTGAAAGGGAAGTATAGGGACGACAACCTAGGCGTTCCATGAATCTGTCCACTCCTTCATGTCCAACCGAGGTGAGTAATTTTTCTAATGTGTAGACACCACCAGCGCTTGTAAAGAAGAGTTCTTCTATCACACCTTCTTCTAGTGGATCTGCTACACCTTTCTCTAGTAGCTCTTCTAAAATTGTTTGCCACCACTGCAAGGGCATGGGACATATTGCTAAAGAATGCCCTAGCAAACGTGCATATATTGCTACTGATGATGGTGGGTATGCTAGTGCTAGTGATGAAGAGAATGAATTTGCGCTTGCAACTGATCTTTATGCAGATAAATTTGTGGATAGTGCTAAAGATCCTGATGAGGTAATTGATAGTGTGACATGCACTGTAAACTACCAATCAATCCTTGTTCAACGTGTTTTAAGTACACAAGTTGAGCCAGTACACAAGCTACAACGCCACAATTTGTTTCAAATATTCCTCATTGTCAATAATTTATGTGTTCGTGCTATAATTGATGGAGGGAGCAGTAATAACTTGGTAAGTTCTGAGCTTGTCAAGACCCTTGGTTTATCTACACGTGCTCTTCCACATTCATACCATGATCAATGGTTCAACAATAGTGGTAAGGCAAAGGTAACATAATCTGCTCATGTGCATTTTCTATCGAATCATACCATGATTATGTTGATTTTGATGTCATGTCTATGCAAGCTTGTTCACTTTTGTTAGGCCGCCATTGGCAATATGATAATAATGTTCTACATCATGGTAGGCAAAATAGATATACTTTTATATTTAAGGGAAAGACCATCGCTTTACTTCCTTTAACTCCTGCTGAAATTGTGCAATATTAAAAGGAACTTGCTAAAAAGAAAAAGAAAGACCATGATAAAGACTTTAACAAACCAACAATTGAACCATCAAGTAACATGAAAGAAGTTTTATTTGCTCTTAAATCTGTTCTTGCTGATCATGATGAACCTTGTTATGCTTTAACTTGAACATCGTCTATATGTCCACCTGGTCCTGCTTCTAGTGCTATGCCTCTTGTTGGTACTAACCTTTTGTAGGAGGAGGATGAATTCCCAGCCGGGAAACCACTATGGCAGCCGCCTTTGCGAAGGATTGGGCGCCAAGATGAACGTCTTCTTACGAAGCCATCGTTGCTGTCATCCAATGGAGGAGACGATCTACTTCAGTCGAGGATGACTTCAATTCAAGAAAGGAAGGATGATGAGGACATCACTTCTTCATCATATACAAGCCAAGGAGAGGAGGAGGTCCAACATGGGCGTCCAATTCATCTTTTTCATGGTGGAGGCCTAGTCCAACTGAAGTTGGAGCCCATCTCGGGTTCTAGGATCAGTGTGCCTTAAACTGGTCACCCAGGACGCATCCGGACTCCGTTTTCGACGATCCACATATGGTTGGAAAGCTAATTTGATAAGGAAGCCAATCCAAGTGGTCTCACATCAAAAGACCTTCGGAATCAATGAAAATTGTGTCCAAAATCTGCCAGGGTGCTGCGATACCATCTTTTGGCCCGTTGGACCGTGTATCGTGTTTGGGCCCATTAGGGGGCGCGTCCAGGGGGTGACTTCCAAGACTCTACAAATAGCAGCCGTTGCTCTCCTTAGGGTTTGGGTTTAGTTTAGTTCTTGATTTCCTCATGAAATAGACATTGTTTTGCTGCAATTGTCCCGCCAAGGCTGCTTGCTGTGAACCAGGGCCCTAGTTCTTGATCTTGTTTGCCTGTGGCGATTACTCCTTTTGAATAAAGACTTGAACTCATTCTCATTATCATAAGCCTCATATTTATTTGCAATTTCAGATTGTGTTCATCCCATTCTTGCTTGTGTTCTTGATTCGCTTGCAGGAAAGCCTTCTCGGCGAGGTCAATCACGTTCGCGTGGTTGATAACCAACGAAGCAGTGGTGTAATGATTGAGAGGGTCCAAATCAGTCTTGGTTCGAAGCCTAGATCGTGAACGTCGAGTCTCCACCAATCGATGCTATCATACCTTTCAGAAGATCAGGCCTAGTCTACATCACAATGAGAGTGCAATCAAGTTGACCAACAATCCGGTTCAACATGCAAGAACAAAGCACATTGATGTCCACCACCATTTCATAAGAGATCACCAACAAAAAGGGGATATTTGCATTGAGAGTGTAGGCACCAAAGATCAACTTGCCAATAGATTTACCAAGCCATTGGATGAGAAAAGGTTTTGCAAGCTAAGGAATGAGTTGAACATATTGGATTTCTCAAATATGTGTTGATTTACCCCCCACTTATATGACATGCCTCTCCTTCAAGCAATCCAAGGTAAAAGTTGATTGACATGGTATACATCCTTGCTAAGGACATGTTTAGTGCATCTAGACATCTTTCACATTTAATAGGCTCATTCTTAAAAATCAAATGAATTTGATGATTATATGGTACCACTATTGCTTCTATGCTTATTTTGGTCTAGTGGTAGCATATGGCATGTTTGTGGGCTTGTAAACCTAGTGTTTGATCTAGAAAATGAGCTATAAGTGTTTAACTCTACATGATACAAGATAACCCTTATTTGGAGGTGTGAAGAAGCTTGTCCTTGGATCAAACCAAGTTAAATGTCTTTGGCACATATTCTAGATTGGACCAAATTTGGAAAAATGATCCTTACCCCATTGATTGACGTTGATAATCCTAACCTATCTATAATTTAAGCCTTTGTGGTCAGTGATGACAAAGGGGGAGAAAAATAAAGATATAAGTGATAGGGGGAGAAATAGTATACAAAGACAACAAAGGGGGAGAATTTGACATAGGGGGAGACATATGGCAAAGAAAGGGATCAATTCAAATTTTGAGCACACAAGTAGGGGGAGCAAGCTCATGAACTTGTATGATGCATTTGAATGTGCATTTCATATGTTTGCTTGCATGGCACAAGTTTAAAATTTCAATATCCATGCTTGTGTGGTGTATGCTAATTGTAGGTTTGAATGATGAAATGAAAAACTAGCATGCATAGATTAAGTAACTAGACTCATGCTCACATTATGAAAACTAAACCCTTACTTGTAATGTTGGTCTCATGGGGTATTCTAGTTTTTGTGTATGTCTAGTTACTAATGGTGCTAAGGATGGTATATTGGTGCACTCCGAATGGTATCATGCTTCAAAGGTCCATCTCTTATACCTTAGTATCATTTGGTAGACATTGTCTCCTTTATTTCCAATCTAAGCATATGTGCAAGCTACGATCCAAAGTCTTAGCACATATGTAGGGGGAGAAATTGCTACCATACGGGGTTCATGAAACTTGTCCACATCCTTTTACACATGGTAAATATGCTTGGGCAAGCAACATGGATTCAATTGAATTTTAATTCATATCTTTGTGAAAGGGTTGTCATCAGTTACCAAAAAGGAAGAGATTGAAAGCTCTAGTTTGGTTTTGGTGAATTGATGAAAACCTAAGTGTTAACCTAGTTATCAAAGTGATTATGAGATAGGTAGCACTACTCCAAGTGGTGAAGCAAATGAAGATCATGACATGATGATGGTGTTGCCATGGTGATGATCAAGTGCTTGGACTTGGAAAAGAAGAAAGAAAAACAAAAGGCTCAAGGCAAAGGTATAAATGGAAGGAGCCATTTTTGTTTCGGTGATCAAGACACTTAGTGAGTGTGATCACATTTAGGTTTGATAGTCGTACTATTAAGAGGGGTGAAACTCATATCGAAATGCGGTTATTAAAGTGCCACTAGATGTTCTAACTCATTGCATATGCATTTAGGATCTAGTGGAGTGCTAACACCCTTGAAAATGTTTGTGAAAATATGCTAACACATGTGCACAAGGTGATACACTTGGTGATTGGCATATTTGAGCAAGGGTGAAGAAGATAGAGTTGAAGAGGAGTTAGTCGCGCTGGTCATAGAGTGACCGGACACGTCCGGTATGGCGACCGGACGCGTCCGGTATGTGGCTCAGTACTGAATTGCAGAGAAGCGACCGGACGCGTCCGATCGCCACACTGGACGCGTCCGGTATGTGGCTCAGTACTGAATTGCAGAGAAGCGACCGGACGCGTCCGATCGCCACACTGGATGCGTCCGGTGTGAATCAACAAAGTTGATGTTTAGTGTAACAGTTGATCGAACACTGGGAGCATCCGGTTCGGAGTGACCGAACGTGTCTGGTCGAGCCTAGGAGCTTACTGGACTCGACCGGACGCTGAGGCTCAGTGTCTGTTCATTTTCTAACAGCGCGTCCGGTCGTCCCTGAGAACTCTCGGGACTCGACCGGACGTTGCGGCTCAGCATCCGGTCATTTCTAACTCAGCGTCTGGTCGTTTATAACAGAGTGTCCAATCGCATGGGACTCATGGCAGCAACGGCTACTTCATTTTGAATTGGACATGTGGTGGTCAGGTAGCGACCAAACATGTCTAGTTGCCATACTAGATGCATCTGGTATACACGACTGGTGCGTCCGGTGCACACGACCTGCATGTCCGGTCGATGCGAAGTCAGCCCAATGATTGAGCCAACGGCTCTATTGATTGGGGATGTCTATAAATATTGTTTGGCCAACTCAAGCTCACTCTCTTGGCCATTTGCATTGACATAACAACCTTGTGAGCTTAACCAAAGCCCTCCCACTCATCTCCATCATCATTGATTCAACATCTTTGTGAGATTGGGAGTAAATCCAAGTGCATTGCTTGAGTGTTTACATCTAGAGGCACTTGGTGTTCATGTTTTGCTACGGGATTCACTTGTTACTCTTGGTGGTTGCTGCCACCTAGACGGCTTGGATTAGCGAGGATTGTCGAGCGAAGGTTGGTGATTATCTCTGGCTCTGATCGTGGTGATTGTGAGGGGTTCTTGACCTTTTCCCGACAAAGAGGCAAAAGGTACTCTAGTAAATTGCTCATGGCTAGTGTGATCCTCATCTTATGTGGTTGTGCGACACCCTATTGAGGGTTTGGTGTGCGTGAACCTCCAAGTCAGTGAATCACCACAACGAGGACTAGCTTGCCGGCAAGCAAGTGAACCTTGGTAAAAAAACATTGTGTTATCATTTGATTCTGAGATGATTGGTCTTCATTGGTCTTCATTGTTGTGATTGATTGGTTCACTCCATGACTCAGCGGTATAACCATCTTGCTCACTCTCTCTACATTACCGCAAACTAGTTGTCAAGCTCTTTAGTGTAGCTAGTTGTGAGAGCTTGTTAGTTTGGTTTGTGTGGCTCTTTAGTTAGCCTTTGAGAGCACACTAACTTAGTGTAGTGACATAGCTATTGTGTGGATAGAAACTATATAAACTAGAATTATGGTAGGTGGCTTGCAATTTTAGTAGGCTAGCACAACACTTGCTTTGCCTCATAATTGTCTAACCGGTTTGTTAAGTGTTGTTGTAGAAATTTTTAATAGGCTATTCACCCCCCTCTAGCCATTAGGACCTTTCAGCAGCAGGTCGGCCACACAAGCGGCCTGTGGAGGGGAGACCGCGTGTGTGCTCGTGCTTTTGCAGAAAAGTCCCCATACTATGTGGTTATTTCTCGACGCCTTTGCTCACTATTGCATAAGAGGTGCATTTTTCATCCAGCACCCCCAACAAACCCATCTTCACACTGAGCCAGTCCTCGAGACACCCACTGCTCCAGATGGTGCTGCGCGGGCACGCCAGCCTACTAAGGCCCACAATGACGCATCTACTAGACCAACATGGACCTCCAGACCTTCGCGCAAAAGTAGAAGGTGGAGGCACGTTCAACGGTGTACTAATCTCACCTATCCATGTCGATGGAGCATCCACATGGCGGTGCGAGTGCTCCGATGAGTCTACGCCCTATCGAATGGGTCATGATGGTGGAGAAGGGTTAGAGGCTCACCACGGTGCATGCTATGGAGATGGTTGAAGCAGGGGAGGGTCGAGGCGGCCTAGCCATGTGTGCCCAAGCATAGCGGCGATGTTCCGCGGTGGCATCAGCGTGTCACCATGTCGCCGATAGGTTTCCTGGCCAAATCAACGTGAGCATCGGATAGAGGAGGTCAAGGTGAGCCTAGAAATGCCACCAATAGAACCCTTACCTCTGGGTTATGGACTTACCCCCAAACCACAGGTCGTGTCGGCGCTCATGATCGGCGGCGATAAAATGCCAAATTGGCCGCCCACGAGGAGCACTTGTGCCCTAATACGTGTCGGCCCTCAAGCAGTTGCTCTTAATTAGCTGCTAGAGCGCTGATCCAAGGTGGCATGCAACAAACCGCGAGCAAGGTGAAAATGGCGTAGCTCTACTGATCAAGGCAGACAGCGATGGCTATGCTTGACCCAGACAAACCTGGCTGAGGCCACGATAAATACAAGAGGACAAGCTCACAGCGTGGCTCGGAGGGAGCGGTCGTGAGCTACCAAGATGGGACGGCCCATCCGGGCAAACAATGTCTATGGCAGCGAAACAAAGCAACGCGCAAGCCACCGTGTGGAGTCAAGGTGTGACACGACGTGAGAGCAGCAACGACATCCCAACAAGGACAGGCATGCGACGAGGCAGGGAAGGCCGCTAGCGACTCGATGATAGCTCCATTGGATGATGAGAAGAGCACCACGTCAATCTAATGATGGTCGCCAAGGCACTAGGCTAGCCCTATGCATGGTGCAGCAGCACGGTGCGGCTAGGATAGTACGAGGGCGTAGGAAGGTGAGAGGTGTGCAACAGCGTCGGCCGACATGCGGCAAAGACACGCGCACAAGCCTGAGGAGAAAGCCGTGGCCAGCAACAGTCGAGCTCAGCGCCCGCCATGTGCATGCACACAGTGACCACGAGCCCAAATAGGAAAGTGACAAGGGTGACATGCACGAGTTTTGAAGGGAAAAAATTATGCCTAACCCGACCCGAGACTGACCAGCTATCCCAACTCGCAACTAGGACTATTAGATGGCCAGCAAAATAATCCCTATGCCCCAAGAGCGACTAGAGATGAAGATACAAGCCCACCAACATGAGCTCATCACCCAATCATGGGTTCATGAACAGAACGTCCACGACGTAGTTCACAGCGTGTTCTGACGAGTTTCGGGTAATTTTTGTGAGAACAACGTTCTACCCACACCACAACTACTCATACTATGCTGATGTACTCGCCATGGTGCAATCGATCATGCAAAAACATAGACATACTGCTTACTCCATTTTTGTTGGAATTTAACCACCAAAAATGACACTGTCCATCATTTCCCACTTAGAAAAATTAAGGGTTTAGATTGATCTACAACTTTTAACACTTTTGCCATAATTTCCAAAAGGTCTAAGCCTTGTTAATTTCAACTAACATACCATGACCTAGTCCATACTTCGTACTAACTCGTAGGAACAAAATATTAAAGCACTAATTAAGTATGTTCCGCTATATAATTTACCAAAGATAGCACTTTAAACTTAAATCGTTTGTTTGCCGACTTAACCATGAAGAGTGAATTTAATTTCAATTTGATTTTCGAGCTTCCCAAAAATACTAGCTGATATTATTATTCTCCAAGATTTAAAATTCCATGCCCAGCTACATAACTTGCTCTCAAATCTTTGTTTCCACACTATACTCTAGTTATAATTGGTCGTTGCTCATAGAAATTGTTTTCATGCCAACAATTAACACAACTCATTCTATTCTTTTTGTTAGGAGTTTTCATCACCACCTCTTTACGCTAAGTAAATGAACTCACTATATTATTAGATCTATCTTTCAGACCATAATCTCAGTGCTTAGCGAGCTCATAACACTAGAGGTATTACAACCAACCCCCCTTAAAAAGAATCTCGTCCCGAGATTTGGAGCAAGAACCAAAAAGGAGACAACGCGATTACACTTCATAGATCTAAAATTACACGAAAGATTACACGACTTCGAATACTAAACCACATGGGGATTTAGGGATACATGGTTAAGAGCAACCTAGTACAACTAAGGCTTAATCCAGAAGTCAGGATAGACGAGGGCAATGGAGAAACAACAAGAAAATGATTATCCAAAACATGGCGTATGTCCAACAGATCCAGAAATAGGAGACTGAGAACTCAAACATCGTGAACCCTAAGACCAAACTAACCAAAGGGGACTTGAACTTATTTGACAGAAATCCAGATCCCTTCTTCTCCTCAGATTATCCAATCACCTTTGACTGACAACCCTAGTTCTATGAATGACGACTGGATCTCATAGCTATGCTTCAGATTCGAGGGGAATGGGGATGCAAGAGGAGAGTAGGGGCATCTTATAATGGTGAGCGGAGGTGGTGTAGTGCACCAGAAGTGGAGACAGCGTGGATGGGAGACACTGATAGTTCACGCTGTGGGGATAAAGTCGGCCATGGTGCGCTCCCTGTGCAAGCTCAAGCGGAGGGAGGATAAGGGAGTGGGGAGGGGATTTGCTCGGTGGGGGAGGCATGTGGGCGGCCATGTCCCCAACAAGAAGAAAAGGAGTAAAGAGGGGGTTCGGTATGAAGATGAGGGCATGGGATCAAGAGCCGACAGGGTGTTGAGAAAAAGGGGAACGCATAGTACATGAGGATGGCAAGTGCGGCACGATGTCACAGCCATGCAATAGTGGGGTGCTAATGGGCCCGACACAGACGGCGTCCGTAGGGCACGCAGCGGAATGACCCGGTATGTGTAGTGCGGTCAAGTTAGACACAGGGTTTGGGACAAGACGTCCACTCAGGCTTTTCCAATCGCTCCGATTACCCGAGGACTAACTCTTCCATTTTGCTCTTCTTTTTCTTTCCCTTCTTTGACCACAATAGGCGCTAGTCTTTTGTGTGAACTGAGATCACGACATATGTACTTCCTCCAAACCACATCATCTCAGTTACTTTGAATGAACACTATTTCATCAACCCGTTATGGATTTCCCATTCGAACAATAGAACATTTTTCAAGGAGAATAATTTATAGCAAGAGCAGTACAATGGTGTAACTTCGCAAAGGGACTGGTCAACACCCTCGATACCAGCGCTTGCTGAGCAGCATCATCATGTGGTAGCTATTCCACGGTTGCCCTCAGTTTTGTCATGGCACCATAAGCTATTAACTAGGCCACTTTACCAACTTACACGCAGTGAAAATAGAGGGGTCATAGACCACAGAGTAAGAGGAGTATTGCAAGGGAAGATTTAGACAACAAGGGTTCCTTTCATGACAAGGAACAAGGAAATCAAATCCCACGACAGATTTAATTCAAGGAAACTCAAGTGCTCTATTGGGACATCCACAATTAGTTGATACAATGTCCTAGGTTATCCAATCATGGCTAGTCTTGCTCGCATTAGAATAGTAGCTTCTTTTGTAACCCACTTAACATCATCCTCAAAAACCCTAAGCATGTCTAATGAGATCTAAGGGTAGATGGACGCAATAAACACAACAAAATAAAATGCACATCCAAAATATCCTTATGCTGGTACAACATACAAGCACTCACTCTCCCATTCTCGACACATCGTTCACCTTCCCTACAATCGGATGATCTCAACAACTATGGACGAAATACCATGAAAAGATTACAATACTGGAGGACAGCGATGAAAGAAACTACTAACTACGGGTACATATTCCCAAGGCAACTAATCTACTTTGTCGGACCACACATCTTCATTCTCGAGATCGGTGGATTCTTTTACCGCCCAGGCTATGGATCTGCCTCTGCTCTGGGCAGTGGCTGAGTGAGGGGCAGCAAGGGCTCTACTTTTGACACTTCCGAGTGTGGGGGTGTTAGTGGTACAGCAACATTGGTTCTCCTTCTTTCCGGTGGGTGGACAGGTGAAAGGTCCTAATGTCTAGAGGGGGGTGACTAGCCTATTAAAAATTTTCTACAACAACACTTAGCCTACTAATATTGCAAGCCACCTACCATAATCCTAGTTTATATAGTTTCTATCCACACAATAGCTATGTCACTACACTAAGTTAGTGTGCTCTCAAATGCTAACTAAAGAGCCACACTAACCAAACTAAAAAGCTCTCACAACTAGCTACACTAAAGAGCTTGACAACTAGTTTATGGTATTGTAAAGAGAGAGAGCAAGATAGTTATACCGCCATGTTGAGGAGTGAACCAATCAATCACAAGAATGAATATCAATGAAGACCAATCACCTCAGAATCAAATGATGACACAATGATTTTTATCGAGGTTCACTTGCTTGTCGGCAAGCTAGTCCTCGTTATGGCGATTCACTCACTTGGAGGTTCACGCACTAATTGGCATCACACGCCAAACCCTCCATAGAGTGCTACACAACCAACACAAGATGAGGATCACACAAGCCATGAGCAATCCACTAGAGTACCTTTTGGCTCTCCTCCAAGGAAAGGTCAAGAACCCCTCACAATCACCACGATCGGAGCCGGAGACAATCACCAACCTTCCCTCGACAATCCTTGCTGCTCCAAGCCATCTAGGTAGCGGCAACCACCAAGAGTAACAAGCGAATCTTGTAGTGAAACATGAACACCAAGTGCCTCTAGATGCGAACACTCAAGCAATGCACTTGGATTCTCTCCCAATCTCACAAAGATGATGAATCAATGATGGAGATGAGTGGGAGGGCTTTGGCTAAGCTCACAAGGTTGCTATGTCAATGCAAATGGCCAACAGAGAGAGCTAGAGCTGGCAATGGGGCTTAAATAGAAGCCCCCAGAAAATAGAGTCAATGTACCCCTTCACTAGGCACAACACAGGGTGACCGGATGCTCCGGTTAGATCGATAGGACACAGGACCCCAGCGTCTGGTCACCCGATGCTTGCCACATTTCATCGGCTTCAAATGCTGATCGCCTGATTTCATTAGTACTTTTAAGTAGTGACCGGTCGCATTGCTCAAAGTGATTGGACGCACCAACACCAGCATCCGGTCATTTCTAGTAAGGTACCAGAAGCAAAAAATCATGACCGGACACGTTCGGTCATGTCCAACCAGACTCACCCAGCGTCCGGTCACTCAATGTCTCCCCTATGTGCTGCATATGTCATCATATGTCATATTGACCGGACTCAGGCCCTATGCGTTCGGTCATTTCTCGTGCCAGCGTCCAGTCATGAGACTGAAACCACACGCTCACAGTTGCCATGGACCGGACGCGCTGGTCCTACCAAGACCAGTGCCTGGTCACTTACAATGACCTTCATTCACCTAGGTTTAGCCACCAAATACATCCGTTATGCTCTGTGAAACCCTGTCTTTTCTATACAGTGTGCCGGTGGCACCGTCGGACTATCCGCACTCTACGGGCGAACACTCCATCGGTGAAGTTCCTAACCCTTGCTCAAATGTGCCAACCACCAAGTGTATCACCTTATGCACATGTGTTAGCATATTTTCACAAACATTTTCACGGGTGTTAGCACTCCACTAGATCCTAAATGCAAATGCAATGAGTTAGAGCATCTAGTGGCACTTTGTTAACCGTATTTCGATATGAGTTTCACAGCTCTTAATAGTATGGCTATCAAACCTAAATGTGATCACACTCACTAAGTGTCTTGATCACCAAAACAAAATGACTCCTACCACTTATACCTTTGCCTTGAGCCTTTTGTTTTTCTTTTTCTTCTTTTCAAGTCCAAGCACTTAATCATCACCATGGCATCACCATCATCATGTCATGATCTTCATTTGCTTCACCAACTAGAGTGTGCTACCTATCTCATGATCACTTGATAAACTAGGTTAGCATTAAGGATTTCATCAATTCACTAAAACCAAACTAGAGCTTTCAACAGGAATTCCCTCCAAAATCAAGGGATCCTGCCTTTCAGCTACCAGTGTCCTCCGCTTGGCCCTGGTGACAAGGTAGGCCTCTCGCAACTGATGGGCATGTCAATCTTCAGCCTCCTTTAGGGCTTCTGACATGGCAGTCTCCTAACTCTCTGTGGCTAATGCACTGGCATACGCTTCAGCAAGCTACACCTAGAGCATCCTAGAGAAGATCTCGGCTTTCTCGGCTCACCGGAGGCACTTCCTCAGCTCTATGGCTTGTCGATCAAACTACTCATCTAGAGCAAGCAGGTACGTGCTCAAGTGCACCATGGTTGGACTTTCTTCTTGCACATTTTACCCCTACAAAGCCTCCATGCGATCCCTCCATACCTGTCGATTCCTTTCCAAAGGTGGAAAGAACCTCATGGGGGTATGAGCAATAGGCTCTTCATAGATCTGGCAAAGGTACTGCAAGGCTTTGCGGGCCACAACTTGGTAGGTGTCGACGAAGCAAAACCCGGTTGTGGTCACATTCTAGGCTTTAGTGATGTTGGGAAACTCCTCACTCTTCTCAATATAGATGGCAACTTCACACTGCTCAGTGCCATGCTTTTCATACTCACGACCCTCATACTCGGGATGATCTTTGACTCCAAGCTTTTGTAGGGTGGCAAATAGGATTTTTGGGAAAACCCTAAGTGTTTAGGTAGTAACTGCTAACCCAGACTCCTGCCATCCATGGTGGGTGGATGCAAAGAAGGATTAAGCAAAAAGCTTGCTCAAAAGGAAGGGCTCGGTGAGCTAGAGTGCACCGAGTGGTGTTACCAATGGCTAGGCTAGTCCCTGCTTATAATGGCAGAGCAGTCAGTGGTCCTAGCGCAGTCCACCCTCGGTTCTAGCATAGGCCACTACAAATGAATTGACCGATTTTTTCGCTCGTTCAAGGCAAGCGATGTCCGAGGCCATTAAAGGCTAATACGGCTATAGGGCAAGGGTCCAACAAGAGCGTAGAAAAGAGTACGGGGAGACATGGGTCACGGTAGGCATGAACCATAGGCGAACGCGGAGCATGAAGTCACAGTGCAGTAATAACTCCGGAACAAGGACAGGTTAGTCGTGAACAATACGACATGACGACTAAAGCAGTACCAACGCGACCAACTTAAAGATCGTATACTACATGAGAGTCAGTCCACTGGAGAGAACCTAGTTAAACCTATTCTGGATGCTTAAATATAGCAATAGAACTACTTATATACTTTGTAGTTAAATGCCCTAATTTTTTGCAAAAATATGTTGTCAAAATTTTAGTTTAGAAAAGGATTTTCAAGCTTCATTTCCTCATTTATACTCTGATACCACCTATGGTAGAACCGCCTAAAATAACTCACTTCCGAAGGTGCTTGTCTTCCATTTAACACTAAACACCCCAAGAGTGAGCTAATTTAAACAGTTCTGTCGAGCACACCCCATGGGAGAACCCTAAAATCCACATTTTTCAATAGGATCATAAATGGGAGAATAAAGCCTACAATATTTTAGCCATTTCTTACAACACTTTCCATGCAACATCAGAGTATAATATTTATTGTTTATAATAGCAGAATATAACCATGTTATCAGAGTTTTAACGGAAATAAAATCATTTAATGACAAGTTAAACTTTAACATGATGATCCGTTATATGCATCATAACAGGTTATAAGTTTTTCCATTGTAAAACATTTTGGGTGGAAGTTTCAAATAAACTCTATGTCCGCAATGTTAAGGAAATCCTCATTGAGCTCACCAGGAGCTTTCCACACACAAGTATCAGCTCCACATGTTCCTATCACCTGCAACAGGATAGAACAAACCCTGAGTACTCAATTATACTCTGCAAGGCTTACTCGTCAGGAGGAAAGAAAAGACTCCAAGGATATGCAAGGTTATCTGGCTTGTAGGTTATTGCATCTGTAGGAAGCATTACTAAGCGTGCATCCTTATATTCAATTTTATTAGCAGTCACCATTAGTCCATTATCTAACCATTCTGGGTAAGCACCTATGCTACTTTCAAGCAAGGGTTGAGCAATCAGAACCATTTTATCATCTTGCATATTCTAGTTCTCGCTACGGTGCTAGACCATAGCCAAGTCGTATCATATCACACGGCGTTTCATGAACCAATGTATCTAAGCTAGGTACCCCAAAACACATGCCCTGCTTGTACCCCAGGCACAAGCAAGACCAACCCACCACTCTTCTATCAAGGGGTCCAGGTCCCCATCCAAACTTGGACTCCAAGCCCCTACTCTTGAGTCCCGGACTCAGTGTGGTGCTTAGACCTCCACCATCCTCGCCTTCAATTAGTCGGTCCAAAAAGAGCCAAAACCCATGACAAGTGAGCAACGAGCCTTCCCGCTCCCATAAGCAAGTATGTAATCAGGATAGTAAGTCTATGACCTGACTAGAATCCAATGCAACAAACGGTCTTTAACCAACATGGATAGAGAAAACAGTGTAACCAAGCTTGCCCCGTTGGCCATGGGACACAACCTATTACACCCACCAATACCCATACCATATCCCTGCCTGGTCTCCGTTTCCTTTCACCATTTTATCATGAGAGTAATAATACTCACCTATTGTGGGTAACAGTAGGTTACTCATGCTACCGATGGCCTAAGCACAGTAGCTACTCGACCTATGCTTGTAGGACTCATAGGTAGGTTTATCTATGCTTGTAGTTTCAATATAAATCCTATAACATAAATGCACATCATATATATACCCAGTGATTATTAAAAATAACGGTTATGCACCGGGGCTTATTTGGGTAAGATATAACCAAAGTTAACGTTCCATCATGATGACACGATCGTCAAGGCACCATCTTCTCTGCTACTTCAGTCGACTCCATGACCCATCGTTGTCCCTATTATGATATTCGTGAATGCAACGTAGAGACGTAAATAATCAACGACGATCGCAACTCTTAAAATACGATTACGCATCTCAAGCTAATGAGCTAGCTCTGACGACTAACGTACTAGACCACGTATCCAAGTTGTCAAACTAGGCGCTAATTTCCCACAATGTTTTAGTTATAAAATCCGTAGGTGTTTCTTTATTTGCTTTTATTTACTATATATATAAACTAGAGCTCATTAGTTACCTCAGCAAACTAATTATTTTGAAGCTTCAAAAATTACAGATGGCACATAATAATACTATGGAGCTACTACAAAATTTTCAAAGCTAACACTACCATCATTCTATCACAAAAATTCCCACATATTTGCATCTTAATAATATTAAGCATCTTAGTTTAATTTAAGAACTCCTACAAATATTATAGAACTTTGTGGATAAGATATACTAGCGGATGGAGCATGATTTTAGGAACCTAACAAGATTAGTTTCATAATTTTTGGTCCACTACACAAATTTATATTGAATATACAATTTGCCTCAGAAACTAAATTAGAAAATGTTTTAGAATTCAAAACGGGCCTGCGGCAACCACTATGGCCCAGCAGTCCAATGCGGCCTGTGCAGAGCGGCCACGCGCGTAGTAGGCCGACCAAGCAAGTGGCCCATGGTGGGAAGCCCACGCATGTTCCCCTGCTTTTGTTGAAAAGTCCCCATACTACACGGTTATTTCGAGGCGCCTTTGCTCACTATTGCACAAGAGGCGCATTTTTCATCCAGCACCCCCAACAAACCCATCCTCACACTGAGCCGGTCCCCAAGACACCTGCTGCTCACTGACACCGCTTCGGACGGCGCTGCGTGGCCACGCCGGCCTACTGAGGCCCACAATGACGCGTCTACTAGACCGACATGGACCTCTGGACCTACGTGCAAAATGAGAAGGTGGCGACACGTTCAATGGTGTACTAATCCCACCTATCCACATCGATGGAGGATTCATGTGGCGGCATGAGTGCTTCAGCGAGTCTACGCCCTATCAGATGGGTCGTGGTAGCGGAGAAGGGTTAGAGGCTCACCACGGTGCGTGCTATGGAGATGGTTGAAGCAGGGGAGGGTTGAGGCAGCCTAGCCATGTGTGCCTGAGCATGGCTCCGGCGCATCACGATGTCGCCAACAGGTTTCCTGGCCAAATCAACATGAGCATCGGATAGAGGAGGTCAAGGTGAGCCTAGAAACGCCACCAATCAAACCCTTACCTCTGGGTTATGGACTTACGCCCAAACCACAGGTCGCGTCAGTGCTCATGATCGGCGGCGGTAAAACACCAAATTGGCCACCCATGAGGCGCACTTGTGCCCAGATACGAGTCGGCCCACAAGCGGTCGCTATTAATTAGCTGCTGGAGCGCTGATCCAAGGTGGTGTGCAACAGACCATGAGCAAGGTGAAAATGGCGCAGCTCTACTGATCAAGGCAGGCAGCGACGACTATGCTTGACCCGGCCAAACCCGACCGAGGCCACAATAAATACGCAAGGACAAGCTCACGGCGTGGCTCGGAGGGAGTGGTCGCGAGCTACCGGGATGGGATGGCTCATCCGGGTGGACAATGTCAGCGACAGCGAAATAGAGCCAAGCACAAGTGGCCGTGCGGAGTCAAGGCGCGACACGACGTGAGAGGAGCGACGACATCCCAACAAGGACAGGCACACTATGAGGCAGGGAAGACCGCTAGCAACTCAATGGTAGCTGGATTGGATGGCGAGAAGAGCACCACGTCGATCCGACGGGGCCGCCAAGGCACTGGCCTAGCCCTGCACGTGGTGTAGCAGCACGGCGCGGCCAAGATAGCACGAGGGTGAAGGAAGGCGAGGGGTGTGCCATGGCGTTGGCCGACATGCGGCAACGACATGCGCATAGGCCCGAGGAGAAAGCCACTGCCGGCAACAGCCAAGCCCTGCGCCAGCCACGTGCATGCACATGGTGACCGTGAGCCTAGATAGGAAAGTGACAAGGGTGACGTGCATGATTTTTAAAGCAAATGAAAAACTATGCCTAACCTGACCCAAGACCGACCAGCTATCCCAACTCGCAACTAGGACTATCAGCTAGCCAGCGAAGTAATCCCTATGCCCCAAGAGCAACTAGAGATGAAGATACAAGCCCGCCAATATGAGCTCATCACCCAATCATGGGTTCACGAACAGAACGTCCACGACGTAGTTCACAGTGCGTTCTAACGAGTTTTAGGTATTTTTTATGAGAACAACGTTCTACCCACACCACAACTACTCATACTACGCTGATGTACTCGCCATGGTGCAATCGATCATGCAAAAACATAGACATACTGCTTACTCCATTTTTGTTGGAATTTAACCGCCAAAAATGACATTGTCCATCATTTCCCACTTAGAAAAATTAAGGCTTTAGTTTGATCTACAACTTTTAACACTTTTGCCATAATTTCCAAAAGGTCTAAGCCTTGTTAATTTCAACTAACTAACATACCAAATTAGCTGCTTGTGCCCTAATACGTGTCGGCCCTCAAGTAGTCGCTCTTAATTAGCTGCTAGAGCGCTGATCCAAGGTGGCATGCAACAAACCGCGAGCAAGGTGAAAATGGCGTAGCTCCACTGATCAAGGCAGACAACGATGGCTATGCTTGACCCAGACAAACCTAGCTGAGGCCACGATAAATACAAGAGGACAAGCTCATGGTGTGGCTCAGAGGGAGCGGTCGTGAGCTACAAAGATGGGATGGCTCATCCGGGCAGACAATGTCTATGGCAGCGAAATAGAGCCATGCGCAAGGCACTGTGCGGAGTCAAGGTGTGACGCGATGTGAGAGCAGCGATGACATCCCAACAAGGACAGGCATGCGACGAGGCAGGGAAGGCCGCTAGCGACTCGATGATAGCTGGATTGGACGATGAGAAGAGCGCCACGTCAATCCAATGATGGCTACCAAGGCACTGGGCTGGCCCTACGTGCGGTGCAGCAGCACGATGCAGCCAGGATAGTACGAGGGCATAGGAAGGCGAGAGGTGTGAAACAGCGTTGGCCGACATGCGGCAAAGACACGCGCACAGGCCCGAGGAGAAAGCCGCGGCCAGCAACAGTCGAGCTCGGCGCTCGCCACGCGCATGCACACAGTGACCGCGAGCCCGGATAGGAAAGTGACAAGGGTGACATGCACGAGTTTTGAAGGGAACAAAAAATTGTGCCTAACCCGACTCGAGACCGACCAGCTATACCAACTCACAACTAGGACTATTAGCTGGCCAGCGAAATAATCCCTACGCCCCAAGAGCGACTAGAGATGAAGACACAAGCCCACCAACATGAGCTCATCACCTAATCATGGGTTCATGAACAGAACGTCCACGACGTAGTTCACAGCGTGTTCTGACGAGTTTCGGGTAATTTTTGTGAGAACAACGTTCTACCCACACCACAACTACTCATACTATGCTGATGTACTCGCCGTGGTGCAATCGATCGTGCAAAAACATAGACATACTGCTTACTCCATTTTTGTTGGAATTTAACCACCAAAAACAACAATGTCCATCATTTCCCACTTAGAAAAATTAAGGGTTTAGATTGATCTACAACTTTTAACACTTTTGCCATAATTTCCAAAAGGTCTAAGCCTTGTTAATTTCAACTAACTAACATACCATGACCTAGTCCATACTTCATACTAACTCGTAGGAACAAAATATTAAAGCACTATTTAAGTATGTTCCACTATATAATTTACCAAAGATAGCACTTTAAACTTAAATCGTTTGTTTGCCAACTTAACCGTGAAGAGTGGATTTAATTTCAATTTGATTTCCAAGCTTCCCAAAAATACTAGCTGATATTATTATTCTCCAAGATTTAAAATTACATGCTCAGCTACGTAACTTGCCCTCAAATCTTTATTTCCACACTATACTCCAGTTATAATTGGTCATTGCTCATAGAAATTGTTTTCATGCCAACAATTAACACAACTCATTCTATTCTTTTTGTTAGGAGTTTTCATCACCACCTCTTTATGCTAAGTAAACGAACTCACTATATTATTAGATCTATCTCTCAGGTCATAATCTTAGTGCTTAGCGAGCTCGTAACACCAGAGGTGTTACACACGGCTTGCTATTATAGCAACCGACTCTATTGTCATCCATTGAAGGAGAAGACACCTTATGAGCTCTTGAATGATAGAAAGCCCAATGTTGCATACTTTTGGATTTTTGGTAGCAAATGCTACATATTGAAGAAAGGCACTAGATTGAGCAAGTTTGTGAAGAAATTTGATGAAGGTTTCTTGCTTGGTTACTCAAGTATTAGCAAGGCTTATAGAGTTTGGAATTTGGCTAGTGGTACTCTTGAGGAGGTTCATGATGTGGAATTTGATGAAACCAAGGGTTCCTAAGAGGAAGATGAGAATTTAGATGATGTGAGAGGCACTCAATTGGTTAATGCAATGAAGAATATGGAAATTGGTGACATAAGGCCTAGAGAGGTGATTAAAGTTGAAGATGACAAAGATCAAGTGCTCGCTAACTCAGATGTGCAAGTTGATACAAGTCAAGCTAGTTCACCATCTCAAATGCAAAATCAACAAGTTGCTAGTACATCATCTCAACCAAATGATCAATCAAATGTAAGCAATCAAGTGCAAGTCCTCCAACCAACAAATGTTGCAAGAGATCATCCTTTGGATTCTATCATTGGTGATATTTCAAGAGGTGTACAAACAAGATCAAGATTAGCATCATTTTGTGAACATTTCTCATTTGTGTCATCCATTGAACAAAGAAGATAGATGAAGCTTTGTTGGATGTTGATTGGGTCAATGCTATGCATGAAGAACTAAACAACTTCACAAGAAATCTAGTATGGGAGTTGGTAGAGAGGCCTAAGGGACACAATGTGATTGGAACTATATGGGTCTTTTGAAACAAGCAAGATCAAGATGGGATAGTTGTAAGGAACAAAACAAGATTAGTGGCTCAAGGTTATACTCAAGTTGAAGGTCTTGACTTTAGAGAAATATATGCCCTAGTTGCAAGATTAGAAGCAATTAGGATCTTGTTAGCCTATGCTTGTGCCCACAACATCAAGCTATATCAAATGGATGTGAAGAGCACATTTCTCAATGGCTACATCAATGAAGAAGTATATGTTGAGCAACCTCCCAGTTTTAAAGATGAGAAGAAGCCCAACCATGTTTACAATCTAAGAAATGCATTGTATGGTTTAAAGCAAGCACCCAGAGTATGGTATGAGAGATTGAGAGATTTCTTACTCTCTAAAGTGTTCAAGATGGATAAGGTTGACACCACTCTCTTCACCAAGAAGATAGGCAATGACTTGTTTATGTTGCAAATCTATGTTGATGACATCATATTTGGACCAGCCAATCAAGATTTTTGTGAAGAGTTTGGGAAAATAATGGCTAATGAGTTTGAGATATCCATGATTGAAGAGCTTAGTTACTTTCTTGGTCTTCAAATTAAGCAATTGAAGAATGGTACATTTATTAGTCAAGGCAAGTACATCAAAGACATGCTCAAGAAATTTGGAATAAATGATGCAAAGTCAATTAGTACACCAATGGGGACAAATAGAAACTTAGATAGTGATGCTAGTAGAAATATGGTGGATCAAAAGTTGTATCGGTCTATGATTGGAAGCCTACTCTATGTGACAGCATTAAGGCCAGATGTGATGTTTAGTTTATGCATGTGTGCTAGATTTGAAGCCTCACCAAGAGAGTCATTTAAAGGGAACCAAGAGAATATTGAGGTATTTGAAGCATACACAAAATGTTGGATTGTGGTATCCCAAAGGAGCAAGATTTGAGTTGATTGGATATTCGAACTCTGATTATGCAGGATGCAAAGTTGAGAGAAAGAGCACATCGGGCACATGTCAACTACTGTGAAGATCACTTGTGTCTTGGTCATCAAAGAAGTAAAATAGTGTAGCACTTTCAACCACCGAAGCGGAGTACATTTTGGTCGGTAGTTGTTGTGCTCAAATACTTTAGATGAAGGCTAATTTGAGTGACTTTGGAATCAAATTCAAACAAGTACCATTGCTATGTGACAATGAGAGTGCTATCAAGCTCACCAATAATATGATTCAACATGAAAGAACAAAGCACATTGATGTCCGCCACTATTTCATTAGAGATCACCAACAAAAGGGGACATTTGTATTGAGAGTGTGGGCACCGATGATCAACTTGCCGATATCTTCGCCAAGCCACTTGATGAGAAGAGGTTTTGCAAGCTAAGGAATGAATTGAACATGCTTGACTTCTCAAATATGTGTTGATGCACCCCCACTATATGACATGCCTCTCCTTCGAGCAAAGCAAGATAAAATTGATTGTCATGTCATTCATCCTTTGCTAAGGACTTGTTTAGTGCATCTAGTCATTCCTATCATGTCTTAGGCTCATTCATGGAAATAAAATGAATTTAATATTTGTATGGTACCACTATCGTTTGTATGCTTGAAATGATCTAGTGGTAGCATATGACATGTTTGTGGGCTTGTGAACCTAGTGTTTAATCTAGAGAATGAGCTATAAGTATTTAACTCAACATGGTGCATGATAACCCTTATTTGGAGGAGTGAAGAAGCTTGCCCTTGGATCAAACCGAGTTAAATATCTTTTGCAAGTAATCTAGATTGAACCAAATTGGGAAAATGATCCTCACTTCACATGGTTTTACCCCAACCTATCTAAAATTTGAGCTCACCTTTTATGTTAATTGTTGACAAAGGGGGAGAGAATTCACAAAGATAGTAAGATAGGGGGAGCAAACAAATGAAATGTGACATTGTAAGGGGATCAATTAAAATTTGAAGCATACAAGTAGGGGGAGCAAGCTCATAAACTTGTATGTTGCATTTGTATGTGCATTACATATGTTTGCTTGCATTGCACAAGTTTTTAAATTCCCTTTTGATGCTTGTGTGATGTATGCTAGATTGTAGAAAATGATTGATGAAATGAAAACTAGCATACATAGGAAGAGTAACTAGACTTGTGATTACCATGTAAAAACTAGACCCTTTCATATAATGTTGATCTCATGGGGTTTCTAGTTTTTGTGAATGTCAAATTACTAACGGTGCTAAGGATGCTGTATATTTGCAACTCCGATTGGTATCACTTGTTGGGGCAGCAGGCATGTTAGTTGCAGCAAAGGGTAGACACACTCATAGAGCTAGCAGCAACAGGCCTTCTTCCTCCCATCATAGGACCAGGGGGAGCAAGCTCAAGGAGTTACTCAGGAACATATTTTGCATGTGTCAGTATGTTGTGGATGTTGTCTACGAGGGAAGAAAGGACATAAATGACATGAAGAGGTAGCTAGGACTTGAGGTCAGAGAGATCCCTCGTCTAGTGTTTTCACCCTATGAGGATAGTAGTGAGGATGATGAAGAGATGGAGTATCCTCATGATCAGGAGACGCTTGGTGAGAGGATGAACATCCTCAGACATGAGAGAGGACAGTCCAGGCCACAGAGGCACACAACTACTACACACAGAGCTGACATGGTTGTTGTGAGTGACAGTGATGAGGAGTCCAGTGAGAGGACTATTTTAGCCAGCAGGCAGCAAACCGACCCAACAGATGATGATGACAGTGACATTGGTTGTGACTAGAGCAGGGAGTAGTGAGACGACTGTGCCTTACCTCTCTTGTTCTTTCCCTTTTTGGCACCTGTTGACAAAGGGGGAGAGAGGCAAGATTGAGATGTTTCTTTTGTGTCGCCATCATCTTTCGTCATAGTGTCATCGTGGTAGTGTAGCGTTGAGACGTTTAGTTGTGAGTTGTGAGAGTCGATGTCATTTTCAAACTTTTTTCATATTAGTAGTCTATAATATTACTTTGTATCACCTTTGTGTGGTGATTGGTGGTCATGGACATGGATATGTGAACTTTATGTGTAATGGAATGCTAGAACTATGGTAGAACTTCTTTATATTCATATGTTACTAGCATTCCATTTCTCTATGGTGTTTGTTTATATATATGTGATGCTTTCTGTTCTGTTAAAATATTCTGAGTGTGCAGAACACGGAGGCTCTGCACCTAGGCCTAGATGCTCTGCGGCCCGAAGGCTCCACTGTCTATAGACCTAGGATATTTTCTTTTGTGCATAAACTGTCATACGCATCACAGATTATTATTTGACACACTTTTTTGCACCCCACGATGGCATGAATACAATGTATCTTTCACACTTGCTCTTAATATATGCAAAGTATGTCTTGAAGGGACATTTTTACAATTCCAAACAAATCTTGCATATATTAAGGGGGAGCCCTTGTATTCATGCTATCAAAAGCTCAATCTTTCAATTAAATGTAAGCTTTAATTGTGTTGTCAACATTTACCAAAAAGAGAGAGATTGTAGTGCAATCAAGCTCTAAGTGGGTTTTGGTGATGTTGATCACATAATTAAAGGACTAATGACTTTAACAAGTGTTTGACAGCATATCTTTAATCATGGATGAAAAGAAACAAAGGAGGAGACCCCCAACTCGAATGGATGGCTTGCAACGGCTCCAAGAGCTAGATTAATTCATTTTATATTTTGAAACTGAGTCATAGGACAAACCGTACTATCAAGGGGGGTACTAATGGTGTGTTGGGTGGAACCAAGTGCTCAAAACTCCATCTATATCTCAAATAATCCCAGCAACAAAAAGCCAGCCAAGCTGAATTCCTATCTGCTCTGGCCTACGTGGAACCTTCGCGCTCTGGCGCAGAACCTCCACGTCCTGACGTGGAGACTCCGAGATCTGATAGACCTGATCATTTTGTGGGTGATGTGGGTGGTATTTATACCATACCCCTTCGACCCCAATGGTCATCTTCTCCATTCCTTCATTCCTGACGATCAGAAGCTCTCTCTCTCTCTCCCAAGCTTGGTGCTACCAACTCCCTTACTTAAATTGTCGGCATGAAATTTCGTCCCGTGTCGGGTCACACGAGCAAGCCGGAAGGGTCCGCTCGATGGAGCTAGAGATCCGCCTAGCTTCAACGTAGGGATTATCAATCCTACGCACTCCACCCGAGATGTGCTAGTCAATTTGACCCTGCAATTGACAAGGAGAGAAAGATAATCAGTAATTTAAGGTGGAACATGATGGTCTTGCCAGACAGTCCCGAATGTGTGGCTCTAAGAGCCGATGTGGAAGGAGATCGACTAAATAGCCGATTCCAGCATACTCATAAGAATAAATCAGTTATAACTCGTGGAAGGAAAATCGGTTATAATTTAGAATGAATATTGTTATTTAGACAAATACTGGTCAATGGAAATAGGAAGTCAACAATAATCAGTTTATGCTAAGCCAATGACTACAAGTAACAGAATCCCTTTTTATATAAAAGAAACAGCTTATCATCATTTAACCATTTAATAGTGATAAATCTAATGAACATATTAGATCTCATCTATCATTATGACCAGTGGGGCATGACGTAGAATCATGCAGGCCGTAGAAACAGCGATAAATTCGATGACTCTAACTTATTACTAATATAAGTGGGGCATGAGGTAAAATCATGCATGTCGTAATACAATAATAAGATCATAGGGCTAACACATCTTTCAACCTATCTTTACTTCAACGGTCTCGTGACGTGAACTGCATATGTGAAAACACTCGATATTGGTTAAAATAGTCAATTCAGGCATAGCGCATAATTAAAGTCATGTCCTATCAGGAATAGATCTACCAAATAATGATCCCCACTCCACGGTGTAACAGTGGAGTGTGAGGCAGAATCACATAGGCCATGATAACAGGCCATGGAATGGTTCTCGTCAACCAATAGATCTATTCAAGACCAGACATGCCTTAACCGCACACTATGCACGATCAAAATTGACATAAAACAGCTGATAAAACATAACTCATCGTTTAAAGTGCAGATTAGATCAATTTAGATTAATAAACGATGGGTTAAACAGGATATAAGGCCGATCTAGATCAATCCCAATAGGGCAAAATGATATTGTTGTAATTAAATAAATAATGAAAGCAATAAGAAATATTGGTAACTTAATGAATCTATCCAAAGGATGCCACCCTTAGATAGAGCTGATAACTTAACTTTAATCTAGTTTGAGCAGTGGAGGTCGACCGGATCGATGCAGCCATACTTGAACTAAACAAGAGTCGATAACTAGCTTATACTAGAGTCACAGTGGAGGTCGACCGGATCGATGTAGCCATACGAACAGAAGTATAAGCCATGACGATACTTACAGACAAGTCGGAGGTCAGCCAGACCGATGCAGCCCTGCTCGCTAAAGAACTCACCGAGATCTACTCTACTCCCTACTCCTAACGGGTGTCTGGAGCCAAAAAAAGTAAGTAACTTGTATTTGATTGATTGTGTGTCCTTTACAATAGCCGAGGTCCATTATTTATACCCGGAACCTATGCATGAATCCTACTTAAGCATGACTCATCATAATTTTTGGCCTAAGACAAAACATTCATAATTTAAGATAACTTGGACCCTAATCTTTCCCTTTTGTAGAGTCCAACATGTTTTTCCCGACGCCGATCGTAGCTTTTGTCGTTATCTGCTGGCGCTATCTGAAGAAAGCCGATTTTAGTGTTGCATTCGAATCAGCTGATACCGGCCTTCATGCAATCGATTCCTTGATGACATGATCTTGGGAGCTTTCGAGTCCCTACAATTCTTCTTCCAAATTTTGGTGTAAACACATGCCCCCCAATTTTGGGATAAAAGTAATTTTATTCCAAAATTATCACATCTATACCCCCGATAGGTCCGCAGTCATAAGTAGAGAATCTTGATCTAGGGTCTACTGTTTGTCACTGTCTATGTCAGCTCATGAGCCCATGCTTCAAAACTTTTATGAGAGCATCATTGCTTCATGGGCGCTTGGATTCATCTTTCCAGGCCGACTATAAAATGTCTATCCGACTCTGATGAGAGCGACTCAACAATTCAGCTATGTTTCTCTTCCATTTGCTTCCTCGAATGCGTCTAACTCCGCCGGACCCTCCACGATCTATCTTTTTTGCCATGAAGATCTAGAGTGGTTAGAAGAATTCTTGTGCATAGGGTGATTGTGTCGCACATCTTAGCGCCTTGTCGAGCATCAGGATCAGCTACTGCAATTAGAAGAATTCTTGTGATATCACCTGAGTCTTCTCTCCATGCTCGCAGAGTTGTTCTAGTGTTTTTAAGGGCTAAAATGTGTGGACAACTATCCCTTGTTTGCTCCATCAAATGCCCATCGGGAAAGCCACAGGCTTCTTTTTCGTAGTTTCCCAGTCACTGAGAAATCAGCTGGGCATCTATTAGGTAGGTGGTTTTTTCCCTTTTCTAGCATAATTTTATCAATGGGCCAATGTGACTTAGTTTATGATGACCTTTAGCCCTGTGGGGATTCGGACTCCCTTCAATCCAAAGAAGCCTTGGTTGGTTGATCGCTGGTCAATGTAAATCTATCGTATCCATCCCAAGATATTTTGTAATTATGGGAAGCAATAAGTCTGAATCTGTTATCTCTTTGTTATTTGTCCCCTGAATTTCTAGAGTGTCAATCCATTTCCGTATCTGACTTCATTTTCACACCCCCGGTGAAATCTATCTTCTCACCTTCCCGGGCTATATGTATGGGCCACGGCTGTGGATCGAAAAACATCATGCTTTGTCTCAAACCTTTTGCGTTTTAGTGTGGTTTCTACTTTCCCATAGGTTTGAGATCATGGAGAATAGAAGAGGTCTATTGTGGAGGCCCTCAATGGATCTACGTCATCACACCAGCGCCTTCAACACCAGGAGGGTGCAACTCGTGATGCTCTTGCTGCTTCGGGGCATAGGGCCAACTCTGTTCGGCCTTCAAGGTTCTCTTTATCAATAGCTCGCCACCAGCTTCCCTGCTATCTAAGGAGGCGGATTGACAATGACAACCTGCTCACCTCCATCGACAGGCATGGCTAGAATCTTGCCGACTAAGTCTCCCTCATAGAATCGGCTCTAGCCATGGTCCGATGCCGATCGCCTTCCGAGGCCAATTTGGTGGAGGATAGGTTGGCCAAGGCTGAGGCTAGAATTGTGAGTGAGATATCTATCATGACTTTTGCTTCCTCTCAATCTCATCTTCAAGATTCTGATCATCTCCCCTTTGAATCTTTTAAATTTTTCTGCTCAACTGGAAAGCCTCCTATTGGCTGCGGATTACGTGGCTGGATTCGTCAAAGCCAGAGGCGCCGTCCCGGTGGTTTGCCTGCACGACATCATAAACCGTGTCTAGGAGGTCGCTTTGCATGGCGTTCATCATGGTGCCTCCATGGTGTTGGTTGCTACGCAAGCTCGTTCTGGCCACGAACTTCGGTTTCTGCCCCACGGTTTTCCAGCCATGGCGCACCCTGGGGATCATGAGCGCCTAGTTGAGGATTTCTTCAGCACCGCCAACTCCATAGCCTTTATTTCCCAGGCCGATGATATAGTAACCAAAGTGTTTTCTGGCCCATAGTTTGTAATAGGTGATATTTATCAAACAATTTCTCCGTCTTGAGTGATTTTCCTTTGCTTCGTACTTCATATTATATGCATCGCTTTGTCCGTGTTTGCTTTGCTCCTATAGGTGATACACATCGTACCAGCTTTTATCCCTTCAGGTTTATTTTTGCACCAGAGGCAATACCTTTCCGGTATCGGCTATTAGAGCCGACGACCGAACAAATCAGTTGTCAAGTATTAATCCAAATGCTAGGGTAATATCTCTTTAGATATTTCCCATTGATTGCTATGCCAAATTCCTCCTCTCCTCTTAGTGTTTCCAAAATATAAGCATTACTGGGCGCACAACGTTTGATCCGATAAGGTCCTTCCCAATTAGGTGACCATTTGCCGAACTTACTGTCATTTGACCCAATCGGCAACTTCACTTTCTAGACCAAGTCTCCTTCAAAAAATTGCTTAATCTTGATGTTTTTATTGTAATATTTTGCAACCCTCAGTTTATTGACTTCGATATTTTTAAGAGCACGTAGCCATAAGCAACTCAAATCCTCTAAGTCATCTATCATAAGATTCGGTTGACAAATTATTTTGCAATGTAACACGCCTTGATCCAGACTGAACTTCCCAAGGAAGAACTACATTATGGCCATACACAAGTTCATAAGGCGATGTTTTAATTGATCCATGATAGGCCATCCTATATGCCTGTAGTGCCTCATTAAGCGTTGAATGCCACTTCCTTGGCTGTTACTCAATCTTTTTCTTAATCAGCTTAATCATAATCTGATTGGATGCCTCTGCTTGGCCATTAGCCTAAGCATAGTAAGGAGAAGAATTTAGTAGCTTGATTCCTATACTAGCAGTAAAATCTCTAAACTCTTCTGATGTGAACATTGTCCCTTGATCGGTAGTTATAGTTTGAGGAATCCCAAAATGATGCACAATGTGCTCCTTGACAAAATAAACCATGTTCTTTGAGGTTATCATCTTCAAAGGAATTGCCTCAACCCATTTAGTGAAGTAATCTGTTGCTACCAATATGAACTTATATCCTTTGCTTGAGGACAGAAAAATCTGGCCAATTAAATCAATTCCTCAACCTCGAAACAGCCATGGCTTGATTATTGGATTCATGGCCAATGCAGGCAATTTTTGGACATTACCAAAATGTTGACAGACCTGGCATCCCTTGTAATATTGTTAGCTAGAAATATCCAGTTCTACAAATAATCCATTTCATCATATGGTATGGTATAAGCCGATTGATGAGCTCCACATATCCCTTCATGCACCTCGCCCATCAACACCATGGCTTCTTCTTGATTTAAGCATTTGAGCAACACCCCATCGATTATTTTATAGTATAGCTGATCATCTAGTAAAACATACTTAGTCGATTTATACCATAGCTTTCTAGTAACTTTCCATGTTGGATTACTAAGGTAGTCGGCCATTTCAATTCTCCAATCATTACTCGAGGTTTCACTACTCAAGACTTCTTAAAACACTCGATAACCTGAAGCGCTTTGAGCTAGACGATTAGCCTCTTGATTTTGTGCCCTCGGAATATGTTGAAAAGAGACATGAGAAAACCCTTTTAGCAACCTTTGACATTCATCATAATATCCCCTCAGAGTATCTTCTTTGCACTCATATAGGTCGATCAACTGATTAATAATTAACTATGAATCTCTAATTACTTCAATTGCTTCGGCCTTTACTTCATGAAGAAGTTGAAGTCCCTTAAGAATAGCTTCATATTCTGCTTGGTTGTTGGTAATCATTGGTTCAGTCAAAAAAGCAAACTCAAAACTTGCCCCCTGAGGCAAAATAATAACAATACCAATGCCTCCACCTTGCTTGCATGATGATCCATCAAAGAATAACATCCAAGGTACTGGCACAACATAATCAATGCTTGGTTTATGATGTTGGGTGACGAAATTAGTCATCACTTGCCCTTTGACTGCTTTAGTCAATTCGTACCTCAAGTCAAACTCCGATAGCACGAGAATCCACTTTCCCACTCTCCCATTCAGTATTGGCATTGATAACATGTGCTTAATCACATCAACCTTGGAAACAATCGTACATTCGGCCGATAGTAAGTAGTGTCGCAACTTAGTGCAAGAGAAATATAAGCACAAGCATAACTTTTCGGTGAGAGAATATCTTGTCTCTGGATCTAGGAGTCTTCTATGCAAATAGAAAACAACTCGCTCTTTTCCTTTAAACTCTTGCATCAAGGCCGATCCAATTGTCTTATCATCAACCGATATGTACAACTTAAAAGGCTTACCTTGCTGAGGAGGGACCAGCATAGGTAGACATTTCATATATTCTTTTATCTCTTCAAACGCCTTTTGTTGTATGTCACCCCACTTGAATTCTTGATCATTTTCAACTTCAACACGGGAGAAAACGGCAGAATTCTTTTCGACAAATTTGAAATTAATCTTTTGATGAAATTAATCTTACCAAATAGATATTGTAACTCTGTTTTAGTAGTCGAGGGAACTGCCTCATCAATTGTTTTTTTTTGTTTTTTTGACCAACTTTGATTCCTCTCTCGTGGATCATGAAACCCAAGAATTGTCCCGCTGACACTCCAAAAGCACACTTATTAGGATTCATCTTTAGACCATGTTTTCTTGTGCATTCTAGAGTCTCCCACAAATTAGCTAGATGCTCTTTGTACCCTTTGGATTTTATCATCACATCATCGATGTAGATTTCAACAATCCTACCGATCAACTTATGAAAAATATAATTCATCGCCCTTTGATAAGTTGCATCGGCATTCTTCAGACCAAATGTCATCACAACCCACTCAAATAAACCGATTGCGTCGGGGAACATGAAAGCGGTCTTTGCTATGTCTTCCTCAGCCATGAAAATTTGGTTATATCCTACATTGTCGTCCATGAAGCTAATAATCTTGTGTCCAGCTGCTGCATCTACTAACATATCAGCTATCGGCATCGGATAACCATCCATGGGTGTGGCTTTGTTCAGATCCCTAAAATCAATGCAAACTCTTAATTTTCCATTCTTCTTATACATAGGGACAACATTCGATATCCACTCTACATATCGGCATGGTCGGATAAACTTTGCTTCCAGTAACCTTTCAGTCTCCTTTTTTATATCATCAAGCACGTTCGGGTTGAATCTCCTTGGAGCTTGCTTAAACGGCCGATATCCAGGTTTGATTGGCAACCGATGCTCAACAATTGATCGGTCTAGACCAAGCATCTCATAGTATTTCCAAGCAAAACAGTCTTTAAATTCCTTTAATAAATCAACTAACTTTGGATTGCACTTATGATTCGACTTAACGTTCACATACGTCGGCCTAAGCCTATCTCCAGGACCAATGCTTATTCTTCCTTAATCCAATGGCCGACGTGAAGCCGTGACTGTTTACTAAAACAAACTCTCAGAGCCAATTGCTTGGAACAGCTGTTGGCTTTCATTGCTGATTTTAATGAAGCCTCCTTCCCATAACTTGCTAGAAAAGCATTCGAAGTCTGCTAGCTCCCAAAAGACTGGATCAGCTATTGCGATACTCATAGACTGACATCATCTCCATGCCATTGAATCAAACACTGATGCATGGTCGATGGTACACAATAGTTCACATGAATCCAATCACGACCAAGGAGCAAACTGTACGACCCTTTTCCATCGATGATGAAGAATGTGGTGAGCAGAGTCTTACTCCCGATTGTTAGTTTGAAGTTCATTGCCCCCCAGGTCTTAGACGCATTACCCCCAAAGTCCTTAAGCATCATGTCAGTCTCAATCAGATCTCCTGGTCCCTTGCCAAGCTTATGAAAAGTGGTGTAAGGCATGAGATTAACAGAAGCACATCCATCCACCAACATCTTGTTCATCGGGTTCCCATCAACAAAACCTTTCACATATAAAGTTTTTAAGTGCCGATGCTTGACTGGTTTATCAAATATTGCTTGTTGTATAACCGTCAACTTGGCAACTATCTCCTCATACTCTGATTCATCAAAATCCAAATAAACTTCTTGATCTACCGGAGCTCTAAACTCTGATGGCAACAGAAAAGCCATTTGAATATCAGCCGATGGTTGCCTTCTATCGGCTGTTTGCTTAGCATGCCATACTTGAGGTTTACTGGATGCCTGAGCCTGTTCCAACTCTCTATTCCTTAGGCATTGCACCCTTCTCTTCTGGCTTCTTGTCAAACCTCCTAGACACCATTGGCCTTCTGGCCAAACATATTCTCTCTCCTTACTTTCTTCTTCATAATCAGCCTAGTTTTGATCAACAACTCTTTTTCCAAGCTGATTATGAACACTTCCATTTTTTAATCGCCGATCCATGTTATTATGATGATATGCATCTTGAGCATGGATAGATCGGCAGTTGGCTTGAGATTGCCTAAACTCCCAATATTGATCGCTGCACTCTGGATAGTTATTCCTGGTAGGCAACTTCAAACTTTCGTTCCAGCAATGTCTGAAGAAAGGACAATTCCAATGTAATTTAGCTTGCTTCCTTTCATACCTCTCTTTTTCCTGTTGACACTGGTATTCTTGCTCTTCTAACCAACATTGATAATCATTTTCCTTCTATCATTGCTATTTATTCAATAGAATTCAAAATGTAACCCACGGCTTTGTCGCCTCATCTTTTGATGGTTCTCCCTGCTCATATCGGCTCTTTTGCTTGTCGCGATGTCTTCTAATTTCTTTGTATTCGTTAGCCAATATTTGCATCTCAGGATCGACTGTTCTAGCTTCTCTTGATTTGGTTGATGTCAGGACCTTAGTCTTTCCTTTGAGCAGCCTAGCATCGACCATGTTTTGATCTCCTAGGAAAGGATCATCATCAACTTTCATTTTCCATGGCGTATCAAATTTGAGTCCTCCTTGCTGAATAGCCCTTTGTATATGCTACCGTAAAATTCTACATTCATTAGTGGAATGAGAAGTAGCGTTATGGAACTTGTAGAACTTCTTATTCTTCAACTGATCAGGAGGCAACATAACATGATTATCGGGCAACTTGATTTGTCCCTTCTCAAGCAAGAAATTGAAGAGCTTGTCTTATTTTGTGACGTCAAAGTCATAGCTCTCCTCAACTCCTCTTCTCCAAGGATTTGGCACCATTACTATCTTTTTGCCCCACTTCCATTCAGATATGGCAACCTCTTCTTCTTCATCTTCATAGCCGTCATTGATTGAATATAGATTATAAGCTTCGGTCATTGTGGTACTCTTCTAGAATCAGGTATCTCTACGCATACTCTGGAATTGGCTATTGAGCGATGCCACTCGTTGAGCCAATTAACGCAAGTTGTCAAATTCTTGTCCCAACAGTTTTTCTTTCCATGTTGGCAGCATCCCTTGAACGGCCAAAGCGGCCAGTTGATCATTAGCCAAATTTAATGAGAAGCACAAATTCCTAGTCTCTCGGAACCTCTGAAGAAACTCAGTGCCTAATTCATTAGTTTTCTGCCTTATAGTTGTCAAATCGGTAATCTTCTTTTCTCCAGTCCTAGTATAAAAATATGTATGAAATTTCTTTTCTAGGTCAGCCCAATTGGCAATGGAGTTGACTGGCAGTGATGAAAACCAAGTGAAGGCTGGCCCTGACAGGGACAAGGAGAAGCAACGAACTCAATGGGCCTCTTCAACGGATGCTTCGCCCAACTGTGTAAGATACCAACTGACATATGGGCGTTTGTACAAGAAGGTCAGTCCTTTTGGCTTTAGACCAAACTAATTCTTCATCATCTTGATCACCTTTAGTAACAACTCATCAGCATGTGAATTTGGATTTCTCTACACCTGCTGACCCATCTATGGATTGAAATCTCGTGTGCCTTGATACCCTGGATTTAGAATCATGTGAAGGGTGTTATAATCTGTGCCATAATGATACCCTATGGAATCTCTATCTGGTGGGTCCTTTGCTAATTTGCTGCTTGAAGTATCTGGTTATAGACATTAGGATCTATATCTCTATGGATCCTTTGAATTGATGGTGCTATTTTTTGAGCCGACGACGGTATGTGGCCTAATGTGCCAAAATTAATCACATGGTTCTGACCTTGCCCCGCCGGCTGTTGCACATGCTGCACTTACGATCTAGGATTATACTGAATCTAATTTGTAGTAACACCCTGAGCTTGTTCAGATGAACTCTAAACTGTCTGGACATCATCATTACCAGCTAGTGCTGCTTCTTGACAGCTGGTACCGGTTTGATTAGTCCCTTGAGTCAATGAATGTGGAATGTTGTAATATTCTGGTCCAATCTGATCAACTGAAAACCCATGAAACACCTCTTTCATGGTGTTATGGAATGTGTTCATGAAAACTTTATTATGGTTCGATATGGCATCATGAACAGACTTGTTTATAGCTTCCATGAAGAAATGTTTGTCTTCAGTCTCATCTGCATGTCTGCCCATCCAACAGAACTCTAGGTAGTGGATATTTCTGAACAACTGTGTTATCACGTGTTTTGGTGTAGGACAACAAGCACTTGTTCTGAAATTCTTCTATAGCTTTGTTGACGACATCTTTATCTCCATCAAGTAGGTCTTCATAAGGTACCATAAGGATGTCGTTGTTGTTGTAAACCACCATGACGATTGTGGGGTCCACCGAGCGTGCCAAAACATGTGTCAGCACAAAATTTCATCCTGTGCCAGGGCACATGAGCAAGCCAGAAGGGTCTGCTCAATGGAGCTGGAGATCCGCCTAGCTTCAACGTAGGGATTATCGATCCTGCGCACTCCTCCTGAGATGTGCGAGTCAATTTGACCCTGCAATTGACAAGGAGATAAAGCTAATCAGTAATTTAAGGTGGAACATGCCGGTGTTGCCAGACAGTCCCGAATGTGTGGCTCTGAGAGCCAATGTGGAAGGAGATCGACTAAATAGCCGATTCTAGCATACTCATAAGAATAAATCAGTTAAAACTCATGAAAGGAAAATCGGTTATAATTCAGGATGAATATCGTTATTTAGACAAATACTGGTCAATGGCAATAGGATGTCAACAATAATCAGTTTATGCTAAGCCAATGACTGCAAATAACCGAATCCCATTTAATAGAGATAAATCTAATGAACATAGTACATCTCATCTATCATTATGACCAGTGGGGCATGAGGCAAAATCATGTAGGCCGTAGAAACAGCGATAAATTCGACGACCCTAACTTATTACTAATATCAGTGGGGCATGAGGCAGAATCATGCAGGCCGTAATACAATAATAAGATCATGGGCCTAACACATCTTTCAACCTATCTTTACTTCAATGGTCTCGTGACATGAACTGCATATGTGAAAACACTCGATATCGGCTAAAACAGCCGATTCAGGCATAGCGCACAATTAAAGTCATGCCCTATCAGGAACAGATCTACCAAATAATGATCCCCACTCTACGGTGCTAACAGTGGGGTGTGAGGCAGAATCACACAGGCCGTGATAAGAGGTCATAGAACGGTTCTCGTTAGCCAATAGATCTATTCAAGACCAGATATTCCTTAACCGCACACTATGCACAATCAATATTGACAAAAAACAACCAATAAAACATAACTCATCGTTTAAAGTGTAGATTAGATCAATTTAGATTAATAAATGATGGGTTAAATAGGATATAAGGCCGATCTAGATCAATCCCAATCGAGCAAAGTGATATTGTTGTAATTAAATAAATAGTGAAAGCAATAAGCAATATCGGTAACTTAATGAATCTATCCGAAGGACATCACCCTTAGAAAGAGCCGATAACTTGACCTTAATCTAGTTCGAGCAGTGGAGGTCGACCAGATCGATGCAGCCGTATGAACAGAAGTATAAGCCATGATGGTACTTACAGACAAGCCAGAGCTCGGCTGGACCGATGCTGCCCTACTCGCTGAAGTACTCAACGAGATCTATTCTACTCCTACTCCTAAGGGGTGGCCGGAGCCGAAAAAAGTAAGTAACTTGTATTCGATTGATTGTGTATCCTTTACAATAGCCGGGGTCCAATATTTATACCTAGAACCTACGCATGAATCCTACTTAAGCATGACTCATCACAATTTTTGGCCTAAGAGAAAACATTCCTAATTTAAGATAACTTGGACCCTAATCTTTCCCATTTTGTAGAGTCCATCATGTTTTTTCCCAGCACCGATAGTAGCTTTTGTTGTTATTGCTGGCGCTATCTGAAGAAGGCTGATTCCAGTGTTGCATTCGAATCAGCTGATACCAGCCTTCATGCAATCGATTCCTTGATGACATGATCTTGGGAGCTTTCGAGTCCCTACAATTCTTCTTCCAAATTTTGGTGTAAAAACAAATATTTGTGATTCCTTGAGGGATTTGACTTAGAGAGTGTGAGAAAACTCAAGAAGATTCTTGGTGAAGCCCTAGCTGCTTGGTGTGTTTGTTACTCTTGGAGCTTGACTCCTAGATGGCTAGTGGTCGCCCGGTAGCTCCCAATCCGCTGTGGTTGAGCACCGTGAAGTTTGTATTACCCTTTGTGACTTAGTGGAACCCTTGAACCTATTGCCTTGGTGATAGGTTGGAGAAGAGGAGCGAGTTGAAAGAGACTCCATAGCCTTTGTGGCTAACCCTAACAATGTGGACGTAGGCAAGCCTTTATGGCGAGTTGAACCACAGGATAAATCCTTATGTTCACTGTGATTGCTGTTGTTGTTGCTATTACTTGTGATTTGGATTGATTTTTGGGGTTTGCATCTGATCTATGAATTCCTCATCTTCTAGGTGCAATCGACTATTTGGATAGCTCAACATACTCCCTAGGAAGGCTAGTATTACATTCAATCTATTTTTCATTCGTTAAATTCCATAGTAGATCGATTTCATACTCTGATCCCCAGAGGTTCCACGCTCAGTCCTGGAACCTCCACGCCCTAGAACCTCTGTGCTCAAACCCGGAGGTTCCGCATTCTAACTATTTTCATAAGTTGATTAAATTTTAGAAAAAGTCCTATTCACCCCCATCTTGGCCACTTGCAATATCCAATGACATGAGCATTTTCAATGTGTTGCTAGTAGAGAGCTTGAACTTCAATTTGCTATTTGTGGCTCAATTGTGTGATCTTGGATTCAAATACATATTTGGGGTAGATGATGTAGAAATCATAATTGTAGATGGCTCTAATTTGATCTTCAAAGGCTTTAGATATGAGAATCTATACTTGGTGGATTTCAATGCTAGTGAAGTTCAATTGTCAACATGCTTGTTCACTAAATCTAGTATGGGTTAGTTTTGGCATAGAAGGCTTGGTCATATTGGAATGAAACAATTAAATAGATTGGTTAAGCATGACTTGGTTAGGGGCTTGAAAGATGTTGTGTCGGTGCAGAAAGTGACCAACACGTAAATATTTATAGTTTTGTTGTACGTTGTGATCAGAGGTGGCCTAGCACTCAATGACACAGGGTTTATACTGGTTCAGGCAACATGCCCTACGTCCAGTTTGAGTCGATCAGTGACTTTATTCCTGAGCCCAGGTGATCAAAGTTTGCTATGGGGTTACAAATGGAAGGGAGAAAGATGGGGGGTACAAGAGGTCTGGTCGGACTCTGGTCCAAAGGGCTGAGAGTGATGGGAGCTCCGCTATGTGCTAAGTGTTCGAGCATGTGCTCTGTGTAGCTTTAGAGTGTCTAAAGCTATAGAGGGTGAATCAATGTAAGTGAACTAAGGTGTCTATCTATTGGGAGAGAGCGCATCCCCTTTTATAGATGAAGGGGATGGCCTTACAAGTGAGAGAGAGAGAGAGTACGTATGCTAAGTCTTGTTGCCCACGCCGTCGGGTATAAGATAATTGTAGGTGCCCATAACACTGTTAATGTCAGATGCATGTGGGAGGTTGTGTCGTCTTCTTTTGGTGTAGCAGACATCGGTGCCTGCCATACTGTTGATGCCCAGAGGCATGCAAGGGGTTTTTGCCACACTCATCTGGTATGGGAGTTTTGCGGGTGCCCACAACACTGTAGGGCAAATATTGGCACCCACAACACTGCTTGGGTTCTAACAAGCCTAGAAGGTTGTAGGGCACCCTTCTGACATGTCCTGTCGGTACTGTCCTATAGGTGTATAGGGTACGGTTCTTGGTTTTGCGGTTGACTTGAGTGCCCTGCCTTACTTGCTCCGTCTATTTCCTGGTCCTCACTGAGCGGGCATCCTCGGTCGGTTGGTCCTAGTTGGCTCCGACTGCGCCAGTCGAAGAAGAGCTATAAGCAAGGGTTCGGTGCGTCCCCGGTCGGAGACGCGGGTCGGAGTTTGGAAAGTAGTGTTTGGCCAAGCCTTCCAGTCGGAGAGGCGGGCCAGAGTCAGAAGCGAGCATTATTCCTCCTTGGCTAGGCCTTCCGATTGGAGAGGCGGGCTGAAGTCGGAAGTGAGCGTTGTTCCTCTTTAGCGTGGCCTTCCAGTCGGAGATTGGATCGCCCTTCTGGCCTGTCGTTTTGGTGTTTGGGCCAGTCTAGGAGTTTGCGCGTCATTCGCAACATCATCTGCTGGGCCGAGCTTTTACTAGTGAAGCCGGTCCATGAGGGGCCCTGGGTTTACAAACCCGATAGGAGCCCCCGAGCCCCTGGGCGATTCGGGTAGAATCATTTGGGGGAGTTTTGTCTTGACGGTGGGTGCACGTGAGCGCACCCGTGGGTGTAGTCCCCGAGCCCCCGGGCCATTCGGGTAGAATCATCTGGGGAGTTTTTTCATGTTGCTAGTGGGGGAAGTTTTCTTTCGTTAGCGGGTGCACGCGAGTGCACCCGTGGGTGTAGGCCTTGAGCCCCCGAGCGATTCAGGTAGAATCACCTAGGGGGTTTGTCAGCGAGCAGTTTTAGGGATCGGGCGAGATGGAGTCGCGGATCCTGGCATCGTACGTGCCAAGGCAATTTTAGGCATCGGGCAAGACGAAGTCGCGGATCCTGGCGTTGGGCGTAGCCAAGGATGTTTAGGGATCGGGCGAGACAGAGTTCGAGGATCCTAGCATTGGGCATAGCCGAGGTAGTTTTTGGGATCGAGCGAGACGGAGTCATGGATCCTAGCGTCGGGCGTAGCTGAGGCAGTTTAAGGATCGGGCGAGATGAAGTCGTGGATACTAGCATCGGGCGTAGCCGAGGCAGTTTAGTTTTAGGGATTGGGCGAGATGGAGTCATAGATCCTAGCATTAGGCGCAGCTAAGGTAGTTTAGTTTTAGGGATTGGGCGAGACGGAGTTCGCGGATCCTGGTGTCGGACATGCCGAGGCAGTTTAGGGATCGGGCGAGATGGAGTTTGTGGATCCGGGCGGTGGGCGCAGCCGAGGTGATTTTAGGGATCGGGCGAGACAGAGTTACGGATCCTAGCGTCGGGCGTAGCCGAGGCAGTTTTTGGGATTGGGCGAGATAGAGTCGCTGATCCTAGAATCAGGCGTAGCCGAGGCAGTTTAAGGATCAGGCGAGACGAAGTTGGGGATACTACCATCGAGCGTAGCCAAGGTAGTTTTGTTTTAAGGATTGGGCGAGATGAAGTTCGCGGATTCTGGAGTCCGACGTGCCGAGGCATTTTAGGGATCGAGCGAGATGGAGTTCGTGGATCCTAGCGGTGGGCGCAGCCGAGGCAGTTTTAGGGATCAGGTGAGATGGAGTCATAGATCCGGGCGTCGGGTGTAGCCGAGGTGGTTTTAGGGACTGAGCGAGACAGAGTTTGTGGATCCTGGCAATGGGCGCAGCTGAGGCAGTTTTAGGGACCAGGCGAGATGGAGTCGTGGATCCTGGCATCGGGCGTAGCCGAGGCCGTTTTAGGGATCGAGCGAGATGGAGTCGCGGATCCTGGCATTGGGCGTAGTGGAGGCCATTTTAGGGATTGGGCGAGATGGAGTTCGTGGATCCTGGCGTTGGGCGTAGCCGAGGTGTTGGGCGTCTTGAGCCCCTGAGCCCCATTGGGCTTTGGTAGGGGTCGTTTGAGTTTTGTGCGTTACCCCATCCACGGTTTCTCATAAGTGGAGGGGCTGAGCTAACGTCGCTTGCCTTGATGGCTCGAGTGACGCGCTCGGTGAGCTCGCTAACGGGCATGTCTGAGTGAAGTCCGGGTTCGTCGTTCGTGATGGGGTCAGCATAGCCCTCATGTGGCACTCCACTGCTCCTTAACCTGCAACCTGGTAGATGTCTGGGTCATTCCGAAGACCTACCCGGGTGGCCCGATGGCCTCTCCTCGATGGAGATTCTGTGGGTTTGGCGGGAGGTTAGGATCGAACGAGAAGGTTGAGATGACCCTATCTGCTTCGGGTCAAACTAGGCGAGGGTAGCTCGGGGCTCATCTATGTTTTCTCTCCAGGCTCTATTTAATGCGAGGTGGCCTCGAGCCCTTCATGGGCCGGCCTTCGAACCCTGGTCGGTCATTGCTCATGTTTGAGTGAGGCAACTGCCACTTCATGACGCAACACAGAGTGTTGTGATGCATTTAACTACATATGCAATACCTCAGATGTATGGAATGAATGAATGCGTGTATAGATGAATGAATGATTATATAAAGAAATAGTGGGGGTTGGTAATGTTACCTTGATGACTTAAGTGATGGGGTTTGAGGAGCTCCAATTAGAAATGACCGACCGGGATCCATGTTCATCGTTCGTGACAAAGTTGGCATGGCCCACATGGGGCATCCCTCTACTCCTTACCTGTTCTCAATGTTTTGCCTGAGTCGTTCGATCGACTCAGGAAGCCTGATGGTCTCTCTTGGGTAGAGATCCCATAGTTGGGCCTTTCCAAGTCCTACCTAGGAAGGCGAAGGGCTGCCTGCGTGTGGTGGCACTTTGTTTCTTGCGCCTGGCATGCAGTAGTGGTGGGCCATACCCAAGGCACGTCCTGTCTGACTAGGCGCTATTCCATTGGGCAGGGTGTGTCCCATCAGTAAGGGCGCATCCCGTCGTTTCCCATCCGCATTGAATGGGGGAAGGGAGAAGGTTTCTCGCTTTTAATCCTTTCACCATTCCTCAACTGCTCCGCTTCTTCTTTAAATAGGGGAAGGGAGAGGGAAAGGAGAACTCATAGACCCGTTCATGATTTCGGAGGGCAATGTCAAGCTTGAGGTCATCTAGTGTAGATGAGGTGGTGTTGGCTGCCTTCACCGAGAAGGGGCTGCTTTCGCCGAAGGAGGTGGCGCACTGGAGGGTACTGCATGTCATTGGCTTCATCACCGTCTATGAGGCTTTCATCAGGATGGAGCCACATGTGGACTTCTTCTGGCGAGTCTTCTCTGGGTGAGCTTTATCGGAGAGGAAGATGCTTGGGACTGCACTGGTGGGAGGTTTCGCCCCTGCAGCTGCTCAGGTTGGCCAGTTCATAAAGTTCGATGAGACATCCTCCAGCCATGGCGGCCATACCTCGGCGGGCAGTGCCACTGCCCAAGAGCTACCTCGACTACATGAGAAGGTCAGGAGCTCCATGCTCTTCTGCTGAGCATGTATGGGTGCGACGCCCTTGAGGTACCTATTGCGCTCGCCGAAGTTGAGGGAGCGGAACCGGGCGAGGCCCTTGCTATGGTGGTTATGTCCGGAGGCATGTGCCACGGCCTTACCTTTGGCATCAGCCGATGCCGCCGAGCGGCCACAGTAGCATTTAGAGTAGAAGTAGTCAGCAAATGTAATCGTTAAGTTCGTGGGGGAGCCCCTGTGTGAATAGTTTTTGTATCAATGAATACATCAATTCTGCTTTGTGATGGAATCACTATCCGTTCCTTGTTTTTTATCCTAGCATAGCTTTGTTTTTATCCTTTCTTTTTTGCACCTGTCCATTCATTCCATAGGCTGCAACTTTAAGAACCTGGGCGTGGCCCGCGAGGCTCAGCTACTCGTAACCGTAGGTCATGGCGGGGTGCGCTCGGTCAGGAGTAACAACAAAGTCACATAGGGTAATCAAAGGAATGGAATTCCCTTTTGTTTAGGCAAAAAGTTTTTACCATATTACAGTAAAACAAAGAGGTAGTATTTAGTATTGTACCCTCATGGAGCCCCTGAGCGACCCAGGCTGAAAGTGTTTAGGCTGGGGTGCTTTTACAGGAGGAAGTGTTGAATACAGCGGTAAGACCAAATTTATGGGAAAAATGACGTAGTTGTTCCATGTTCCAAGTGTTGGTGAGAACATTGCCGTTGTCATCCTTTAGTCGGTAGGTGCCCGATTGGATCACCTCAGTCACCGTATAGGGACCTTCCCATGGTGGAGAGAGTTTGTGTTTCTCCTTCGTTGATTGGGTCCTCTGGAGTACAAGATCACCAACTTCGAGGATCCTTCCCCTGATCTTCCTTTTATGGTACCTACGGAGAGTTTGCTGGTAGCGACCGGAGTGGATGACGGTCATCTCTCAGGCCTCCTCGAGGAGGTCGACTACACCTTGCTGAGCCTCTGTGGCTCAGTCGTAGTCGAAAGCCTTCACTCTTGGGGCATCGTGGTCAAGGTCGGAGGGTAGCACTGCTTCAGCTCCGTAGGCCAGGAATAAGGGTGTGAACCCTGTGGATCAGTTTGGGGTCATTCTCAGGCTCCAAAGGATCACTGGAACCTCTACAACCCATCGCTCGGTGTACTTGTTGAGTCGATCAAAGATGCGTGGCTTAAGTCCTTGGAGGACCATGCCATTGGCACGCTCGACCTGACCGTTAGTACGTGGATGTCTGACTGAGGCCCAATCGATCCTAATGTCATATCCATCACTGAGGCCCAGGAACTTATTCCTAGTGAAGTTAGTATTGTGGTCAGTGATGATACAGTTAGAAACACCGAACCGGTAGATGATGTTGAGGAAGAATTTGACCGCCTCCTCCGAGCAGATGTTGGTGAGGCGCTCGGCCTCTATCCACATGGTGAACTTGTCGACCGCTACAAGCAGGTGAGTGAAGCCGCTCGGGCCCTTTTTGAGGGTTCCTACCATGTCGAGGCCCTAGACCGCGAACGGCCAGGTGATGGGGATGGTTTGAAGCTCCTGTGCCATCAAATGAGTTTGCCGAGCGTAGAATTGGCATCCTCACACCTACGGACGACCTCCTCTACATCTCATAGTGTGGTGGGCTAGTAAAAACCTTGGCAAAAGGCTTTTTTGACCAGTGACCTTGGGGCCACGTGATGTCTGCAGATCCTGGCATGGACCTCGAGGTGAAGCTATTTCCCATAGTTGGTAGGGATGCACTTCATGAGCACCCCCGATGGACTCCATTTATAGAGTTCATCATCGAGCGCGATGAAGGTCTTGGCGCATCAAGCGATCTATCGGGCTTCAGTCCTTTTGGGTGGGAGAACCTCCTCAAGGAGGTAGGTGAGTAGCGGCACTCACCAGTCGGTTTGATCGAGTGCCAACACGGCGACGTCGGTGGGCGACATCGCCATGGAGGCACTAGGGTCGGAGCCTCCGAGCGCTGGCTTGGTGTCGAGGTCGGAGCCCCGGGCGCTAGCTTGGTATCGGGGTGTGTCTGGATCGGACCTTCTAGGACGTGAGCAGATGGCTCGTGGAGATCGTTGATGAAGATCCCGCTCGGAGATGGGTCCCACCTAGCGGCCAATTTTGCGAGAAAATCAGCGGCATCGTTGTCCTTTCGGAGAACGCGATGCATCTCGATCCCCTAGAATTTCTCCACGAGCTTGCACCACTCCTAGCAGTATGCTGCCATTAGGGTGTTTTTGTAGGAGGACTTCTTCATGACTTGGTCAACGACCAACTCCGAGTTGCCACAAACATAGAGTCACATAGCGCCGAGCTCGATGGTGATGCACAGCCCGTTGATGAGGGCCTCGTATTCCGTGGCATTATTTGAGGCCAAAAAATGGAGGTGGATGCCATAGCAGAGCCTACTCCCATCCAAGGAGATCAGAACCACTCTAGCCCCTAAGCCAAGCGCCATTACGGTCATGTCAAAGTACATTGTCCAGTACTCGTGGGTGACATCCAGGGTTGGTAGCTGCACCTCCATCCATTTAGCGACAAAATCTACGAGAGCCTAAGATTTAATAGTGGTACGGGGGATATACCTAATGTTATGGCCCATGAGTTTGAGTGCCCACTTGGAGATCCGTCCCACGGCGTCGCGGTTGTGGACGATGTCCCCGAGCGGGTATGAAGTGACAACCGCGACATCTTGGTCGGTGAAGTAGTGCAGGAGCTTTTGGGTCGCCATCAGCATGGTGTATAGGAGTTTCTACACCAGGGGGTACCAGACCTTGGGGTCGGTGAGTACCTCCCTGATGAAGTATATGGGTCATTGGACCTTAAGGTGGTGTCCCGGCTCATCCCTTTCGATGACTAGGGCAGCGTTCACCACATGGTTGCTTGCTGCGAGGTAGAGGAGGGGTTCTCCCTATTCAGGAGCAATGAGGATTGGGGCCGACGTCAGTGATGCTAAGGCTCTCTAGAGCCTGCTGATCTTCCTCAATCTAGACAAAGGCGTCTGTCTTTTTGAGGAGCTTATAGAGTGGCATCCCCCATTCATTGAGCCAGGAGATGAATCAGCTCAGGGCAGCTAGACAGCCGGTGAGCCTTTGTAAGCCCTTGATGTTGCGTATGGGGCCCATGTTGGAGATGGCCATGATCTTTTTGGGGTTGGCCTCGATGTCGCGCTCGGACACAATGTATCCAAGCAGCTTACCCTTTGGAACCCCAAAAACACATTTCTCGGGATTCAATCTGATGTTGAACCTTCAGAGGTTCGTGAACGTTGCGGCCAAGTTTGTGATCAGGTCACAAGCTTGAGCCATTTTGACCACTATGTCATCAACATAGACGACGATTGTTGGTTTCGGCCGCTCGGCTTGATCAGGCTGATCGAGCAGGTCGATTTGGTCGATGAAGCATTGCTGCATGCACCTTTGGTAGGTGGTGCCAGCGTTCTTTAGACTGAGAGGCATGGTTATGTAATAGTATAAACCATATGGGGTGATGAACGAGGTTGCGAGTTGATCAGACTCTTTCATCGCAATCTGGTGATAGCCTGAGTAGGCATCCAGAAAGGAGAGGATCTCACATCCTGAGGTGGAGTCGACTATCTGGTCTATGCATGGCAAAAGAAAGTGATCCTTTGGACATGCTTTGTTGAGGCCAGTATAATCAACGCACATTCTCCATTTCTCGGTCTTCTTTTTAACAAGAACAGGATTAGCAAGATAGTCAGAGTGGAATACCTCTCTGATGAATCCGGCTGCCAGGAGATTGGCGATCTCTTCGCCTATGGCCCTGCGCCTCTCGTTGTTGAAGTGATGTAGTCATTGTTTGGTGTGCTTCAAGCCTAGGACGAGGCACAGTGTGTGCTCGGTGACCTCCCGCGGTATGCCCGACATGTTAGAAGGCTTCCATGCGAAGACATCGTGATTGGCGCGTCGAAAGTCAACGAGCTCGCATTCCTATTTGGCTGGGAGCTAGGTCCCAATCCGCACCATCTTGGTAGGGTCAGTGGGGTTGATTCCCACCACCTTGGTTTCCTCTAGTGGGCAGAAGGTCATCGAGGAGGTTGGTTTGTTGCAGTCCAGGACTGCTAGGGTCGACGACTCCTTGAGCCGTGAGAGCTCGGACGAGTTGATGACCACGGTGGCAAGCTCAAAATGCTCGTGGTCGCATGTGAAGGCGTGTAAGAAGGTGCTACCCATGGTGATGATGTCGTTCAGACCCAGCATCTTTAGCTTGAGGAAGGTGTAGTTGAGGATCGTTGTGAATTTGGCGTAGCAAGGCTGCCCCAAGATGGCATGGTAGGACCCTAGGAAGTCCACCACTTCGAAGGTGAGGACCTCCGAGCGGAAGTTGGCTCGATTGCCAAACATGATGGGCAGGCTAATCTGCCCGAGCGGGTATGCCTACGCTCCTGGGATTACACCGTGGAAGGGAGAGCCTGCTGGACAGAGTTCCGATCGGGGGATGCGCATGGCGTTGAGGGTGTCGACGTAGAGGATGTTGAGGCCGCTGCCTCCATCCATCAGCACCTTGGTGAGGCACTTCTTATGGACGATGGGGTCGATGATGAGCAGGTAGTGTCCTGGTCTAGCGATGTGGGAGGGATGGTCCCTCCGATCGAAGGTGATCGGAGAGTCTGACCAGCTAAGGAAGGAGGAGACGACTGTCTCGGCGGCGCATGCCTCTCTGTAGCGCACCTTGTGCTGGTGCTTGGAGCAGATGGCATCAGATCCCTCGAATATCATGATGCATTCCTCGAGGTTGGGGAAGCTATCCCCGTCCTTGCTCGTTGGAGCTCCTTTCTTGGCTGCCACCTCTTTGTCGTCTCCCTCTTTCAGCCCATCGGCCTATCGCAGGAATGTTTGAGGACCTCACAGTCCTTGTAGAGGTGTTTGACGGGGAAGGCGTGGTTGGTGCACGGGCTATCCATGAGCTTGTTGAAGTGGTCAGGTAGGCCCTGCTGGGGCTGCTTGCCCACGCGATCAGCTACGGCGACCAATGTGGTGTTGGCTGATCGGCGCCGATCCTTTTTGTTCTTTTTGCCCCTCTGCATGGAGGAGCCCTCGTCTTGGTCCTCATGCTTAGTCTTTCCTTTGTCCTGGCCTCCATTGAAGGCTGCTTCGACCACCACCTCGCTGGAGGCATGGTTTGTGGCGATGTCGAGCAGGTCACGGGTGGTATGGGGCTTCAGGCAGCTAAGCTTGTGGATTAGGGACTCACAGGTTGTCCCAAGAGGAATGCGCTGATGATGTCCATGTCGACAACATCAGGGAGGGAGTTGCATCATTGGGAGAACCTATAGATGTAATCCTGTAGGGACTCGCTAGGCTCCTGCTGGCAGCTCTTGAGGTCCCAGGAGTTACCAGGGCGGACATACGTCCCCTGGAAATTTTTGATGAAGACCCTCTTGAGGTCTACCAAGTCGCGGATGTTGTCGCGTGGGAGGAATTTAAGCCATGCCCGAACAAGTTACCTGACGCGGATGGGGAGATATTGAATGATGAACTGGTCATCATCCACCCCTTTGGCTCAGTAGGCGAGCCAAAAATCTTTGAGCCATATACCGGGGTTCATCTCCCCAGAGTACTTGGCAATGTTGGTGGGCGGTCGAAAGCGCTATGGGAACGGCGCTCTCTGGATGCGTCGGCCAAAGGCCCATGGTCCCAGGCCATCCGGGCTAGGACTCTGGTCGTCTGGCTGGCGATCATGCCTAGGGCGTGTTTCACTGTTCCCCTCGATGGTTTAGCCGGGACCCATGTCGCCTGCCCTCACCACCTCCTGATGGACATCATCATCATGCTAGGCCTGATGTCAGTTGCTGATGACGCTGCGAG